>NW_023601212.1:62892711-63635184 GCF_014898055.3 Talpa occidentalis
TTTTTTCACCCAACACTAATGATAAAGGACTGATCACAGAAAAATACAAAGAGCTGATGAGATCAAAACAACAAAGAAAAATAATCCAGTCAAAAATGGGCAGGAAGACTAAAAAAGAAACTTCTCTGAAGAGGAAATGCAAATGGCCAACAGCATATGAAAAAATGTTCAACATCACTTGTCATCAGGGAAATGCAAATCAAACTACCATGAGATACATCTTACACCAGTGAGAATGGACATATTAAAAAAAACTAGCAAACACAAATGGGCGAGGGTGTGGAGAAAAAGGAACTCTTCTGCACTGTTGGTGGGAGTGCAAACTGGTCCAACCATTGTGGAAAGCTGTGTGGAGATTTCTGGACCTACTAAACATAGAGCTTCCATATGATCCAGCAATTCCACTCTAGGTATTTACCCAAAGGACACAGAACATCCATTCCAAAGAACACCTGCACCCTATGTTTATAGCAGCACTGTTTTACAATAGCTAAGCTTTGGAAACAACCAAATGCCCAAAAATAGATGACTGGATCAAGAAGATGTGGTACATATAACCATGGAATATTACTCAGCATTCAAAAAGATAAACACATGCAATTTGCAGCAACATGGATGGCGCTGGAAGGGATCATGCTCAGCGAAATAAGCCAAAAAGAAAAAGAAAAACACCGGATGGTCTCACTCATAGCAGGAATCTAGAAAACTTAAATAAGGGACCAGGAAAATGAATAACTATAAGAAAGTGAAAATCAAAATCAACAAAAAACTATGAACCAGAGACACTTTTAGGGGGGCAGGGGCGGGAGGGGAGGGATTCGGGTCAGAATGGGGGGGCTGCAATTGTATGGGGAATATAAATAAAATTTATTATCTAATAAAAAAAAAAAGAAATAAAAAAAAAAAAAACCAAAACAGAAATAAATGAAATCGAAACTAAAAAAAAATCCAAAAGATCAATGAAACAAGAGCTGGTTCTTCAAAAAAATAAATAAAATAGACAAACCCTAGCCAGGCTCACAAAAAGAAAAAGGGAGAAACACAAATAAACAGGATCATAAATGAAAGAGGAGAAATCACAACGGACACAGCAGAAATCAAAAGAATAACCGTAAAATATGAACAGTTATATGGAAAGTTCAACAATCTAGAGGAGATGGACAAATTCCTACAACTCTACAATCACCAAATCTAGATAAAGAAGAAATAGAAACACTAAACAGACCAATTACAAGCAGCGAAATTGAAATGGTAATCAAAAACCTCACCAAAAACAAAATCCCGGGACCTGATGGATTTACAAAGGAATTCTACCAAACATTCAGAGACGAATTAGTGCCTATCCTTCACAAACTCTTCAAAAAAATGAGAAGGAAGGGACAATACCAAACATGTTCTATGAAGCCAACATTACACTAATACCAAAACCAAACAAGGAAACAACAAAAAAAGGAAAACTACAGGCCAATCTCCCTAATGAACACTGATGCAAAAATCCTCAATAAATTTTAGCCATCAGAATCCAACAATGTATCCATAAGATAATTCACCACGACCAAGTAGGATTCATTTCAGGGACACAAGGATGGTTCAACATCTGAAAATCAATCAACGTTATCCAACACATCAACAAAAAGAAATATAAAAAACATATGATAATAACAATCAATGCTGAGAAAGCTTTCAACAAAGTGCAACACCCATTCATGATAAAAGCCCTTGAAATTCTTGGGATACAAGGAACATATCTCAACATCATAAAGGCCATATATGACAAGCAACAGCCAGTATCATTCTCAATGGTGAAAAGCTGAAAGCATTTCCTTTAAGATCTGGAACAAGACAAGGATGTCCACTCTCACCACTGCTTTTCAATATAATACTGGAAGTCCTAGCCAGAGCAATAAGACAAGAGAAAGACATACAAGGAATCCAAGTAAGAAAAGAAGTCAAACTATCACTATTTGCAGATGATATGATAACATACATAGAGAACCCCAAAAACTCCACAGAAAAACTAATTCAACTCATCAATCAGTTCAGTAATGTGGCAGGATACAAAAAACACATGCAAAAGTCAGTAGCCTTCTATACACAAACAATAAATCTGAAGAAGAAGAAATCAAAAAAACATCCCTTTTATTATTGAAACAAAAAAAAATCAAATACTTGGGAATAAATCTAACAAAAGAGGTAAAGGACCTATACAAAGAAAACTATAAAAACACTGTTAAAAGAAATAGAAGAAGACACAAAGAAATGGAGAGACATCCCCTGCTCATGGATTGGAAGAATAAACATTATTAAAATGGCCATCCTTCCAAAAGCAATATACAGATTCAGTGCTATTCCAATCAAAATTTCAATGTCATTCTTCAAAGAAATAGAACAATTATTGATGAAATTCATATGGAATCACCAAAAACCCCAAATAGCCAAAGCTCTCCTGAAAAAAAAGGAAGGGAATGGAGGCATCACACTCTCAGACTTCAAACTTTACTACAAAGCCATAATCATCAAAACTGCATGGTATTGGAACAAGAACAGACACACAGACCAATGGAATCGAATAGAAAATCCAGAAAAAAACCACAGATTTATGGTCAATTAATCTTTTACAAAGGAGCAAAGACTATGCATTGGAGCAAAGAAAGTTTGTTCAATAAATGGTGCTGGGAAAACTGGGTTGCTACACGCAAAAGAATGAAGCTGGACCACTACCTCACACCATACACAAAAATCAACTCAAAATGGATTAAAGAACTAGACATAAGACCTGAAATCATAAAATACATAGAAGGAAATATAGGCAAAACACTAGGTGATACGCACATCAAAGACATCTTTACAGACACATCACCCAAAGCAGTGATAGTGAAGGCAAAGATAAACAGCTGGGACTACATCAAATTAAAGAGCTTCTGCACAGCAAAAGAGACAATAACAAAAACAAAGAGAAACCCCACCAACTGGGAGAATATTTTTACATACAACACTAATGATAAAGGACTGATCACAAAAATCTACAAAAAGCTGATGAGACTCCACAAAAACAAAGAAAATAATCCAGTCAAAAAAATGGGCAGAAGAGCTAAAAAGAAACTTCTCTGAAGAGGAAATGCAAATGGCCAACAGGCATATGAAAAAATGTTCAACATCACTTGTAGTCAGGGAAATGCAAATCAAAACTACCATGAGATACCATCTTACACCAGTGAGAATGGCACACATTAAAAAAACTAGCAACAACAAATGTTGGTGAGGTTGTGGAGAAAAAGGAACTCTCCTGCACTGTTGGTGGGAGTGCACTCTGGTCCAACCACTATGGAGAGCTGTGTGGAGATTTCTTGACCTACAAAACATAGAGCTTCCATATGATCCAGCAATTCCACTCTTAGGTATTTACCCAAAGGACACAGAAACATCAATTCCAAAGAGCACCTGCATTCCTATGTTTATAGCAGCACTGTTTACAATAGCTGAGCTTTGGAAACAATCCAAATGCCCAAAAATAGATGACTGGATCAAGAAGATGTGGTACATATACACCATGGAATATTACTCAGCATTCAAAAAAGATAAACACATGCAATTTGCAGCAACATGGATGGCGCTGGAAGGGATCGTGCTCAGCAAAATAAGCCAGAAAGAAAAAGAAAAATACCGGATGGTCTCGCTCATAGCAGGAATCTAGAAAACTTAAATAAGGGACCAGGAAAAAGAATAACTATAAGAAAGTAAAAAGCAAAATCAACAAACAACTATGAACCAGAGACACTCTATGCGGGGTGGGGGGGGGGCGGGGAGGGGAGGGATTGGGGTCAAAATAAGGGGGTTGCAATTGTATGGGGAATATAAAAATAAAAAAAATTATATTAAAAAATAATGTTTAAAACAAAATCAGACAATTATGAATCAGAGACATATGTGTTTAAATTCCTTAAAATACTTACCTGAATTATTATAATTGTGATTTGAAAAATTTTTCTCCAGTATTTATTTATTTGTTAATTATTTGATATTCTTCTGTAAACAAGAACTTCTTCCTTCTTACTCCATGGATTCTAAGATTCTTTTCTTTTTTTTTAAAAGATTTATTTGTTTTTTTACACAAGCACTGGGGTACTGGCCAGAGGTGCACGAGGGTGAGAGGATTCACCAGAGACAGAGCAGGTTGCAGAACAGGCAGAAGGACCAAAGTACACTGCTGAGGGGAGCAGTGGGGGAGACAGAAGAGGTCTGTCTCTCCATGTGGGAATCTCCCTGGCCGGCCAGGAGTCAAACCCACGCTGCAGAGGCTGCAGACAGCTTCACAGCGCTGCGCTCAACCTGCTGGGCTACTGGGGAGATCCTCTAAGATTCTTTTCTATTTAAAATATTGCAATTCATTATTTTCAATTTTTGTCCTCAATTTGGCCAGAAAGGGTACTTAAAACTATCTTCTTTTGATATATTCTTATAAGTTTTTGAGTATTTGCTGACTTCTGATATAGCAAGACATTCCAGCCTCACCTTGTGCTTTTTCTACCCCAGATATGGAATCTCGCCTTTCCCCAAGGGAACTCTCCTCCTTTCAGTGGACAATGGCATTTAGAAATCAAGTTCTGGGCAATAGGTGTGCTTAGTTCTACTAGGACATCACTGAATCCAGGCCCTATCATCAGAAGATATATTTTTTTTATAAGAGAAAAAAACAAAATTACTTTAAGAATGACATGTACACATACAAGATGTATATTTTAAAAAATAATGAGTTTATGTGGATGCCTGATCACAGGGTCTTTTATTTGTCAAGTTCAAATTAATATTTCTCTTCTTCCATAGTGATAATCTTTTGATATTTTCCAATAACAGCAACATATAGTCATGAGTTGCTTAATGATCTTTCTGTTAACAATGGACAGTATATACAATACAACAGGCTAGACCATGTAGCTTAGGTGTGTAGGAGGCTGTACCATCTAAGTTTGTGTAATTTCACTCTATGATGTTTGCATAACAAAAATCAACCGACTCAGTTCTCATAAATATCTTTGGTGTTAAGCAGCACACGATCTCATTCAATTACTCAATCCTATAATACACAAAAATAGTTTTCGGATTCATGCATTAATGTACTACCAACAATCCTACCAGCCAACGTTCAAGATATTTTTGCATTTCCTTTTGTTCTTAGAATATGCCCACTGAATGTGTATATTAGAGCATTATATTTCACTGATATTTGGCTCTTTCTTTTATCCTTTGAGATTATGTTACTTATGATGCTAAGGTTCAATTGGTTTCTCTTTACTTTCAACTTTAGGGTTTTTTAAAAAATATTTTATTTTATATAATTCTTACATCATTTTTCATTTTTGCACAATGTATGCATTTTCATTTTGGTTATATGCCCCATACAATTGCACCCCCCCTTATTTTGACCCTAATCCTTCCTCTCCCCATCCCTCCGCCCCATAGTATATCTCTGGTTTATAGTTGCTTGTTGATTTTGATTTTTACTTTGTATTAATTAGTCTTTTTCCTGGTCCCTTATTTAGGTTTTCTAAATTCCTGCTATGAGTGAGACCATCCAGTATTTTCCTTTTTCTTTCTGACTTATTTCGCTGAGCATGATCCCTTCCAGCGCCATCCATGTCGCTGTAAACTGCATGTGTTTATCTTTTTGATTGCTGAGTAATATTCCATTGTGCATATGTTCCACATCTTCTTGATTGAGTCATCTATTTTTGGGCATTTGGGTTGTTTCCATAGCTTAGCTATTGTAAATAGTGCTGCTATAAACATAGGGATACAGGTGCCCTTTGGAATTAATGTTTCTGTGTCATTTGGGTAAATACGAGTGGAATTGCTGGAGCATATGGAAGCTATGTTTAGTAGGTCAAGAAATCTCCACACAGCTCTCCATAGTGGTTGGACCAGTTTGCATTCCCACCAGTCATGCAGGAGAGTTCCTTTTTCTCCACAACCTCACCAACATTTGTTGTTACTAATTTTTTTAATATGTGCCATTCTCACTGGTGTAAGATGGTATCTCATTGTAGTTTTGATTTGCATTTCCCTGATTACAAGGGATGTTGAACATTTTTTCATATGCCTGTTGGCCATTTGCATTTCCTCTTTGGAGAAGTTTCTTTTTAGTTCTTCTGCCCATTTTTTGACTGGATAATAAATCAACTTCAGGGTTTTTTAAAAACTATTTATTTCAGTGTACATTATTTTGAATATGTAAACATGAATATAGATCAAAATTCAAAACCTTATGTAGAAACATTCTCAGAGGACTCATTCTCTTCCACTCTATTCCCATTAACACCAGGAGATAACCAATTTCATTTGATTTTAATGATATGAATACACATGAATACACTTATTTTATGTCCCTTCTTTTATACCAAAGGCAGAATACTATAAACTCCTTAGCACATTCATTTACAAAACTGAACAGTGTTCCATTCAAAGTGTGTGTCAGTTTATTCAATGTTTCTTATTTTGTCTACTAGGTTGTTTCCAATATTTTGTTATCAAAATTATACCACCTTGAATAAATGTATTTTCATACTGTCGGAGTGTATCTCCACTACAAATTCCTAGAAGTGGGATTGCTTGACAAAAGAATAAATGCACGTGTAGTTTTTCTAGATATTGCCAAATTCCTCTCCATAGCAATAGAGAGGAATTTAACCACCACACCAACAATGTATAGAAGTGAATCTTTCCCTTCAGCCTCGCCAAGGGAGTCTATTACCAAGTTTTGCAGAGAATTCTCCCTTTTACATAATCTGTTCTCATGTGGTCTTTATTTTCCTTCTTCCAACCTCCCATCATTTTTATAATCCTAGGACTTTCTTCTGTTCTATTAAATCTCCGGAAATACTGCAGAGTGGCAGTATATTATATTTGCCTTGGAATTTTTACATTTACAACATTTTGAGAGAAGCTGCTTATTTGTAAACAGTGTTTTCTAAGACAGGAATGTTCTGCTTCATATTGTTAGAATACCTGAATAATAAAAACAATTCTAAAAATGATTAGCTGTGAAAAATTCACACAGTATCATGCTGAATGTTGCAAAAACAAGGCCAAATTTCTTTTGGGGTCAATCACTCAGCAAAACAAATTTCAATACAAGTTATTTCTTGACCTTGACCTTTTATACAAGAATGTGTAAAAGGGAAAATAAGTGTCTAAGTCAGCATCAAAGGTTGTAAGATAATGGAAAAAGATGATAGCAAACAACTTACATTTATGCTTATGTAGGTAGGAGACTTTTGTTGTACAAAATGTTTTCCTCAACTTTCTCAACAGGATTATTTTGTTTGGAGGAGAACCAAAGCGTCTAGAAACATTTGCCTATACAGAGGACCCTTGACTTACAAAGACATTATTTTCAGCTTTGAGTGTTGAGTAGATGTGACATTTGGTAATTTGTAATGCTGCTAAGACTGGAATTTGAATTGTGTACACAGCGTATGGAAAGACAAGTGGTTAGAATGTCCCATAGCTAGTAAGTGAGTCATTTTCTCTAGGGCTCTGTATATAGTTATATAGATGTGACTTATAGGGAAGACAAATACTGAACAATTCAATTTAGATTATTCTCAATATTTTGCTATTTAAAATTATGCTGTAATGAATAAACTTGTACATATATTTTTCACATTTAATGAGGCATTAGAGAATGGTGTTGTAGGGTAAAAGGTATAATAAAGTAGATTAGGCAAATATTCAGTTGGACAGATGTGAAACACATTTACACTTTGAAGGACTTCTCAGCACTTTTAACATTCTAATGGCATTACGACTCTTCAAGAAGGAAGCTGTATTAAGCATTGTTTCTAAATTTATTTGACTTTTTTTTTTTTTTTTTTTTTTTTGGTATCTCTACAAGCAGTGTTCCATAAACCCGTTTTGTAATTATTTGCTCTGGTGGCATTTTTACCACTGACAACTCCAGAAGGTTCTGGCACCCATTTCATTGGATAGTCAGGTATCTCTACTTTACCTTCCAGAATTCAATCCATTTTTCCTCCAGAACCTCTACAGAGCTTTATTGCCTTATCGTGGACAACATGTGCAATTTTTTCATTCACTCAGTCCAAAATCTGTTTCTTAAGAAATGGACTTCGCAGTACTAGCTAGCCTGGAATTTTTTTCCCTGCTGGGGCTGATCTACAATTATTTTGGGATTGCGGCAAAGTTAACATTTATTCTCATTCTAAAGGCCAGGCAAATTCTCAGTGACCATATGGATAACCAGCTTTGGCTAAACATCTCTAAATAGCTCAATCTAAAATTAGCATTTTAAATAGAATTTTAGGTGGCACTATTAATTGAATAACTATATATACCAGGTGCTCTGTTCATGTTAACTCATCTGCTTTTACTTTTAGTGCAGCATTATGATGTAAAAATGATATCTATTTTATGGGTATTGTACTGTTTTACAAATAATGATTCTGAAGTTCAAAAAGACTTAATACCTTGCTCAAGCTCACACAACTAGGGCAATACCCAGAATGTTTTGTTTATTTTGCTGTAGTCATTTGCATAATTACAATGATCGGGTTTTTCTTCCATTCATGTATAAAATGAATACTGTTTGATGTACTGTTTCCCAGTCATTTAACAAAGCTAGAAACCATAGTGAACTATCTGTTAGACAAAGACAACCCAAAAGTGACTAATTTCTAAGCAGACAACTGCCTTACTTTCCCCGGTGTCTTATGAGCGGGATTATGATCCACTCACAACA
The DNA here is from genome assembly GCF_014898055.3 of Talpa occidentalis. NCBI lineage: Eukaryota > Metazoa > Chordata > Mammalia > Eulipotyphla > Talpidae > Talpa > Talpa occidentalis. Next base: position 62,901,467 of record NW_023601212.1, read on the forward strand.
GAGAAAGTGTTTCATTTCCCAGAGTCAGACAAGGCTCTCTTAATTAAGGAAACATTCCACTTGCTAGGAGTCACAGCCAAAGAGGCTCCCATGATGACTATCTTCAGCCAGACTGACTGGAGGTATCTTTTTATGAGATAAAGCGATAAAGCTGAGCTTCTTAAAAGGCATTGTTCATTTCTTCCTCTCCTCCTATTAGAAACAGAGATGAGGCTTTGCTGGCTTCGTGAAACTATCCGCTATGTTCCTGGAACATTCCCTGGAGAATGGCCTGTGGATTTTTCAACTCTGTTTTCTCTCCAAAATCAACATTGTTGAACAACTAAAGGAACCTCCAACCATCAAAGGTCAAAGAAGCCAACACCCAGAGAGCAAGGAAAGTCTATTTTGAAATTCAGCCCCAAGTTTTCTACCACGGTACCCTTTCTGCACAATGCATACATGTTCCTCAGAGTCAGATTTATCATTTCATCATCCTGGATGCTCTGTTCCATATCCATGTTAACTTTTCAACCAGTAACAGTGGCAAACAAGGTGAAAGGATGCGGCTGACTCCATTTGACTGACATCACTGATAGGAGATTATACTCATCAACAGGACACACTGGTACATACAGGCAGAACCGGGGAGGCTAGTTCTGGTGGTGTTTCTAGACCAGGGCTCTTCTTTCTAGATGTACTCATCATAATAGAGACTGGCTATCTAATTTGCGTTATCATTGCCCAGTTTTGATAAGAAGGTTGTAACTTCCAGGACCTCCCTGGTGGCACAAGGGGTTGAGTCGCAGCACTATGAAGCTATCCGCAGCTACTGCAGCATGAGTTTGATCACTGACCAGTGGATTGACCCACATGGTGCAGCAGGCCTCTTCTGTCTTGCCCACTGCTTTCCTCAGCAGTGTATTTTCAGTCAGTCTGCCTGTTCTATTCTTCACTCTGTCTCTGGCGAATCCTCTCACCCCTGCACCTTTGGCCTGTACCCCAGTTTTTGTATGCATAAATAAATAAATCTTTTAAAAATTTTAAAAAAGAAAGTTGTAACTTCCTAGAATTAACTGGGAAAATTCTTTGGAATTTTAAAATATTGAAGGGGGATTTGCAAATCCTATGTCAGAGTGATGTTGAGAAAAATTTACAGCCTTTAAATCTAAAATCATGTTATCTGTGTATCTGATATGTGAGCCTCATTATTTTCCAGGTAGAAAAGTGATGTGAAGGGTTGCTCCTGGCTGTCCTGTGAGTTGACCACTTAGGTGAACTCTGCAAGTCAGGATGTAGTTAAGGCTCACCAGTCCCCTCTCTCAGCTTCTCAAAACTGATACTTATTTTGGTATTAGGCGATATTGAGGCTGGTAGCTTTTCCCAGTTGCTTTTCTGTCTTTATATTGTGAAAAATTAAAGTAGAAAGGAAAAGACAAAGAAAAAGAAAATTTAAAGTAGAAAGATGTACACATTTTCTTTTTAGGGTGCCAGTGGGTCTGAAATTTATGATTAGGATACATGAACAAATATTTTACATATCTCAAAGGACTTATTCACTTATTCGGTCAGCATGTATTTTTAATTGTTACTTAAAGCCAGATTGGCATCCTTAGATGCCATAGAAGGATGCCATAGAAGGCATCCTTATGATTTCCAAAAGTGCCCCAATTTTAAGTAAAAAGGTAGACACCAGCAATAAAAGGACAGTAAAGAGAACTGTAGTATAGCCAATATCATGTGGTAGAAAATGACTTCTTTATCATAAATTGACACTTCCATATTTCTTTCTATTAACTAAAGACATCATAGCAAGGAAAAACTAATGGACACTTGTATTTAGATTATGGTCTTTTCCTATACATTCTATCATAGTATGCCATTATTGGCAGGGACTATAGTCAAGCACCTCTGACTTTCAGATGGGAAATCTGAGACTTGAAGAAGCAAAGAAACTTGCTCCATGGTGCAGAGCTAATTAGTATAAAACAGAAATCTCCTATGATTCCAAAAATGACCCAGCCAGGATTTTTCTGATGTGAGACACAGGGAATAAAATTAATAATAGTCCTTTAGGAAACTTCTGACTTACAAAACAAGCAGTGTATTGGCCAAGGAAAATAAGCAAGGGGGCTTTTCTAAAATCCAGGGGCATTTGTTAACAAGCTCTCTGCTAACAACCACCGGCAAGCAGTCTGGCTACATGCAGGAAAAGCTCTGCTGATTTATCAACCACCACACTTGTTTCTTCCGCTTTGGGAATTCACCAGTGTTGGCTCAGTTTGAAGATATTCCCATTAGTTAGTTCTTAGATCTCCAAACAGAGAAAGGAAACTCCAAGATAAGGCTCTGCCAAATAGGAAGCAAGGAAATGAATTAAAATTTTGTCTCCAAATTATCTAGGCAGTTCAGAAAGGGGAATTAGTGAAATTATAGAGTCTACTTGAGTCAGAGGAGAAAAGAAGCCAAATTAATGTATACATATCTTGGTTAAGTCTTAAGCAATGGTTCTTTTTCTTTGGTTAAAAACAATTTACTTCTTTAAAGCATTTTTGTTGACATAACATTGGTTTAAAATACCATTTTTTTTTATTTTAAAGCTGCAAATAGTCAAAGAAAACTTTAAAACAACATTTCCATTTCTTTTTTAAAAAATATTTTTAATTATTGGGGTTATATTTTTTGTTCTTCCATATGTGCTCATGTTCTACTCACACTCAAGCAAACAATCTGTACCAATACCCCATCTGCTTCCTTCTCCATTCCCTGGTTTAAAGCACTATATAGGTTTTTAGCGTACAGCATTCATAATTCAACATCTGTATATACTTTTATGTTACAATCCTAATGAAAATCTAGTTTCCATCTATCACTGAATCACTGATCCTCTTTACTCAATTACCCACCCAATATTCATTGACATTGCATATATGAGAATTCAGAATACCAACTCATTTTCAATATTCCTTTTATTTCCCTGATACTATTACAAATGGGGCCTCTAGCTTTCCTGTAGAAAAGGTGTCTGGGTTGGTTGCAGTGATGTTTTGGTCAAAATTCTGGTACCTTGAGCTGAGTATCAGCCACAGGGTCTTCTTGAAATTCTCTCCCAGAGTAAGTGGCCCCAGGCCAACAGTTCTCAAAGCATAGTAGAATTTGGGCCTCTATAGAGTCACCTGAGATATTCATTTATCGCGCAGATTCAGAATCTCTGAGTGCTGGATCTCAAAGTGTGCTTTTTAAATGAGCTCTCCAGGTGAGTCTGCCTGGTATGAGAGAACCCCACTTTTCCTTCTAGGTATGGAGCCCAGACCCAGAAAGTCCAGGACTCCACCCTGCCCCAGATTTTTCTAAGATGTCCACATATCTCAAATGAGTGAACAAACCTTCACTCATGAACTTAGAGGGAAACTGACTACTTTTCCATAGAATTTGTTTATGTTTTGACTAAAGAAGAATGTCCTTTTACAGCATGATGGTATGCTGACATTGATTTTATGTCACAATTTTGGCCATTGCAAGAAATACATTTATATTCTGCAAATAGGGTTGAATCTTTGTTGGTTTTTTTTAAAGATGTTATTTAGATGTTGGCAAAATAGGATTTTGGGAGATAATATCTAGACTTTCAAAAATAAGTACCCAGCAATACAGCCCAAAATTAAAGGGAGTAAGAACCTCAGAAAGGCCATCATAACCAGTGCTTTGCAGCTCCCTTCAGCAGGGAGCAACCAAAGTAAAATTCACATCTTGATGAATGGTCTTGCCACATGTGGTTATCAGGCTACCTCTCATTAAAACCAATAATACCTGCCCACCCATATCTTATACTTGCCCCTAGCTATTGAGGGTGAACAGGATGGCCTTGGATAAAATTATAACAGTTGTTTTGAGAACCCCAGCACCTTTTTTTAGGCTCCTTCTCTTACTCCCTGAGGGATGCCATTACACCATAAAAGTGAGATTGAACTGGTCTGAACACAGAAGCAAACATGCTTAAAGTCCTTGATGCCCCTTTGGAATCACAGGGTGTGGACGAGAGGGCCAGAAACTTCCAGGAAAAGGGATGATGAAGCAGGAAAGTGTGGCGCCTCAGAGACCAAGTAGGTCTGCTGGTGGAATTGGGGTGTTCCTGTGTTTTTACCACCTTCTCTACTTTTCTCTTTGCCTCCCCCCAAGAGGGAGATTGTCAGTGGGGTTCATGTCAGGTCAGAGTTTTTAAATCCAGCCATTCAAGGACAGCTGGCTATATCTTCAGAACTAGGGAGACTCACTGGGGTCTTGGGCATCTCTACTCAGTCTGTTACACGGGGAGAGTTGGTTTATTTGGGTGAAGGGGAGATAATAGTCAACATTTCCAGCTATTCACCTTTCACCCTTTTTCTTTTTTTAAAGATTTATTTATTTTTATACAAGAGCTGGGTACAGGTCAGAGGCACGGGAGGGTGAGAGGATTCACCAGAGGCAGAGCAGGGAGCAGAACAGGCAGACGACAGAAATACACTGCTGAGGGGAGCAGTGGGCCAGAAAGAGAGGTCTGTGGCGCCATGTGGTATTCTTGCTGGCCAGGATCAGACCCAAACTGCAGAGGTTGCGGACAGCTTCACAGCGCGGCGCTCAACCCGGCGCTCAACCCGCTGCGCCACCGGGGAGGCCCCTTTCACCCATTTTCTTGAACTCATTCTACCTCTTCCAAGAAGCAGATGCCCTTCATCAGAACTTGATGGGGGAAAGCAAGTGAGAAAGTAACAGTCTGGCTGTCAGCTCACTCCTGCCCTTCCCTGTCCTGGGTCTTTCAACGAGAGGGTCTTCTCTGCGGTCTCCTCAGCAACCCAGGAGCCTGAAGAAAACCTGGTTTAAGCCCCAATGTCAGGGGAAGGAAAACAAACTATCCTGGGGGAGGGCATGATAGCTGTAGGGCACGTGGGATTGGAATATCAAATCTCTGGTAACAATAATATCACATTATTATTAACTGATATAATATATAATAATACAATACTATTGTTATTAATATCCAAGCACTAATATAATATATAATAAAACATGATTATATGGTAATATAATTATATTGGAAGAGATTTGTGATGAAAGGTAATTTATCAATAATTATATAATAGATATGATTTTTATTTCTATAATATATAAATGGCCTGTTTATAAATATATTAAATACACATATTTAATATATTATTATTATATTATTAGTAGTAAATTACCTTTACTTAAAAATGTCTTCCATTCCTTATTTCTCTTATCCCTCCTTCTGGTATTGGGTTCTCACCCTGAATGTCTCTCAATGTAAATTAAGAACAATCATCTTCCTTTTAGCCATTAAGAGAGTTTGCTTTTGAGTCAAGAGCTCCTGGAAAGTGTGCACAGGGGCACATAGCTTGTCTTTGGCCTAGTTCAGCTTACCTTGCTTGTTTCTTTGTCTACTTTCTCCCCATATGCTGAGGACCCAGGGTCTATTCTCACTACATCCTTATTATTGCTCACTGTTCCTCTGTTTCCTTTCTGTCTTCATGTCTTAGAATCTAGGACACAGTCCTTCTAGCAGAGACATAGGATGATTATGATGGTCTTTGGGAGAACAGGACAGAGGGAAGACTGGAGACGTGATGGAATGGGAAGAAACATGGTGGGCATCACAAGAGAAACCACAGTATTGTATTATTATATATTATATCAGTTAATAATAATGTGATATTATTGTTACCAGAGATTTGATATTCCAATCCCACATGCCCTACAGCTATCATGCCCTCCCCCAGGATAGTTTATGTTTTCCTTCCCCTGACATTGGGGCTTAAACCAAGTTTTCTTCAGGCTCCTGGGTTGCTGAGGAGACCGCAGAGAAGACCCTCTCATTGAAAGACCCAGGACAGGGAAGGGCAGGAGTGAGCTGACAGCCAGACTGTTACTTTCTCACTTGCTTTCCCCCATCAAGTTCTGATGAAGATGGACTTCTTGGGCTTCAACTACTTAGCTCTGCACTTTGTGATGAGGCAAAGGAAATCTTTGGTTCTTAAATTTCCTCATTTGTCAAGTGGTGATAATGAAAGTACTTGTTTCATTGACTGTTGTTGGGAATAAAATAATCAGATACCTTAACATGCCAAATACTCAGAACGGGGCCTGGCATATCGTAAGTTCTCAATAAATGTTAGAAATGATAACTGGGGGTCCAGGGCATGTGTTTGTAAATGAACTAGGGTCTGTATCACTATTAAGGCTATCTTTAGATGTCTGAGAACTAAAAAGAAAAAGACAAACTATAAGCTTATTTTAGTTATGAAAAATTCCTAATACAATGTAGTTATCTAGAGCTGTTTGTGACTGATTGTTATATACAAAATAATCGTTCGGTACTTCATTAATATGTCAGATTAATTTTCACTTAAGATTTGACTCCAACTCACATTTGATCATGTCCTTTTTAATGGCAGATCATGTGTTTATAATTTATTAAAAATTAAAATACATACAGGTTATGTATTAACTCAGCTTCACATTTTTCTCTGACATCTAAACAAACACTATGTGACCAATTACTCTTCTACATTTATTGAGTAACAACAACCACATTTAGATAAGTGGGGTGAAGAATTGAAATAATGTCCATATCTGGATAATGTATGGAAGGTGGATTGCATAAATCTTCTGGTAAAAGATGGGGTTTTTGATAGGAGTTGAATTAAAGTAGCTAATTACATTGTTTTAAAAATATCACTTGTGGTCATTGGAATTTTTCTTGTCTTTTCCCTTTTGGCTTAAGTCCTGACTATTTTTGTGTACAAAAATAGAACCAGGCCTAATAATGTAATGAGTAAATAATGTAACCCACCCCTCTACCCCTTCCTCACTGCTGAGAGTACATTTTTAGATCTCCTGGTTTAAATATTTATAATTACAATTTGTAATAATAACTTCACTTGATCTCTGACTGTCTATAATTTGAATTAGGGAAGGATTTTTAAAACCTATACTTTGACTACAAAAATCATGGAGGACCACGACAAATACTAGAAAATTATTAAAATAATCTTGAAGGATATAAAAATTACCCCCAAATTCTTCTATCTAGAAATAGTGACTCTAAACATTTGATATAGTTTTTATCCTTTGCATGTTCATACTTTAAAACTCTTAAAAATTTTTGGGTCAACTAAACATGGGTATATATATTTTTCTTTATTTTTTTAGTGATTAAATCACAAATGTTTCTTAGACATGAACATCTCAGTCTCTTCCACTTTCCTGATTCTTAAGTGTGAGATTATTTCTACAGCTATGCTTAGAATCTGAGAGCTAATGTATACTTGTGACTCATTCCTCTGTGAGACAAGGTACTATAAAAAGGGTTGAGGTGATGAGAGAGAAAAAAGTAAGTGGAGAGCCATTATTGACAGTTATGAATGAGAAAATTGAGGGTATAGTCCACAAGTGACAAAATTATTTTTAGTTTGCTTGTATTTATGAAATTCCGATTACTATCACAATTACAGGAGTTACCGTTAAAAAGCAATGTTTACTTTTCAAAGAAATAGATTTTATGTTATTATTAGAATTAAAAACAATGTATTTCCACCATAAGAATAGAATTTATGTAAAATAAAAACACAGGAGTAAAGAATTAGCTTTAAGGAGATAAGTTTTCTGACATCATTGTGATCTTTATCACTATGGATATTCCCGGGAAACTTTTTGGATGCTGCTGGGGAATTCCTCTTTGCTGGATTTGGACATATCCTCCTATTACTCACAGGAAGCGTTCCCCCTATAAAGGCACTTCGGCAGGAGTAATGCTCTGCTGTTCTTGACTGACTACACATCAGATCTGTAACAGTGAATGATACAGAAGTAGCAGTGACACCGGAGGGAGAAATTCGAAGGAGAAACTTGAAACATCCTTTTTGCAAAACGGTAAGCACAGAAGTCTTTACGAGACTTGGATCATGAAAGAGTCTTTTGCTAGCTCTATTGTATTCAGATTAGTTAAAAACTGGCTTTTTTTCCCTTTACCTTAATGATGAACATTTTTAATTTTGTATTTGTTCCTTTGAGCAAATTTGAAATGTTTGCTTGTAAATAAAGATTGAGACATTGTAATCTTTTACCTAAAATTATATGCGGCTGCTAAAAACATCCCTGTAGAATGTTGTGAATAACTAGACACCTAGAATTGAACTCTAACTAATTTTGTACTTTCTCTCCCCCAAGAAACGCATTTCCAGTTTAGTGTATTGATGAGAAGAGCTATTGGAGTCATGATGGCTTCACAGATTCTCTCTGCATTCACTTTGGGTAAGTCAACATCATTGGTTGATATATCAGGTGGGTTATTCCTCCTCGTGGGGGCCAGTGTGTTGTAGGGTGTTTAGCAGCAACTTGGCCTTAGCCCCAAAGTGTTATGCCCTGGGGTGGTGTGATTTTCTTTCCATCTTTGTGTCTTGGTTTCCTTATGTGTGACGTATTGAGTATATATAACTTATTTCTCAGAAGCATCATGAGGCTTCAGTATCATGGTTCACATGAAGTGCTTCAGACAGGACGAGGCAGCATATTTAAGTGCTCAACAAAGTTTAGGTATACTGATTATTACTTTACTCTCAAATGAGTGCACTGATAGGTTTTGGTGGGTAAGTGCAGGTAAAACACCATATGGAGGGTCAGTCACAGAAAAGAGACACAATAAATAGTAGTTTCTCCATCTAAATCCCTTCTTACTTTGAAAAAGGTGAAAAAAGCTTGAGTCATCCCAAAGACCATTGTATGCCCCAAACAAGACAGTAAATAGTGCAACTAACAGAAATAAACCAGAGTGGGACTAAAATTTCCCATTTTTTTCTCTCCCTATCACCAGTGCTTCTCCTGTTTAAAGAGAGTGGAGCCTGGACTTACAGTGCTTCCACGGAAAACATGACTTTTGATGAGGCTAGCGCTTATTGTCAACAAAGGTACACACACCTGGTCGCTATTCAAAACCAGGAAGAGATTGAGTACCTGAATGCCACATTCAGTCATTCGCCAAGTTACTACTGGATCGGAATCAGAAAGATCAACAACAAGTGGACCTGGATAGGGACCCACATGCCTCTGACTGAAGAAGCCAAGAACTGGGCTCCAGGTGAACCAAACAACATGCAAAAGGGTGAGGATTGTGTGGAAATCTACATTAAGAGGGAAAAAGACTCCGGCAAGTGGAATGACGAGAGATGCAACAAAAAGAAGCTTGCTTTGTGCTACACAGGTAGGCAATTTGTGGCAGCAGTATGTGGGCATCTTGACCAATCATTGACATTATGCAAAAATTGGTCTCTATTGTGGTAATTGTGTGTTCTAAAAGAAAGAATTTCAAAATGTGCTATTTGACAGTCTGTTTCTTTGAGTGAATAAAGGCAAGGAGGTATGTGTATACATGTATGCATATATGTATGGGTCTATCTACACTTCTATTGAGTGTGTAGACACACATATAGCACATGCTTTAGTTACTTGTTTATGGTAGGGAACCTGTCTTTAGAGTTCGTTTTATAGTGAATTTTCTGTGCTTGGTGCCAGTTACAGCTGTACCACTGACATTCATCCATTAACATTAAGATTTAGAATGGTTGAACCTAAAACTCAGCTTTGGCATTTTATAAGGCACTTCAGTTCCAATCTCTAGCACTCAGTATCACTGGTGCCATCAGGTACATACTGTTGATGCTAAATTCCAAGTTACTCATTATAAACATCACAACAACCATGGTTGTTTCCTGCAGCTGCCTGCACCAACATATCCTGCAGTGGCCATGGGGAATGTATAGAAACCATCAACAACTACACCTGCCAGTGTCACCCCGGTTTCAGTGGACTTAACTGTGAACAAGGTATGTCTTATCTTTTCCTTGAGACGATAGCACCAGCTCACTCCTAGCTGGCTTTGGGGTCAGGTTTGTAGGCCTTCCTTTCCTCTTGGCATATGGTATCCAATGGTGGTTAATAACTGAGGCTAGGAAGTCAGACCCTCTTAGGTTATAAAACCAAATCCACTATTTCTTAATTATGGCACCTTGATAATAAGGAAGTTAAACTCTCTGAGTCCCAGCTTTCCCCTTGTATAATGAGGATAATAATGCCAACTTCATAGACTTGCTGTTAGGAACATGTGAACAAATGCAAATAGAGTTGACTCTTGAATGAACAACATGGGACCGCTGGCTGATTTTACTTATATGTAGATATTCTTGTAAACAGATGCTATAAATTTACAGTATCAATAAATACAGAACTGTAAATGAACTTTCTCTCCTTGTAATTTTCTTAACATTTTCTTTTCTCTAGCTTGATTTATCGTAGAAGTACAGTATATAATACATAACACATTCAAAATATGTGTTAATAGATTTTATGTTATCTGTGAGTCTCTGGTCACAGAAGGCTATTAGTAGTTTAATTTTGGGAGGGGAGTGTTACAAGATATAAGTGGGGCTTTTGACCACATGGAAGGTTGTCAGCCCCCCTAACCCTCACAACTGTATAGATTTATATAGTGCTTGGCACCCAGGAAGCACTCAACAAACAGTTACAATTTTCAGTGTTTTTCTCACCTTACACAAGATTGGGGGGAACAGAATTGATTTGGTTTTTATTTTCAGTTGTGACCTGCCAAGCACAGGAATTTCCTGAGCATGGAAGCCTGGATTGCACTCACCCTTTTGGGAAGTTCAGCTACAATTCTTCCTGCACTGTCAGCTGTGAGAAAGGGTACATCCCCAGCAGCACAGAGGTTCTGAGGTGCACTTCCTCAGGGGAATGGAGTGCCCCTCCTCCAATCTGCAATGGTAAATTTCTCTCAAAATACCAGAGCATTCTCCCAGTCTTCACTACCTTTCCCTTTTATCCAACTTATACCATTTTCAAAATTCCTGGGGAAAGTTATTTTTGCTGTTGTTTTTAAAAACATATTCTCTCAACCAATATGTAAGGCCAATAATGGTACCTGCTGGGGCCTGAGAGGGCTTTTTATTTTGTGTTTGGAATGGGTGTTTCTGAGGCGCAGGTGAATTGTAAGGGGACACACACAACAGCGGAACCACATCCAGAAGTTTTAATGACTTTCTCATCTTCTTTCCTTATTTATCTTATGCCATGCAGTGGGCAAATTTAACACCATAGTAATCAAGCAGTCTCGATATCTACTCCCCCCCTCCCATCTTATCTTTCTGGCCCAGAGATTAAAAAAAAAAATCTTTCCTGCAGGTCCTGCTGGGCTAAAAGAAATGAATATCCTGTATATGTCAGATTATTTTTAACATTAGTCATAAACCCTGATCTAGATCTTGGACTTCTTTATTTTTGCTTATGAAAATGATAAAATAGATCAGAGACTCCTCAGCATAGTTAAAGTAAAATATTAACCAGAGAAGATGAAAATATCAATACAAAAGCTTTATGGGATTTGTGCATGTCCCCAAGAATTAATATAGGATTTGGATATCTACCCTTTGAAGGCAGCTCCCTTGCTCTGTTATAAACTCCAGTTGAACAGGACACGAACATATCATTCTGTAAAATTCATGTTGTTTTTTCAACTACCCAGTGGTTCAATGTGATACTTTAACAAAACCTGCCAGTGGCTCCATGGACTGTTTTCAAAACTCTGGACGCTTCCCATGGAACACAACCTGTGCATTTGAATGTGAGGAAGGATTTAAACTAGTAGGAGCCCAGCACCTCCAGTGTACCTCATCTGGAAATTGGGACAATGAGCAACCGATGTGTAAAGGTAGATGTTCTACTTCAAATCTTATTGTCAACATTCTTTTTCTCAACCTATACTTGAAATTGGCAATCCAAGCCTGCTAATGTAAATGGGTGTATGCATTACAGCTGTGACATGTGGCACTGTCCACCGGCCTCAGAATGGCTCCATGAGTTGTAACCATTCACCTGCTGGGGAGTACACCTTCAAGTCATCCTGTGAGTTCACCTGTGAGGAAGGCTTCATGCTGCAGGGGTCAGCCCAGGTGGAATGCACTGCACAAGGCCAATGGACACAGCAAGCTCCAGTTTGTGAAGGTAAGAATGAGATTCTCTCCTGTCCACTCTCCCTTTCTTAAAGAGCAGAAGTCTTCAAATTTGAACAATTAAATGAAACCATATGCCCACTTTGATATAGAAATATCAAAATTAATCAGATTCGATAAGCAACATTTCTCTTACGTCTGTGAGATTTGTATAAAAGAACCAAGGGAAAGTTGGTTTGTAATAAGCGTGGATGCTTTACTGGTTCCTTACTGTGCTATAAATAATGTAATTTTACAGACATTGGAATGAAGTGGGCAGAAATCTTTATTGAAGGGGAAATCACAGAAAATTTATGATCATGAGAACATGATTCTAAAACTCTTGAATGCCTTTCTCCCAAAATTTTTCATAACTAACAGTGATGAGAAAGTTTCATGTGTGGTATCAGATATGAAAACTTCCTTATGATATATATGAGTATTAAAATTTAACTCACCTGAAAATAAGGCAAGGATATAGAAAACAAGCAGTTTTCACTATTGGATACTGGCATTTACAGTACAATAGAATAAAAAAACCACAAAACCAAAACTAAATTGCAAAACAGACAAATATTAGTGGCTGCCTTCATGCCTTCCTCTCTTTTTGGCATCATCTGTAAGCATACAGGACCTATAAGTTGATCTCTACCTATATGAAACTTTCTCTTGACCCTAAATTCTTTCACATGTCAGCACAACTTTGAGAAACCCCTGATCCTGTTAAAGGCTTGAATTAATACCACTGTCAGTGAAAGGATTAGAATCCAGAGAGAACTCAGCCCTGTTCCCAGTTGCTAGGGGTAAAGACAAGCCTCATTTTGTCCAGAGTGAACTGAGCTCACTCATCAAATACCAAGTCTTATCCACTTCCACTGCAGATATTTTCTGACCATGCTTTTGCTGTCTTAGCTTTTCAGTGTGAAGAGTTGTCCAGGCCAGAGAGAGGTTACATGAGTTGTCTTCCTAGTGCTTCTGGAAATTTCCAAAGTGGGGCCAGCTGTGAGTTCTCCTGTGAGCAGGGATTTGTGCTGAAAGGATCAACCAGACTCCAATGTGGCCCCACAGGGGAGTGGGACAGCAAGAAGCCCACATGTGAAGGTACAGTTCTTATTTTTATTTCAAGATAAAAACTATTGAAGAACTAGGGACTTTGTTTCCTTGAGAAACCTGTTGCTGCCTGATACAAACAAACTTCTAAACGTCCTCTCTCATCTTTCAGCTGTGAAATGTGATGTCGTCCACCATCCCCAGAGAGGTTCCATGAAGTGCTCCCATCCCCCTACTGGAGACTTCACCTACCAGTCCTCCTGTGCCTTCAGCTGTGAGGAAGGCTTTGAATTACATGGATCAGCTCAACTTGAGTGCACATCTCGGGGACAGTGGACACAGAAAGTCCCCTCCTGCCAAGGTAGGACTGAGTTCAGATACTAAGCAGTATATGTAAAGTACTAATAAGGTTTCTGAACTTCTATTGTCCCAAGAGACTTGATCCTAATTTCCTGCATGCTGAACACGACATAATGCTTCCAAATTATGTTCCTTGGAGACTTCCCAGCCAGCTTTAGAAGTTTTCCAGTATATTTTTCCTAATCTCTATTCACATGCCTATTAATTTGCAGTGGTACAATGTTCGAGCCTGGTGGTTCTTGAGAAGATCAACATGAGCTGCAGCGGGGAGCCTGTGTTTGGTACCGTGTGCGCATTCGCATGTCCTGAAGGGTGGACACTCAATGGCTCTGCAGCTCTGACATGTGATGCCACAGGACACTGGTCGGGGATGCTGCCCACCTGTGAAGGTGAAGCACTGATTGATAGTGGTTTTCTGGGGGACAAGAGAAATGAAGGGGGGTTATCTGGCTAAAATATTGAATTATCCATTATGTCCAAATCAGAAAGGTCAGATAGATTGTCCCAGTTAATAAACTGTCAAATACTTAATTTTATGGGAATAAGGGAAAGCAGAAAAGGTGATACAGTGATAGAATGGGTAGAATCTTGACAGTGGGAAAAGAGACTTTAAATTCAATTCCTTTCTGTGACAATTCTTTCCCTCTGTTTCCTTAGCTCCCATTGAGTCCAATGTTCCCTTGGCAGTTGGGCTTTCTGCAGCTGGAACCTCCCTTCTGACATTATCATCATTTCTCCTCTGGCTTCTGAAACGCCTTCAGAAGAAAGGTGAGGGATTTATGGATGCACCTCAAAAATAATTTTTATCATTGTGTTCTTTCTTGGAGATTCAACAGCATTTAGTTACTAGATAAACACTACTAAATTGCAGTATAATTAAGCAGGAGTCTTAGGAAGAGAGTTTATGTGCAACTCAAAGTGGAAAGTGTTAGGAAAGGTCAATGTTAATTGTGCTGACATTATACAACTCCAGGGGGTGCTATTCACATATTGAATTCTTCTGTGCCTCTTGGAATTGTGCCATAAGATTATAATGGTGTGGGCTCCCAGGAAAATGGATAAAATGTTTCTACAAGTCTTATTTGGAATACAGTTTAAACTTGGGAGTATCTGATAGAGAATATGCAAGCACCTGGGGCCACATTCATGGTTTAACTAACAGAATATCTAAATTCTTTTTTAAATTAAATTCTGACCTTTACAAATAGGAAAATTCATATAAAATCTAGATTTGGATTGGAAGATGAATCTGACATTAGGTAGCTGCTGCCATTCGGATGGGGGTGCACTGGTGCATGCTCTTATTTGTGCTCTGATTAGCACAGGGTCCCTGAAGGTCTTGAGTTTGCAACTCCAGATGAATAGAATCTTTTTGTATCTGGATTTGACATGTCTGTAAAGGTCATTCAGTCTAAATTAACCCCTTTCTTTCTCTTGCAGCAAAGAAATTTGTTCCTGCCAGGTAAGTTGCATTCTTGTACAAAGCATGCCAATGAGTATTCTACATATTTTTCTGTTTTCATGTGGGAAAACAGTGCTTTATTTAGTTTTATTCATGTTTTCCACAGCAGCTGCCAAAGTCTTGAATCAGATGGATCCTACCAAATGGCTTCTGAGTTAATTTAAATCAGGTAAAAACACATGATTTTCAGTGAAGATATTCTCTTACATGTTCTCATGTTCTCTTGCTCCTGGAACCCTCCAAATCTGCTAGTATCTTTTTAGGGGGAAGGGAAGAAGAGTACCACATTCACAGAATTTTATGGAAAGTTGTTTCATTTCTTTATAGGAGGAGAGGAAAGGAACAGGGATCTGACCGTTAGTGAGTCTTACAATTTATGAAAGCTATAATGATAATGGGGATAGCTAATGCTTACAAAGCACTTACCACATTTTAGGAATTATTCTCACAGGAATTTTATGAGTTAGGGGTTATTACTACATTTTTTTATTATACAGATGAAGCAAATAAAGCATTGAGGAGTTAAGTGACTTTCCTAAAAATCTCAACCCTAACAAGTGGTGTAACCAGGTTTCAAATCCAGGCAGCCTGGCTCTAGAATCTGTGTTCTTAACCACTTTACTCTACTTTGTGAGAATTTGGAAAGGTAAAGAGTAGATTTTTAAAAGTTAATGGACTTTTTTTTGGCATAGTTTTAGGTTTATAGAAAAGGTGAGCAGAAAGTCCAGTGTTCCAACATAGCCTTTTACCCCCATACTCCAAGATCCTCTATTATCAACATCTCCTGTTAGTATGGTATTCTGTTACAATTGTTGGGCCAATATGGATACCTGATTATTAACTAAAGTCCACAGTTTCCACTAGGGTTCACTCTTGGTACTGGAAATTCTGTGGGTTTTGACAAATGTATAAAGACATGTTTCTACCATGATAGGATCAAACAAAATAGTTTCATTGACTTAATTGATAGGGTCTTGCAGTTTATGTTTGAACTACCCCTATGAGGGTACAAGAGTGTTCTGTGCTAGAAGGTGAATTTTGTTGTCTCTATTAGTATGTTAAATACCCTGACAGTGTACATTTTATATTTGCAGCAACACAGGCATAACCAGGGAACTAGTAGAGCAAAACTTGAAGATGGCAGAGACTGAGAGCTCAATGGAATCCCCAGGCCTTCTCACCTGCTGTACCTGCCCCTTTACTGTTGGGACTGCAGCACCCACAGGGACTTCAGTGGACCCTAAATCAGGGTGCAAGGCAGCCTGCCCCCATCTCCCCCCCCCACCAAAAGATGCAGTTTTCTCTTCCTATTCTCAGGATCTGGAAAGTGCTGGCTAGTGAGGGAAAGGATAGTTTCGTCCAGGCAAAAGTGAAGAAACCAAGACTAAGGAGTCTCGGAATTTCTTTTCTAATTCTTGCCTCACTGTGAAATCTTGATGGAAAAACATAACATTTTATGGCACTGTTTGTTTTTTTCCCTCATGGTGTTTCAGCTGTTGATTATGTAATTACTGTGACAAGGAAGAATAATAATTGTAAAGAATTTAGAGGAAACAAATTGGCCAAAAATAATCAATTACCAACTTGAAAAAAATAATAAAATTTTAATGCCCATTAAGTAACTGCAATAGGCAAGGTTGTTGATGGTGCAAATCCTTCTTAATATTCAGTGCAAGGATTCCTAAGCATATTTTTAAATCACTTTTATCCCTATGGAATTCAGTACTTTCAAAAGTCTTCTTAGAGATTGCATTCATTTTACTTGCATTGAATGTAATATAATCCTCCATAATTTCTAATAAGTGTTGTAGAGACTTTTGAAATATTTAAATATTAGATGTTTTGGTCACCACCTCTTTGTTTATTAACAAATTCTAATATAAATCTGTAGTAAATTTATTTCAAAGAAAGGCAAAAATCAACCTCTAACAATGTGTAATGTTAACCACTGTAAATTTATGAATGTTTAACTATTGTTGCTTTTTAAAATATGAATAGTATCAGAAGAACAAAAGCTGAATGACACTCACTTGTACACTAAATAAATAGTAAAAATATTATTCTGGTATTTTTCCAGAAATACGTAGTTTCCATGTTAAAAAAACTCAGATATATTTAAAATTTAGCAGAAGAATTCAAAAAAGATAAACACATGCAATTTGCAGCAACATGGATGGCGCTGGAAGGGATCATGCTCAGCGAAATAAGCCAAAAAGAAAAAGAAAAATACCGGATGGTCTCACTCATAGCAGGAATCTAGAAAACTTAAATAAGGGACCAGGAAAATGAATAACTATAAGAAAGTGAAAATCAAAATCAACAAAAAACTATGAACCAGAGACACTTTTTGGGGGGTGGGGGTGGGAGGGGAGGGATTGGGGTCAGAATGGGGGGGCTGCAATTGTATGGGGAATATAAAAATAAAATTTATTATTTAAAAAAAAAAAAAAAAAAAACTTTTTTAAGGCCAAATGTTCAGATTTGATAAAAGCTTAAATGCAAGTGAATGAAGGTACAATTTTATGAATGTCTTTTTTGAAAAAAAATATGTATAATGTAAATGTGCTTTGCATTTCTACAAAGCTTTGTGTCAGATGTGTCACTGTATACTTCTTGTATATTACAAAAAAAAAAAATTAAATCCTTAATAGGAACTCACTACATATAGGATTGATCCAGGGGATTTTTTTCAAAAATGAGATTTCCAATAATTATTTCCTAGTTGTTTTATTCTCTATGGTAGTGCTCTTAAAGAAAGGAAAGCATGTATGGGAACCTATTTATTTTTATTTATAAGGAAGTTTAATATTCCTAAGGTATCTCCAGTTATCGGAGAAATTGGCAATGAGAAATTCTTTGACAGTAATAGTTAAAGCTGCTCCAAACTCATAGTGTATGAGAATCAAATTCTCTCACACTTCCCATAACTTAGCACATTTTGAAAGGAAAGCTTTGCAGAGGTTCGGCTGCATATTGGTGAAGGCAAAGCTAAAAGTAAACAGGAAGGTATAATAAGGATCAAAACAGCAGAGGTACTTAAGGAGCAAAAGAAATAAGGGAGAGAAAACTAATGATTGAGATCATGCAATTTCTGGAATGGATAATTATTTTCTCTGAATTATGTAAAAGTTGTAAATGTTTATATATACTGTAATGGAAAAAGCTGTGTGGAATATACATATGTTTGGGTTTTATAAAGTATTTTAAATTATGATTTAAAATATTGTACAGTTTTTAAGTGTATATTTATTTAAACTATGTCATACCTATTGTATTTGATGTGGCACTATAAAATTTGATAATAAACATGTTTATATTTAATTCTGTGTATAGGTTCTTTCTTAAAATTTTTATTTCACTTAAACTCACATGCCATGAAATTCACCCTTTTAGAAACAATACTTTTTTTTTTTTAATAGAGGCATGCTTTATTTATTTGTTTGTTTGTTTGTTTTGTTTATACAAGCACTGGGTACAGTCAGAAGCGCGGGAGGGTGAGAGAATTCACCAGATCCAGATCGGGGAGCAGAGCAGGCAGAAGGACCGAAGTACACTGCTGAGGGGAGCAGCGGGCGGCAGGAGAGGTCTGCGCGCCATGTGGGACCCTCCTCTGGTGGCCGGGGAGCAGCCGGGGATCGAACCGGTGCTGCAGAGGCTGCGGGCAGCTTTGCAACCCAGCGCTCAACCGCTGCGCCACCGGGGAAGCCCTAGAAACAATACTTTTTGATATATTCACAAGATCATGCAACCATGACCTCTAACTTCAGAGCATTTTATTGCCCCCAAAAGAAATCCAGTATCTATTAATAGCCACACTCCATTCTTCCCTTCCTCAGCCCCTGATAACCACGATCTACTTTTTGCCTCTATGGATTTACCTATCCTGGACATTTCATATAAATAGAATCATAGAATAGGTGGCCTTCTATTCCACTTTCTTTCAATTAATGTAATGTTTTCATAGTCCATCCATATTGTGGCATGTATTGGTACTCCATTTCTTTTTAGGGATGTATAACACTCTATTGTGTGTCTAGGTCTTTTTCTTTTAACCACTGATGGGTATGTGGGTTGTTTCTCCATTTTTGGCCACAGTAAATAATGTTGTCATGAACATTTAAGAAACAGGTTTTGAGTGGAGTCATGTTTTCCATCCTTTTGGGTATCTAGAAGTAGAATTGTTGGGTCATATGAGAACTTCATGGTTCATTTTTTTTGAGGAAGAACCAAAACTATTTTCCAAAAGAAAAAAAGGCGGACACATTTTACAACCCCACTAGCAATGCATAAGAGTTCTAATTTCACTACATTCTGTCCAATACTTGTTTTTTGATTATTGCCATACAAGTGAAAGTGAAGTGATATTCACAAAGGCCCTTGCAGCCTATAGGTATACAGACTATATGTATCTGAAAAGATATTAGCAATCTAAAAAAAAAAAATCACTAAGATCAGTGAAACAAAGTCCTTATCCTGGAGTCTTTGCCCTATGCTAGACTCAATTCCAATTCACCTTCACTTATGCTCCTGACTCAGTTACCAGCATTAGAGTCAGGGGAGTTTTTTCTAAACATGTGTCTTCTCTCTTCCAGAAAGGCATCAAAGAGCCTGGAGTATACCAAGCTATACAGCACCTGGAGAAGCTCAGTGTCATCTAAGAAACAGAATATCTGAAATTTCTAACAAAACATAGTTTAATTTTTGGCTTGATTATCCAGGCTCCCCACCCAACCCCAATAGCTATAACTTTGTCACAGACTAAAATTGGTTTCATTTTGATGTTATACTCTATTGTAGCTCAAAAGTTTTACTTAAGAAAAAGAAATGGAAAAAAGGATAGATTCTATTGACTAGGGTTGCTCTCGTGTAGGACTGAAAAGGGCCCACATTTAAGATATCAGTTTGGCACATACAGACAACATGAATGCTAGCTTTTCCAGGTCTAAAAAGAGAATAAGTTGAACAAGTTCATTTCATTCAGAAGGAATACTGGTGCCCAAGCCAAAAGGGCATGAGCAGGTGGCAAGCACAGACGTGAGAAGGAAAGCAGTTCTCAGTGTTAGCACTATGGAGCTTTTCGTGGAGGAAAACAATTGAGCTCTGGAATATTTCCAGAGGTTTGGTGGTTGAAGAGATGAGGGAGAATTAAAAAAAAAAAAAAAAAAAACAGAAAAGGAATCAGTGAAAGAGTAAAACCAGGAGCTGACTGGCCAAATGAGGTTAGAGAATTGGTTGTTTAGTAAGGTGGAGGACCTTAGTGAGAGCAGTCTCAGAGAAATCATATGGTTGAAAGTCTGATTGGATAAGGGTCAAGAGAGAATTGAAGGAGAAAACTCAAAAATACAAACCTTGACATATATTTATGTGAATAGTAGAAACACTGGCCCTTCCTGGGTCTCCTGGTTCCATGTTTACCCTCACTTCATCATGTTTTACAAGCTTCTTCCAAGGAGTTCAGTTTAAATATCAAGCACAAGCTTTAGAATTAATTGACCTAGGTTCAAAACCCCAATGGTCTTTCTTACTATATGACAAAGGCAACTTCTCAACCTCTCTAAAATTCCTTAAAGGGGAGATAATAACAGTATCTTCTGGGAAGTAATAATATTTAATCTTTATAAAGATTGGCAATATATGGCAAAAATATGGCCGGCAGTAAATATGGAATGTTGAACTCTTTATTGTGTTATCTTGAAAATGAAAATTTGTTTATGTCAATGATTTTTTCTCTTCATTGACCTTTATCATATGGGTCCCAATTTCATATGCATTTTTTAAAAAATATTTATTTATTTATGCATATAAGAACCGGGGTATAAGCCAGAGGTGTAGAAGGTGAGGGGATTCACCAGAGACAGAGTGGGGAGCAGAACAGACATGTACTGAAATACACTGCCGAGGGGCGCAGAGGGTGAGACATGAGAGGTCTGTTGCGCCATATGGGTTGTTCCCTATCAAGCCACTGCAGCCGCTACAGCATGAGTTCTATCCCGGCCAATTTCATATGCATTGTATCTCTTTCACATTTTACACTCCAAAAATGTAAGAGTACTTGTAGGCCCCAGATTCCTGAGAGCAAGCAAGATACTGGAGTACTTTGCTCTTTTCAGTGCTTGACTTTAGGAGATGCCGTTAATAAGAACCTCCACTAGAGGGAGAGCAAGGAAAGAGGGAGGAGAAGGAACTGAAATTAATCTAGTCTGTAGGTTATTCAAGATACTGTTTTAACTGTGTGGTTTTACAATAATGAGGGGGTCATATGTATTGACATTGTAATAATACTGACAGATCAAGACGCAAGTTGTATTGCCATTGTAAGAGTCTAACTGATGGAAAGGTCGGAGAATCTGAGAGACTGAAGTTATCAATTAAAAAGCAATGGGGTGGGGAGAAGGAAAGGATAGAGGGGGTAATGTGAGCGTGTACTGGCTGGGAAAAGAGTGCTTTCAGGGAAAGGGATGGTCCTGGCTGGATATAGAAATTTGGGAGTCATCAGCATTTAGATGGAATTCAAAGATGAGACAGCCAGGATTGGAATAGCAAGTCAGTGAGGGCGAGCTTGTATACATTTTAAAAAGCTAATTGTACTCCACAATAACATAGTTTTATAAAGGAATGACAAGTTGACAAATTTTGATATAAAATTAACAAATTTAAAATAAAGGAAAGTCACTTGTTTACAAAGACAGTGATAAACAGACATGTACAAGGTAAGGACAGATAAAAACTTGTTTATGCTGAAAGTCCACTCCTAAATCAAAATTAACAGGTTGTCCTGATAAGATGTCTCTGTAAAGTAATATAAATATAAGCACTGAAGTTGAAGCACACTGAGATGCTGGGGACCCCATGCTGAAGCCCTGAGGACTTCTCTAAGGTTTGGTGAGAATGACCAGGGACTCTGGCCCGGAAAGGTGACAATTCTCCTCTTTACAGATATATGGATTCCCTGAGCTTGGTCCTGCCTACACTATGTGCCAGTCTCTGGAACTTTGCCAAGATTTCATTACCTCCCCCAGCTCTTCTACTGCCAATTGAATGGTATGTTTATATCATTGTAATATGGATTTCTCCAATAAATTCATTTATTGTGTTTGAGTCTTAAGTGAAAATTTCCTACTTTATTGAAGTTAGAATTCTAGAGATCCTCAACTGGATATAACATAGGAGCTGCCTCCAACATGAGTAGCCAAGAGAAAGCTGAGTGTTTTTAAAGAAGAAAGGAAAGAGGGGAGAAAGGGGGGTGGAAAGAAGAGGAAAAGAGACAGAAAAGAATAGGAAGAGGGAAAGAGTGGAAAATCTAGCAACTAGACACTGGTCAGCTGCTCTTTAAAAACTTGGACGGCCAAAAGACACCTGTAAAGAAAAGCCAACAAGGGAGGTGACAGAGGCTGGACTAGGGAAGGGGTGGGGAAAGAGAAGTGATGGCGGAGGGGAAGGAGAAGGGGTGGAGAGATCTGAGACCTGGTTAAAGTGAGGGGGGAAAACCAGCCTATCACCGTTACTTGTTACTCGCAGTCTTCCTCAGCACAGCTCACCTATGCCAGACAAGGACCCTGTCACCCTGCTGCTAAGTTGAGAGAGGCTGAAGGGCTACCGGAGATCTAGAGAAGGACCCAGCAAAGACATGGTGAGCTTCAAGTCTAAAAGTTTTCCATATGTTCAGACAGAACCTCATTTTGGGATTGCAAGGCAGGTGGCAAAGGACAGGAGCAACACATTTCATTTTGAGTTAAAAAAAAAAGTCAAGAACTAAAAATGTTGTTCAAAATAGTGCTCTTGAACCTGCTTGCGTGTGCTTATTTTTCCAATTTGATCTACTTGTGCTGAGATTCTTGAAGAAGTCTATCTTGTTAAAATTTGCATTTTGTGGGAACTAAAACAGGCTGTCTGAGAAGTGAAATACTGAAGGTGTGCAGAAAATTTGTGGCTTTGACATTTGTGTTGCATAAACATGCATTTCTTTTTAGTTGAACTACTTTTCTTTACAGGCATCTTTTGGCTATTTTATTTTTTAAAGGTACTTAAATCATTGAGCTGTTATAAGCAAATGTGAACTTTTAACAATCAATCTAGACATTAGCAGTTCATTAAACACCAAAGAACGCTTAAAAATATACATACTAAGCATCAAATAGTTTCACCTAACAGCTCAGTAGAAAAGCAGTACAAAAAATTACTAATGTAGAAATAATCAGTGATAATCAGCAACTCAAGAATAAGAAATGAATTTTAAAAAAGCTCCTATGCATCAGTTTTGAGGCAAATTTTGCGCTACTTTTTTCACTCCTGTCTAAGAAATCCATTACCCAGAACAGCTTTAGTAAGCAGATATTATGTTTTGGAGTTTAAAAAAAGTTGTGGGAACCTCCTCAAGGTGCTGGAAACTTGTGATTTAAGAGTATAAATCTAAGTATAATACTATGTTTTATTTGCAGATATTTCCAGGGAAATGTCAGAGTGTTCAGAGGGCAATATGGGATGTCTTCAGATTGTGGGTCTGGATAGTGCTCTGCTGTGGTAAGCTGTGGTGTTTGTATATTACTAAGAATTTTTTTAATGCTGTTTTTCTTAAATATCCACTGTGTGTACATGACAGCAGGAAAAATTAGTAGGTAGACAGCTAGCTATTTCTATCTCCTCTTCCTCTCATTTTTAGTGCTCCCCTAGAAGTCTCCTAATCCTGACCCACCCTTTTCCTGTAGGGTCCAAATCCTAATAATCCCACTAAAATTTTAATGATGAAAAAATAAAGTCAACAAAGAAATAGTTGACCAGGCACTTCCAAATATTTAGACTACATTTTCTGTTTTCTCTGAGGGCACAGCAATCCCATTCTAAGATTAAAGCGTAAGCTCCTTACAGACAGATCTTTATATATCTTTTGATCTTTCCCTCATTGATGCAAAGGTTTAATGTCTGATTCTTGAACACTCTACAGCAAAGTTTGAACTTTCTTTCCCATTGCTAACTAGGGCCTTCCTCTCTAGCATGGAGTGTCAGCTCTGCTCAAGCAAATGTGCGGCCTCTCACACATCTACCTCGTGCTGTAGTCTCATTAAACAAATGTTTCTGAGTCCCTGACATGTGCCCGAAATTATTCTAGGCTCTGAGGGTACATAGTGAACAAAACAGCTTTTTCATTCTTAGAATTTACATGCAAATGGGTTACACCTTCAGAATTCTGCTCCAAAAGTTTATCTGATGATTTTCTTTATTCATTAATCATTCCTATTTCTCAGTTCTCTTTTCAGCTCTTATATATTTAAATTGGGTCAAGATTAATTATGTTTTCTTAGCACCTGTTCTTCCTTGTTCAGAAGCTTGAGGACACTAAAAAT
The DNA here is from genome assembly GCF_014898055.3 of Talpa occidentalis. Classification (NCBI taxonomy): domain Eukaryota; kingdom Metazoa; phylum Chordata; class Mammalia; order Eulipotyphla; family Talpidae; genus Talpa; species Talpa occidentalis. The sequence goes on from NW_023601212.1 coordinate 62,925,712, forward strand.
GAGGTCTGTGTTATTTTTGGCATTCCTCCATGGGGTTGATCCTACACAGTGAAAGTATAATAAATGTTAATAGCTGTGGACTGTCACTCATAGCAGGAATTTAGAAAACTTAAATAAGAGACCAGGAAAAAGACTAATCAATACAAAGTAAAAATCAAAATCAACAAGCAGCTATAAACCAGAGACACACTATGGGAGAGGGGGCATGGGGGGGTGGGGATAGGAAGGACTAGAGTCAAAATAAGGGGGGGTGCAATTGTATGGGGAATATAACCATAATGAAAATGCATACATTGTGCAAAGATGAAAAATGATGTAAAAATTATATAAAATAAAATATTAAAAAAATAGCTGTGGACTGACCTTACAGCATATTAGTGTTTCACCCAGATCACATCATGCTTAGGATGGTAGCTATGACTATGGAGCCTTACTTATTTATGTGTTTGGGTTTCTTCAAAAGCCCTTGTATTTGAAGAACCCATATGATTATCAAATACTATTAATTAAATACCTTTGTGTGTAGAACATGATCTAAGTCATTTTTCTAACTTACATTATTTGATTTTATAAATTGTTGTTATTGAGTAGTTAGATATACAAGGTTTACACTGTGTATTTAGGCTTTCCTTTTCTATAAAGTATTATGGCAAATATTATCTTTTTGATCTGAAAAAAAAAAAGATTACTTGAAAAGCCATCATTATTCCCATTCTTATTTCATTTTTTCTTTAGGAACATAAATATTGGCCTTTAAGAATGTATCCTAAGATAAAAAAAGCAGACAGTAAATCTTAGAGTTATATGATAATGCACTTAAATTAGTTTTAAATGATGGATAGCCAAAGGAAAAGAAATATGAACTTCTAAAATATGTTGATTAAATATCTCTTGAAAGAATTTTGAGAAGACTATTTCATGAAAATCTAGAAAGCCAGCGAATTTGACTAAAATAGAACTGTGAGCAAAAGGATGTTCTATTATGGTGAAAATTAGGACCAGGAAGTCAAGATCATCGAACCTGCAAATGACTAATTCTATCATCTCAAGGATGTAGTTACATTGTTGAGGTATCAGTTTCCTTATTTCTAGGTGATTCTCAGCCTGGGTTAGTAGCCTGGTATGCTTTAGCTGTAACAGAGCCTACCTAACTCATGTCTTTCAGATTTCCTTGCCCATCATGGAACTGACTGCTGGACTTACCATTATTCTACTAATCCCATGAACTGGGAAAAGGCTAGAAGGTTCTGCCAACAAAATTACACGGACATGGTTGCCATACAAAACAAGGGAGAAATTGAGTACCTGAACAGGGAGCTTCCCCGCAGTCAGACTTACTACTGGATAGGAATCCGGAAAATAGGAAAACTGTGGACCTGGGTGGGAACCAACAAGACTCTCACTAAAGAAGCAGAGAACTGGGGGCATGGGGAGCCCAACAACAAGAAATCAAAAGAGGACTGTGTGGAGATCTATATCAAGAGGGAAAAAGACGCAGGAAAATGGAATGATGACGCCTGCCACAAAGCGAAGAGGGCCCTCTGTTACACAGGTGGGAGTGAGCAAGCTGCTGTGGTGCTGAGGAAGGGCCTGGTTGAAGGAAATAACTAGACAGAGCAGTGGAAGTGCTGGGGGAAGAGAGCAGTTGACAGTAAGATCTTCAGTACTTCAACACCTTTAAATAAGTCAGAATCATATCACTGCTGAACCCTTTTAATATGTGAAGCTGGTCCCTATAGCCAAAAACTATGCCTCTCAATCAAGCTACAAGGTAATAAGAGATGTGGGAAGTAAAGAGGAAAAACTAGAGGACTAGCATCCCTGATAATAAGTCAGAGTAGTGTCCACAGAGACTTGGGCCTAGTCAAGAGCTAAGCCTCCCATCTCTGTTTCCTCATTAAAAAGTATGGGGCTTGGTAAAGTCTTTCTTGGGCTAATCTTACCTGATTTTATATATATATTTCTGTAAAAACCGTTATCAGTTCCAAAGCAGGATTTTTCCAAATCTTATTTTAACAATGAGACATAGTCAGTTTGGTCTCTTGTAAACTGGACTCACTACTAATTTAGCAAATTTGGACTTTTTCATCTTAATGGTTTCTTTAAAGAAGGTATTCCCAAGCATAGCTTGTTTATGGTTTGTTTATGGTTTGACCTGTTCATGGTTTTTCCTCTCATTCTGCACTTGACTAACATACTATTCATCTTTAAAACACAATTCAGGGATCATTTATTCCAGGAAACACAAGTGGAATGGCAAGACCTGAATTGGGATGACTGATTTCCAGTCTTCATTTGATCTACTACACCACCAGTCAGAACAGGGAAATCAATACAATTTCTGGAGAAGGTTGTCAAAATCAGAACTAAATTTATGCTTAATAATTCTAATTATTAGAATCAGGTTATCATTAAAACCAAATAAATTTCAAGAGTTTCTTATTATGACACTAAGTTTCCCCAAAGTGTTATAGGTAATCAATAAATTGATTCTAAAAACAAATATCCATGGTATCTAGCTAGTATATGATATAAATAAAAATTTTAACATATGGTTTTTATATAAAAAGTGCTATAAATGCACAAATACACCTTTTCTGGTTATTAAAATAGTCTTAGCCAGAAAAGCTGTCTATGTCTAAAGAAATGACTATGGACACTAAAAATAATCACATTAAAATGTTTTATTTTCTGACCCCCTTAAAGCTTCTTGCCACCCCTTGTCATGCAGTGGCCATGGAGACTGTGTGGAAACCATCAATAATTACACTTGCAACTGCAATGTGGGGTACTATGGTCCCCAATGTCAGTTTGGTAAGTCTCTCTCCTTTCTTTGTTTCTTTCTATGTAAAGTCACTGGAGACAGCATAGTTTATGGTTGGGACAAAATAAAACAGTCATTCTGAGAAATGGGAAGTTTCAATCAGAAGACTATGCTTGCACAATGTTGTTACCTTTCTGTAAAGAATTCATAAGTCATCATGGAGTTTTAATGCAGTTCTCAAGTCCTTTAGAAAATCACAAAAAAGAAAACATTGGAATAAATGCTATAAAGATTGCAATAATGCCAATGAATTGGGCATGGTAGATTCTTATATTTATGGAGATTGTAATCTAATAAATTTGTTGGATTCATTAGTCTGAAAGAAATATCATTTGTTGTTAGGAGTATGAGCTATTCAGAAGGTAATCTTGTTATTGTTTATTTGTTTTTAAATGTCATCCTCAAAGTTAAGACAGGTCAAGGCCATCATGAAATGAAGTATATGTCAGATATATAATAATAGATTTAACACATTTATTTCAAGGGATATGAAGAAAAATCTATCCTGGGTTCTGCCTTGAAGGATTTAGAATAAGTGGAAATTGTCTATGCTATAATTGAGTCTGATGGGAAACAAAATAAACTGGAGTAAGCTTATGGATTCTGGAGGTTGCCTAATGAAGGAATCTGGCCTTTATTTGGCAATGGGAAAACACCCAGTGTCTGAGCACCTTCACTTAGAGCAATTATCTGAGAAGTACTGTATAGCATGGACTGGAGAACAACATGAGAGCAGATGAGGAGAATCATTCGGAGTCTCTTGAAATTATTCAGAATTGTGAAGGCAGAAACAGAAATGAAGGAACACATAGATTCAAAGACAAGGTGTCTTTGACCCAGTCAACTCGCTACTAAAAGATACACCAAATCCTTTGATTGATGTTGGCCAAGTTTCAAAACTATGTTTGAAGTATCTCATGCATAAAATAGAAAATTATAGGAAGAAAAAGGACCGATGTTTGCAAAGGATAAAGATTTAAAGTCAAAACAATTTAAATATAAACCAACTGGCATTGTTATAAGTCATTTCACTTGAGCCTTAAACCGTGATGCCTATCCTGAGTCCATTTCTCAACTTTATTTTTAAGTCTTTTTATCATTGGTACATCCTTTAATTTTTAATTCCTTTTTGAAAATTTTACTCTTCCCCCCGCCTTTTTTTTTTTGGCTCAGTTTCCACATATCACTCTTTCCTGCTTCTCCTTTTTTTTTTTTTTTTAAAGATTTCTTTCTTTCTTTCTCTTTCTTTCTTTCTTTCTTTCTTTCTTTCTTTCTTTCTTTCTTTCTTCTTTCTTTCTTTCTTTCTTTCTTTCTCTCTTTCTTTCTCTCTTTCTCTCTCTCTCTCTCTCTCTCTTTCTTTCTTTCTTTCTTTTTTTCTTTTCTTTTCCTCTTTCTCTCTTTCTTTCTACAAGCACTGGGTACAGTCAGAAGCCGGGAGGGTGAGAGAATTCACCAGAATAGGCAGACTGATGAAATACACTGCTGAGGGGAGCAGCAGCGGGCAGAAGGAGAGGCATGGGCGCCATGTGGGGCCCTTGCTCGGTGGCCAGGGATCAAACAGGCGCTGCAGCCAGCGCTGCAGAGGCTGCGGGCCGATTCGCAACCCAGCGCTCAAGGGCTGCGCTACCAGGGAGGCCACTCCTGCTTCTTCTATCTGGGATCATTTCTCCTTGAGTTTCTTCACGGGGGCACTTATCCAAGCCTATACACTGTGGTTAATCTCATCCTCTGTGTTTTGTCAATTGACTCTGGCTCTGTAAGTCTCCTTTGGTTAAATTTACTGGCATTTGTGGACTCAGAAATCTTTGTCAGTTTTGGACTGACAAATCTGTTTCCAGCCCTGATATGCTAAGCATAGCCTTTGAGATGCCTCAAAGACTGTAAAACTCACTTTGCCAGCTGACTTCCCTATTTGCATTGCCTAGCTCAGTAATTGGCACCACTATTCTTATGGGTGGTCCCCTGAGATTCTTTCATTCTTTCATGTGCTCTTATATTTATGCAAAGTAACATACCACACATTTTTATAACATTATTTGTCCAGTTTGTTTTCTACTTGTCAATTCCACCATTGTTGCCCTTATTATCTTCCTCCTAAATTATTTCAATAATCTCTTAGCTAAGTTCCACAAGTTTAAAGTCATTTTCCCTCAAATACATTATTCATACTCCTGTCAGGCTGTTCAATTAAAAACATTCAAACACCTCACATAGATAACCATGTAAACTCTGCAAAGTTCAGAGTAATATTTGATATATAGTAGGTATTCCTTAAATCAATGAAGAAAGATAAGAACATTTTGTCATAGCTCTTCTCTTTCTCCCTAATCTCATCTCACATCATCCCTGCCTCCTCTTCTATCAATATACTTGCAGTTCTCCACACTTACTACATAGGTTTTGTATTTCATTTGTGGCTTGTTTATGGTTTGACCTGTTCATGGTTTTTCCTCTCATTCTGCACTTGACTAACATACTATTCATCTTTAAAACACAATTCAGGGATCATTTATTCCAGAAAACACAAGTGGAATGGCAAGACCTGAATTGGGATGACTGATTTCCAGTCTTCATTTGATCTACTACACCACCAGTCAGAACAGGGAAATCAATACAATTTCTGGAGAAGGTTGTCAAAATCAGAACTAAATTTATGGAACTAGAAAGGCAAAGATAATCTGGAGGCCAAGATGTTCCCCAAAGTTTCTATTTTCTTCCTTTCTAACTAATTCTGGGCAGAACCTCCCACTCCAGATATTCTAGTATGTAGAAATTATTTCCAAACTGAGGTAGTCATTCCCACATAAAACCATATAGGTTTAAAAATTCTCTCCCAGATAATACCAATAGTCATTCCCACATAAAACCATATAGGTTTAAAAATTCTCTCCCAGATAATACTAGCTACTATTTAATTAGGACTTCCTGTGAGCCAGGCTCTTTCCTAAAATCCCTACTTGATTTAAATCATTTAATTTTCACACCAACCCTAGGAAGTAGCATAGTTATCATTATTCCTCTCTTTCAGATGAAGAAACTGAAATCGGTAGGTTTAAGTCATTTGCCATAAGGCACATGGTTATCAGGTGCAGAAAGGATTCATATCCAGGCTTCAGGTCCTCCTGACACTACCTAATAGCTTTTCTTTTCTTATTGAAGTGATTCAGTGTGAGTCTTTGGAGGCCCCAGAGCTGGGAACCATGACCTGTACTCATCCTTTGGGAGACTTCAGCTTCAGCTCACAGTGTGCCTTCAATTGCTCTGAGGGAACAGAAATGATTGGGATTGAAGAAACCACATGTGAACCACATGGGAACTGGTCATCGCAGAAACCAACATGTCGCTGTTAGTAACTGTTCAAATTAGAGGCTGTGAGATGGCATCCTAACTTAACACACTGAGGAAATGTAGCAGAGTCATTCTAAGAAATCTATATTCACTTTTGGAGGATAAGTTATCCTAATTTTGATGACTTTCGAAAGGGTTATTGCTACTGAAATGAAAAGAAAAACCACAAGTGAAAAACAACCACCAAATACCTCTGTAGTCACCACATCATATGTATGTAATTTTCAGCAATTCAATGTGGTTATACTGCATTATTTTATTTTATTTTTCTCATTGCCATGGCATAAATGACCAGTCTTGCTGAACTTCAGTTAAATTTTGTTTCTGTTTTTGTTTTTTTATATAATTCTTACATCATTTTTCATCTTTGCATCATTAGTGTTGTGTGCAAAAAAGTTCTCCCAGTCGGTAGGGTTTCTCATTGTTTTTGTTATTGTCTCTTTTGCTGTGCAGAAGCTCTTTAATTTGATGTAGTCCCAGCTGTTTATCTTTACCTTCACTATCACTGCTTAGGGTGATGTGCCCGTAAAGATGTCTTTGATTGCATGTCATGTAGTGTTTCACCTGTATTTCCTTCTATGTATTTTATGGTTTCAGGTCTTATGTCTAGTTTTTTAATCCATTTTGAGTTAGTTTTTGTGCATGGTGTGAGGCAGTAGTCAAGCTTCCTTCTTTTACAGGTAGCGACCCAGTTTTCCCAACACCATTTATTGAACAAACTTTCTTTGCTCCAGTGCATATTCTTTGCTCCTTTGTCAAAGATTAGTTGACCATAAATCTGTGGTTTTATTTCTGGATTTTCTATTCGATTCCATTGGTCTGTGTGTCTGTTCTTGTTCCAATACCATGCAGTTTTGTTTTGTTTTTTTCTGTGCTCTCAATAATTCCTATTTTATGTGGTGTCCTACTTAACATCAACCAATTTCCTATTTGGGGAGTAGAGATCTTTTTTGATTGTTTTATTTGGTTTACTCTTAAAATCACCTTTTACTTTTCCTCCTCCATGAACTCTCAGGAGAAAAACAACTGCTATAAAAAAAAACAAAAACAAAATAGCTTCATCTTTTTTTCATTTGAAATGTGCTGGTTTTCCTTTTTAACAAACAAGACTGCCCCTACATGGGAGAAAGCTGGTGGCATCCAAACTTATGAAGTTTGGGTGACAGTTTTTATATTTATGCTCCTGGCTCATATATTGAGGTGGTTTAATTCTCAAATGAAATTAACAGAATCATTTATTGAAATCATACAACTAAACTGATCAACCTGCTGAAGTTGAGTGATTTGTTTCAGAGAATTGGATGGTTTTCAAAAGTAGTTGGGTAGACATTAGCACAGGTGAAAGGGTTAGAATTCTTTTCATTTACTGAGAATATTCCACAAGAGCTCCCGAGGCAAAGGCCATGCATGTAGTATGGCACCTCCTGCCATTGGAGAATTACAAAAGTTGGGTGCAACCCTCCAACTTCTATTCCCTAAGGGCTCTGATGATCTCCTGGCTTCAACTCTGACTCAATACCTTCCATGGTAATCAAGAGAATAAAACTTATTGTTGAAAGTAATTTCTAGAAATGAGAAATGTCTAGATTCATGTGGATGGGTTTCACAGTTCAGTCAGGCAGCTTTGACAAAAATCATTTGGTCAAAAGAGGGTCTCTGCTCAGTCTAGTGACTTTTTTCTTTTGCATTGAAGTGATTCAGTGTGAGCCTCCAACAGCACCTGATTTGGGGACTATGGACTGTAGTCCCCCACTGGCCAACTTCAGCTTAACTTCTGTGTGCACCTTCAACTGTTCAGAAGGAACTGCATTAATGGGGGAGAAGATAACTACCTGTAGATCACCTGGAAATTGGTCTAACTCCAGTCCAATATGTCAAAGTGAGTAATTCGTCCTGATATACTGAGGACTTAAAGATGGAGCTGAAAGATAAGCAGAAAATGGGAAAGATATATTGAATGATTAAGTTTCATTTTGTGAAATGTGTGTTGCTTACAAATAAATTATACACATTAATTTTCTATAAAACCCATGGTTATCCTTGCTTCCTCCTTCAATGATAGCCATCTGGCTTTGTCTGTCAATTCTCTACTCTTATTTTAGCTCTTACAATCTAAGCTCTCTATCTCTACTAATTTATTTCTTATCTGTTCATATAGTCCACTATAATCTCTCTATTATTCCATTAAAATGCTTCTACAAATATCACCAGTGACCACCTAATTCCCAAAGTAGAAAATACTTCTCAATTATCCCTAATTGTGATAATTCTCAACTATCCCAAATCTCTGTCTGTTCATGAGAACAACTAGGTCTCCCTCATCTCTGTAAACCCTCCAACTGACAGAGTCCCTGGCAATAGGTGCTCAATAAATGGACATTAAATTAACATGTGGAAGAATTGTTATCCATGTTTGCCCTTGAGACCAATTAACAAAAGTCTTTAAATGGTATGAACTGTAGCAACTATCACTGAAGCTGATCTCCATGTGGCCCAAGGGTAGAAGGGATCATGGGAATGAAGGTGGTGAGGGAAAGTCTTCATGAAATGATTTTCTACAGCTTATGGGATCTTCTGTTTTATGGAAGAATGAGCACCCATTTCCCAATCCTCAGGCAGCCAATAGGTGCCCTCTGTTTGCATCCTCTGGAAACTTTAATCTTCTTCCCATTATATATTTGGGTGTGAGGATGGAAGTGACTTGAGAGGGTTTATATGAAAAATAAGGGGCAATCAGACAGTACCAATATACAGAGGAAAGTTTCTTTAATTGGTGGTATCAGAAGATAGATTTTTTCAAGTAGGCATTTTTTTTCAATAAAGCCCCCCCCCAAATAAATTTAACTCACTCTTACAAATATATATATCCTTTTACTTACCTGTGGAGAAAGTGAAGGGGGAAAGCTAGGAATGCATCATTCAAAAGGCAGTTATTTGCACTGAGGCTTTAAAGTAAAAGCATGAGTAAGTTACTTTGATTAGCTGTTTCAGATCATTGGCTTTTCATTTTTCCAAAAGTATATTAGACTTTTTAGTTTTTCTCTGGGTTTCTGAATTGAATAAGACCATCGAATAAGGCCATGGGGCTAAATATAATAATGACTATTTCTTGCCCATATTTTTTGGTACATATATTTGTGATTCCATGAATCACAAATCTGGGGATTGAGATTCTATAGGCATTGTATTAGCTAAGTGGGTGCATTCTTTGCCTCTCCTGTAGACTCATCTTGGGCCAGTGTCCTGATCTGTTAATCGGCATAAATGGGCTATTATTAGGAAACATAAGGAGGAAAAAAGTGGACGATCATGAGATGACACTAAGGAAATAATGTTTGTGACCTCATGCTATGCACTTCACTGATTTCTCTTTCAGAATTGAACAAGAGCTTCACAATGATCAAGGAGGGTGACTACAACCCTCTCTTTATTCCGGTGGCAGTCATGGTTACTGCATTCTCTGGACTGGCATTCATCATTTGGCTGGCAAGGCGATTAAAAAAAGGTATGTGAGTTTACTTTCATCTAAAAGCAATACATTAAAGAGAAAATAATACAGAAACCCACAGGAATTAAGAAGGATATTTTCAACTGAAGCAGGACAGGCCCTGTTTTATAGGCAGCTGTTCTGGTACATACTTTCATTAAAACAAATTGATTGACTTTTGTTTTTTAACTGACAAATCTTTAAAAAAATAGAATCTGGTCTAACCTCAGATTCTTCAAGGTGACTTACTAGGGTGCAACAAATAGGATACTCCAGTAGGTCTTTGCTCTCATTTAATGTGCAAAAAGGATGCATGATCTCTCTCCTCTAAGATGACATAGATGCCTTTGATTTCAGTGTGATAATTCCATTAGAAAGTGATTCTAATGTCCACTAAAGTTTCACGGCATCAGTCCCAAAAACCTGACCTTCTCAAGCGTCCAATGTTTGTCTGAAACCTGACATGTAGGGATTACATGGTCCCCAAAGGAAATCCTATATCTTCTCCCAGTATCTAGTTACCATGGTTGAAGTTCTAGCCAAATGACAACTTGCTCAAGTTTCTCCACCCTGGGATGGAGAAGGGAATCAGGACAACGGCTCTATAAGTGATTATCTGCAGCCTGGAGTAGCGGGTGGTACAACGCCAGCTAAGAACAGAAGTTTCACTCCACTCACCTCCTTCTGGGTGTGTCCCAAACCCTAAAATAGAACCAATCTGCCAGTCACGGGCCCACAGTAGAGGCAAAGCTTGGGCGTGTGCTGAAACATCAGCTAGACACATTCACCTAGCAGAAACATTCAAGACTATGCAATTTATGGATATTGGGTTGCTTTTTAAGATATTCCTGCTTCCCTGGTGGCGCAAAGGGGTTAACGTCAGCACTGTGGAGCTATCCGCAGCCACTGCAGCATGAGTTTGATCCCCAGTCAGAGAGCTAACCCACATGGCACAGCAGACCTTTCCTGTCTTGCCCGCTGCTTCCCTCAGCAGTGTATTTCAGTTAGACCTGCCTGTTCTGTTTCCCACTCTGTCTTTGGTGAATCCTCTCACCCCCACCCTACCTCTGGCCTACACCCCTGTTCTTGTATGCATTAATAAATAAAATAAATCTTAGGAAAAAAAGATACCCCTGCTTCACATTCAGGGCTACTGAAGACCTCAAAACAATGGCTAACCAACTGCCCTGTGCTACCCTTCCTTGGTGTTGATTTCCCTTTTAATAATACTTCCATAAAATTAATTCCTATGTGTTCTGTTCCATGAATATGTTGTGTAGTAGCTCTTACCCAATCCCTGTACCCTTACTGGCAATTGCAGGAATATTATCTACTAATTCCCAATGGTTTTGCACTATAATCTGATTTTTCATCTAAAATTTAAGAATAAGGGTGCTTGATTAATTTTCTAACCATCCCAGAGAGATGATGGAGGTGGGCATGTCCATGAATAAGAACTCCATTAACTGTAAGGTGAGAGTTCTGAGCAGTTAAATGTCTCTGCTCCTGTTAGAAGTTCTGCTGAGATTATATCTTATTCTCTTATGCCACTATACTAAGTACAAAAGGGTTACACTAAAGCAAAATAAGGATAACATTTGTCTCTTGCCACTCTGACTTCAAAGCCTAATTGTCTTTTCTTTCATCTTACCTTAAGAGATGAAAGCAGAACAGAGAGCATAGAGAACAGAGTAGGTAATTACTCTCACTTGGGATAGGGAGTTATTGTCTAAATAACCTCTGAGGACTTTGGGTTTGTGAGTCATCTTAATGAAGAGGATATTTATTCCCAATTTCCAAAATCATTTAATAAATGTTAGTAGAATCAAATAAATAGAAGTCACATGTACGTAGTGTGTGGGGGTGTGTGTGGGGAGTGGTGGGTATAGTTGGCTAAGGCTGTTTTACAAGCAGTGGTGAGAAAAGCAGTGGGGTTGTTTTGAAATTTTTTTTGCCTTGGAGTCATTTCAGTACAAGATCTCAAACTGATAACTTGAAAACTGCCAGCTCCTGCTGTGGGAATAAGTATGGGGCAAACAGGAAACAGATAATATATCGGGCAGTTAGGCTAGTCAGAGTTAAGCCAACAAAGAGCAGAAGTTCACAGGCTCACTGTGCAGGAAAGTCAGGGTCTCGTTCACAGAATATTTAAGTTGTCTTCATTGGTGAAACAGCTTCTCTTCCTCCAAATTTCAAGTGACTTTGTCTTCCAAAAAATGTTAGTGGTAAATTTGTTCTTTCAAACATGAAGAATAACGTTTCCTCTAGAGACAATCTTAGTAGGTTCCCAGGCTAAGCCCCCAGAGCTTTTCTAATACAATGTAGCTGAAGCATTTCCAAGAATAAAATTTAAAAAATAGTTTTTTCATATATATACACATATATATGTGTGTGTGTGTGTGTATATATGTATATGTATATATACACACACAAACTATGAATTTTGAGATTTTTATAGGCTTTTGGGCTCAGACAGTTAGGAAAAGGGTACAGGTGAATGTTGAGAGCATAACAACCAAAATGAATGACCAGAGTCTTGAAACCCATCCTTTTGTCTTGAGATGATTCTTTTGAATGTGCACTTCGACACCTGTTCTGATTGTCTTGATCTTCATAGTTTGCGCCTTTCTTCTGGGAAGGAGTAAGGATGGACTCTAGAAACATGTGCCCCTCTGTATGGACTTGTTTAGAAATACTTCCCCCCACCCCCTGTAGCATCATTCTCTGCTTAGTCATTGGTCTTGTTTGGTAAATGAGGAAATTGAGGTAATGATGGTTTTGGTCAAATCCCTAAGAATCCATATCATCTGGGACCAGAATCAGAGGTCATTTTCCCATCTAGATATACTCCCTGGCACTACAGGTCTTCAAATTCATGAGATTCTATTTTTCTCTTTGGTTGGAAGAATTTTCCACCAGAACCAACTTACAGGGCTAGAACAGGGCACTGAGCAGAGCACGTGCCCACTAGTTCCCCTTTCATCAAAAAGAAACTCATTCAGGGCCTCCCTGGTGGTGCAGGTGGTTGAGCGCAGCACTGTGAAACTGCCTGCAGCCTCTGCAGTGCGGGTTCCACCCCGGCTGGCTGTGGAGAGACCCCCATGGCGCAGCAGACCTCTCCTGTCTCGCCCACTGCTCCCCTCAGCAGTGTATTTCAATCAGTCTGCCTGTTCTGTTCCCCGCTCTGTCTCTGGTGAATCCTCTCACACTCATGCACATCTGGCCTGTACCCCAGTTCTTGTATGCATGAATAAATAAACCTTAAAAAAATCTATAGATAAAGAAAAAGAAACTCACTCAGTGGGAACAGATTCTGCTTGTGAATCACTGCTTCACTTTTCCTAAAATAAAAATATTTATCTGAAGATAAACAAACCAAATCTGAAATTAACTCACATTTAGCTCTCCTGCTCAAGAGAATTTGGTTCATGTCATCAGCAAGATGAATTTGGGAAGAAATATTTTATTTATTTATTTTTTTAAAGATTTATTTATTTATTTATACAAGCACTGGGCACAGTCAGAAGCACGGGAGGGTGAGAGAATTTACCAGAGCCAGAGCAGGGAGCAGAACAGGCAGACTGATGAAGAAGTACACTGCTGAGGGGAGCAGCGGGCGTGGCAGGAGAGGTCTGCAAGCCATGTGGGACCCTCACCCAGCGGCCAGGGATTGAACTGGTGCCGCGGAGGCTGCGGGCAGCTTCACAGCCCAGCGCTCAACCGCTGCGCCACTGGGGAGGCCCAGGGAAGAAATATTTTAAACAGCAATTTTCAACGTCGTAATTAGTGAACAATTGAGTAATTGAACACTGTTTAGGCTCTAGGCCTTGCACTAAATATGTGGAACATATTTTATGCTATAAATTCAGTGAAGATAATAGACTATGGCTTAAAGTGGATAAACAGCTATCAAAGACACACTTTAGTAGTAACTAGGACTGTACCCAGATTGACTGATTCTAAAGCCCAGTTTATAGACATTAAAATATATTGCTCCCTAGTGATTTTTTCCTCATCAAAAAAGTGCTCTCTCTCTCTCCCCCCCCCTTTATTTTATATGGGGGGACCAACTCTACACAGTTCATTCCTTTATCTACTCATGTATATGCTGTTTTTTCCTCTAAAATAGTTCGTAAAAAATTTATAAAATTCATTCATTACAGCTAGTTAAAACTAGATCAAAAATCAGAAAAAGAAGGCTGAAATTTAGGATAAAAATAAATTGAAATCAGGGTAAAGTTAAGACATAAAATGTGTGGATAAAATCTTGTATATACTGGATAGAAGAAGGTATCAGTTCTGGTTCTGGGTTTTCATGCAGCCAAAGAAGGAAACATAACCAAGTATACTAGTCACTGGAGCTTGTAAGATAAAAATCACTGGATGGTGATAGATCTTAAGTAGATTACTCTGGTCATTTTGAAATATTACAAAATCAAATAGCTATGTTGTGCATCTGAAAGGTATGTTATATGTCAACTATATATAAATTTAAAAAATAGTACACACACAAACAAGAGTCAAGCAAAGGAAAGAAAACAACAGATCAATTTCTCAGATGAGGTGTATAATTCCTTCCACTGGGATCTGAGTGAAATTTCTCTTGTGAATGCTCACAAAGATGGAGTGAGGTGCAATGACACATATCCTACAGTCCTTAGTGAAGTCTCTCTCAGGTAGAATGAGATGGCAGGTAGGGAGGGATCAACAGGTGAATGGGTGTTTTGGGTCTTACCTTTAGACAAGTCAGGATAGATTTCTCTCTCTAAAAATAGCACAGAGAATTGGATGGAGCTCTAAGAAGAAGCTGCCTAAATGGGTCTGTTCTGAATATCTAGCTACCTGTGTTTGAATCAGAACACTAAACCAAATTAGAACACTACCTCAGATCCTCTTTTTTGATAGAGATGGGAGCCACCTAACCAATGCATGATTTACATCACTATGGAAATCTATGCAGAGGTGCCTCAAAACACTAAATAAAAATGGACCTACCATATGATCCAGCAATTCCACTCTCAGGGATCTACCCAAAGGACACAGAAACAAAAACACTAACTCAAAAGGAAATCTGCACTCCTGTTTATTGCAGCATTATTTATAATTGTTAAGATATGGAAACAACCCAAATGCCCCAAACAGATGAGTAGATAAAGAAGATGTGGTATATATATAATGGAACATTACTGACTGATCAAAAAAGATAAACTCATGCCATTTGCAGCCACATGGATGGAGATGGAAGGGATTATGCTAAGCGAAACAAGTCAGGAGAAAAAATACCAGATGGTTTCACTTTTTTGTAGAATAGAGAGAACTCAAACAAAGTGTCAGAAAAAAAAAAAACACCCCAAAACTTGCAAGATGAGCCTATAGCTGGGGAGGAGAGAGAGTGGTCAAAATAGGGGAGAGAAGAGCACAAGGGATGGTGGTGATGGGTCACAGGTGCTGTGGTGTGGGAGAACTACAGGGACCACACTGAAGGAGAGAAATAAAATACTATCCAAAAATGAACAAAGATGTAAGAAAATAAATAAAACATTTTCCAAAAGTTAAACAAAAAAGTGCATTGTGTACTTCTAAAGTCAAGGAATTCTCCTACACTGCTGGTGGGAATGCAAACTGGTCCAATCACTATGGAAAGTTGTGTGGAGGTTTCTCAGACTACTAAAAATGCAACTATCATATGACCTGGCAATTCCACTCCTAAGGATCTACCTAAAGGACAGAAAACATTAATTCAAAAGGATACTTGCACTCCTATGTTTCTTGCAGCATATTAGGTAAGACTTGGAACAACCCAAATGCCCAAAAATAGATGACTGAATCAAGAAGATGTGGTATATGTACACAATGGAATATTATTCAGCAATCAAAAGATAAAATAATGTCATTTGCTAGATGGAGTTAGAAGGAATCATGGAGGGAGCCAGAAGGGATCATGCTCAGTGAAATAAGTCAGATGGAAAAAGAAAAATATTAGATGGTTTCACTTATAAGAGGAATATAGGGGAATCAAATAAGGGACCAAGGGGGGGAAAACCATAAAAAACACAACAAAACAAAACAATAGAGAACTATAAATCAGAGACATTCTGCAGGGTAGGGGGAGGGAGAGAGACCAAAGTTAGGGCAGGAAGAACACAAGGGACTATGGTGATGGTGCACCAGTGAATTGGTGGTGGAAATTCTATGGGGACTACACCTGAGAAAAGAAAGCAAACATCGTAAAAAAAAAAAAAAAGGACAATGATGTAAAATATATATTTTTAAAAAGTTAGTGTTGAGAAGTATCTCCCTTCTTACTTTAAAAATATTGAAATTGTCTACTTTACTGATGCCATTTTTCTATTTCTTTTATTTTTAGGCAAAAAGTCTCAGAAACGGTAAGTTTTATCAGTAAGGAGTTTCTACATCTGTTGATCTCTTTTCTACCTTTCTTAAGATACTTCCTGTTACAGCTAGACACATTGACTCCTTCATTTAAACAGGGTCTTATTGAAATAATGTTTCTGGATAAAGTGATACATTTACTAGTCTCTCTTAAAAGCTGTGCTTTTTTAGTGCCAGTAGAGTTGAAATTAATGAATGAATGAAGGAATGAGTAATGTCCTATGAGGAAGCCGCAGTTATTTACAGGGAGTGCTTTCTGATTGTCCCTGATTTTTTTTGAGGATGAGAAGCATTGTGCTATGCTTCTGATTGCACATGAGGGCAATACTAAATATAATATTCAGGAAATTTTTAATTCAACAAACATTTATTTTTGGCGTGGATCTCAGGCCCCATGAAGAATGTATAACTGCAGACCCCAAGTCCATTATGCCTAACACAAAAAAAGACTACTAATTGCACATATAAACATTGACCTTTAGAAATATGAAAAATTGGGGAGTATTCTCTCTGCAACTTCCCCAAGTGGGTGAATTTTCACTTTAGTTTTAAATTTCAGACTTCTGCCACTGAACAAAAACATAATGAGAAGTGATGCAGACATGTGGCAATGCATGGCCCATCTGGCAGAAACAAAGATGGCAAAATCAGGGGTTTAATGACTTGCTTTGAAATTTTAGAAAAGATGACATATGTAAAAAGAACTATGGAACTAATGGGAATACTAAGTGCCCATTAGACAAATGATCTCCTTTTAAAATACTAGAATGAAGCAAGAGGTTCCTGAGAGTTGGGTGGGTTGCTTATTCTGACAGCCATCCCAATAAGGCTCACTCTACAAAGAGGCAGAGGGTAAGCATAGGAGGAAAGTACTATTTTTGGA
Source organism: Talpa occidentalis (assembly GCF_014898055.3). Lineage (NCBI taxonomy): Eukaryota > Metazoa > Chordata > Mammalia > Eulipotyphla > Talpidae > Talpa > Talpa occidentalis. Next base: position 62,942,647 of record NW_023601212.1, read on the forward strand.
GGAATTTAGGTTAAAGCTGATGGTGACTTTCTAGAGAAATAACAGTGAGGATGAGTTCATATGAAAAAAGATAGAATCACCTGAATATGGTTATTAATTGGCTAAGTGGGTGACAGAAGAGTCAAGGAAATTGCCATGGCTCTGTCTGTGAACTGACAGATGGTTACTATCTACACTGTACTGTTTACTGAGAAGGGAAAACAAAAAGATGAGACATTTTGGTGGTGTGGATCTTTGGTTCAGTTGTGTACATGAGCTTAAGTTGCCTGTGGCTCATTCACCTTTCATTGCTTCTATCTATAGTACAGGGATTACCTTAGGGATAGGATGGATTTTAAGGTTCTCATATACAAGAGGTATCAGTAGTATGATCATCCAGGGAAAGTGTGCATTGTGAGAATGGAAGAGGATATGGGAGAGAAGGCAGAACTGGAAGAACATTCATGACAAGTAGGTCAGATAAAGGAAAGAGAATGCGAAGGGTTTGCCAGAGAGGTAGTAGGAAAATGGGCATAGTATGGGGTTGTGAATGTTAAGGAAAGAGGAAAATAGAAACCTTTTCAAAAGTGAGGAGAACCAGTAAGTTTCACTGGATGCATCAAGAGCATCAGTGCAGTGTCTGTTTTTAGTGTAGAGGTCATGACTGACATCCAACAGCAAGGGGCTAAGGAATCCATGGGGATGAGAAAGAGAAGGCTGAACATGTAAGGAGTTTCTTTTAAAATAATTTGGCTAGAAGCAGATGAGAGAAAAAGAGTGGTAACTGGATGGGGACACAGGGTCAGTGGAAGATTTTTTTTCTGTGTTTTTTTAAAATTAATATTTTATTTTACATAATTCTTACATCATTTCTCATTTTTGCACAATGTATGCATTTTCATTTTGGTTATATTCCCCATAAAAGTGCACCCCCCACCCCCTTATTTTGACCCTAGTCCTTCCTCTCCCGCCCCCCCCCGCCGTAGTGTGTCTCTGGTTTATAGTTCCTTGTTGATTTTGATTTTTACTTTGTGTTAATTAGTCTTTTTCCTGGTCCCTTATTTAGGTTTTCTAAATTCCTGCTATGAGTGAGACCTGCATTCAAAAAAGATAAACACATGCAGTTTGCAGCAACATGGATGGAGCTAGAAGGGATCATGCTCAGCGAAATAAGTTAGAAAGAAAAAGAAAAATACCAGACGGTCTCACTCTTAGCAGTGGAAGATTTTTTATTTCATCTTATTTTGTTGTCCTATCCTCCATTTGTCAGTATAACAGGGTTCTAGATCTTTTTCTGGGCAGGCCCCCCTCTCTCTATGGACAGGAAATCCACAAGATGTACCAATTTTTTTCATGTTCACACCCACTGAGTGAAAGGCTTTTCTGGCACAATCTACTCAGAGCCCTTTTCTGGCCACAGGAACCACCTGTGTTTCAATTACCACTAGATGGAAGCAGATCAATTCAATATTTGAGCTGTCCTTGGGGAACAGGAAAAGATGCTGGCAGGAGGAGTATAGCATTAATCTAATGGCCATATTAAATAATTGCCACATTAACTTTAGAGTTTTACTGCTTTTAAAAAATAATAAATCCATCAATAGTTGCTTATTGAACACCTTTGTGTTGGAACAATGCTAAGCTTGACTGAGACCCCAGGAGAAGTAAGTCCTTGTCCTTAACCTCAGGAAGATTATTGTCTACTTGAGAAGTTGAGACAGAAATACAGAAAAAAAAATCAGAAAAACACAAGGCAGAATATGGTGATGGTCCATGAGTTCTGTACTGAAGAAAAAGGCTTTAATAAGGAAGTTTGGTGATTACAGGTCTCATAAAGGAGATGGAACCTGAGCTGGGTTTTGAAGGATGTGTAGGATTTAGTGTATGGGAGAAGGAACAGAGGCAGTATAGGGGGGAGATGACGTAAATGATATGGTAGTAGGACTACAAAAGCATGTTGGGCCCAGACAGAACTATCTGGAGCTCATGATATATTGAGTTGCTGTGAACAAAAGCTGATGGCATCAACGTAGGTCTGAAATGCCTCACCAAAACCTCTAGAAGGACCAGCAAAGAAGAATGATTCTCCCAGCTGTCTTGGTATACGTCCCATTTATTGACCAGGGTGACTTGAATTCATTGAATCATAGAATTTTAGCTCTATTAATATTTTTGTAGATATTGCATTCAAATGCTCTTGATAAACTAATCAAATAAATTTCCTATAGACCCTGAGCAAGTGACAGAGTTAGTTGCAATAACAAACATCAAATATTAATTTCATATTGCACAGTGGCCTTTGACATGTCTTTATTAATTATTGCCTATAAGCTTGTGGGTAGGTACTATTAATACCCCATGTTACAGGTAAAGAAACAAAGGCACAGAGAAATAAAATAGCTAATCTGAGGTCACTGAATAAATGGCAAAGCTGAAACTTGTACCCATCTGTATGCAAATATCATGCTCTTAACATTTATGCTCTAGAACTCGGGGCTCTGGACTCCCACGTTGCACTGTAATAACAGTAATAACAATTCATTCTCCCAGTAATAATTCATTCACACTGCAACCATGGTGTGAAGACACTGAAGAAGGGTTGGGTGCAACACATAGAATAAGCCACATGCAAAATGAACACTATCACACTGAATGCTGCATATCAGATTTTATTTTTCAAAGCAAAGTCCCATCATCCTTTGTGCTCATTCCTCTTACTTTTAGTTGAATAACTGACTCCCAGGCATAGATGGTTTCAATTCTTGCTGGGTTATTTAGACTCTTCTGCAAACTGGTTCTGTTTGTCACCTCATTTGGTTTCTAGTATCTAAATTCTACCTAGGTTAAAAACTGCACCAAAGATACACAGGAAGATAGGAAGCCAACCTCAGAGGAGTGTACATGTGAAACTTTTGTTTTCGGAAACATTTTTATCTTTGTCGTGGCAAGCACATTTGCAGCTGCTGAACTGTGGTTTGCCCTGGCAGTTCTTTTTGTGAGCAGAGGCTCTGAATCTAGTTCTCCATGTGAAAAGTGGTATTAAGGCATACCATATGTGCTTCCAAGAAGGAAACTGTTTTAACACACCAAACATGTCATTTATTTCACAAAATTAAATTTGTCGCTATCTCCTAAAATTATGTCCCACCAGAAAATCAAACTTTTAGAACCACTGCCAGATCCTTCATGAGTTTTTATTTTCTTCAATTTCTCTTAACATTTGAGTAAGACTTCTACTTTCTTGACCTCCATAGTTCAAAACATGTTCAAAATGTCCTTCAGGTTCATTAAATTTAAACATAAAGGCTATCGGCAGGCATTTCTCTAAGTGTGATCTGTGGGCCAGGAGCATATGGTGTACCAGGGAGCTGGTTAGAGATACAGAATCTCGGGACCTACCCAGGCCTCTCAACCCAGAGTCTGGGGCCTGCCTGGTGCCCTAGGGGTTAAATCTCAGTGCCATCAGGGCTATGGCCAGAGTTCAATCGCCGGCCAGCAAGCTACCCCTCATATGGCGCAGCAGACCTCTCCTATCTTGCCCACTACTCCCCTCAGCAGTGTATTTCAGTAGATCTGCCGACTCTGTTCCCCACTTTGTCTCTGGTGAATTCTCTCACCCCTGCACCTGTGGCCTACACTCCAGTTCTTCTACACAAAAAAAAAAAAAAAAAAACCAAAACCCACAAAACACAGGGCCTCCCCAATGGCGCAGTGGTTGAGTGCTGGGTTGCAAAGCTGCCCGCAGCCTCTGCAGTGCTGGTTCGATCCCTGGCCGCTGGTGAGGGTCCCACATGGTGCGCAGACCTCTCCTGCTGCCTGCTGCTCCCCTCAGCAGTGTACTTTCGTCAGCCTGCCTGTTCTGCTCTCCGCTCTGTCTCTGGTGAATTCTCTCACCCTCCCATGCTTCTGACTGTACCCAGCGCTTGTATAAATAAATAAATCAATCTTAAAAAAAAAAAAAAAACAACCAGGGGCCTCCCTGGTGGTGGCGCAAGGGGTTAAGCACCACATTATGAAGCAATCCACAGCCTCTGCAACACGAGTTCGATCCCCGGCCAGCCAGAGAGCAACCCAGATGGTGAAGCAGACCTCTCCTGTCTCATCCACTGCTCCCCTCAGCAATGTATTTCAGTCAATCTGCCTGTTCTGTTCCCCACTCTGTCTCTGGTGAATCCTCTCACCCCCTGCATCTCTGGCCTGTACCCCAGCTCTTGTACGCATAAATAAATCTTTAAAAAAATAACAAAAACAAAACAAAAACAAACAAACAAAACCCCACAGAGTCTGCGTTAACCACCATCTCTGGGGATTGGAGGATGAGCATGTGGAAGCATAAGAAATGCTCCTTTAAGGTTCTCTCAATTTCATTGCCTTAGTGAATGTTCTGGATTTTGTCCAACCCATCTGAAAGGTGTTTTCTTTATTCCTCTTCTCACCTTTAGTGAATATTTACCCTTACTACCAACACTTTAATTTTTGCCGTTTTAAATCTCCTTAGCTTAATTTGTATTCTCTTGTTCTTCACCAGCATGGAAGACCCATATTAATCCACCCTGTGTGAAAGAAAATTCTTGGGATACTGAAGTGTCAATGAATCAATCCTTCAATCCAGAAAAGTTTCTCATGGTGATGTCTCCATCGTTGAAGATGATGTATGTTTCTTTCTGCGCCTGTGAAAAATTTCTATGTGACCAGCAACTCATCCTGCTCCCATGTTGCTCTCCCAGCCTTCCCAGTTGTGGTTTATATAGCTCAGCCTTCTATTCAATTTTCCATGGAGAAACAAGATTACAGGAGACAAGGGAGGGAAAGGATTACTGTGAAATACAAAAATGTCTGATTTTGCTCTTTCTTGACTCTTGTTTCCAGTTTCAATTCAATTCAGTGCTGTACCTGATGGCATACACTTCTGAACACGAATGACCTCTAATACATATGCAACTACACATTCGATTTTGTTGCAGATAATATTCTACCCACCTCGCATTCCAGTATGCTAGGGGGGGTGCACTCTTAGAAAAAGTTTGTAAAATCTATGTTATCTTTGTTTTCCAGTGCCAGCAAAGTAATGGGGTTTCTGCTCATGTTGGGTTATTCCCACTTGCACTGTAGTCCCTCTTGCTATAAGGCCATCCTATTTAATAATCTCTAGTCTCCCCACCTTCTTCATCCAACTTTGCTTCTCAATTGACTCATTTCCACACAGAACACCTTGTGAGGCTCACACAAAAGGAGATGAGAGACAGCTACCAGCACTATTTCAGTTTTAGATTTTGCTCTCTTTTTTCATTAGTTCCACTTAGATTTTTTTGTATTTGATGCTTTTTATTTTAATGACTGCTATATTGTTAATAAAGAAACAGCATCTCTGGAATGCTAGCTCCAGAAAACATCTCTTTGGTATTATATAAGAGAATTAAAACATGAAGAGATTCCTTAGCTATTGATGAAATGCTCTCCCTTCTCTGCCCCCAATATAACTTTCATGTATGAGCTAGCTGTATGCTATGGGCATAAATTTTGGTAAAGATTACATTTCCTTTCTCAAAACCACTCAGCTTCTGTATTACAACAGGGCTATTACAAAATACTCTCCATACTCTGATCACTATAAATCTATGAGATGCCATTCATATTCATGTCATTTATCACACATCCCTTAGAGTTGTGCATTGCACAACCTGCAGAGATGTCCACAGGCAACCCAGATTGCAACAGTTTATTCAACTAAGACACAGTAACAAAGAACCAATAGGGAGTTCACTTCTTGGGAACAATGTGTCTAGATTTGAAAACACAGTCCTATATTCAAGCCCTAGGGCTACCACACCATCTGAAGAATCATGTCATGCTCTATCGCTTAAATAAAGACTTGTAAGATTAATTTCTCCAAAGACCTGTGTTTAACTCCCCTGAAACTTATTTTCCTTGTCTATAAAATAAAAATGAAATACATCTTGTTTACAAGGTTATTGCAATGATTGAATCAGATATGAACATGCTTTGTGAACTGAACCTCAAATATAAGATTTCTTTTTTACCGGTATCTTGCTTTTCATGTTTCTTGGTATAGGATTCTATAACTCATGCAAGGACTTGAGCAGAAGGGTTGAGTCATTCTCCTGAGATTAGAAACCAAGGACTCCTTCAATTGTATTCATATTGAAACCTGGTGCTCAGATTTTCTGCACAGAAGATCACTTCTGCCATCTGCACCCTTGATGGGGTGATGTGGAAAGACATGGGCTGAGGCATCAGTCTCACCATTTGGAATCCTGTCTCTACCTCTATGGTTTGTTCATATATATATGTTCATTAGGTTATAATAAACCTAATAAACCTGTTCTTTAAATATATATTAAAAGAACAGGTTTATAAGGGAAAGAGACAGAGGAATAAAGGAAACTTGCATAGATGCAAGCAGGCAGGAAGAGCTGCCCCGAAAGGTACAGATTGCTAAGAGAGGTCTGAATGGTTGCAGGCAGTTGGCCTTGAGGAAAGCTGCCTCTGCTGAGGAAGGTCAGTGAAGTCCCAGCATGGTACAGGTCACAGGGAGGAGGAAGCTGTTGCCCTGCAGAGGGAGAGAGTTGGTGAAAGAGGCACCTGCATAGTCACAGGTGGGCAGAGGGATTGCTGCCTCTACCTCTATGGTTTGATGCTATGTCATTAATGTCTCTGAATTTCAGATTGATTTATAAAATGGGGCTATTATCATCTTTCCTACACTGTTGTGCTCCAGATTAAGTAAAATAAGTCCCTTTTCCCATAACCCAGAATACCAGCTTCATGAAATCAAGAGTCCAAGGACATGGTATTATCCATTCCTCTGGATTTGTTCATCAGAGTTCAGTAGCCCTAGATTATATTATTTTAGTTTCTTGCAGAAATAGTTAATCAAATTAAGATTTAATTGTATGGGAGGTCTCCCTGGTGGCTCAAGGGGTTAAGACGCAACCTATGAAGCTCGCCGCAGCCACTGCAGCATGACTTCGATCCCCGGGCTGGGAGCTACCTACATGGTGCAGCAGACCTCTCTTGACTTGCCTGCTGCTCCCCCCAGCAGTGTATTTTGGTCAATCTGCCTGTTCAGTTCCCCACTCTGTCTCTGGTGAATCCTCTCACCCCCTGCAACTCTGGCCTGTACCCCAGTTATTGTATGCATAAATAAAATAAATCTTTTTTTTTTGTGGGACCCTCGCAGGCGGCTGGGGAACGAACCCGCGCTGCAGAGGCTGTGGGCAGCCTCACAGCCCAGCGCTCAACTGCTGCGCCACCAGGGGAGGCTCAAATAAATAAATCCTTTAAAAAAGATTTAATTGTATGGCTTTAGCTCTGATAATAAAAATCTGTCACCTGAGTGGCATACACATTCCATGTGTGGCCCTCCCTTTCACCCCTTGGCCTACCTAAGACTGCTCTGTTCTTTGACACCTGTCTGAAATAGACCAAGCCCCCAAATGCTTCAATGAACAATAGATGAGACAAGAAAGAAGCTCATATTAAAAACATACTGTGGAGAAATAATAAAGTTCTTTTTTAGGTATTGATACACTTTGCCATCGAGTTCCTATTCTCTGCTGGCTGCCTTTTCATTTCCCCCTTTCTCTAAAGTTCTTCTAAAATTCCCCCTCTTGACTTGAGAAATTTGATTTTTCTTTTTGCTTGTAAATTCCATTCAGGAAAGAAAAAAACTGTAATCTCCAAAACAACCTATAACTCATAAGAAAGAACGAGGAAATTATTAAGAAAAATAATGAGGTTTTCACTTCCCTTTGGCTTTGGCAGTCTTGTCAAACCTACTGAGCTCCTGGCATTACATGAGATAATAAGCTTAAAAGATAATAAACTTAAAAGTCCCTGAGTGCCTCTGTAAAGTTTAAATACAACTAAGCTTTAATTAGCCTCTTTTTGAAAAAAAAAAAAAAAGATTTATTCATTTATTTATACAAGCACGGAGTACAGTCAGAAGCACAGGAGGGTGAGAGAATTCACCAGAGCCAGAGCAGGGAACAGAACAAACAGACTGATGAAGTACACTGCTGAGGGGAGCAGCAGGCGTGGCAGGAGAGGTCTGCATGTCATGTGGGACCCTCGGTGGTGGCTGGGGATCGAATGGTGCTTCACAGCCCAGCGCTCAACCGCTGCACCACCAGGGGAGGCCCAATTTTTTTACATTTTTTTAGACAATATTTGCTTTCCCCCAACCCCTCAGAATGAGTCCCCATAGAACTTCCTTCCCCAAGGCACCCATGCACCATCAGAATTAATAGTTTTAATAGTAGTAGTTGTCATGGTAATGATAAGAGTAGGGCAGTAGAGCATTTTGTTTGTTTGTTTGTTTGTTTATTATCTTAAACATATCTTAGTTGGCATCCAATTATCTAACGTGGCATCGAAATTAAATTGGAAGGGCCTCCCTGGTGGTGCAGACAGTTGAGCGCAGCACTGTGAAGCTGTCTGCAGCCTCTGCAGTGCGGGTTTGATTCCCAGCCGGCCAGGGAGATACCCACATGGCGTGGCAGACCTCTCCTGTCTTGCCCGCTGCTCCCCTCAGCAGTGTATTTCATCAGTCTGTCTGTTCTGTTCCCTGCTCTGTCTCTGGTGAATTCTCTTGCCCTCCCACACATCTGGTCTGTATGCCGGTTCTTGTATGCATGAATAAATAAATCTTTAAAAAAAATAAATTGGAAGAAACCTATCTTTTCCTTTAATTAAACTTTATAACATTCTATAGGTGTCAGGTGTACAGGCTAATTCATCAGCATCTTTACATAAAACATTATGTTCCCTACTGAAAGTCTAGTTTTCGTCCTTCACCATAAAATTGATCCCTTTTACCCAATTCACCTATCTTCCCTTCCCCCCATCCCCCTTCAATTTTGTCAACCACTATTTTGTTCTTATAATCTAAGAGTTTGTTTTCATTTTGTTTTTTTCATTTGCTAAAACTACCTTTCCTTGATAAGCTTCTAAAGCAGCAAGTGAGAGTCTTATGGGTTGGCAGAAACTCAATGGTAATAAGCAGCAGGGGTCCTCTGTTTAAGGAAATTCAGGGAAGTTATTTTTCCTTGCTCCCTTGAGGCGGGGTGGGAGGGGTAGTTGGGGGGGGGCAGGTGGAAGAGGAAAAGCAATGGAGATAGAGAAGAGTTGGGAAAATTGTGGGAAAATGAAGAACTTTTAGAAATCAGTCTGATTTCTGAGGACTAATACAGATATTAAATGGTGTGTTCCCCTTGGTGTTGCATAAACCTTTTATAAATATTGTACTGCAAATGCAGACCTTTTTAGGTGACTTGGGAGAAGTTTAAGGTGAAGGGGCTTCTTCCTTAGTTTGGGAAAATAGCAGATATGGAGGAATAGTCACAAAAAAGTAAAGTTGGAACAAAATATTTTGGCAGAAACAATATATCTAGATGAAAATTAGGTTTAAGGTGATAATGGGAATTAAGCTCTCTGGGGATGTTAATAACGTAGAGAGGGTCTTGGGATTCCACAATTATCAGCATTTTAAGACCACTGTATCTGGATTTTAAGGAGGTGAATTCCTCCCTGACATCTGGGTTACACTCCTCATAGTATTTGATCTTTGGCCACAACAATTATTTCAGTTTCAAATTTCAGAAAACTAAGGCTCAGAGATAATAAATAGCTCATCTCAGTACAAATAGGTAGTACATGCCTGCTTAATGGGTAAGAAAATATGGTATAAAAAGAAAGAGAAAAGGGGAAAACAATTACTTAAAGTAGATTTGATTTCCAAACTAATGCTGGACTTCTTGACCAGGCCAAAAGGATGTGACTATTTCCCAAGCTATATCAAACTGACCCTTGAAAGGGACCTGGGGAGAACAGGTTGTGTCTCTTGTTCTCATCACATTCAGAAATGACTCCTATATCTGGAGAACAAAGGATATTCAAAATGCTCATTGAGTGACAAATCATGGGGGAATGTTTAGTAATACAAAGTCCTAAGGTGAGACATTATGCTTTTCAATGAGCCAATTAAACATTTACTAAAAGTTACTATATTTGCAAGAAATATTCCAGAGGTGGTAGACACACAGGAGCAGAGTCCTGTGCCAAAGGGCTGGCATGTGGAAGTGGAAGCTTTAAATCCCAGACAAAAGCTTGTGAAGTTTATACTCTAGTTTCTGGGAAAATCTGAGCAAGACAGGGACAAGATTACCATAACATTCTGGGAAGATGAACACGTTTGAGGGTTTAAGAGTGGAGAGAAACGGATGCAGGGACACTAGCAGTAAATGCAATTATTGAGGCCCGGTGGTTAGGGTGGGGCCAGGAGGATTCTAACATGAAATACTGAACACTTTGGCCTCTGACCAGTTGGAGTAAAGGGACGAGGAGGGGATGGCAAGGGAGTGAACAAAGCATTCATAAAAGAAAAAGATCAAAGATTCTGGTTAAATATGGTTTATGCAAATATTCCTCTTTTTCAAAGATCTTGTAGGAAAGTCCCTCCTTTGTTATATTTCCCCTACATGAATATACCTCCTTTTTTATTAATGTACCCAAGAACATCATCCAAACAACTCTGGAGAAAATGACAATGACCAAGAGAATGGGAAAAGCCTCCCTAAACAAAGGGCTCTTAAGGATAAGCATTTGAATCAATTCTGACTGCTTAAATAAAAGCAATCTGACATTAGTTTCAGAAATGTGATTTTAACAGAGACCCTGATGCAGATTGGATGACCCTGTTTCAATGTGCTGGGAAACCTCTGAAAATACCTCTCTGTTGATTATAGATGTAGAGCTAGCAGGCTGAAGGCACAATGGTGGTACATATGACTTGCATATTTTGCTAATCACTTCTGGGCCATTGAATAAACTTTCTTTGAAAAGCATATAACCACAAGAAAAGCTTCCAAACTTTTCTATTATGAGGAACACTCAAAGTTAAAAATTGCACAGTTATTTTTTGCTCCCCACTAACAGAAAAATTCAGATGGCTATCTGAATTAAAAAGAAAAGAGACTCCTTGATGTGAGGGAAGCTATGGCCCAGGGATTAGAAACTGTTGCTTGTTCCTGCATGCTGCAATATCTTTAAACAGCCCAACCTCACAGATTTCAGAACTTTTATCTTCATCAAACTGTATATTTACCTGCAATCCCCATGCAAAAACAACGATGCTTCATTTCATGAACATATATAGAACACTTCACTTAACAATCACTAATTCTACTCCATGTACAAAAGTCATATAGTATATATATATATATATATATATAAAGCAAGTGTCAGTACATTTCAAAGAACAGATCAAAGTCTCTTCTATTTGTTTTAAGTTAATAATAAAATACAAATTTAAAAAAATCCCAGGATACTTAATAACTTTAAAATATTTAGAAGACATCTCAAAAAATCAGAGAAAATTTTGTATTATTTTAATGAATGATAATAAAAATACTACATATTAACAACTGTGGAATGCAGCAAAAAATGTTAAAATCATTTTAATGCTTATATTATAAAAGCAAAGAAGTTTAAAAATTAAACACCTAACTTAAGCAGTTAGATAAAATATGATAGAATAAACCACAAGAAAATAAAAAGAAGAAAATAAATTTAAGAGCATTTCTAAAAATAGAAACAAAGAACAATAGAAGATCAAAAGTTAGGCAAACTGATCGAGGAAAATTGAAAAATAGTAGAAAATACAAAATTAGGAATATTAAAAGGATAGCTCTAAAGATAGATGGTTTTTTAATTAAGAAAACATTAAAGCAACATAATGAAAATATATTTGGTATTAAAGCAAAAAATTTTGCTGAAAAACTTATTTGCTGAATTTACTCCTGAAGAAATAGCATGAATGTTTTCCCATGATCATTAAAAAACCTGAATCTGGATTTAAAATTCTTTTCACAAAGAAAATATGCTGGGATAGTTGCTGTAATTATCAAAAAATCCCCCAATTGGGCCTCCCTGGTGGTGCAAGGGGTTAAACACTGCACTATGAAGCAATCCGCAGCCTTTGCAGCAAGAGTTCTATCCCCAGCCGGCCAGGGAGCAACCCACATGGCGAAGCAGACCTCTCCTGCCTCGCCCGCTGCTCCCCTCAGCAATGTTTCGGTTAGTCTGTCTATTCTGTTCCCCACTCTGTCTCTGCTGAATCCTCTCGCTGCCCCCACCCCCCACATCTCTGGCCTGTGCCCCAGCTCTTGTATGCGTAAATGAATCTTTAAAAAAAAAATCCCCCAATTCCCCAAATAGACCCAATATTTTCTAGAGACATAAAGTAAAGGACTATTTTCCAATTATTCTTTAAAGTCAAAATGTACTTGATTCAAAAATCAGATGAATACTTTGCAAGAAAGAAAAATTATAGTCCAATTTCACTCACAAATATATGTGAAAAAATGGTAAACATAGTATTAACAAGCTAAATATAGCGGGGGGGGGGGCCGAAAACCCTCTCAGTTTAGGTTTATTTGCAGAATATAAGAACAGCATTTACATTAGAAAATCTCTAACTCTAGATCATCATATTAATAGATTAGAGGAAAAAACCATAGATTAGATTAGCAAGCTAAAGAGGGAATTTATTCAACCAAAAGGGATACCCAGTAAAAGTTGCAACAAACATCACCCTAAACAGTGAACTGTTAGAAGTTGTGAATCAGGAGTCATTCAATGATATTGACCAACTGTGGTGGCCATGAAAATACGACCTCAGATCTCCCATTTTGAGGAGCAGAGCTAACTGACAATCCAGTTTTTACCCCTCTGGATATTCTGAGAACACAAGTCTCAGGCTGGTCCCAGCAACTATCTGACAATATTTGCAATTTGGGTACCACCCGTCCTTATGGGTGTCGGGTTCTTTCAATGGACTTGAATTTGCCTCCAGGTTTCATCACTGGCCTGGCTGAAACTGTCTCATCTGCTACCATGTTAAATACCTTCTTCCTACCTGTCTCTCCTTCCTTCCCCCTTTTCCTTTTATAGGTGTCATGCTTGCACCCCATTCTGAAGGCTCCCCTACCCACCTCTGCTTTGTTCACTTTATCCTTCCCAGGTGTTTCTCCCACCATTCTTGAATGTCTGTTTCTTGGAGAACCTGAACTAACACGCTACCACTGCTTCCCTCCACCACCACACCATGAGTATTCTTCTCCAGTTCAGCACATTACCCACTGGTCTCTGATTCTTGACTTAGTGGTTAGGGGAGTTAGTTGTTATTCCTTTAACTCACTCTGCTTTTCTGCATCTAAATCTACTGGAGTGGTTGCCTCCATTTTCTCCAATCTCCATTTATTTTCAGTCTAGCCCATCCTACAACCAGTTTATTAAATGAGATTCTTCCTAAATCCCTGAATTGGAGTAATCATGTCCTTTACTAAAATTCTACAGTGCTTATGGAGTAGTGTTGGTCACACTCTGCACACTCATTTTATTTATGTGTATGAGTCTTCTACTAGATAATGAACTCCTGAAACATTGGCCCTGCCTAAATAATTAAATCCTAACAACCATTTCTGCTTGCGCTCAATAAGAGTTTTGATTAAATCAAGATCAAAGTAAAATCCATCAATTTCTGTTTTGTAAATTAGAATAAAAACATACTAAAAGAAAATATGTTTACTTATTCCACCACACTTCATTACAGGAACAAAAGACTAGAAGCCAGTGTGGACCAAAACCCTGCAAAATTCTGGTTAACTGCAAGATCATTTGTTTCCCTTCCTTACGGGGAACACTGCATGGTTTTCCTCTGAAAAAGTAATTCCAACATGTAATTAAATTAGGACTCAGGAAGTTCACCTTTACATCTAGCTTAAATCCTGCAAACTGTAACTGCAGTTTGTTTTCTCTTATTTGGGGGAATTGTTATCTCTTATTTGGGAACATTTATTTTTGCCAAACTTTGGGTGACTAAAATTTTGAGCAGAATCTGGTGGTGGTTCTAAACTATGACCCCAGGTAATAGCAGCTTCTTCTGCTTAGATTTGCATTTCTCCTATGTGCAGGCTGTTATGGGCTGGGCCACTTCCTCAGAGCAGGGGAGAAATTGTGGTGAGCCATCTGGAAAGATTCCCTGAGGTTATAGGCCACCACTTCCCTTTCCTGCTCTATTGAAATGCAATGCCTGAGGTTTGCCCAAGCCTCTCTGACCAAGCTCTAACCAGACCCCAGGTTGGTTGGCCATTTGTACCCTAACCACTGACTACTCACCAAACACTTTAAAATTATGTCCATAAGGCAGGTCTAGGGAAACCTTCTGGCTGGGGTCTGATTTCTGCACCAGCAGCAATAATAGCAGATGCAAACAAACAATACAACAGGGTGTACTGGTATAAGTGAAGATAAATTTAGCTTTCAGTTTTGTAATGCTAACAAGGAACCTGCTGGGAAGCTCACTTTTCCTCAGAAGCAACTCATTATTGCCAAATAGCCTATTCATCTGATTGGAGAGAAGGCTCTGTTTATTCTCTAAGTCCATCTTGACTGTGGGTACCAGTCCAGTTGAATGGACTCTCTCCCAGGATGCAGGAGAGATGGGATGAAGAATGGAATTACTGTTCCTTAACTCCACATAGATGCCGAGTAAATGATAAGTGAGCATCAAGCACAAATAGTGACCCTAACTTGTTTATTCCAGTTTACTTCATTCTGCTTCCCTGGTAACTATATTTATTGTGTGTTAGAGAACAATGAATTTGGAATTTAAGAGACTGACCTTAAACCCAAGTCTTGGGTGTATAGCTATGTCTCATTTTCCATGACTTTTCGATGAGAATATCACCTGCATACAAGGTCTCTGCAGATATTAGCCCCAAATTGCTCGTATGGACACAAATAACCCTTGTAAGACTCTGATAAAGGGTTACTTTATAATTATTTAGAACTGCAAAAATACCTTCTACATGTAGGTACCCTCAGAGCTCCACGCTGTCCTGGTCAGGCTGTATCATTCATGTGGTTTTTCATATAAAACATCCTGCTACTCTTGTGGGTTATGCAAAGCAGTGACTCTGAAAACTAAAATGTATTATTTGTACAAAAAAGCTACTCTTTATTGATTATCACAATTACCTCAAATCCATATAACAATGTTACAAAAAGAAATGAATTCTATTTTGGGGCCTCCACTGTGGCGTCACGGTTGAGCGCTGGGTTGCAAAGCTGCCCGCAGCCTCTGCAGCGTCGGTTCGATTCCCAGCTGCTCCCGGCCACCAGAGGAGGGCCCCGCATGGCGCTCAGACCTCTCCTGCTGCCCAGTGCTCCCCTCAGCAGTGTACTTCAGTCCTTCTGCCTGCTCTGCTCCTGCTCTGGCTCTGGTGAATTCTCTCACCCTCCCGAGCTTCTGACTGTACCCAGTGCTTGTATAAACAAACAAACAAATAAATAAATCTAAAAAAAAAAGAAATGAATTCTATTTCATAGATGGAAAATCAGAGGCTCAGAGAAGTTCAATAAGTTATCACCCTCACCATCCTGCAAAATAGTCAAAAGGTGAGGAGGAAGAAAAAAGGTTTTGAATCTGCTTGCCTGACTCTATAATGTGGACTTTTCTCACTATTTTACTGATATCAAATACCTTAGCAATAGATGGTATTCCTTCAACCATTCAACAGATAATTGTGGAAAACCAGCATTATTGTGATTATTATTACAGAATATTGAACACACACTGTGTAGCAGACTGCAGATACAATGTGGAGTAACAATAATCTTGTTCCTGCTTGCATAGAGCTAAGTAGTTAAAAACATGACACAAATAAGACATAAGTTCATACATTTGTATGTATGTATGTTATACATACAATTATGTATATTATATTATACAATATAATAAAATTATATTACTTATAATAAATTATATTATAATTTTTATTATATTACTTGTAATTTTATAATATCACACATATGTATGTATTCATGTACACATTTTGCCTCAAATTCTTAACCACTTTTATGTATTTCATACATTTATTTACTCCGCATGCCAACTCGTGAGTTCAACATTATTTTAGTTGAAGAAACTAAGGAACAAGGATAAACTTGCCTGGGATTACAGAGTTGGTCAATGACAGATCTGGCATTCAAATAGAGAGGTTCTAGCCTCAGAGTTCATGTCCTTAACTATTAGTAATACTAACAATGATCATTAATCATTATTTCATGACTGCTGTGACAAATGCTATCAAGTAAAGCTATGGTGTTAAGACATATGACATTATTTGTTTTTTATTCAAAACTTTACAGTTTTTATTAAAATCTATGTGTATTTATATATAGAAAGAAGCCAAGGAATATGTATGTGTTCATGTGTGCATGCACATGTTTTACATCAAATTCTTAACCACTTTTATCTTTCAAAGGTAGGGTTTCAAGAAATGTATTATTTATAATTTTTATAATATCTTAAAAATAACAACAATATAATAAAAAAAATGCCCCCTGTGGTATGTTAAGTGAAATGATTTAGAAAGAAGAAGACAAATACCACACAATTTCACTCATATATGGAATACAGAGCAATAAAAAAGAGGAACAGAAAAACTAAATCAAAACAAACCCTAGAAATTTGTAGAATTGAAGCTACCACAGTGTGAAGGATGAGAGAAGGTGAGAAAAGGGGTGAAGGGACCCAAAGGATTGTGGTGGAGGATTTTGGGTGTTTTGATGGGGTGTGTTGTTGTAACACATCTGAAGAGGTATGAACTTATACCCCCAAATCATTTACAGTGTTGTAAACCACTGTCACCTCAATTAAAATAATAAAATTTAAAAAGCATGGAAAAAAATGCCCCTGTTGTTGTAAAACCTAAGTTTTGATTGAAAAAAAAAAATTTTTTTTAGTGGGATGTGTGGAAAAAATAGTTGATGTCTAAAGGGAAAAAAAAAATCAACATGAATCTTTCCATAATTTACCACTGTGATGAAAGTACATAAATACTGAGAATTATATCCAAAAGATTTCTCTAAATGTTATAGGTACATTGGCTTTAGAAAGTTTCATACTATATTCAAATATTTGAAAATTTGTGAGCAAATTTCAATCATTCAAATAAATGTTTTGCCTTACAGAAATAAGATTAACACCAGCCTGGGCCTATCTTTCATGGGAAGCCATGCCATGATGTGGAAACAGCAAAGCCCTCCAAATCATTCAGAACTGGGTTCACATCCTGGTTTTTCTTTGTTTAATGACTTTGTCCCATATATTTAAATTCAGATTCCACATATATGTATAAAATGGAGGCTATGTCAGTGCTGCAGGGCTGTTACAAGATTATAGACCACTGTGAGACTGAGCATCATGTATGTAAAGTACATGGCTTTTTTCTCAATAAATGTTAATTCTCTAATAAAGTAAATCATTTCTTTTAATATGAATGTTTTTTGTACCACAAAGCATTTCAAACCCCATTTTGGTGTAAATTGTATTACAAGCAACTTGGTGGGTATTAAGAGAAGGCTCTAGGGGGGGACCTCCCTGTTGGCACAAAGGGTTAAGTCTCAACACTATCAAACTATCTGCCCCCCCTGCAGCATGAGTTCAATCCCTGGTCAGGGAGCTAACCCACATGGCACAGCAGACCTCTCCTGTCTCACCCTCTGCTCCCCTCAGCAGTGTATTTCAGTAGATCCACGTATATTCTGCTCCCCACTCTGTCTCTCGTGAGTCCTCTCAGCACCCCCCACACCTCTGGCCTACACCCCAGTTCTCATATGCATAAATAAAAATAAATCTTTTAAAAGAGAAAGATCTAGGATACGCGTGTGTCTGTGTGTGTGCACGCATGTGTATGTGTGATGAGTGGATAAATGTACCTATTTAAGTATCAAATTCTTAACTCCTATTATTTCTGAGTGGTGAATTTCTGGTGATTTTTTAAGTTTATTTTTATTAAGGTGACTTCTTTTTGCACTTATGAGTATTAAAGTTGCTTCTGTATGTACTTCTCTAGGCAGCCCATCCTCCTCTAGTCTGTCCTTCCCAGGGGTGAGCCTGGGTCTAGCCGTGAGGGATAAAGCAGCAATAGCAGATGGGATAGTCTCCAGGGACTCAGGAAACAGAGCTTGCGAACAAAGTAAGGGAAGTCTGCAATTCCATCCCACGTCATTCATTTATTTATTTTCAGATTATTTCTGCCTGACAATTTTTAAATATTTTCTACTAGTAGGTAATAGAACCAAATTTCTCCTGTGAATACCTTTTCCCTGTTTACCAATTGTAGATAAATGCATGTGTCAGGTATTATACACAGGCTGCATTCTTAGAAGAAAGAAACAAAGTAAATACTCTCGAGGGCTGGAATCAAGAAATAAACCCACATTGTTGTAATGTGTGGACAATCTGATCCAGTAAAACTAATCTTGAATTTTTTTCTCCACTCTTTTCTCCCACCCAAGTTTGTCTGTTAAAAAAAGTATTAATAGCTCTTTTTCTTTTTTTTTTTTTGGAGAGGTGAAACCATGATCAAGGCAAATGCTGAAGTAAATTTTCCTAGTCTTTATTATGTGTTGTGAGAAATTAGTGCTTGAATTTTTTTTTTCGAGTGCAATATATGTAGGAGAAAGGGTACAGGCAAAAAATGTACAGCTTGATTAATTTTTATGAAATGAACATACTGGTGTCACTCATTCTCAGATCAAGACACAGATCCTAACCAACCCCGGAAGCTTTCCTCGTGGCCTCTTGTAGCCATTAACTGACCCTACCTGCCCCAGTAAACACCCCCCGCCCCATTTCTAACAGCAGGGTTAGTCCAACCTGTTTTTGAAATTCAGCTAGACACTCAATATGTCCTCTTTTTATGTCTGTTTTCTTTCACCGAGTGTTTTCTCTATGCTGTTATGTATAGATTGTTCACCACCATTGTTTTCTAGCAACTTGCTTTATGTGAAAAATTTTTGATCAGATACTTGTTTTCCACATTTAGAGTTAAAAATAGTTATGGGAGCCTCCCCGGTGGTGCAACGGGTTGAGTGCTGCACTGTGAAGCTGTCCGTAGCCTCTGCAGCGCGGGGTTCAATTCCCAGCTGGCCGGGGAGAAACACACATGGCATGGCAGACCTCTCCTGTCTCGCCCACTGCTCCCCTCAGTAGTGTCTTCGGTCCTTCTGCCTGTTCTGCTCTCCCCCATTGACTCTGGTGAATTCTCTCACCCTCCCGTGCCTCTGACTGTACCCCAGTTCTTGTATAAAAAAATAAATCTTAAAAAAAAAAAGTTATGTACTGATACTAAGGGCTTCCTTTACCAAATCCCTAACTCCCCCAAATGGCATTTTCTAAAAGGTTTAGCAAGGAAACCTCACCATAGAAAGGAAGATGCTGGATTCCCGTTAATACTGGTTTGTTTCAATGTTTCCACAATGGGTGGTGTTAGCAGGGAAGTGTAATGCTGCCTGGGAAAGGCATTACAGTTTATCATCCAAGTCTGTGAGGTCTGTGTAACTGACTTCCTGTGAAATTCCCTAGATGCTTGAAGACAGGAAGAGACACTGCCACCTCATAGCTCTTGTCTTGGTGCCCAAGCCAAAGCTGGGGCTGGGCCCAACTGTGACGCAGTTTACATTGGTCTCTGGTGCTGCCCCATTTTCCTTATCATCCTCTGTCACCTGCTATTGCTCATTAAGGAGCCAGTGAGTTTGTTCATCTTAGGTAGGTACAAAGCTAGCGTGATTTAACTTCGGGGCTTAAGGTTATTTCTCCATCACATATAATCCTCTCCCCAGTTACAGATCTTAGAGATAGATGGTATGAATAAGGCAATTTTCCCAGACCATGCCATGACTCTTGGTATGTAGTAATGTCTTCATATTAGAGATAAGTGGAGATAAGTATGTCCCAAGGTGAAGAGTAAGAATTGACCAACCTAGTGAAACTTAGTAAGATACAGAGAACTCTGGTGAGAATTTGAATCTTCTACAGGCAATAGAGAGCAATTTGTAATTCCATATTAAAGAGTGTGGTCTGTTAGTACCATTTCCATTTTTCTTGAATAGTAAGGTCTATCATATTCCTGGG
Source organism: Talpa occidentalis (assembly GCF_014898055.3). Taxonomy (NCBI): domain Eukaryota; kingdom Metazoa; phylum Chordata; class Mammalia; order Eulipotyphla; family Talpidae; genus Talpa; species Talpa occidentalis. The sequence goes on from NW_023601212.1 coordinate 62,962,631, forward strand.
AATGGCGGATCCAAAATCCAATGCTGGCAGCTTTCCTCCCTACCTGTGTCTATGCAGGTAGCTCTCTTTTTCTTTCTCCTTTTCCTAATAAACCTGTTCTTTCAAAATGTAAAAAAAAAAAAAAATCCATGCTTCCCTTTGTATTTCTCATTTTGTTTGTTGAATAATACTTTATTGAATCAGTTTTCTTTGTAGCTCTAACTAGCTGTGCACTGCACCATACCACTATTGATGTCATGAGGGTGGTGACCACTGACATTGCAGCCCACAGCCTGAGCCGACCCCAGGAACTCAATGGTTGAGAGAGAGAGAGTTCTCTCCTAAAGATGGGCGCTGCATCTGTCCTCAGACAATGTTGAAAATCTCATCAAAAATGATAATTCCACTGTGGTTATTGTTTCCCTGTTTCTTTCTGTTTCTTAGCAGATCCTTGAGGTCTCTGAAGATAAGGGTAGAGGTAGAGGTGCCACCTTGATCTAGGCTTGTCAGTTCTGAATGGTCAGTTTCACAGCAACTCTTAGACCCTACCAATCAACAGTTGCCCAGTCATCATCAACCTTTTTAGAGACAGATCCAGGGGCCAGTCTTGGCTGTCACAGCAGCCATGACAAAGACTTCCTCACTGGTGTACCTCAGGTACACAATTTTGATCTTGGGGCAGAACTTAGGCGGCATGGTGGAGGTGGATGATGGATGAACCCAAATTCTGGGCAACTGACCTTCTCCTTTGACCTCTTCCAAGCTGAGAGTTGAACGTCTTCTGTGTCTCCCTTGATATTGTGTTGTCATGGTCAAATTGGGGAAGCTGAGGTATTCACCCTTCACTAAAATATTCACCAAAATATTACTCATCTTTTCTATTTTCTTAAGTAGTTGTTTAATAACTTGCCTTGTACAAGGCAGTTACTTAACTATAATGATAATATTATAATGTTTATCTCTCCCAGGGATGTTGGCATTTTAACAGAGGATCCTGAGTAGTTAAATTCAAATAATAAATATCAACTTTTTGGGAAAGAATAAAAATAGTAGTAGGTATTATTTATAATTATTATTTTCTTTTATTCTTAACTGCCTTGTTTAAGACATCTAGTAAAATACTGGACAGAAGTAGAAATAAAGGAACCTTATTATTGATCTTAAAGGGAATGTGTAAGTTGTCTCACCATTTAAGCAGAATGTTTATTCTAAGTTTTCTTTGTAAAAGATTCAAACTCTCACCACTTACCATGTTATGAAAATTCCCTATCATTTTAATTTTTTAAAGGAATGGATATTGAATTTCATTGATGAATTTTTTTCTTCTTTAATTTGTTAATGTGGAGACTTAAATCACTGATTTTCTAATGTTAAACCAATTTTGTATTCCTGCGCTAAATCCAAACTGGTCATGATACATTTTAATAGAGCCTTATTACTTACTAAGTCACATAGTAAAACTTAAACTCAGAGAAGTCAAGCCACTTGCACAAGGCCACATGGCCTGAGTATTTGTTTAAAGAAAAGAAAGCAGGTTATTAAAACCTTGAACTTCTGAGAAACATAGATTAGAAGAAATGTATTCAACTAACGAAGTTCAACTAGCAGACTACTTCATTCAGAAAGAGCCACTCTTTCCCTTGAATACAGGCACCTAGAGCTAAATTTGTCTGGCAACCCTGTTCCCTGGGACCCTATGGTTCCATTTAAGGTCATGCAGAGTCCCTATCATCTTTAAAGTATATCTTGAAGGAGGGGATTATCAAGAGGCAGTATCACAGAATTACTTGAGGATCAGAGAATTGGTCTAGATTTGATTACTTTGACCATAGAGTGCTGCTTCTCTGTTTCTTTATTAATATATAATCTAGGGTCTCCCTGGTGCCACAGGGGTTAAAGTCTCAGTGCTATTTTTTTTAAAGATTTATTTATTTATTTATACAAGCACTGAGTACAGTCAGAAGCGCGGGAGGGTGAGAGAATTCACCAGAGCCAGAGCGGGGAGCAGAGCAGGCAGAAGGACCGAAGTACACTGCTGAGGGGAGCAGCGGGCTGCAGGAGAGGACTGCACGTCATGTGGGACCCTTGGCCGGCAGCCAGGGATCGAGCTGGCGCTGCAGAGACTGTAGGCAGCTTTGCAGCCCAGCGCTCAACCACTGTGCCACCGGGGAGGCCCAAAATCTCAGTGCTATTAAGCTATTGCACAGTGGCTGGCAGTAGATCCACTTGTTCTGCTCCCCACTCTGTCTCTGGTGAAACCTCTCAACCCCCGCCCCGCATATCCAGCATACTTCCCAGTTCTTATATGCATAAATAAATCTTTAAAATATATATACATAATCTATTGCATAATACCACAGTTGAAGTATAAATGTATTTCATTCAGTGACACATTTTAATAACCAAGATTTTGGGAGGCCAATTGTTGTTTGAAGTATATCTGGAGTTTTTTTTAACTACTAAAGTTCACATGTTTACAAAATTCCCTACTGTGCATTTAACAAGTTTGTTGAAAGTACTCATTACACACACACACACACACACATCACACACACATACACACAAACACACACACACACATTTGTTACGTAAGGTGACAGATATCAACTAAACTTATTGTAGTAATCATTTCACACAGTTTGCATATGTAAAATCATTATGTTGTACACTTAAAACCAATATAATATCATATGTTGATTGTGTTTCAATTAAACAAACAAAAAACAGGTTTCAAGCAATGCAATTTCAAGTACTCAGAGTAGTGAAATAACATAATTTCCTAAAACTGGACCAACTGACTGATCCAGCAGAAGGCAAACAAACTGAACAACTACAAAAGTGACAGTCACGAAACTCAGAGAGCAATCTATATTTGAGCAGCATATATTTACTAATCATTTATTTTGCATCTATGTTGAGCCCACCACCTTTCACACTTCACTGTTCATGACTGCACCGAAGTCCTCAAGCATGTGAAGTGGCAGACCATGAAATTACAAGGCATCTCTCTGCAGTGTTTAGCAGCATTCCCCTCTTTGAACTTAATAGGTTTCTTAAAAGTTATCACACACACATACACATATACACATATTTGTAATTGTTATATTTTCCATGTCTCAAAACATCCCATACTGGGTAAGTCCCATGATAATCTGAAATTAAAAGAAAGTAGGGAAATGAGCTTTTTGTTGTTGTCTATCAGTTTAGCCAAGATTCTTAAAATTAGCAAAGCTAAGGGTTGGAGCAGAAGTGGAACAATGAATGGACAATCTCATATACCATTGGTGAGAGCTCAAATTTGTGCTTTCATCTGGAGGATAATGAAATAGTATCTGTCAACATTTTAAGTGCATATATATTTTGACCTAGAAACTCCATTTCCAATAATTTCCCTAGAGAAATTATAGACTAAATATAGGTAAAGATAAACATCCTAGGATATTTTACAGTGTTATTTTGATAACAAAGAATTTTGAATAGCAAGATATTTATCAATTTTATTTTGTATGTTTTTATTCTTGTCAAATTTATTTGTTGAGGTGACTAGATTACATAGTTATTTGTGGTTTAGAAATATAAGATTTCCCCCCTCAGATGCTGTTACTATACTATACTTACCATCAAGGCACCCAATTTAAGGGCTATTTTAAATAAGATATGTACATTATATACAGGAGTATTATGCAGCCATTATAAAGAATGAAGTAGACCTATATTTAATAATATGAAAAGAATTCCTTAACAAATGGCTCAGTGTGAAGAACCAAAATACAAAACTAAAATTGGAAATTATTTATGCTGAAAGTGTATTTGTGAATATTGAATTAAAGATTCCTGCATGATGCTATAATAGTGATATAATGGATGGTTTTTACTTCTTTTTTCTTTCTGAATAGCATGGATCTTCTAAAAGAGACTATATTAACTTTTATATTTCATTTTAGAAAAAGATGTTTCTTGTGGAAATTTGTTTTGATGAATTACATTGATTGATGATCAACAAAATTTTAGTTTTAGTTTAATAAATTGTGAAACAATAAACTCTCACTCTAAAAAGAGGTGAACACTTACTAAGCATAATTTAAATATAAAAAGTATTAAATTCACACAAATTAAAATCTCAAATTATGCCCTTTCCTGTCTTTTCATTGTTAGAAGGAAAACAAATCCCTTGGAGACTATTACACCTCCTGGTAAGACAATGCCCCTTTTAACAGGAGCCAGAATCATACACTTATTTGAAGATTTTTAAAAAAATGAACTTGATTTAATTACTTCCAGCTAAGTTACTTTATACAGTTGCTATTTTTCTGATCTTTTGTTTTATTATAATTTATTGTTTAATATCACAGCAGGAGTTTATATGAATTTCAATAAATTACCCATTTTGACAATCAAGGTATATCAGGAAAAGGAAGCAATCATAAGCATCCATGTCAATTTTGAAATATCCTATTTATTTGTAGGATTCACTCAGGGGCTTTCAGGTCAGGGAGGTACAACTGAATTCTCCCAGAACTAACATGCTTTTGGAAGAGTTAAAATACTTTTTTTTTAAAGATTTATTTATTTATTTATACAAGAACCGGGGTACAGGCCAGATGCACAGGAGGGTGAGAGGATTCACCAGAGACAGAGTGGGGAACAGAACAGGCAGACTAACGAAATGCACTGCTGATGAGAGCAGCAGGCACGACAGGAGAGGTCTGCCACGCCATGTGGGACCCAGAATCGAACTGGTGCTGCAGAGTCTGCTGGACAGCTTCACAGCATGGCACTCAAACACCTGCGCCTTCAGGGGAGGCCTGAGTTAAAATACTTTTAATGTGAAAAACCACTTCCTAATTTATCTGATGAATTTAGAGTATTCTCCATATATGCATATTTAATTACTGAGCATGCACAAAAGAATCTACTTACTACACTCAAAACTTCTTTCCTCTAAATGCTCTTCCTTGATCACTTCTTCACCATCACACTGAGTTAGTTGTTTGTCCTCTTGTGGAGGACAAAACAAGAACATATGTGTATACTGCCTCCTCATATTGTTCATATGTGATCACTTTCTATACCAGGAACTGTGTCTTGTTCATCTCTTTGTTTCTGGAGTATAGCATGGAAAATAGCACAGAGTATGCCCTCACGAGACTGGGTAGGATGAATGAAGAAATCCCTGGGCGGGGTTGAGTGGGCATAACTATGATAATGTAGGGTATGTTATAAGAATTCATTTCTATTTAAGGTTATGTGGGCAAAGTTTTCTGAAAGCTCATGTTTACTGTTTGAGACCTTTGCCGAGATGACTGATTTCCTTGTTTTTCCTTCCCTTTCAAAAACTGGAGAGCAAAGATAGAGAGAAGAAATGCTTGTGCCTAACACCACAGGCCAACTTAAATAGAATTTCAGGAGGAAGAGTTAAAAGTTCCCAAAACTATTGTAAGATTAAATTCCCAGAGCTATATGGGGGAAGCTGACATTTTTGTCCATCACTGTGTTAACTATCAGGAGAGGGACAGACATTTCAGCTCTGTAGGACAAAAGGGTTCCCTTTGGGAAGTTTTGATGAGGCCATTTAAGCTGGGAGAAGGTAGAATTTATCCTTATTTTTTCATCTTATATCAATACTTACAATATCACTATATCAATACTTACATCTACTTATATACTGGAGGGGTTAGTTGTAATTACAGCAGAAATATCTTTCAAAGTATCAGGAAGGTTTAGGATATATCATCATACAGAAAAAGCAGGTTTTAAAACAGAATGCACATTGTGAGTCTCACAAGACTGACAGTATTTTGGGTGATTTTCTCAATTTTCATTGTCTTTTAACAATGAGCATGTATTAGATTGAGACTAAAAAGCTATATGTTTTGCTTTTTCTTAAATTGTAACTTGTCATCCTTCAGCCTATTATGTAGAAAACTCTCGAATTTTCTCTGAATAGACAGACCAGCTGTGCAGGTTGAACATCCTGAGGAATTCACTGACTTCTGATGACACAAGAAGATACACTCTTAGCATGACCTAAGAGACCCAGCTTGGTCTGGATCCTCCCTATCTCCCCGGTCTCCACTGCCCTCTAGCCACTGTGACTGCTACAAGGTGCCCAGACTGCTCCAAGAAGCCTTGGCTGGCCTGGAATATTCTCCCCTCCCAGTGTGTTCATGCTATTCAAATTAAGACCCTTAGTTCTGATGTCATTCTCCTCAGGGAAACCTGCTCAGGTCAAGTTCCATTATAGCCTTTCACTGACCACATTTTTGCTTCATTTATTTATGTGATTTTTATTTAATAGCTAATAACCTACCCCCCCCCAAACAACAGCAACAACAAATAACTGTGAACTCCATGAGGGTTTGGCTCATTATTAAATACTTAGTGCCAGCAATCTTTAAATATCCTTGTATATATGAATGCACCACAGTAATGAGATAAATAAAATTCAAAGAGGATGATAAAGTGGAGTACTTTCATAGTATCTACCCAGAGTCATTCATCTAATCAATGAGTTAATGGTGTTTGTTCTCTATTTGCCCTCTGCTAGACACTACAGGAGAAGCAAGATTAATATAGGAGAGGGTACCTGCTCCCTGGGGAATTAATAATATACTATCAAAAGATGAGAAACATACAAAAGAGATCAGTAACATAACTAATTAAATCATATTGGAAATATATCATATTTTTAAGGGCAATATAATAAAAATAATCCTTTTTTTAAGATTTTATTTTATTTATGCAAGAACTGGGGTACAGGCCAGATGCACGAGAGGGTGAGAGGATTCACCAGAGACAGAGTGGGGAACAGAACAGGCAGACTAACGAAATACACTGCTGAGGGGAGCAGCGGGCGAGACAGGAGAGGTCTGCTCGCCATGTGGGTTGCTCCGAGGCCGGTGGGGATCGAACCGGTACTGCAGAGGCTGCGGACGGCTTCACAGCACTGCGCTCAACTGCCTGCACCACCAGGGAGGCCCCAATAAAAATAATCTTAATGTTCCACATAGATTATACCACATGAGCAAGTAGTATTTAGTCTGAACCATAACTTTTAAACAAAATCAAATGGTATTTTGTTCCCGTTCCTATTTCTAGGAATTCTTTTCTGCTTCTCTCATACTCAGTAAAATTAATATTATCCAAATTAAACACATTATGCATAAGAATTTATAGTCTACATAGCACCTCCCTCATATCCACCTTAGAAATTTTTCTCTTTATGAGGCAATGGCAAAAAGAAGTCTAGGGATTAAAAATTAGAACAGAATGAAGTGGAAGTAGGTCTTACAAAAATAATAGCATAACAATTTTGCCAGGTATTGCTCAAAGAAAAGAAATTTAACATAAAATTTAACACTTCTATGCTTTTAGTGAATACTATTATCCTTATTTATTAATGTAGCTGAGGGAATTGAGTCACACAGAGGATAGTAACTGGCTGAATCATAGAGCTGATAGGTGGCAGAGCCAGGCAGTCCGGCCCCAGGGGCTGGGTTCTGAATCATGCTGTCACACTACCTCCCAGTTCCCCATTCTTTCCTCTCCCTCACTGTCCTATGTTACCCTGCCATCATTCCTTCCACATCACCTTTTCCCCCAGTCTTTCTATTTCTATTAGGATCCCAAGTTCCTAATGGCAAATGCTTACCAAGCAGCATTAAAGAAATCATCCTTATCTTTGGTGTTTCTTCCTATTTTACTCCATTTTGAATCTACCCATGAGATCCCTGTTACAAGTTGTAGCAATCAAGGAGTGAATAAAGCATAATATCATTATCACACAATGAAAATTCCAAAAGGATAAATTAAAGTTAGGGTTTTCTGAGTCGACACTTGATTTTGCTATCTGATACCAGATCTTAATAATAATAATAAGTAATAATATTTGTTGAATGCCAAATGTGTGCCAGATACTGTTACAAGTACTCTCCTTGTATTAACTCATGTAATCATATGGTAACCCTATAATGTAAGTTCTGTGATTGTCATTCTGTTTCATATATGATAAAACAGAGGCATCGATATTTTATGTAAGTTGCCTAATGAACAGCCAGATGTGGAGCCAAGCTGGATCTCAGTGACTTAATGATGGAATCCAAGTCTTAACCACCATGTCTCACAGCTTTCTAGCCCCACAAACTCACCTTTCCACTTTTACATCTCTTTTTCTGATATCAGAAGAAGTTACCTTCTTATAATACTCCTTGTCTGTTTAGACAGCATTTCCAAACTGTCACGACAATTGCCCCCAATGGCCAGAAACCCCTCAGTGGCTTTTTCCTTTCCTACATTTGTATTACTATTTCTGTCCTTTCCCTTAAAATAAGAGTGAATGTTTATTCACTGAGATTTCACAATAACTGGGAAATTTACACTCAAACATTATGATTAAGACTAAGTATGTTTTGCAAATACATGTCCTTAAATTGGGTCTCATATCATAATCAAAGGAAACTTGACCCCTGGGGTTTGAGTATTATTCCTGCATTGCTTTGCCAGTCTAGGATGTTCAGGGGTGACTCACACTTGCCCTTCTCTCCAGACCATCTCCAAAGGAAGTAGACGACCCCCTGCTAACCTCGGTGACTGCTACTTCTAAGTTGCCAGCATTGCTTCTGTATTATCAACATTCTAATTTTATGGGAAGGGCTGTGGTGAATTTCTGGAAAGTGAATAGGAAGTTGCTTTCCTACGCCTGACACAGAGGGGAGGTAGCAAGACTATATATCAGAAGTCTGGGTTGGGCACACTGCATAAAGTTAACCAAGTAGCAGAGGAGATGGTAAGTCCATTTTTCTTTCCTATGGGAAGTAACTGAGTTGATGTGGTATATGGCTAAGTTGGGCAGGTAAAGATTCAGAAAGTGAGGAAGAGTAATTATGTGGGATAGCCTTTTAGAGTTAGTAAGCAATTTAAAACCTGCTGTCCATTTTAACCTTCCCTACAAACTTACAATTTATTTCCATTCTGCAAATGAAGCACTCTGCCTCACAGAGACTGGATGTTTATCTAAGGGTGCATTGTTAGGCTTTATGTTGTCTGGATCTGAACTCCTGTCATACGGCTCCATAGTTGCTATTTTTCCTACAAGGGCTCACAGGGACTCTCTTGAATAGATCTTGGCAAACCTTCAACCCCTGTCTATAGGATTGCTCTCCTCTCTGGGCTGAACACAAAGCTGGACAATTCTCCTGTTGAAAAACTTCTTATCTTCAGCTTTCCTATTTATAATTTTCTCTGAGCCCAAAGAGTCTGCTGGGACTGATATTGGAGTACCTACTGTGTCATTATTAGGATTAAATGAGATTTCACTGAAAGCACTTAGATCTGAACCTGGCACAGTTATTCATCAGTCAATGTCAGCCATTATTATTATGACAAAGAGAAAATTCTTGGGGATTTAGTAGGGTTTGCTATTTAGGGAAGATCCAAGGAAAACTAGGCATTCATGAATTCATTAACATAGTGTAGGTAAGTTTTACCACAACTCAGCTGAACTATTTCACACAGTCCCAAGGTCCAAAATCCCAAACTGTTTTTTGAGTGCTTCTTATGGAATACCAAAAGAAAACAGCCCTTGTACCCAGTCTGCCCATTTCTGTGCTTTACTCTAGAACACTTTTCAATACTTGTAATAAGGATTATCTGTGGGGATGGGTGAGGGGGAGAGACAGGTAAGAGGGGGAAGAGAAGAGGAATGAGTTTGAGTCTGTCCTCGTTTTGAACCCTGATGATATAGGGAGGTAGATTATGTTTGTCTTATTTTTTGCATATCATACTTGTCATGAATTGGTCAACTTAAATGAATGAGCGGTTATTACTCTCTTCTCTTTGGTAACCACCTCTACTTCAGATGCATGTAAAGATATTTGATGACATAGTTTTTTGAAAGTTTAGAGGTACAACTCCTCTTTCCAGAGAAAAATGCAAACATTCACATAAACACCAAGTTTGGTGGACCACCACAAGAAGTTCCCAGACCTTCACATGGGTTCTGGGTTAAGAAACCTACCCTATCACCTCCTTTGCTTTATGTTCAGACGTTCTTCCATTGGCATTCTGAAACAAGACTGAGGCTGGTAATTAGGATAACAATGGTAAAGTTACAAGGATGGTGGGGCAAAGGGCTAAAGAGTACAGGCGGGGAAAGGAAGTTAAGAATGAACTGAAGAGGGCCTCTCCTGGTGGCGCAGCGGTTGAGCGCTGGGCTGCAAAGCTGCCTGCAGCCTCTGCAGTGCCGGTTCGATCCCTGGCCACTGGGTGAGGGTCCCACATGGCGCGCAGACCTCTCCTGCCGCCTGCTGCTCCCCTCAGCAGTGTACTTCGTCAGTCTGCCTGTTTTGCTCTCCCCTCTGGCTCTGGTGAATTCTCTCACCCTCCTGCGCTTCTGACTGTACCCAGTGCTTGTATAAATAAATAAATAAATCTTAAAAAAAAAGTGAAGAAAAAAATTATACATAAAAAAAAAAGAATGAACTGAAGAGCAAAGAGAAAAATCAGGCACTGTTTATGCAGAAGACAAAGGATGTAGGCAGTGATATTATTACATTCTGCCTCTGAAAATGCAAGCTTGTGGTCTACAACATGGTAGATGAACAGAATCTTTCCATGGTACCATTCTTATTAACTCTGTAAGTCACCCAGAACACTGACAATCAAGGGGCTCCTATTGCCATCTGATACTCTTTCTTATGCAAAATGAGTTCCAGGGAAAGATACTTGGTCCTCCCACTTTCCTCCACCTTTCACTTAACCCCACAATCACTTTTAGTTCTTTTGAAAGGTAAAAATCAAAATAATCACAGTGTAGGCTTAATGAAGGTTTACACAGGTTCAGGATATTGTTCTAGTTACCTAGTCTCGGACAACCTCCAGTGAATTCCAATTTGAAACAGGCTGCCAAAGAACATTAAACTGAAGATTAGCAGGGAACATGATCACTTCTCCTAGAGAGGCATTTCCTTTTGTTCTAACACTTAATTAATTTGCTTAGCGACACAAGTACACAGTTCATGACCTCTTAGCATCCTAGATCCAATACTGAATTTTTTTTTTAAGATTTATTTTATTTATTTATACAAGCACTGGGGTATAGTCAGAAGCGCAGGAGGGTAAGAGAAGTCACCAGAGCCAGAGCGGAGAGCAGAACAGGCAGAGTGACAAAGTGCACTGCTGAGGAGAGCAGCGGGTGGCAGGAGAGTTCTGCGTGCCATGTGGGACCCTCACCCGGTGGCCGGGGATCAAACCGGCGCTGCAGAGGCTGCAGGCAGCTTCGCAACCCAGTGCTCAACTGCTGTGCCACCGGGGAGGCCCTCAATACTGATTTGAAGACAACATTGTAGAATAGGAGCAGATGTGAGGCCTGCCCACCCCAAGGAAGTTTCAGTGGAAAATTAATACTCAAAGGAAAATTTTTAAGCATCAGCCATCCTCCATATCCACACACACAAAAAAACACTTCTTAGCTGCCAATGTTCATTTAAAATACTATTGCCGCTGTATCTCTAAATGAGGAGAGGATTTTTTCCTATTTATTCATGTGGATGAATATTATTTATTGGTATAATCAGATAAGTACAAATCAATCTTATTCCTTATTTCAGTTTTAAGGATTTTAAATTCATTCACATGATAAGTAGATGGAAATAAAACTTGTACATGGCAATGTCTCTCCATTTTTTAAACTTCTCCCAAGTTATATGCCCAGAATTATATAGCGATTTACCATCAGAATTTTAATCAATAATTTAGTATCTGACAACTTAGTTGGGTCATCCATCAAAGGTGATTAAAGGAGACATCAAAACCAATGCACTTGGAAAAGCATTTGTAACACCATTACTAGGAACAGTCAAGCTCTCAATACCTACCCCACTGCTTTTTACTTATGCACATAAGCCCCTTAATAAGTGAAAGTCAGATTAGTAAAAGGTATGATTTAGATCAGTTTTAGGAAGGAATACATGCGGAAGTTGGGAAATATGAACATAGATTTATTTAAAATGTCTCTTGCTTGTGACCCCCCTTTGAGAAGTCAGGCCCAATCTAAAGATTTCTGTTGGAGTACCTGGTGTGGTATCTTTGGGTACTGAATAGAAATCAAGATATTAAAAAAAAAACAAAACAGAGAAATTGATGGGGCTAAGTTCCCACTAAGGGATTATTGCTATAGCTCCTGTGCAAATAAACAGCATCATAAATCATAACATTATCATATACTCACTATTTGACAATAGGTCCTGCAGAAGACAGCTGATTAGTGCCCTAGCTCATAAGAACACAGACTATGCCAAAATGGAAAAGTACCAGGCTTTTCATACCATGACCCCATTATCAGGGGTCATCTTTTTACTTACACTGGTTCCAGTTATGTCCCCCCCCACTATCAGATTAGGCTATAGCTAGTAGTGCATGGACACATGGACACACACACACACACACACACACACACACGCTACTCCATACCACCCCATATACCCTATATCATTTATCATTGGAAATTGGTCTATAGCAATTCAGAATTTCTATATAGGGGTTTTCAGTAGCTATATGACTAAAAGAGCAGTAAAACTTCCACTACAAAACAAATGCATTGTTTTTTCTATTTGTGGTGATGTTGGGATGGTTTTGGAGGGAAAATGTTGCAGCATCTAGATATAGTCATGTCACATACTCTATCATCTTCAACAACAACACAACATGTATATTTAAGCTTGTAGGTTTATGACCATAGAAAAGTAGAGTGTCAAAAAGGTCTTGTTTCAAAGTCAGGCTCTGCTGCTGTCATTTTGGATATGTTAAACACTCCAACCTTCAATATTTTCATGTGCAACATGAGGGAGTTGAACAAGATGAACATTTCCAGAAATTATTTGTCTAAAAACATTTTAACATATTAAAAGGTTTGGTAAAATCCCAACAAAAACATAGAAATAACACTTGCAATAGATCCAAGGGGAATAAGCCTGAGATATATGTGTACATGCACATATACACACCTATTAATCATTGATTAATATTTGCAGATATATGCCAAATGGTAAGTCAAAAAAACAAAACACAGCTCAATAATACAGAACAGTACTGGCATGGGACAGAACTGTTGATCCTCTGTGCATAGGACAGACAGGGGTTCTGTGTGCCACAATACTCCTGGGTATGACATACCAGTTCTTAAAGATGAGTGACTGACCATTTGGTATTTTCTTATGTGCATATTAAAATTTGTATCATAAAAGAAAAATATTGTGGCACAAAGTAATTACTCAATAAATATTTGTTGAATGAAAAAATGAAATCAGCCTTAAATCTTGGTACAGTGTCTAGCAATATTGGGACTCAGAACAGAGAGAGAAGGTGGCCAAGGGCTTGAGCCAGACCCCCAGTAGAAACAGGAAGATGATAACTCAATATAATGATAATTGGTTAGAAACTTTCTGTCTACATTCATTGCACAAAGATATTAAAAGGAAATTTTCCTCTTCTATTTCAGGCCAGCTGCCTAAAAACCAACTGGAACTGGAGATTTCAGAAAGGGGTCTTCAAAACCACCCAGCTCCTTTGCTTCAGCATTCTGATCTCTGGTAAACTTCATGGTAACCATTCACCTGGCCCTGAGGCTGGGGGAATGGCCAGGCCTAATGGAGAAGTTAGGTATAGGAATCAGTTATTGTGAGACTTGGGAAAACTGTGCAAGCTCAGATTCCTAGAAGAAAAATGCACCATAATATCGAAAGAAAAAACTTCCAGAATAACTGAAATGGATAAATTTATCCACTAGGCATAGTAACCTCAGGCCCTATACAAATATTTCAACTTCTTTAAAAATCATTCTTTCCTAGGTCAAAGAAAATATCTTAATATATTAATGTTCTCATCTTTATACCAATTCAGTTGTAAAATTTAGTTTTTAATATGTTACTATGAAAGAAAGGGTCTTCAAAGACCAAATTGCTGAGAATCCATGAACATCATAGTGCAGGTGTGGCAACGTTAAAGTCTTACAGCAAAGTAGGACAAAAAAAGTATCAGTGAGGGAGTAAATGTAATCAGCCCTCTCATGCTTGTAGCAGAGCAGAGGGTTGAATGGGAACATAGCTTCATAAACAGGAAAGGGACCCATTTCCAGGCCTGATTGCTTGCATTACACACTGGCCTCTCCTGGGTCGGATGAGCACCCACTGGCTGTGATAACAATATCTAGTATTATGGTGCCCTTTATACTTTTGAAGAGCACATTGTTTCACAAACACCCATAAAGGATTGTTTTGAGCACTATCTTAACAAGCTTAACAAGTGAGTAAGCAGAGATGGAGGAAATAGAATAATTTGTCTAAGAGATGAAGCCAAGAACTGCAGATGAGTATAAGTTTTCAAATCAGGAGATTTGATTTCTACTTGCATCTCCCACAAACTCACTGTGTTTCACTCATGGAACAAGTGTTCTTTGGGTATCTAATAAGTGCCAAGTTCTGTGCTTGATGCTAAGGATTCAGAGCTAAAAAGAGACCACTATCAGGATTCATAACCTAACAGGTGTGGACCAGGTGATAGAAATAGGGAGTTGGAAAAGATGAACATTTCCAGAAATTATTTGTCTAAAAACATTTTAACATATTAAAAGGTTTGGTAAAATAGAAATAGACATTACAATACATGGCACAGACAGGTGTAGTGGGAGCCTGGAAGAAGGAACACTAAGCCTATTGGTACAAAGGAGAGGAAGGGAAAAGTTTACCAGGCATAAAGGGGAAAGGAAACCAGGACAGCAGAAGAGCTTGTAAAAAGGTATAGATATGGGAATTGTTTTTCTTAGAAAGCAAATATGGTAGGTTAGGATGCTGGGCCAGCAGATAGACTCCAGGTCATATAGTTTCTTATCTTCCATGTGAAGAGGTAGAATCTATAAATATGAGGCAGGTAACAAGACACTTTAAGTGTCATTTAACTTGAAGTTGGGCAAAGTGTTTAATTCTCTATTTATAAAAGGTGGTGAAGATTAGATGAGCTCCCAGGTCCCTTCCAAATGTGGTATCTTCTATTCCACATCTTTCATACCAAGGATCCTCAGCAGAGGACATTTTCCTGTTCTAGTTTTATGTATATTTCTCTTCATTTTTCTTTTTATAGAAAAGATGTTTAATCTTATTGAGGCAACATTGGTTTATCACATTGTGATTCAGAGGCATGAGTCACATCTCCTCAGATGTATGTCACCACCCCACACCCACCACCAAGGCACCCACAGTCCTCTACCACAGTTCACCATGCCCCAACACCATTTTCCTCTCCATTCTCCCCACCCTCCTATGCTCACCTTAATTCCACAGTCATATTTCTAGGGCTTGTTATTGGTTTGGTTTTGACTGATGCTTTTTTGTTTCTTTATATTCCTAATATAAGTGAAACCATGAGATATTTTTCCCCTTCTGATTTATTTTGCTTAGCATTATTCCCTCCAGTTCCATCCATGTTGCCACAAATGTCAAGAGTTCACCCTTTTTTTAATCACAGAGAAGTATTCATCTTCTTTATCCCTTCATTTGCCTTGGGCATTTAGGTTGCTTCATCACTTGACAATATCAGTAGTGCTGCAATGAACACTAAAGTGCATATGCCCCTTCTAATTAGTTTTTGCTTTTAGCATTTTAAAAAATATTTATTTTTCACTTTTTTATGCATACAAGAACCTGGGTGAAGGCCAGAGGTGCAGGGAAGAGAGAGGATTCACCAGAGACAGAGTGGGGGGCAGGACAGGCAGATCTACTGAAATACCCTGCTGAGGGGAACAGCAGGCAAAACAGGAGAGATGTGTCTGTGCATATGTGTCACCTCCCTGGCTGGGGATCAAACTCATATCGCAGTGGCTCATGGTGAAATGGCTGGCGATAGCTTGACAACACTGAGACTTTAACCCCTGCACCACCAGGGAGGCCCTGTTTTAAGCATTTTTGCAGTCTTCAGGCATCTATAATTTTAAGTGAAAGATGGAAACCATTCTTTTTCCTTGAAACAATGAGATTAGACATAAAACTGTCATGCTTGGGATATTTGTCTTTTGGTCAGAAACTCTGCTGACCAAAGAAGCATATTTATGCTCACAGCTTCCTGGTAAGGGATACCAACCTGGCACTCTTTTTCCTTTTCTTAGAACTAATGAATCAGAAAGAAGTGGCAGCATGGACTTATCATTATACTACCTTAGCATACTCATGGAATTTTTCCCGGGCATATTGCCAGAAGCACTTCACAGATTTAGTGGCCATCCAGAATAAACATGAAATTACTTACCTCAATGATGTCATGCCTTATTACAGCTCTTATTACTGGATTGGGATACGAAAGATAGATAATAAATGGACCTGGGTGGGAACCAAAAAGCCTCTCACTGAAGAGGCTGAGAACTGGGCTGACAATGAGCCCAACAACAAGAAGAACAACCAGGACTGCGTGGAAATTTACATCAAGAGCCCACGGGCCCCTGGCAAGTGGAATGATGAGCCCTGTGGGAAAAAAAAACGGGCACTGTGCTACAAAGGTAGGGTCTTTCTACTCTGAAATTTGTTTAAAAACTATGCCTTCCCTGATTGGTTAATACAACCACTGAGTAAATAATGGGGTCACAAACCCAGGGACATAAATGAAAACAAAGAATGGACTATTAACCTATCAGTGTCATTGAGTACCTTGAAGAACATAAGATTAGGATTAGAGAAAACTGGCCTTTTGTAACTGGGAGGAATTTTAATATTACCCTGGCCATTCTTCTCATTTTATAACTGATGGACTAGATGTTCAGGAAGTTATAGCCTCATAAAATTTATGTCCAGAGGTTTTTTTTCACTACTTGTGTCCTAGCATAATAGAGTAAAGGGAACTCAGCCCTGCCCCTAGAAGACACAGTATAATGCCTACTGGACACCAGTATGTTCCAGGCACTGTTATTCATTCATGTATTATTAGTCCATTCAGTAGGAACTGCATTTAGTTCTCATAAGAACCTCATCAAGGGACCAGGAAAAAGACTAATTATAATAAAGTAAAAATCAAAATCAACAAGCAACTATAAACCAGAGATACTATGGGGGGGAGTGAGTGGGGTAGGATCAAAACAAGGGGAGGATGGGAATTGTATGGGGACTATAACCAAGATGAAAATGCATACATTGTGCAAAAATGAAAAATGATGTAAAAATACATAAAATAAAATAAAAATGCTCATAAAAAAGAAAAAAAAGAACCTCATCAATTAGGTTTGTCTAGTGCTCTCGTTTTGCTAAAAAGATAAAGGCTCAGATATCAAGGAATCTGCCCAAGGTACTAAGCTACATGATGATAAGACCAGTTTCAAAACTCATACTGACTCCAGAGTTGGTGTTTTTTAGCCACATATGCTACCACATTCTTTTGATACCACACTCTTTTCTCAACATTATCATGAGACAACTTGAGAACATGACCAAGGATCACCAATGCTTTACAGATTCCCACAACAACAACATAGCTTCAGGTTTACTGGACTTTAGTGAGGATTGGGGTGGATGAGGAAAAGGAAGATGTAACTGAAAGTAAGATCCTGGGAGTATATTTGATTCTCCACTCTCCCAGTTCTAAAGTAAGCACATATGCATGAGAGCTTGTTTCTGCTTGTAGTCATATGCCTGGTACTAGAGCTGATCCTAGCCCTATGATGTGGCTTTCCATCCAGAGAAGGCCCTCCCACCTTGGGTAGCACTAAGGGCTAGGAATACCAGGGTTAGGAAGCGCATTGATTGTCCTGTGCAAGAGAGTTGCATAATCTTTTTTTACATTTTTTTACTTTTTTTACTTTTAACACTCTGCATAATCTTTTTTTTTAAATAATAAATTTTATTTTTATATTCCCCATACAATTTCTGCATAATCTTTTATAAATCATCTTACAGATGATGTATGCGTATACACTGTGCTATCCATATTCTACATTCTTTAGATTATAGATGCCTCCCCTTGGAAGCCTTCACCAATAAGGAACAGAATACATACTATAATGTATCTGTTGGTGGCTCCTTTTGTACCTTCTGTCCACACATAGCAATTTCTCCCTAGGAAACATTAGGTGCAACCCAAAACAGAAACCACATGATGCTCTAGCATCATGTTTTCTTATAGGCTGCTCTCCAGAGAATGCTGTGGATTTTTGTTCAAGCTGGTGCAATCTAACCCAAGAGAGGCTGAGTCTGTGACTTGGAACAAGAATCCAGCTTTTCTGCACGTCTCCTGGAAATGCCCATGATTATGACCCTTCTGTATTTGTGCAGCCTCCTGCCAGGACATGTCCTGCAGCATGCAAGGCGAGTGCATCGAGACCATTGGGAACTACACCTGCTCCTGTTTCCCTGGGTTCTATGGACAAGAATGTGAATACGGTGAGGCCACTGTTGTGTTGATATTATTATAGTCATTGGTCTTGGTATAGTTGATGCCAGGCAGTAAATTATGTTGGAGACTACAGTGAATAAAGGCTAGTTCTGGACCCTATCATCTGTCAGTCTGCTTCAATCTAGATTTGTCAGCTCTAGAGACACACTTCAGGTAAAATCACTGTACTCTTTAAATATTTGCTCATAAAAATTCAAAATCTAGAAGGAAAACATTAAGGCAGCTGACTAATTTTACTTGTTTGAAGTAAAAACCAGTGAAAGAGTGATGAGTTTTCCAGACGCTTCCAACTCAAAGAACCACATAAGGATGACCAGGCTGGGTTAGGAGGCTAAGAAGACAGCTCTAGCTTTCAGCAAACTTGACATTGTCTTTCAGGCTGCAATGAAAAAAAAATCAATATTTTGTCTGTCTCCACAGTCAGCGAGTGTGGAGAACTTGACCTCCCTCATCATGTGCTCATGAACTGTAGCCACCCTCTAGGAAACTTCTCTTTCAACTCAACGTGCAGCTTCCATTGTGCTGAAGGTTACAAGTTGAACGGACCTGGCAATGTGGAATGTTTGGCTTCTGGAATCTGGACAAATAAGCCCCCAGAGTGTATAGGTATATACCCCCAAATGTTTACATCCTTGTAAACAACTAGAATTACAGAGGAGAGAATAAGCTTTCTTCTTGGGGAAAAAAAAAAAATGAAAGAATCAGGATCTACATTAGATGGGAAATTCTGGTTATTTCAATCACCTATTAACCATGTGACACTAATTGCAATTGCCATGGTACTTTATGTCTGTAAAGTGAGGTCATCTGTTTAACTTCTGATTGGCTGGCAAATAAATTACCAAAGGATGCCTAGCCCTTTGTTAATTGCAAAGTGAGTAGAGTACAATAATCAGAACTTATGGATCGAGTTTTATTAATGTGATCATTTGACTTGCTTTTTGAAAAAGTAAGTCAATATTAAGGTATTTGGATCTTTTCAAATAGCTACTGAAAGTACCATTTAACCAACAAGTGCATCACCTTGCCTGTTACTGGGGAAAGTATAGATAGCTGCTGCAGAACCCAAAAGCTTCCAAGATGCTGAACATAAACAAGGACTAAGGATCTCTGGTTGTTTTTAGCCACCCAGTGCCCAGCCCTGAAGACTCCAGAGCAAGGTAGCATGACCTGTCTTCACTCTGCAAGAACATTCCCACTGTGGTCCAGCTGCAGCTTCAGCTGTCAAGAGGGATTTGAACTAGTTGGGCCAGAGGAGGTACAGTGCACAGCTTCAGGGATGTGGACAGCCTCAGCTCCAGTGTGTAAAGGTGAGTTTTAGATATTTGGGGAAGTAGAGTGTCCCCTGCCCAGTTCTTCCTAGGAATCAGATGAAAGTGGCCTGAATTGCCATGATGTGATTCTCCTATCTACTGCTAGTTATATGGGTACACCTGGGATGGAAAAAGAGTGCCAGACTCTAGAAAAACACAAGGCTGATTTTACTACAAACATAATTCAAAAATTTTTCCTTCCCCCAAACTCACAGCCCTTATACAGTGTCAGAATGACCTCATTTATATGTTTCATGTAAGTGGGGAAATGAGGGCAACTATATTTGTAAGTAGAAGCTAGAAGACCTACGTGGGCGGGTTTATAGTAGTAAAAGGGATAGAGGACTTTAGAAAAATCTTGGAGCAGTCTATATTTTAAGAGATTCAGGTCACCCTGAGATCATATTGCAAGTCTGGACAAACCTCATTAGGGCCTCCTGACCCTGATAGACCCTTGCTACACCTGGATTTCAACAGGTGCATTCACCATTATTCTCTAGCTGTGGGCATGGATTTGCCAATTACACAATGAAAACAGTACAATAATGAGAATTTAAGGATTGAGTATAGTTAATATGATCATTTTAGCTGTGATCTATGTCCTAAACTTGAAAGGGAATTTTTTTTTTAAAGTGACCATTAGGACAAAGAGAGAGATTCCTCATGGTCGTGTCTGGTGGTAGTTATTGACAAAGGAGCAAAGGAACATTGCGTAGAAAGAAGATAATGCAATCCTAGGCAGTTATATAAAATTACAAAACTGGATTTTGTGCTATTGCCTCATACCCTCAGTTTACAAGACAGAAAGGAGAAGTAAGGTAGCAGGAAATTAAAGGTTGGATTAGTGAATTTCCAGGAAATCTAGATTACAATCCCAGGTTTGCTACTTTCTGAATATGAAGCCTTTGGGAAGTCACTCACTTTTCTTATCAGTAAAGTAAGAGAGAATCACTACAAGGTCTTTGCTTCTTAACTGTCCCAATTCTATAAAACCCAGAAGCCGAAGGCCACAGTATAAGGTGCTCTGGATACTCTGAAAATACCCAGGATTAGCCTAGAGATGAATTGCTTTATCAAGGAAGAGTATAAGGAAACCAGATTTTATCAAAACTGATTTTGCTCATGGCTTAATTGTGCTCAGGAACTCACCATGGGCTGCATTCACTTGGCAATTGAAATCTGATTAGGATGACATTCTGTGTTTCAAAAACAAAGACCACTTGGATCATTTTGTAGGTATAGGTAATAGAGTGTCAACAATGTTATGTTAGTCCAGCCTTTTCCTTAAAAGTCCAGCCTCTTTATGTCTTCTCTTTCCAGAGCCAACTCTACAAATAATACCAATAAATATTTCAAGAACACATTTGATAGAGCAAACACTACTCGGCTCTGGATACAACCATGCACAACTGATCCCAGCCTCAAACAGACTGCAGTCTAAAGGGCAGGGGGTGAACAGTGAAATAATAGTAGCTGGGAAAGCACAGTGGAGGAGCTCCGAGCCCCAAGTTGGGGTGGACAGGAACAGTCTCTGAAGGAAGATGAAGACTAAGTTGAGACCTGAAGGGCAGGGACCTGGGAAGGTGTTCTAGGTAAAGGGAGGATTTAGGGTTCTGAACATACTGACAGCATAGATAGGAAAGACGGACCATTTCTCAAGGGACTCGTCTGAGAAAGAACTTCTATTTGCCCAGTTTCACATGATAACTTTCTCCACTTAGCCACTGCCTGTGAGCCACTGGAGAGTCCTACCCATGGAAGCCTGGACTGCTCTCCATCCTTGCAAGCATTTCAGTACAACAGTAGTTGCAGCTTTCATTGTGCTGAGGGTTTCATACTGATAGGAGCTGACATAGTTCGGTGTACTAATTTGGGACAATGGACAGCACCAGTCCCAGTCTGTCAAGGTAATTTTATATGCTTCTTCTGTGCTTGCAGCTTATTAAAGGCATTGGTATTGGCATTTAGCATTGTCATTCATTTACTCATCAGACATTCACTAAGGCCCTACTCTATGCCAGGCTGTGTTGGGCATTAGGGATGAAGTGGTGAGCAAAGCCAATCTCAGACAAAACATGCTCATTACAACACATTGTTACTCAGTGTGAGGTAAGTGTAGGGTGGGTTGGTGTGAAGGAGATGGGGTAGAAGGAAGGAAAGATACATGAGGAAAGATACATGGAATGGGGCCTCCCCTGGTGGCACAGCGGTTGAGCGCTGGGCTGTGAGGCTGCCCACAGCCTCTGCAGCGCCTGTTCGTTCCCTGGCTGCCAGCGAGGGTCCCACAAAAAAAAAAAAAAAAAAAAAAAATAAATGGAATGGTAGAAGGGTCATGGATGAGGCCTTTCACTGAACTCAGTCATTTCCTGGCAACAAGTTTTGTCCTGAGGCTCAGTGTTTTCAGTAAAATGGAAATCCCTCTGCCTGCCTTACCTACCTGCCTCACTAATGGTAGTGAATTATTGTGTGTAAAAGCTTAACAAACGTAGGTAAAATAATGAGGATGCTGATATTACCTTAAAAGTCTGTAATCTGACTTTATAAAATGATCTTCTTTCATTCTTTCTTTTAAAGAATTCATGCTCTTTTTTCAAGAATTAGGCACAGGAAGATCACTGGGATTATTTTTTTAAATGGGGTACCCCACACAGAAGTCATGTCCCAGAAGGCATTGTCGGCGGCATTTTGATTGCCATTTACAGGGTTCTCAGGGCAATTTATGTGAATCCCCTGGGTCTATGTATACTCTCATTTTAAAATGAGAGAGGGATTTAAAAGCAGGATCTCAAAGAGATATTTCTGCATGTTCACAGCAGCATTCTACATGTTCATAATTGTTAAAATGTAAATATGGAAGCAACCCTAATGTCCATCAATGGATAAATTTATAAGCAAAATGTGGCATATATATATAAAGGAATACTATTCACTCTTAAAAATGGAGGCAATTCTGATGTATACTACAATATGGGCAAACCTCAAGGACATTATGCTAAGTAAAATAAATTAGTGCAAAAAAATTGCTTCATTCCACTTACATGAGATACTTAGAGTAATCAAAATCATAGTAGAATGATAGGGCTGGAGCTGTGGGGATGGAGAATGGGTGGTACTGTTTAACCAGTATGGAGTTTTAGTGTGTGATTATGAAAACTGTTCTGGACATGGATGGTGGCACCACAAGAAGAATACACTTAATATCGTTGAACTCTGCACTTAAATAGGGTTAAGTGGTAACTTACACATTTTATGCTACTTGTATTTTACCATAATTGAAAAACACACCAGTGAGGCAGTAGAGGAATAGAAGGTCATGCACCATGACAATGAGGTTTAGTAAGAGTGATGGGGTGTATTGTGGAAGAATTGTCTGAGACAGACACAAAGAGACCTTTCACATGTTTAAAACAAAGGGAACTTAAGGGATCCCTAGAGCCATGTTTGTCTCCAAGCAGGTAAACTTCTAATGATATAGAAAAGATGTTCTCTTAAGCATCCAGAAATGTAGTCTCAGCTCCTCCTTTGATAGGCCCTTTCTCATGTTTTTCACCCTGACATTCAGGGTTTGCAACTGATGCGTAACTTTAATGCTATTACTTTTACCTATTACTTCTACCACTACTGCTATTCCTACTACTGCTAATAACAGTAATAAGCAGATATGTATAAGTACTTTACTCCATGAGGTCATTACAATTAATGCTCACATAAAGATGAGAAAAGACAACATATAGAATAAAAGTGTTCTCTCCGTATGCAACCACCTATTTTAATGATTGAGATCATGCAGTATAAATCATTTTTATTCTCCTTTTTAACTTAAGATTATGCATTGAAAAATGCCCCATAGCTTTTCAAGGTGAAATATACAATTTTTAGTGACCTTTAATGTCTCCTTCAGGTAGCCATCATAATTTATCTTCAGCCTCTTATTAGTGGCATTTATGTTTGTTTTCCATACTTTGCTCTTATGAATAGTCTTGATAAAAAAGGAATCTGTGAATTGATTTTATATGCATCTCAATTATATACTTAGCATAGATTCTTAGGCCCCAAAATATGACATCTCAAAGATTATTGCTACATATTGCCAAAATTTTCATCATTTTCCTCATAAAATCCTTCATGTGCTATTGTGATTAAATGACACTTATCTTCCATAAGCATAAATATGTCCAATTCCAAAATCCCTTGGCACTAAAAAGGGTTAAGGGGTAGAAATCAATGAGTATATGTGCTTTACAGTTTCCTTATTTCCTTGCTTCCTTAATCCTTAGCTGTGCAGTGCCAGGATCTTCTGGCTCCAGACAAGGCCCAACTGAACTGCTCCCACCCCTTTGGTGCCTTTAAGTACCAGTCAACCTGCAGCTTCACCTGTGACAAAGGCTTACTCCTCGTGGGAGCAAGAGTCCTGCAATGCTTGGATACTGGGGACTGGAGTGCTCCTCCTCCAGAATGCCAAGGTAAGATGAATTCTTTTCCAGCATCTTGGAAAAAAAGTTGCATGCTACATTTTAGAAGGCTACATTTTAGAGGTCGTAACTGTCAAAGGGTCAGACACATGAAATGAATTGGAAAGTGAATAAACATGTTCATCTTGTACCTTGGGGATCCCAGATGAAGATGTCTTCAGGTACTAAACAAATAATACAAGTTTGGCAGAAGGAGCTGGGTAATGGCTCCTGCCAACTCCTTACAAGGGCCTTTAATAGAACTTGTAAAGGCCTATCGTGAACCAGATGAACTTTCACACCTGGACACAAACAGCATCTGGAAAGGAGGGAAAAAATAGCTTCAGGGTGATTGTCCCAAGGCTGACCTACACTTCAAGGAGCCATGGAGTACAATGACAGAATAGGGAACAATCCATGGGTATAGAATGGAATAGGAGGGACATAATTTTTAGGTGCCTGGCTACAAATATCCTCCACAATTGTATATTAAACACATTTAGGATAAAGTGAAAAAATAAAAAGAAGAAGAAACTAATCTATAAATGCAAGGTGACACAATTCTCAGAAGAAAGAAACATGCATATTCAGCACATGCATGTATATCTACATTGTACTTGATAGAAAATACAGTATTCTGTCAATATTATATGAAGTAAAACTATTTTGAATCATCTATGTGTGGGAATTGAAGTCCAGATAAATGCTTTTTATACCCTCCCATTACTTTTTCCACTCAATGAATCCATTTATTTAGTAACTTTTTTTTTGACAAATATTACTTTCAAAAAGCAAGGTTTTCATTTATAGAAGCTAGAAAAAAATAGAGAAACAGAAAGAATCCTCTTAAATAACTTCATACTTTCACCCTAAATTAGACACTGTTAGCATTCTGGGTGAATCTTCAACATTTTCCCCAGTGCAATTAATAGATGTGTATACAATTTTAATAATAAACTTAAATAGGCAAAATGCTAGATAATTCTGCATTGTTTGCCTTCATTTGTCACTTTGTACACTTTCAACATCAGAGTGAAAGTGATCAGATACGTGTTTTTAATGAAGAGGAAACCACTTGCTATACAGACCACATGTGAGCATGTACACACACACACACGTATATACACCCCACTGCTAAGATAGGTAAACCGTAAATAAATGAATGAGTAAATGAATAAATGCAGCAGAATTGACTGTCATTCCTCATGCCTCAGAGAATATAGTACTCGATTTGAGCTGGGGTTGGGTCCACCTTCCAAGCTGCGTCGGGAGTGACAAGGGGAGGTTGTGAACTTTCCCCCTCAGCTCTCAACCTGGCTATAGTGAAGACTGGACAGATTACAAAGTCCACACACTTTGGGGAAGAAGTTGGAGCCCCCGAACAGGGTTAGCACAGTGATCAGAACTCTTCCGGGCAACCTGGGCTGTGCAAGGCACAGATTACAGTTCGTTGCTTCACACTGTCCTACCCTTGGGCGTTTCACAGCAGGGAGGTTGCCACTCACCACATTACTTCCTTTGACCTTCCAGTTCCAGTTTTCTTCTGCTTTTAGTTCTTTGTTTACACTGACTAAACTTCTCTTGCTGCTGCCTGAGCATGGAGTGAAATAACCAAAAAGTACACTGAACAGGAAGGTACCATGAGGCCTGCAATCCATATGCTGTTGTAATCCTTCTCAGAGAGTGTTATCAGACAATTTCCCTTTTCTTTGTCCCCTAACCCCACCCAAATTATCAGCCAGGTCAGGCCACAAAAAGAGCTGGAAATGGACTCCCTGACATAAGACCCTCCCAATTTTCCATACAATTTATAGGCTCCTCAACATGTCCCCTGTTCTCCTCCCCACACCCCCACCACACAGATATACACTGAACACATAGGGATTTTTGAAGTGGTACAAAATAGTTAGGTCTTTGGATTGTTTGAATGTTTGCTGGAAAATGGAAAAGGATGAAGGGAGGATCAGGTACAGAAAATACCCTTGAAACCCCTTACAACTCCTTACAAGGGCCTTTAATAGAACTTGTAAGGGTCTATCGTGAACCATGTGCTATAAAGTCATACTCAGACCAATCCATGAAGAAATACCCTAAACCATGTATTCTCTCAGTCTTCATTTTGTAATGTCAATATATTTCATCTTTTTTATTCCATTAGGTGGCAGTGACTTCTCGATAGTTATTAACATTTGCATATAGTTTTTTTTTTTTTTACTTTTGATTCTTGTAAAATTCCTAGAACTATATCATGCTATTCTCCACATTTTAAAGGTAAAGAATTTGAAGCTCAGAGAAGTTAAGTGATTTGCCAAAAGCCAGTGCATGATCTCCAACGTAAGCAAGTCCCCAAGCACTTTAAACTCTATATGTGTAAACTGTGACAAACAACCACTTACTTTTTTGGTAAGTGAGCAAGTAGAGTCATATGGGGCTGTTCTCTGTAGGATAAGATATATAGAAAGAGTTTTTGAAGATGTCCAATTACATTATGTGCCTACTTTGTGTCCATGATTTTTCAAATATTTTAAAATTTAGTTTTTATGTATGATTTAATTATTTTTCTAAAACCAAGTATCCCTGAAAAGCAAGGATTATTTTCTCCCATTTCATAGATGAAGTAATTGAAACTCAGAAAGCTTAAGGTCCCTAGATATATTGTTAATAAGTAAGAGCCAGAATTTGAACCCAGGTTATTTTCATCACCTGGTAAGGAGAGGAGCTTTTGAAGTAGGATGGGAGAGGTCTTTTACTCCATTTTCCTATTTCCAATCATTTGCCTTTGCTTTCTGGCAAGGTCTGCTTCTGAAGATATCAAGGTAGTAGCCACTTCCACTCCTGTCCAGGGGAAATGAACTGCATCACTATTTTCAAGCACAGTACCATTTTCTTTTAAAATCATCTCCAAAGCTCTCTGTGGATGAGCATTTCAGAATGCCAGTCAGCTGTAAGCTGCTGATATTTTATACATCCATGACCTGGTGATAAAACACCATGAAATTCAAATAATCATTTCTAACCAAAGCTTCTCTTGTGTGTTAAGAACACAAACACACACAAACACACACACACACACACTCTTTGTTGATTTCAGGCTGTTATGTTCTAAAACAATCTTTCCTCTCCTCTTTCCCCATGCCCATGTCAGCCATCACCTGCACGCCTCTGCTAAGCCCTCTGAATGGAACAATGACCTGTGTCCAACCTCTTGGAGAGTTCAGTTACAAGTCTACATGCCAGTTCACTTGTGATGAGGGATTCTCTTTGTCTGGACCAGCGAGACTGGATTGTACCCCATCTGGACACTGGACGAGTTCCCCACCAATATGTGAAGGTAGGCTCACTGGTCTGTTTTTTTTTTTTTTTTTGGTTTTTTAGGTGATCTTTTAGGATGGAGAATCATTGGGGAATAGTGTGAAACTGTTCTTAAGCTAAAGGTAACACACTTCCCATCAAATATGGTTCCTAGAGCAAAAGCTCTTTCTTCCTCTCTGTGTATTCTTATAATAATGTTTAATAAAACATTTTAGTTTTTTTAGATGTCTTCATGTGATTATGACATTTGAAATTTACCACAATTCTAGACAGGCTGTATTATATCCATCTTATAGATAAGGAGCCATGCTCAGGGAGGGTAAGTACTCAGTCAAAACTCATACTGCTAAGTTATGATGTTTAGCTATGTCACTGAGACTCCCACTCCCTTACATTTTTCTACTTCTCACTTCATTCCTCCAGTCACCCCACTGAGCCAGCCCTGGACACTGAGCTCATTTATCCTAAACCCTTGAGGACCTTGTCATCTCATCATTTGTGTTAGGTCTTGCCTCCCTCTACACCTATATGGATTATAGGCTCTCTATGTGCAGGAGCTGTGCTTTCTTCATCTTTGCATCCCCTTTAGAACTAGACAGAATAAAAGTGGAAGTGTGATAAAAATATGTCCTTTGAAGCTTATCATTTTCTGGTTTAATTTACTCAATACTAGTCCCCAGTGAATTACTGGATCCTCAAAGAGTCAGATCTCATCTGTCCTTGATGCCTCCAAAACAACTGATGTTGTAGTAGCTAGTACATAGTAAGTTCTAAAATGGAAGTTTACTCAATCAACTAATTCATAGCTGTTTACTTTCAAAATACATCATTGCTTCAATTTGTCCAGTACACTCAGTAATTACAATTCCAACAATAATAAGAATATTACTTGTGTAATAAGCCCCAGGTATTTCAAATGTATTATCATACATTATTCTTTAACATAGTTATTATTATCCCCATAAAGAAACAGAGACTTTGAGAGGATATATAGCTGGAAAAGTTCAAATAGCTAGTAAGTATGGATCTTGGATTTGAGCTAGGTTATAGGCCAGCGTTTCTACCTAGACCACACTACACTGCCACCCAGTACCAAGGTTTCTAAGTTCCAAGGCAGTGACTTGCAAATTTATTTTTTTCCATTACCCAGGTTGCCGCCTACAGTGCTGAAATGTACTTAGAAGTGGCAGTGTCTGATGATCAGATGATGAATCTATTGATAGAAATCCATCAATGTTATAGGAAAAAAGCTAAAATCTTTACTCCTTCTTGTGGAATGAAAGAGCAGTAGATTGATATCTAAAGACCTGTATTGCTCTTTTCTGAAATCAGGTGTCATGTCATACCTGATTCCTGATTCCGAAAGGAGTATGCAAGATCATTGCTGAGGTCCCTTCTGCTGTCAAGAATTTTGTAGGTTAAAGTATATAAAATGCCACCATCTACTGTCCAAAAAATATACTACAAGCCTATTCAGGAATCTAGACCATTTATGGGTAATAATTAGGGTCAGTGTTTTATCATTCATCGCTTAATTTTCACTCATTCACTCATTTATTCCATTGACATTTAGCATGAACTCTGTTTTTCTCACATTCTGTTTTAAGGCTAAAGAATAAAAGGAAACTCTAAGAATTATCTCATTGAAGTTGTCATCATACATGCAACCAACAAGGTTGTTAAATCTTCAAAACCTCTCTCTCCCCTCACTCCTCTCCAGCCCCCTCCCACACCTTGCAGTCCCACCCCACCTAGGATTTAGATCCAACCCTTTTCATGGAAAGAGCTTTAACAAAGAGGGGCCCCAGAATCAACAACAAGCCTAAGCCTGGTTTTTGTACCTGTGTTTCTACATCATTCTCCAAATTTAGTCTCTAGATGTAGGCAAAGAGCCCCTCTTTTTTTCCTATATGCCAGAGTCTATGAACTTTTAAGTCTTCAACACCAATCCCAGGACCCTGATTTTCACATAGTGTTTTATGGAGTCCTAGCTATATCAGAAGGTATTGAGAGTCACCGGGGGCAATGTGGCATTCCTCTGCTTCAGAGTGCAATGTGAGATTTGTGATTTGAGTGGTCCCACTGATATATCCTTTAGACCTTCTAGGACTTGGGCTCTGCCTTTCCAGTCCTCTTCCTCCAAGACCTGAAATGCATTCCCTGATCCTAAGTAGTGTTGACTTGCTCTTATCCAGTTGCTGTGGCCCCCAAACCACCACCTATTGGGACAATATCCTGACAGAGATCACTGCTCTCCAATCACTTTGTCACTCACCCTCTGGAGACCATGTTTGGCTGGTGGACCTACCGCCTAATGACCAGCTTCACCTTGGTGGGGAGAGGAGGTTCTGGTTCCAAGTCACCACCCTATCTGCATCCTGTCCCTGCTCATCCAAGTTCTAAAATATAGCTAACTTGTGCCCTCCAAGTTCTGACCTGGCTCACATCACTATTTTTTTCTCTATATCTTTAACATATCTCTAGGAGTTCCTACTCTTTATTTTTGGAGTTTGAATTTAGAACACCCAAATAGTTAAATTTATTATTTATGCTCTACCTTCATTCAAAAAATTTCTTGATAAAGTTATATCCAATTCAAGTAAAAAGAAACAGAATTTACTATTTCTTAGAAGAATTTACTAAATCTACTTAAAGTAATATAAATAAACATATTGTAGGTCAATGATAGAGTGCGGATGAACCTAATAATCCATGAATTTGCATACAATCATGTACACATATTTCATGGATTACAGAAAAACATCACTGAAGGCATGATGGTAGACTGCTCTATCTCAGAAAGCAATGAAAACAGAGCAGTAAACAAGTGATAAAAGCAACTCATCAATTTCCTATTTTTCTGTAATTACTTGTTTTGGAACAAAGTTTTAGAGTAGGCTCAAGAATATGACTACTGGGGTCTCCCTGGTGGAGCAGGTGGTTGAGCTCAGCACTATAAAGCTGTCTGCAGCCTCTGCAGTGCGGGTTCGATCCTCGCAGGCCGCGGGGGTACACACAGGGCTGTGCAGACCTTTCCTGTCTTGCCTGCTGCTCCCCTCATCAGTGTATTTCAGTCAGTTTGCCTGTTCTGCTTCCCACTCTGTCTCTAGTGAATCCTCTTACCCACCCCCCTCACACCTCTGGCCTGTACCCTGGTTCTTGCATGCATGAATAAATAAATCTTAAAAAAAAGAACATGACTACTTTTCAAAGTTACCCCTAGAAGTCATTCCTTCTAGTGACACTCTCTCCCTCTACATCGTACTTGGCCCCTGCACTCCAGTAGCTGCCAAATTTAACTCAGCCTGTTTGCTCAAGGCCATCATATCCCAGACTAGGTTAGGCTTTCCTGTACCTTATCAAGGCTACAGCTCAGACAGGAAAACATACTTCTGGACACAATTCAAAGTCAAAACCTTAAAGTTATTTCGAGGTCTTTGATTGGACTGGTTAATTTTCACATCAGAGGGCTCAGAGACTTTTAGAGAAACAAATGGCAGGCTCTATAACCTTGACAGGACAAGAATGACAAAATTGTGACCAAAGCAACATCCCCAGTGTATTTTATGTTGTAGTAATTCTCTTTGTATATGCCAGCCATTTGAATCATTTTTTTAAATAGTAGTTCCTCTTGTTTCTTTTCAGACCAGATAAAAATATTTTTTAGGGTGCATCCAAATAAAATTGTGCTAACTTATTCATTTTTGCAAATATTTTTGCACCCCTTTTTTTCTTTTCTTTTCTTTTTTTAAAGATTTATTTATTTATTTATTTATACAAGCACTGGGTACAGTCAGAAGTGCGGGAGGGTGAGAGAATTCACCAGAGCCAGAGCGGGGAACAGAACAGGCAGACTAACGAAATACACTGCTGAGGGCATCAGCGGGCCCGGCAGGAGAGGTCTGTCATGCCATGTGGGACCCTCGCCAGCGGCCGGGGGATCGAACCGGCACTGCAGAGGCTGCAGGCAGCTTCGCAGCCCACCACTCAACCGCTGTGCCACCGGGGAGGCCCAGCACCCCTCTTGAATCCCTGGGATACAAGACCCATGTTCTCAGGCATCTGATTTTATGCACTCTCTTGGGCTTAACTAGGAAATATTGGGAGACTCTGGTAAAGTCAAGGTAGTGAAAATTCTCACAGATAATTTAGAGTTTATGATTATAACAATTATAATACATGTTTGATAAAATTGAACTGCAAAGCATGGATTTATTGAAACTCAAAAATTTGAGAGTATTAAATTGAAAATCAATGTGCTACTTTGGTTGTTTTCAGTGGATTCATGTAAAAAAATTCTACAATCCTTTGGTGAGTGAACTGTCATTCATAAATACATTAGCCAGAATATGTGACAAAATATGTCACTTTTCTATGAGGCATTACAAAAGATTCAAGAACTATTTTTAAGGCAAAATAGCCAAGTAAAATTAGTCTTTCCTGACCAAGGCATTGCTTTCAGAATAACGTTGAATTTTGAAGAAACAATAATCACTGTGCTTGCTAATCATCCAATGTTTGTTGATAAATAAAAGTCTATGTCAGAGGACTTAAGGAGGAGAAGAATATTATGCTAAGAAAAGTATATAACTGCAATAATTTATGTAAAATATTTTTTGAGGGAAGTGGTTAGTAAGTTAAATGTTCATCTCTTCGTCTACTTGGCAAATGATTGCTGAGCACAAACTCTGAGATCCTGCAGCTGTGAGCTGTGGGAAACACAAGATTCATGGTTCTTGGGTTTTAGAAGCTTTTCATCCAGTAGAAAAGAAATGACACGTGATATTATGAGTTACAAAAAAAAAAAAAGAGGAGGTATTCTGAGGAGATATTAAGTTGTAGACGTTAGCAGAGGTTTTGGAGAGGATCCTGGAAGATGGGTGGGATTTTACTCAGCAGAAGTAGGAAGAAGTTCAGGAGAGTGTGAGACAAGAACCATAGGTAAAACACATAAGATCAGTTTATGGAATTCCCAGGGATTAACCTAGCTTGACCAGGAGCTGTTAAGCTTTCCTGTGCTATGGATTGTGGTATTAAAAGATAGGCTAGGGACCCAAGTAGAGAAAATAAATAACTTAGGATAGAAGTTGATCAAGACACTACCAGGAGGTAGTCTTGGGTAGGAGGAAGGGCAGAGATGAACTCCTGGACTTCATCCATACAGGATAGTGAGAGATGTGGGAGGCTAGAAAGACACTTTAACAGGTTTAGAGAGAAGAGGATTATGAGTATGACTGCTTAAGTTCTTGATTTTTCATTTTTATGACTTCTTATACTCCTCTCAGCAAGCCCACTATACCTACTCTGTCCTCTGTAATAAAAGACCTGTGATATTGTTATGGAATGCCAGCTGACTATACTTGTTGACAGAGTAGGTAATCAGTAAATATTTGTGGAAAACATAGATGAATGATTTGATGCAAAACAGAGCTTCTAGATAAACTTGCAGATTGTGACATTCTTGATTTGATTCTGCAGCCATCAAGTGCCCAGAATTATTTGCCCCAGAGCAGGGAAGCCTGGATTGTTCTAACACCCATGGAGAATTCAGTTTTGGCTCCACATGTCATTTCTTCTGTAACAAAGGCTTTAAATTGGAGGGGTTCGACAATGTTAAATGCACAGTTTCTGGAAAATGGACAGCACCTCCTCCAACTTGTGAAGGTAAGATGGCATATGCTTACTGAGACAATTCTTCCTCTGGGAATTTCTTCAACAAAAATAACAAACACTCATATAAACTCTTACTATGTGACAGGAACATATTATAGTATTATTGCAATGAAAGTTCCACTTCTTATTATGAAGTAGACCATCTGTTGGGGCCTAGGAAACATAGCCTATATATTAAACATTTTTGTAAGGAGAGAGAGGACCTTTCATACTTTTTTTTTTTTAAAGATTCATTTATTTATTCATACAAGCACTGGTATGGTCAGAAGCGCGGGAAGGTGAGAGAATACACCAGAGCCAGAGCGGGGAACAGAACAGACAGACTGACGAAATACACTGCTGAGGGGAGCAGCAGGCGCGGCAGGAGATGTCTGTAGCACCATGTGGGACCCTCCCGGCGGCCTGGGATCGAACCGGTGCTGCAGAGGCTGTGAGCAGCTTCGCTGCCCAGCACTTTCATACTTTTGAATAAAAATATATTGATTCTTAATCAATTATTTTTCATAATTTTGACCTCCTTTTCTCAGAGCTCTATTGAATTGATTGAGTGATTTTCACTGCTTCATTGTCAGAGAGACTAGAAGGAGGGAGGTTGAACTCACTGGTCCAGTTCTTCAAATGCAGGTGCATAGAAGTCAACCATTATCTCTCTGACCCATCAGAAGTTAATAACAACAAATCCAGTGACATTAATACCTCACATTTCATGGTGACTTTTGGCCAAAGGAGAGTACCACCTCCCAGTAAAGTAGCTGTGGCAAGCAATTGGTCTATGTCTATTTCAATTTCTACTGAATCTCTTTTATTTCTGCACCAACTCTTCCAATTTTTTGTTTTGTTTTGTTTTTAACATCATTAACATTGGCACACACATAGCCTCTACTTTTTCCTTCTGATCAAGAGAATCATCTCTCCAAGGACACTTTTAAATAATTTATTATCCTTTTCACTGGGAGATCTCTAAATTGAAACATTTTCGCACAGCAGGCAGAGTATCAGCTCTTACTCCAGAGGTGCAGTGTCCAGCTCTCATCATTCCAGACCAGGGAACAATGTCCTGTAGGCATCACCTGGGAAGGTTTGGTTTGAATACCACTTGTTACTTTGGATGCAAAGCTGGATTCACTCTCATGGGAGATGATGCTCTCAGATGCAGACCTTCAGGACAATGGACAGCAGTAGGTCCAACATGCAAAGGTAATGTGAAAAGGAGCGGGCAGTTGTAAATGTCTAAACTGTGTTAGAATAATAAGTATGCTAAATATGAATCCAGCTATTATGCATTGTGAAATGCAAGTTGCTATTCTATTAATTATTTGACAGTATAAACTTCCCATGTGTTCCTTATTGGGACCTAAGTAAAAAGGTAAAATATGGATGATACCTCTTGAAGAGCTGTCACCCTTTACATGAAGGCTGTGTCTCTTTCATTTTTGTATTTCCTATGAAGCACAGACCAGTGCTTTGTAAATATAACTACATTCAATATTTATTTACATTAAATTAAACATCCTGAGTTTTAGTTTCCTATCCAGAAAATGGGGAGAATAACCCGGAGCTCCCTGGAAAATAATTTAAAGAGGATGGCAGTCTCTTCGTTCAAACTTTCAAAGGCCACCTATGCTGAGTGATTAAGTAATTTAATAAACACATACTTACATTCCAACTAATTTCCAGTAGTGATAATAATATCTAGAACAACAGCATTTTTAGGAGGAAAATTTTGGAATTAGCTGTTTCATAGGCAAGACTGGTCAGTCCTTTAGCCGGTCATTTAATGAATGCTACTCTGTGCCCATGTTAGTTCTTTGGCTGTCATTCTCTGAGTGAGTATCTCAGTATGTGTGATATTGGAGGAACTAACTTAAATGGAAGTGGCTTATTTCCTTTCTGATCTTTTATATTCTCTCATTCTACTGATGATTCTAGAGATCATGAAACCATAATCTCTTTCATCTTCATTCTACATGTCTGTTTTTTCTGCATTCATTTTTTTCTGCAGCCATCAAATGCTCTGAGCTACACATAACTGAGTCAATACTGATGAACTGCTCCAACCCTTGGGGAAATTTCAGCTATGGATCAACCTGCAGCTTCCATTGTCCAGAGGGTCAATTACTTAATGGCTCTGTGAGAACAGCATGTCAAGAGAATGGCCAGTGGTCAGCTACCATGCCAATATGTCAAGGTATGTTTTTCCTATGGATTAGAAAGTCATTTTGAGGGCCTCCCTAGTGGTGCAAGGGGTTAAACACAGCACCGTGAAGCTATCTACAACCTCTGCAGCACAAGTTCGATTCCCAAGCAGGGAGCTACGCATATGGCACAGCAGACCTCTCCTGTCTTGCCCACTGCTCCCCTCAGCAGTATATTTCAGTCATTCTGCCTGTTCTGTTCCCCACTCTGTCTCTGGTGAATCCTCTCATCTCCCGTACCTCTAGCCTGTACCCAGTTCTTATATGCATAAATAAATCTTAAAAAAAAAAAAAGTATATACTGAGTAAAATAAGCCAGAAGGAAAAAGAAAAATATCATCAGATGGTTTCACTTATAGCAGGTATATAGGGGAACCAAATAAGACATCACTGTAAAAAAAATAATAACAGTACAAAACACAACAAAGCAAAAATAGACAATTATAAATCAGAGACATCCTGCAGGGGAGAAGGAAGAAAGAGGGATCAGAGGGAGGGAGGGAGGAGCACAGGGGACTGAGGGGATGGTGCACGGGTACATTGGTGAAGGAAACTCTATGAGGATTACACCTGAGAGGTGAGGGGAAGCAAATATTGTTTAAAAATGATCAATGATGTAAATTTAAAAAAATTTTTTTAAAACATAAAGGAAAATAATAAAATTAAATTAAGCATGGAGCCTGTGTGGGGCGGGGGGGGGGGGAGAGGGAGAAAGTCATTTTGATACAGAAAATAATAAAATCAGTGTTTCTTTTCTGTGTAGTCTCGTTTTGTATCACTGGGTTTACCCTGTGTTTCATAAATGTTTCATAATTAATCAAGCAGATTCTCCTTGCCTTATATAGAGCAGTCGGAATTAAATTCAATGACTGTGTGCCAACGCTCTCCACTTTTTTCAGAGCTCAGATTCGCATGTTTCCTCTCATTTCTTTATGATCTCTGTGTAATATATCTTAAAGTTGCAAACTGTTTTAGATATTATTTCATGCAAATTCCTAATTTATTGTCTTAGAAAACCACTGTCTCTCCTATACCTCTAAAAATACCATATATCTGCCTTAATGAACTCTACCTGTTTATAAGGCTTATTTCATCTCCTGCCTTTTTTCTTTTTCTTTTTTTAATGAATCTGTTTTTAAGATTTATTTTTATTTATTTATACATACAAGAATTGGCCAGAGATGCAGGGGGTAAGAGGATTCATCAGAGACAGAGTGAGGAGCAGAACAGGCAGATCTACTGAAATACCCTTCTAAGGGGAGCAACGGGCAAGACAGGAGAGATCTGCTGTGCCATGGGGGTCAGTTCCCTCACTGGGGATTGAACTCCTGCTGCAGTGTCTACAGATAGCATGATAGCACTGAGACTTTAACCCCTGCACAACCAGGGAGGCCCTCCTGGCTTTTTTCATTTTTGTTCTCTAGCAGCTTGTTATAGCCAGTTTTTGTTGCATAACTTTGTCTGATTGCCCCACCATCACCACCCAAAACTACCTATGGTTTATTATTCAAACTTCCATTTCTTGTGTCTACCCTTTAATTCTCTTTATTGGGTCCTTCCCCTGACTCCTTTGGAAAATCACCTGTGATAGCTAAGTGTTAGGAATAAAGTCTGGCTCTGCTTCCCATCCTCTGCAGTGGTTTTATGACTTCAGATCTTCCCTTATGCCTATCAGCACTTCGGTGATCCTACTTGACCTCCCATCGTAGAGTCCTCAGGATCCTTGCATAGTACACTTACATCTGTGCTTGTGTGTGTGTGTGTTTTGCAGTGGGACCACTCACTATCCAGGAAGCCCTAGCTTACTTTGGAGGAGCAGTGGCTTCAATGACAGGTTTGGTGATGGGTGGAACATTCCTGGCTCTGCTCAGAAAGCGCTTCAGACAAAAAGGTAAATAGGAAAGAAGGTGCTCCTTATTTTCTTCTTTTGTGTAATTCGGGGTGGGGCCATGCAACCACAACTTCAGTAGTTCATGTTTGAAAATATTTACATTAAAAGAAAGCAGGAGCAAGATAAATGATCTAGAGAAATGGTTACCCATAAGAATCACCATTACCAAAACACAGAACTTCACAAAAATACAGCTGCTCATGTAGGGAGATCTGGAAATGAGCAATCTAAATTTTTAAAAATATTCTCCCTCCTCCAAATTCTGATGAAGCTAGATTACACACTGGCATTTGGGGTCCTCTAGTCTAGGTAACATTAGTTGTCACCAAAATCTAGTTGGAAAAGTGTCATACTTTCTTCACTCATTCTTTCATGTACAAGTCAGGTATTGGTCAACTGTGCTAGATAGTGGAACCCAAAGGGATGGTACCTGATATTAAGAATGTATAATTCAGTAGGATAAGGAGACAAACAAGTTAAACTAGTGTTAATACAAGTGTACTTAGTTTAACAAAAGTACTGCCTAAGTATTACTGGAACACAAAACAGGTGTCCAATGCAGATTGATGGGTAAGAAAGGGTTCTTCTAAGATCTTTGAAGAATGAGAATGATTTTGCCAAGAAAAAAACATAGAAGTAGAGTCCCAGCAAAAATAATAGTATGTGAAAATACCTGAAAAGGTGAAATAACTGGGCTAGTGGTCTGGCCATTGTTTAGTGCATCTAATTCAGAAAAGGCTGGTAGAAGTGAATAATGAAACAGGTAAGAACTTGGATGCAAACTAAGAGACATGTTCATTTTCATGAAAACTTGAGGAATCAATGTAAGGTTTAAGCAGGAAAATGGCCAAAATTGATGAAATCCTCGGTAAGGGAACCTGTGTTTATCAGGGTGCTCAGCTCATCAAAAATAGATCTGGTCTAGGAATAAAAGAAGGGAACTGTCCCTTAAGGGTTAAGACATCCCTCTTATGGCTGCCCCAGACACTTATCCTGATAACTTTAGATATCCTTTTTAAAATTTATTTATTTATGCATACAAGAACTGGGGTACAGGCTAGAGGTAGTGGGGAGGGGTGAGAGGATTCACCAGAGACAGAGTGGGAAACAGAACAGGCCTATTGACTGAAATGCACTGCTGAGGGGAGCAGCTGTCCTCTGCTGCACCATGTGGGCCTGCTCCCTGGCTGGGACTCTAACTGACACTGCAGTGGCTGCTGATAGCTTCCTAGTGCTGTGAAGCACTGTGCACCACCAGGGAGGCCCCTTTAGAAATCTTTTTATATGCTAATGGAGCTCTTTTTCAGCATTGCTAAATGAAAGAAACCAGGGGCTTGGGAGGGGGAGGGTCAGAAGTACTTAAATTATAATAACTGAAAAGGTCTATGTTAAAAGTCCCTGGCAGAGTTTGGAAATGAGGAGTTTGGAATTGAATTGAGGAGTTTCAACACCTATTCTTAAAACTCAGAGGCTGAATAGAAAGAAAAAGAAAAATACCGGATGGTCTCACTCATAGCAGGAATCTAGAAAACTTAAATAAGGGACCAGGAAAATGAATAACTATAAGAAAGTGAAAATCAAAATCAACAAAAAACTATGAACCAGGGACACTCTATGGGGGGTAGGGGGCGGGGAGGGGAGGGATTGGGGTCAAAATAAGGGGGTTGCAATTGTATGGGGAATATAAAAATAAAATTTATTTAAAAAAACTGAATGCATAACGAGTAAAAAATAATTGTGCCATTTCTAATCAAAATAAAATGTCATACTTTTCTATGAAAAAAAATTTCACAAATTAAGGCTAAAGTAAAGGTAACAATATAGGTTAAAGAAAAAAAAAAACAAAAAACTCAGGGGCTGAACCACTTGTTGCCTACTCTTATGCTCTCTCCTTTGAGAAGCTACCATCTCACTGAGGCTGGTTTTCTAAATTTTCTTCCTATACACCCCTGTGATTGGGTGACTAGGACAATCAACAAAGAGTAACTCTCTTCTTAAAAACCAAAGAGATACAACCAATCCTTCTGTTAGGGGGGAAAAGGATGTCCTAAAGCTAATTCCATACAGGCTTTGTGGACTCCACCCCCACCCCAGGCCAAAGCCAAAGACACTGGGAACTCCAAATCCCATCACCACCAAAGGGAAGGTGGCTGGGAACTGAGGGTGGGGTTAAGCAGCCAGGTTGATAAAAGGCAGACACGTGGGCTTTGGGGGGTTCCCCATTTTGGCTCTCCACCAGCTAGCAGCGTCTGGCCAGCTCGGAGAGTGACTTTGGGTTTCCAGGTCTTCGGATCGGGTAGGACGCATTAAAGACTTTATTTCCCTATTTTTTCCCTGAGTTGTACATTTTCCTTATTTCCTTTTCCCTTGTAAATAAACCTTTTATTAACCTTTTGTGTGTGCCTGTAGTGGAGTATTCATAAGTCCCTTGTAAGCGTGCGGGTGAGGACCCACAGCCAGGAACCCGTTCAATATCGGGG
Organism: Talpa occidentalis; assembly: GCF_014898055.3. NCBI lineage: Eukaryota > Metazoa > Chordata > Mammalia > Eulipotyphla > Talpidae > Talpa > Talpa occidentalis. Next base: position 63,002,348 of record NW_023601212.1, read on the forward strand.
CTGCTCTATAACACTTCCATGTCACATGTGTGTTTGTTCAAACTCCTAAGACCTGGATTCTAATGTAGGAATACATTGTTCCTGCATTTCCCCCAAGTTGTTTCTTTACTTTTGAGACATTTCTAGGGAACCCTCTGAGCCACCAAGAAGGACCAATATCTTCTAGTATCTTTATAATAAAAAAATTTCTTGGGGATAATGTAGAATTTTTCCTTGACCTATCCCAATTTGATTCTAAACTTCCTAGGCTTCTATGGCCCAACAATAGGAAAATGTAGCATACTATATCTCCCTATCCTACAAATTCAAGATGCATATTCATTATGATATGGAAGGTTCAATAATGACTTGCAATTAATATACTTGTTCCTTTTCATTTGACCTTTTCTAAACTCATTTAGCCATAATATGCTTTTCCCACATCCCCTTCCCATTATCCAGAGATGACTGACAGGTTGCTGCCAGCATAGATTTGTTTATGTGACTAGCTTGTGCAGTTGATAGCTGAAGGATTGTCGTACAGGATGCAATGATAGGGGGCCTCAAATGCCAAAAAAAAAAAAAGGGTTTGGAGGACCTAAGATCTCAACAACCATCACCAAAAATAGCTAAGAGTCCAAAGGCAGGAACCAGAGTTATGAAGAGAGGTTTTTACTGACAGGGAAGAAAAGAAAGGTAAAGTACTCTGGAGTTATATGTTATCAAATATTTAATTTTGTTTAAAACCGGTCCTACTTTTAGGGAGTGACTGTTCCCAATACACTCCTTTAATGCACCTTTCTCCATCTTGTTTTCTTCTAAACTAATTGTGCCTTTTCCCTTATTTCAGATGATGGGAAAAGCCCCTTGAACCCTCACAGGTAAAACAGAAATTTTTATGTTTAGATAATTTTGTTTTTACTTAGGCTTTTTAATTCAATGTCGTATGTCAGAATGATCATACATAGGCCTCCTTTTTTGCAGCAAATCTTTTGCAATGTTCCCTTTACTAAGTCAAAATTAAAATACACAGATAATATATCCTAGCTACATATAATATTCTTAAAAATCAACAAGTGCCCTAGTTATAAAGGAAAGATATGCATAATAGCAATAGGGAAAGTGATGCATAATAGCAATAAATGCTGAAGTTTGGGCACTACACTAGCAGATGCTGTGAGTGATCAGAAACTCACACTTTTGGGTAGAATTGTATTCATGATTCAAACAGCATCAGAAGCATTCCTAACACCAATCTGATATTCCTTAAATGGCATGGCGGACAACTCTGGGAAAAAGTTGTAAAACCCATTAGCCTTCCCTCAGTCCACATGGTAATTACATTTTAAAACAGGCAAAAATAAAAACCTCAATATTTTTTAGCAGTTAATAGTATTACTATCTTAAAGCAGTTAAGCCTCAGGCTCAGAGATTTTTCATCAATATGAATGCTGAGTAGATACTCAAGAGCTGTGTGGGGTATAAGAGAATTGTTTCCTGTCATGTCTATTGGGACATCCAACCCCTCTGACCCCTGCCCATTAAAACTCAGTAGAACTCTTGATCATGATGAAAATCAGGAAATGCCCCTAGGGGGCAGTACTACCATTCTTTGAAAACCATTGCCAGATGATCAAGTATAAGGTTGACAGCATTGTTTTGTTTTGTTTTTTATTTTTTTTTTTAAATAGAGGCATGTTTTATTTATTTATTTATTTATTTGTTTGTTTGTTTGTTTTGTTTATACATGCACTGGGTACAGTCAGAAGCGCGGGAGGGTGAGAGAATTCACCAGAGCCAGAGCAGGGAGCAGAGCAGGCAGAAGGACCGAAGTACACTGCTGAGGGGAGCAGCGGGCGGCAGGAGAGGTCTGCGCGCCATGTGGGACCCTCCTCCGGTGGCCGGGGAGCAGCCGGGGATAGAACCGGCGCCGCATAGGCTGCGGGCAGCTTCGCAACCCAGCACTCAACCGCTGCGCCACCGGGGAGGCCCTGTTTTGTTTTTTAAAGATTTATTTATTTATACAAGAACCGGGGTAGAGGCCAGATGCACGGGAGGGTGAGAGGATTCACCAGAGACAGAAAGGGGAACAGAACAGGCAGACTGACTGAAATACACTGCTGAGGGGAGCAGCTGGAGAGACAGGAGAGGTTTGCCACCGCACCATGTGGGATTCTCGCAGACCCGCTGGGATCTAATCAGCGCTGTAGAGGCTGTGGATAGCTTCACAGCGCCGCACTCAACCTCCTGCCCTATCAGGGAGGCCCAAGGTTGGCAGCTTTGTAAAGATCCTCTCACCCAGAAGAGACTGCAGCCCCTTAGGGTGCATAGCAGTTATTAAGTACCCAAAGCTTAATAATAACTTAACAGAGCTATTAAGTAGGATCTCATCTCTTTGGCATTTACTTTTCTTTCCCTTTCAAAGCAGAATTGCAGGAGCAGGGTGGTGGTGATCATGTTCTCTGCAGAAACAATGTGGTCAAGGACTGTGGTCAAGGACTAAGCACCTTATGACAGGCCATTCCTTGTGTTTCTTTTCTTTAGCCACCTAGGAACATACGGAGTTTTTACCAATGCTGCATTTGACTCGAACTCTTAAGGTAAGTTACCCATGAAGATATTTTTGAAGGGTACAGAACAGCATGAAAGAATGTAGAAGAACAAGAATATAAAGTCTAACTTTTCTTTATAGAATCATGAATTAAATTTTAAACATGTATTAGCTTTTCAAGCCATGAAGGAAATTATAGTGGCAGCAGGGAAGGATATGGCAGTGGAGTGATAATAGAAAGTGAGTTCATATAAGGATGACCATTTCCTTCAGGATAGAAATGTTCAAATGAGATGTGTTCTAATATGACATATGACAAATATTACAGAATGACTTTAGGATATAGGGCCTTCCCATCAGTGGCTATTAGGCAGTATTTACACTGTGGTCTTGCTTGATACTTAGAAGGCATAACTGCTGGTAAAATTTTATAAACTTTTATGGAATCAGTTTCCTATGGGATCTGCTAGGAAAGCAAAAATAATCTGACACTTTCTCTTTCCCAAAAATCTCAGTGAGAAAGTGAGTTTCCTAAGAAAAGGAGCTTAGAAGGTAGAATATCTGGATTCTGGAGACAATATTGAGTCTCAGGGGGTAGATATGATGAGAATTTTCCTTCCTTCCTTCTTTCTTTTAGAGAAAAAGTAATTATCTTATTTTGTCTCATTTTCAGAGAACCGTCCTTCTGTAGTCACCTCACCGAACCTCCACCAGATCCTATTTTTAAACATCAGGCTTCCTGCTACACTTGATTTTAACTACAGTGTAGTTTTCTGTAAATACTTGTGAATAAAGACATGAAATTGCCTTTAGATTAACAGTGGACAGCAGCAGAAAGACTGTACCAAAAGCCTAAACCCTTCACCCTCTACCTCTTCCTGCCCCACCTCTCCTCTTCCTTTGACAGAAGCCTCAGAAGCCAGGGCTGAATGTTTCCACAATAGTCTGTGGCACTACCATTTAGCCAGACACTGGAGCTTCTGATTCATTGGCAAGCCAGACTGTGGAGAAATTAAAATGCCTCTACTGTATTGGAAGGCAGGCCATGTCTTTGACTTGAAGGAATTCCTATAAGGTCTTCTGTAGTCTCCAGTGGCTGCTGTTTATCAAGACTCTAAGATCTCTGCTGTGAGGCTTCCAGAGCAGCCTTTGGGCAGCAGAAGACCAAGAACCAAGACAGGAAAGCATATGTCACTGTAGGCCTTCCCTCCATCCAGGAACCCTCCTTCAAAGAACCCAAAAACCACTATTCAGATGTGTAATTAAAAGGATTCTCCTCCAAATGCCATGTTCCTCTTTTTGATATTTTGTTTTGTTTCTGGTACATTGCTTTATCACCAATGTAAAGCACAATTGCAGTTGTCCCAACTCCAGCTCAACCCTTCAGACAGACACAACCCAGTCTCCTATACAGAGAAAAATCAGAGAAGAAAAAGACTTCATCACTTGCATGTTCTTTAGAGAAGCACAGATGAGTTTCACATGTTCTTTAGACCACATATTTAATAAAGAGGCTATTGAAATTTACACAGACATTACCTGGAGCTGATACAAAAACAGAGGATCCAACAATATAGTTGTCTTATTTCTTTGAAATGTGTGACCTTGAACATGTCATGTAAACTGAAAGACATTGGTAAGCATGTAAATAAAAATGGTAAAACAGTCTAACTAAAGGTTATAAGAATATGGGACTTAGGGATACGGTGCTTCTTTTAAAAAGTTTCTCTAATATAGATTCAGAACCCTAAGGCAAGTCTAATAGCACAACAACGCTTCAGGTACTATAATTCTCATATTCTCTATCAACAACAAAATAAAATCTTTAAGCAGTTTTTTTAAGAGTTATTTATTTATGCATATAAGAGCTGGGGTATAGCCTAGAGATCCCAGGGGTGAGAGGATTCACCAGAGACAGAGTGAGGAGATCTACAGGGAGACCTACAGAAATACACTGCTGAGGAGAGCAGGGGGTGAGACAGGAGAGGTCTGCTGCACCTTGTGGGTTAGCTCCCTGGCTGGGATCCAACTAGTGCTGCAGTGTCTGCTGATAGCTGCCAACGGCTGGCCCATAACTTCATAGTGCTTAAACTTAACCTCTTGCACTGCCAGGGAGGTCCTAATCTTTAAGCAGTTTGAAACAGCCAGATCCTCCAAAAAGTACTCTTTTATCCTCCCAACAACCCTATCATGGAAAATATTATTATCATCCTTATTTTACAGATATCAAAACTGAATTCCAGAGAGGTTGAATAATTTATCAAAGATAACACAGGTAGAAAGTTGGATTAAAATTGAGTCTATCAACCAAGCTCTTTACGCCTTCTGCTCTGCTTTGCTAGTCAAAAACTTTTCTCAAGAAAGAACTGTGAATGGGTAGAAGTCAATTAAATGGTCCAGATTGGTCCCCTGTTGCATCCTTGCTTCCTCACTGATCTAGGAAAAGAATAGAAAACTTAAAGGAGGCATCACAAGACTAGAAACCAACTCAAACAAGGAAATGGGGGTAGAAGGGAATAACACAGCCATTGACCCAGCTATAGAAACCAAGATCCTGAGGTGCCAATGCCTAGATCACAAAGCTTAAGATCCAAGCATATATCAGACTGCTGTAAGGAGTGTCAGGAGTGCAGCCCCTAAGGGAAAGATATAGAGATTGAACCCACTGTAGAATCTCTGGTCCCTTTCAAATTCTACAACAAACCAACCACCAAGATGAGGCCCTCCCTACCAAAAGAAGATAAAAATTAATGCTGCCCCCCACAAAAAGGCAGCTCTTTCTGCCCACTTGTGTCTATGCAAGTGTCCTTTATTCTTCTGTCCCTTTCCCTAACAGACTTGCTCTTTTAAATAGAATTAATGTCTCTCTCATGGAGAAACTCACTGTGTGCAGCTGAGAGGGGAGCTGAGCTCTGATGAAACCTTTCCCAGAGTGAATCCAAGCACCCTGTTCTCCAAACCCATCAACTCCAAAAACAACATCACTTACCACCTGAAAATACAATATCTCTGTGCCTAGTAACAGGGTATGATACTCTTCCTGAGATCAGAAGGTGGGTCATGTGGGTAAATGTAGAAATCCATTACATTAGAAATTGCAGAGGGTCTGACAAGTGTGAACTTTGCCCAGGCAGGTTTTATGGATGATGGTAGTGGGAGGAAGTTAATTTTCTTTTACCCTTCTAGGTCTCTAGGCTGGGGAAAAAAAAAATTAAAAGATAAATTTTAATTATGTGTGTACTCAGGGATACACAGAATATGAACCTACCTCCTATCGCTCCAGTGAGGTTATATGGTTTCTAAGAGAGGAGGCAATACATTTAAGAAGGAAAAACAAAACAAAAAACTTTGCAATTAAAAGAAAAAGGGATTTTGCAGGATTATTCTACATAGGCATGGAAAACAGACCTTGCAAACCCTAGCCTGGGCTGATAAGCCTGGAAGGCTATCTCCCACTTCCCAGACCAGAGATTTTCTGTTGTTAGGGTGATAATTATGCAAATCATACCATTTAGGCACATCCTGGGGTAGTCTTTTGTCCCAACAGTGGTAAAGGTCTCCAGGGGCTCAGTCCAAGGGCAGTTAGCAAGTGAAAGTGGGGGAATATAGTCCTGAACACCTGGGCACTGTGCCATCTCCTAGACAGTCAATAGTCGGGTTTCTCTCCCTCTGCCTGCTGCCTCTTGTCACCTGCCGCAGCGACCTAGCCAACCTCCTGCCTGGGAAGGCGGAGACAGCACAAAGCGGCAGCAGCAGTTGTTAAGCCAGAGAGACTGGAGAGAAGGGACACTGCCACCCGCAGCTTCCTGAGCTCACTGCAGCCGGGACAGTGCAGAACTCAGGAAGGGGCCATCGTTTTCTCCCACCCAGGTCCTAGGGTGGTGACAGGGGGCAGGTGCGGGAAAGTAACCATGTCCCCTGACTGCCCATGCTTCTGGGTCCTAGTGATTCTGGGTTCCAGCGGGGCAGGCTGGGGGAGCCTAGGGGCTGAAGCAGCGCGGCTCAGGCAGTTTTATGTGGCTGCTCAGATCATCAACTGGAGCTACCTCCCTGAGCCCACGAACCCCAGGTAATGCTGGCTGGTGTCTGGGTGGGCAACTCTAGGAGGGTCATCTTTTTTCTCTTTAAAGAACATTCCTTTGGCAACTCCTTGATTTTAAAATTTTTTTTCAGGTAAGTAAATAACTCAATAGAAGAGTATGATAAATGAAATAAACTTTGTGAATGCTAATTTTATCCAATAAGTTTTATATTCTGAGCATACAGAAAATATTCTGTTTGATTGCTTTCAAGAGTTTGCTGTAAATACAATTATGTTAGTATGTTTGATTATTGGCTTAATATATTGACTGATTCAAAAGCAGCAGATATTTATTTCCTTAGCAGCTCTCTCTGAAACTCCTGTTTCATATTTTTAGCAGTCTAGCATTTATATGAAACTTCTAATTACATATTATTTATTTTATTGTCCACGTAGCTTCATCTTTTAAAGCTAAAGCTATATATACCTTACACTGTATTACAGGCAGATTAGTCTATAACAATTGCCATAATTTTTGTTCCTGTCTTATAAGTTACTTTAGAAATATCAGTCCATAAAAATGCAACACTTTTCTTCTTTCACCCTTTTTTTCTGCTTGATGTGACTTCATTTTTCTCATTCTTTATCATTCCCTGGGAAATTATCTCCCCTGGCTATTTTATTAGGGTCACTATTAAAAGTCACATGGAATTGAGACAAGGTATCAAAAATAAAACTCAATCTTTGAGTTGCAAAAAAAAAAAAAAAAAAGTCCTAATTGAAAAGTTAAAAATAAGACTTCCCAGAAATTAACCAAATCTACTCAGTATTTCCAGTGAATTATATTTTTATTTGTTTTAATGGTAAACCTCATAGTGTGACTCAATTTTTTTTACTTAACATCAGAGTTTAAATGATTGTGAAAGATGTGTTCCTCTTTTACAATTACAAAACCAAAGCAAGCTACCAAGAAATCATCTAATATTTTAAGAAGCTTTTAATGTATAAACATTAACCATTTGGAAAATATCTTTGTAACTGAGTTATTTTAGAGGGAATTACATACTATATTCGTCTCATAATAACAATAAGTCTCTTTTTAAAAAATACCATTTTAAATATTGTATTTCAAGATGATAATCTAGGTCATACCCACACCCTTAGGGAATGGCCATTAACTAAAAATCCCCAAAGAAAATAACAGTCTTCCAGCATTTATCATTTCTGCTCGTGGGTAAAACACTAATTTGGCTGCTGGCTTTCCTGTGGCACACTGCGCTTATGTTTGGGAGCTTGTTCTTTCTTCCCTAGTTAATGCCGAAAATAACAAACAGAAAACTGGAGGCATAATCACACAGGGCAAAAGTCTGATTCATGAGGTGAGTCCACAGGGAGCCATCACTGGTCATCCTGCCCTCTCACTCCATGGCCAGTTTCCAGAATTCTCAAAGTGAAATTCTTCTGATATCAAACATAATCAAACTAAGTAAGAGACCACATTGAGACTGATACCCAGACCAGCAAGCAATATTCTTGAAATTCAAATCATGTGAAAAAAATCTAATTAGTATATCTAGCTAATTAAACTTAAAACTTGCTCTAACTTGTCCTTTTTACCTGGAGCTGAATAATCCTTACTACAAGGAAATCAACATAAAAAATCCCATCCTGGATCAAAGTGTATTTCAGCACAAATCTTTCCACTTATTTCATCGAGCATTATCAGGACAATGCTAATCTATTATTCTTGCTCTGATTTTATATAAATGTTTTTAAAAATCTCCCTAAGGAAACTTGTTATATCACTTACATATATATAGTAACAGATATTGGGGGAAAATAAATAAATCTTCCATGTATGGGTCTAGCTTTATATGATTTTTTTAATTATGAGCACATCATCTGTAAACAGTCTTCATAAATGGAAAATTACACATGCATTTTTATTTTTGGAATTCACATCATCTTTAACCTTCTGTTCAGACAGATTGCTTTCCAATAGTGAGTGATTCAGTTGTTCAAAGTATGTACACAAAAATCACACAAGGAAATATATTAGGGAAAACACATCTATTAAAATTACTCCAGTAAAGTGGTTTTCTTTTAAAGATTTCACACCATCATCTATATTCTTGTATTTAAAGATGTGAGTGGGAGAAGAAGCTACTTCTCAATTGTACTTTAAAACCTACTAAAAATGGACTTCTACATTGAAGACAAAAACTAACAAACAGAATCCTAATATTCTGGGATACCAAGAACTCCAAGAGTTCATTTAATTCATTTTTCAACTTCCATGTTTCAACCGCCTACATTTCCCCACACCCAAAACCAATATCCCCACCCAGTGGTTTAGTTTCTACTTCAATGTTTTCAGTGACTAAACCCACTATCTCTCATAACCAGTCATTCCAAAAACATTCACTCTATATCCTTTCATTCTGCCCCCAAATATTAACACAGTGTACATAAATTTTAAAAATTATAATAATCATCATAATTACATATTTTTCTGCTTGCTGGGAAAAGTTGAATGCTAAAAACAAACTTTTATTACACTTTTAATATTACCAGCTAATATGTATTGAATACTTACAATGTGCAAACCCTAAGCCCTTTGCATGTATCACCTGATTTAGTTCTTGTAACATTTCTGTAAGGGAGATTTTACAATTGTTCCAATTTCACTATTCTAAAAACTAGGGCACAAAGAGATTAGGTAAACTTCTCAACGTCATAATGTTAATGAGGGATAGATACAAGATTCAAACCCAGACAATCAGAATCCACAACCTGTTCTCTAGAAGTAAAAGTGGCTGAGGTAACTACCCCACCTTTATGCCCTGATTACTCTTGGGTCACTCTCTGGATTACCAAGGATAACAAAGCCAATGGTCAACTGGATTGCCATTTTTAAGAAATGTCCCCCAATTCTCTTCCCTTTACCTTCATCTTTGAGTTTTAGACAAGAACACTATTGTGCCCATTTATAGAGACACAGAATAAAATTACAAGAATTTATGCAGATATACTCAATTAATAATTTTATTTTAGTGTGTTGTTTTTTATTGTCTTAGTTATTTTTTATTTTAATTGTGGTAACATTAGTTTTACCTTTTTTGAATCTCGGCTTTATACATTTATCAACCATTTCTCCTCCTTGGACAAAGTACCTAAATTTTCCAAGACTTCTGGGTGGGTTTTTTTTTTTTTTTTATCATTTTTTACTTTGTTTCCAATGATCCCAGGGCTTTCCCCCCATATTAGCCATTTCCACTTCTCAACTAGAAATAGGGCACACCAAATCAACAGGTCTTCACCGTGTTCCCTGTAGTTTAAAACTATTTGCCTGATCAATTGAAAAATAGCACATATTTATTCATAAAGGATTTGGTTAATCATTTAAAACTTAAACATTAAAGCTTGGATTCACACTATGATCTTGGATTTTTTTTTTTTTTTAGAAAACTGATTCTGAGTAACAGGGTTTGCTAGATTAGCCTAAATTTGTAAGAGAATGGCTATCACTCCAAAGTACTCTTGAAGTCATCAATAATTATTTTTTTAACTGCACTAGCTTCTTTCCAAGTTATTCATTTATAATTCTTATATAAATGTTAGGAATTAAATGAACATTTGGTCACAAAACAAAAAATTTCACAGACACTTTTCCAATTTAATGAGACATTGCAGAGAAGCAAAGCAGAAATAGCTTACTATGTTCCTTTATTTAAAAATACCAGATTAAATTTGAAGCTTGGTTGAAAAAAAAATGTTAAAATATTAATTTTATCTGCTCTTTTACTTGTTCTGTATTTGTTTATGTTTATAAAAAGTTAGGTTTTTGAAGTACAATGAAAATACTGCAATTCTTACTATAATTCTGAGTACATGAGAGATCTATTTTTTTTGTTATGTGCTATGCAACTGACAGATAGACATGCTTTTCAAATCAAATTTTGTGTTTTATTTCCAGTTTGAAAACTCCTGCAACTTCCTTTAAGAAAATTGTCTACAGAGAATATGAAGCATATTTTCAGAAAGAAAAACCACAATCTAGAACTTCAGGTAAGTCTGAAGATATTTTCTTAATTATAAAGATAAATCTCTATTGATAATTTAATACTCTTATATAGATATACCTAAAATATCCATTTGGTGACATTTTATAGCAATGTTTTTTGTTGTTTTTAACCAATATGGGCTACATCACTTGTGGGGCCTGGTACAAAATAAAATGTGGGGTTCCTTATTCACATTTTTGAGAATTTCTAAAGTGACAGCAAAACATTAAGCCAAGCAGAGCCTAGAGTCTTGCAATTGTACAGGTCACATGCCATGAAGAAGGTTGTTTTTAACCTTGATCAAAAAGCTAAATGAAGGACTCCCTGGTGGTGCAAAGGATTAGGTCGCAGCACTCTGAAGCTGTCCACAGCCACTGCAGCACAAGTTCGATCCCCGGCCAGGGTGCTGACCCACATGGCACAGCAGACCTCTCCTGTCTCGCCCGCTGCTCCCTCAGCAGTGTATTTCAACCATTCTGCCTGTTCTCTTCCCCACTTTGCCTCTGGTGGATCCTCTCAGCCCCCTGCACCTCTGGCCTGTAACCAGTTCTAATACGCATAAATTTAAAAAAAAGCTAGATGAAATTCTTCAGTATTTAATTTTTATTCATTGAACAATTACTAAGCATTTGCTATATATAGGCAAGTCATTGGATGTCACAGGGACAGATGGACATATATCCTGTCTCCTTGGAGCTGAGGTCTAGTTTAATGAATGCACATGAGCCTTATCAAATGAAATTTTGCTTCCAGCCTGTAACTGGGATTCAAAGGACTATACATGGCTGATTCTTTTGCATCACTCTTTTCCATCTCTTTTCTTAATTTGTTTAGTGTGGTGCTCATCTCCTGTTTTATTTACATAGTAGCTATCATTTTTAAAGAAAATCTTTTTTTCTCATCTCTTCATTAATCAAGGAAAATAGGTTGAATGGGTTTCTGGGATTTTAAATATGATACTTCACAGGAATGTTAGAGGCCATTAAGAGAGAACTTTGTCCAGTTGGGTCTCTGGGTCAATAATTCATCCTTCTTCCCCCCAACCAGGTGACGACCTATCATCCTTCTACCTATTTTTATCAGCTCTATTCTGTCTTTTCTGCTTTCCCTTTATCTTCATTTTTCCTTGGAGCCTTCCTTTCAGTCATAAATCATCAACAACAAAACAAAACCATGTTCAGGTTAACCCCCATCTAAAAGAAAATATTTTCCCTTAACTATCTGTCTTTCCCTTTTTTCACCTTTCCTTCGCTGCAAATTTCCTATATGAATACTCCCTATCATTCTCTGTCCTGTCATATCCTTTCCCTACATTCTCTCCCCAATCCACTCTGCTATGAAGTCACTAAAATTACTCTCCAAAAGGGAACTCATGATCTCTGAGCTGCCTGAGTCTATGGTTCCTTTCCAGTTCTTTCCCCACTGACATTAGAACATTTAATGCTCTTGCTTCTAGAAACTCCTTCTTTGCCTGGCTTCCCTACCATCACTTCTCTTGGCAAATGGACACGGAATGGAAATAAATGGGGAGGAAGAAATGGAAGCAAACTTTACAAATAAATTTCCTGAAATGTGGCTTCAAATAGGAGGAATGACAGCATAGTTCTGAAAGGAATGAAGGATCCAAGGATATTTTGGAGTTTTATAAAAAGGAATAAGGTGACAAAAATATCTAAGTGCTCAAGGGAAAAATCTAACAGAAAAGGAGAGAATAAAGACACCTGACAGAGAATACTTGATAAAAACAGACTAAAAAAAAACAAAACAAAACCAGGAAGTGATGGGATTCAAAATTTGGGCTGGATCAGCCTTAGGGAGATGCGTCTCTATCTTCATTTTTTATCAGGGGTAGGCAAGGGATGTGCCAATGGGGTTATCAATAACAGCAAGTATATAGTTGTGGGCAGGAAGTAAAAGCATCTCCTATCTTTATCACAGAATCTCTTTATTTTTATAGCTTTGGTTCAAATATTAGTAGGTACAATAGATATTTAAGAACCATTTAATTAAATTGTTGTTGGATAAAAATGAGCTGTGACACATATTCATTAGGTCTGGAAAAGAGGAGTCAGGCAGGTATTTGGAGGCCTGTCTTTTGTGGCTTTTGCAAAGTTATCTATATTTGAGTGTCTCCTGTTGAAGTCATTGTGCTGAGCACCCTCAGTGACAGAGCAAACTTGCACCAGGCTGCTGACTTTATTCTATAAACAATAAGGAGGCATTGATAGTTTTGAAATCTGATTCAACCTAATTAATTAGAAGCAGACTGTGATAGTTGATTTATACTTAAGACTTTTGCACTTAAAACATTTCCTTTCTGTCAACCCCTGCACATCTCAAAAAATATTTGTTTTATGCCATCCATTTTTATGCAACTTCTTTCTGAACTACCCATCCTGCCAGACAGGGGTGGTATCTTATTCATCTTCATATCCCAGTACTAATTGATACAAGAAGGGAAATCTGGTATGAGGAAGACCCTCAGATTTTGAATGAGAAGATCTGGATTTGAACACTACTATTAACTATGTGGACTTCCCTGTTACCCAGCCTAGTTTTTTTTTTTTTTAAGATTTATTTATGCATACAAGAGCTGGGGTACAGGCCAGAGATGTAGTGGGGAAGGAGGGTGAGAGGATTCACCAGAGACAAAGTGGGGAACAGAACAGGCAGACTGACTGAAATACACTGCTGAAGGGAGCAGTGGGTGAGATAGGAGAGGTCTGCTTCGCTATGTGGGTTTCTCTCTGGCTCTCCGGAGATCGAACTCTTGCTGCAGAGGCTGCGGATTGCTTCATAGTGTGGCGCTCAACCCCCTGTGCCACAAGGGAGGCCCCCCAGCCTAGTTCTATGTCATTTGTACCTTTCCCCTAGTTTCTGCCGCATTCATCTGGTGGGTATGATTCTAGTGGAGCAAGTCACATGGCCCACTTCTACAGCAGGAACTCAGAAGTTGTTGTCATGGGGGGTACAGAGGTAGGCAGGATGATTAGGCTGCAGGACTAGTGGCCTGAAGAGGCCTATCCATTGAAGTTTGTGGACATGTGGATAGGTGGCGGGGCCAAGCTCATTTTAAGGAATCCTAACTGAGGTTTTTACATAGCTAACTTTAAGCTTCTCTGCATCTTTTCAAGGACGATTATAAAACTTTTGTTCTCAAAGGATTTAAAGTAGCTGCAACAATGCATTGCCCTGCACTTATTCATGTGAGAACAAGGGATGGGATTAATTAACTTCTCACAGTCCTTTCCAACTTCAACCACATGAAATTTTTCAACCACATGAAATTGAGTACATGTTGTGCTGGCTTCCTGGAACCCCAAGAGAGGCCACTCCTTCCCCGCAATTCAGTTTTGGGCACTAAGGAGAGGTGGGAAAGAAAGAGTATAGCAGGCACTCCAAAAAACAATCAGCCATAATTTTGCTTACATTCATGAAAGTATTTGGCCTGCATTCATGAAAACACCCTTTTGTTTTGCTTTTATTCTGAAGAAGCAAGAAGGGAGGCTAAATAAATATTCTAAACTATTCATTGTATTAAAAGGTCTTATTAGGTTAAATAACTTAGAAGACTTATTTCTGGCATCTGGTATTTGCAGTCATGTGATGCCAACAAACAAATCAACCAGTCAGGGCAACCATGGCAACAAAGTGAGTGCTCAGTGTGACTGATCAACACCCTGTCGAGGTCACAGGCCAGTGGAGTCCACAGAAACCAGTGGAGTCTTCTGTTGGAAGGTGGTGGGGTTGATAGCGGCAATCAGAAGACAAAGGTGAGCCTGTGGAGTCAGATGTGATCAAGAGTCAAAAATGGTGTAGACATTGAGACTTTTCTAGGCAAATGGGGGATCTGAACCTGCCCTGCCCAAAGTGATAGAAAATACTTTGACTACGGAGTCCAGAGACCTGAGTTATAATCCCAGCAATGTACCAAATCACCGATCGACCTTGAACAAACCATCCCCCTGCCCCTGCTCCTTTGCATGCCATCTTTAAAACGTGGATTGAACCATGTGACTGACACAGACCTGTACAGAGCTAACAAAAACAAACAAAAAGCTTCAGACACATTATCAGTATAATCTCCAGAATGGTGAGTACAGTGAATGGAGTGGGACAAGAGTGGGTAGAAAGGTAGGAGTTGGGAAAGATGATCTCTCTCTGTCTCAGAGATTATGTTTCCACATTGCTAACAGGAAATTAGTTTCCTATTGCTGCTGTAGCGAATTATCACAAACATAGTGACTTAAAACAACATACATTTCTATCGTACAGTTTTTGAAGTCAGAAGTACAAAATGAGTTTCATTGGTTAATATCAAGGTATCAACAGAATTTTGCTCCTCTGGAGGCTCAGGGTAGAAATGTTTCCTGGCCTTTTCCATTTGCAAGAACCTACATTTATTGGCTCACAGCCACTTCCTCCACCTTAAAAGCCAGCAAGACCTCATCTTCCAATCTCTAACTCAGAGCCTTTTGAGAACCCTTGAGATCACATTAGTCCCACCTAGATAGCCTAGGCACTCTTCCCATGGCAACATTCTTAACGCAATCATACCTGCAGAATCCCTTTTGTCATATAAGGTTGCCAGGGATTAGGACATGGCAGTTGTGGGGGGGAGTTACTTTGCCTGCAACACCCACCAAATAAAACTCTCCAGTGTCTGACATTTCTAAGAAGGGCACCTTCATCCACCCAGTTCCCCAAGACAGAACCTCACCAGCTATCCATGACAATTTGATCTTCATCTTCCATCCCCTAACCAATACATCTAGTCCTGATAGTGTAAACCTAAATCTAAATTTCTCTCTAACATGTTTTCATCTTTTCCACTGCCACCAGTGGAAAAGCAAATCCCAATCTCTCCTGGACCTCCTGTTTTCTCAGCATCCACACTTCTTCCCACATCATCCTCCACAAATGCAATCAGAACTTTTAAAAACATGTTGCATCTTCGCTAAAAACTCTTTAATGTCTTCCAGATACTCTCAGGTTAAAGGCAAAACTCTAAGAGGCCTACAAGGGCCTATATGAGTGGGCCTCTGATAAGGTCTTTGCCTTCACTCTCTTACCTACTAAGTCCTACCTTGTCCACAGCCATGTGTAAGTTCTCTGAAAAGGCCATATTTTCTGGTTGTAGGGGCAGGAAGGCTCAGTGCAGGGTATCTATGATCTGAGCAGATGGGTAAAGGAGAGTCCTGGAGGCCTTGGTGGCTTTTCAGGCTTGTTATTGAGCTTTTACCAGGTACACGCACGGCAGGCAGGGGTGCCAGGGCCAGGATGCTGGCAGGCCTCCCAGCCCCCAACAAATCTTCACTCTTTCTGGGCTCTCCGGTGTTTTCTCGTGCTCTCTCATCTGCTTCTCTTTCATTCTTGTTCCCTTCCCCTGCTGATGCTGCCCCTATAAGCCAGTCTCAGCCCAGGTGTACCCACCTACATATGCCCACACCCCACTCCAGATGCCCACCATCAGGCATGCATTCAGGGATCCATCATTAATGCTAATGGCAGGAGGACAGAAAAGCCTGATAATCACTTACCCTACACTGGTACTTCAGGGCCTGTGCACATGCTTATCCCACTCCCTAAAATGTCCTGCTCATTCCTTTGCTTCTGTCTTTGGACTTCTAATTAAAGTATCCTTTTCTCAGGGAAGCATTTTCTAGCCCTGATCCCCTCCCTGCCTAAATATTAGTCTAGATCCCCGACCAGGGAGGTGACCCACATGGTGCAGGAGACCTCTCCTGCCTCTCCCGCTGCTCTCCTCAGCAGTGTAGATCTGCCTGTTCTGCTCCCCTTTCTGTCTCTGGTAAATCCCCTCACTCCCTGCACTTCTGGCCTACACCCCAGTTCTTGAATGCATAAATAAATAAAAATAAATCTTTCATAAGTGAAAA
Organism: Talpa occidentalis; assembly: GCF_014898055.3. NCBI lineage: Eukaryota > Metazoa > Chordata > Mammalia > Eulipotyphla > Talpidae > Talpa > Talpa occidentalis. Next base: position 63,018,860 of record NW_023601212.1, read on the forward strand.
ATCTTTATTTCTACCTTAAAGACTTGTGAGGATTAAGGTAAGGACTTACAATGTTTGACTATTCTAAAGGGGCGGTATGGAGAAACCCTCTGTTATTCAAATTGGTATCACCACCACAAATGAATGTGGTTGAACCCATGACTACTGTAACTTCCTTCCCCTGATTCCTTATGGGTGAAATCAAGCCCAGGAGAGCCTATAGATGGCATGAAAGTGAGAGCAGTCAATTCCTGTCACTTGTCTACAATAGGGCTTTTGTGACAGGTCCTCAGTCTTTTAAAGGATACCAGAATCCCTTAGGAGCACACACTAAAATGCTGATTCCCAAGATCCACATGTAGGCAGTTAATTCGGACTGAAATGGTACCTAGAATCTACCATTCAGTTAGAACCCAGGGGATTCTGATACTGAGACTCCTGGGACTATAATTGGGGACAATCTAGTATGTGCCTCTTTAACACTGACTCAGCTATCAGGCCCTAGGGCCTAGCATAACACATGAAGTAAGTAAAACTTCACTTTTGATATCTGCAGCCTTTGTTGTCCCTGTTGTGTTTTCCACATGGTAGCTGATAACATTATTTACCCAGTTACTTGCATCAAAAACCTCAGGGTTACCCTTGACTTCGCTCTCTCTTTCATGCCACAGCCAACCCATCAGCAAATCCCGTTGGCTCGCCTTTCAAAAAATGTCCAGAATCCAATCCCTTTTCTCCACATCAAGATACACATTCTGGCCTAAAAACCCATCTTCCCTTGTCTACACCTCCTCATCCCATTTCTACTCCGCCACTATGGGGTGCTTCCATTATTAATGCAGACTATTCTCTACATAGCAGCTAGGATGAATTTTTTTTTAGGGTGAATTTTTAAAACATGGCAGACCACATCATTATATTTCACAAAGCTCCAGTGTTTCCCCATTTCAGTTAGAAGAAAATCCAACAGCCTTACCATAGCCCCTAGGGTCCAATGTGATCTGCACCAGACCCCAAGACCCCATCTATTCTCACTCTGTCTTCACTGTTTCTCTCACTGCTCCAGAATATCAAGCTTACTCCTGCCTCAGGGCCTCCAAACTTTCCTCATAGCCATCTAACTGTATTATTTATTTCCTCACTTCATTACTGTTGCTGAATTCTCCCACCTCAGAAAGATCTAAGCCAAGAGCCCTGTCCGACTTCATCCTGTATAACTGAAAATGAACCGCCTTTTTTAAAGATTTATTTATTATGCATACAAGAGCTGGGGTGCAGGCCAGAGATGTGGGGAGCGAGAGGACTCACCAGAGACAGAGTGGGGAGTAGAACAGGCAGGCAGATCTACTGAAATATACTGCTGAGGGGAACATCGGGAGAGATAGGAGAGGTCTGCTGTGCTATATGGGTCATTTCCCTGGTCAGGAATCTAGATTAATATTTAGGATCAGTGCTACAGATAGCTTCATAGTGCTGCATCTTAACCGCTTGTGCCACCAGGGAGCCCCCCCCCTTTTTTTTTTTGAACAAGGACAGTAGTCTCTAAGGAATGACAGTAGGTCAGAGTGGGATGGACATGGCCAGAAGTATTTCTTCTATTCTCAATCGGCTTTGGGCCTAAGCAAAAGGTTCTACTCCCCTGTCCTTATCTCACTGTGCATAAGGTAGTATTAATGAGCTTGCAGTCTTCTAGACTGATGATAAGCAGGTTCATTTCAGGACCAGAAGGAATGGCAGCAACCACTCTGGGGGTTTTCTGTATCTTTTCCTCCGTTAACAGCTGTCTTTTTTAGTCCTAAACACAGCTCTGTTTTGAATCTTTGTTTCCGTAGGACTTCTTGGGCCTACTTTATATGCTGAAGTTGGAGACATCATGAAAGTTCACTTTAAGAATAAAGCAGACAAGCCCTTAAGCATCCACCCCCAAGGAATTAAGTACAGCAAATTCTCAGAAGGTAAGAGCAATTTAATGTCCTTCCCACAGGAAAATGTGCAACACTTAAAACCAGCATCAAATACTTAAAAACCATATTGTTAGCCAAGTATTACAGAAATCTTTCCTGCAACTGGTAATTATTAAAAAATGGTTGCCTTTTCAAGTTTCAGGGGAAAATAAAGATTCTGGAATAATCCAGACCTCAGTTTTTGACTAGGGTTTTGTTCTTTACTAGTTGGATGGGAAAATTACCTAATCTCTCTGAATTCTAATATATTTACCTTTGAGGTGAGAATAATAAAATATATATTGCAAGATGGTTTAAGGCAGAAGTTAACAAATTTTTCTATAAAGAGTCAGATAAATATCTTTGACTTTCTGGGTTGTAGGATTTCTGTTGCAGCTACCCAATTTTGCCTTTTAGTATAAAAGCAGCAGTAGACCATAGCAAGTGAACATAACTGTATCCCAATAAAACTTTATTCTCAAAACAGGCAGTTAAATAGATTTGGCCGATACATCATAATTTGAGGTAGTGACATAGCACTAGACTGACACATAGGACATTTAGTAAGTGGTATTTAATAGTGGTATAAGTAGTATTAGTATTCTAGATATACAGAAGTGGTTAAGAACATAAACTCTGAAGGCAGATTTAGTTTCAAATTTCAGCATTATCATTTCTGGTTCTATGATCTTAGTGTCTCTGAGCTTCTGTTTTTCCATCTATAAAATGGGAATGGTTACGTCCACTCTGTAAGATTGCTTTGAGAATTAAAAATGATCATTTAGGTAACATGGTAAATATGATTCCTGGAATCTTGTAAACCTCCAATACATGAGGATAATGACAATGATGATAATGGTGACAGTGATAGTGTTGGTAATGAAAATGGTAAAAAAAAAAAAAAATGACCTTATCAGTCCCAGGATAGTAAGTACTGTTGATATTCTGATTATTTCCATTATGCTGATGTCCAGAATAAATTCAGAAAAGTGGAAGATTTCGTTAGGAACTGATATTTTAAAAATTGAATGGGGGCCTCCTTGGTGGCACAAGGTGGTAAGTCGCAGCACTGTGAAGCTATCCATAGCTACTGCAGCTCGAGTTCAATCACCGGCCAGGGAGGTGACCCACATGGTGCAACAGACCTCTCCAGTCTCACCCGCTGCTCCCCTCAGCAGTGTATTTCAGTAGATCTTCCTGTTCTTCTCCCCACTCTGTCTCTGATGAATCCTCTCACACACACCCCACCTCTGGCCTACACCTCAGCTCTTGTATGCATAAATAAATAAATCTTTACAAAATAAATAAAAATAAAAATTGAATGTATATCATAGTAGGTGTTTATATAACAACATTTAAAAATAACCTCAGACCATTTAGAGCCCACAAATATCCTCCCTTTCCCCACATATTCCACCATCATACCTTTTGAAGAGAGGAATTAAGTAGGGAAGTGATTTACAGTGCAGATTCTAGAACTAGACTTGCCTGATGCAAATCCTGATTTAGACACTTATTAGCTGTGTGACTTTTGGAAAATTATGTAACCTCTCTGTGCTTCATCTTTCTCATCTGCAAAATGGGGATAATAATTATACCTAACTCATGGTTTATTGTCATGAAATCTTAAAAGCAATGGCTAGCACATGAGAAGATATTGCTAAATATTAGCTATGATGGTAAAGGTGATTCTTCAAGTATAACATTCAAATAATTTAGTATTTCTGATAATTTATGGATTAGCAAGTTTTTTTGACATTTATTATTTCCTATGTAAATTGTTGTGAAACTCATTCTGACTAAGGTATAAGTGACAGGTAAGATGTCAATGAATATTTGTGTTAGCACTTAATTGTAGAATTGGAGAAAAACAATGAAGTATTAACTACAATTTCAAGCATCTTCAAAGCCATTTTACCAAGATGCTGAGTGAGGTAGCATGCCCATCTCTCCTATGTTCCTAAAAACCATTCAGTGACATAGTGAATAACCCCTTCACGTACTTAGGAAAGCTTCCAAATGACTACACCAGGAATTTAGCAAATGGACCAGAAGGGGAGAATCCTCTAATTGTCATATGTAAGTTGCATTTCAACTGTGGGAGGAGGCAAGTGTTTTGAACTTTGTAGCCCAGCTGGGCTGTTTGCACAGGGAATGAACCTTGCAACATAATCACCCTCCTTTTACTGTTTGCTGTCCCTACACTCCCCCACAAAAAGCAATCATTTATGAGCATTGCTTAAAATGCTCCCACCACTTCCATTGATCATTTCATTATTGGTCCTAGTCCCATGAGCCTAAAAAGGGAAGTGCAGATTGGTAGAGAAAATCAAAATCAAATTCTATTTTCAAAATTAGCTTTTATTTCTATGTACACAAATCTAGTAAATAGTGTCTTTCATGGTCAGACAAGATTTTTCTTTATTTTACTGTGTTATTTTACTGTGTTAAAATGAAACATCTTCATGCCTGACTCATATAGAGAGCTCAAAAATGCCCTGGTGGTTTGACTATTTTCTCAGGAGATAAACTATTACCAGCTGAGCCAGATACATGAAAATCCAGATTCTTTTATCTCCAAAGATAGATAGATATTTGAGAGATGGATGGTGGGTGACTGAGACAATATAATAGGCTTAGAGAAGACTCAGTCCTTGCTCTACTTGATCTAACCAGTGAAAGATCCAACACAGATAGCAAGCTTCCTTATCTGAGAGTTAATCCTTAAACCCTGTCAAGGATCTGAGGACCTACTCTCATCAGCTACAAGGAGAAGATAGCCACTGAAAGAATGCTGGATTTAAAGCTGGAATGACCTGGGTTTGAACCCTAAGTAAATAGGCAATTCCCCTTACCAGTAACCCTCATAAAATGGGGATGTCAATTCCTTCCATCTAAGGTTATTGCAAGTCTTAGTCATAATATAAGTAAAGTGCTTGGCACCTAGTTGTCACTCAATAATGACAGCTGTAGTTGCTGTGGTTATTTCATGACTATTTATCATGCACATATTAAATTTTGTAACCTTTTGAATGAAGGCCATGGATTATGCTCATCATTTTATTTTTACTCAAATGAAATATAACTTTCCTGTGGAATTTAAATGCCAAAATGAACTAAAATTGCATGGAAAACCTCAGTTATGTTAGCCAGTAGCATCCAAGAGTAAACTGACTCTACAGGAAGACCTAAGCTATCATCTGTGGTATTGTCTATCTCAAAGATCTTTAGCTCTCATGGACTTTGTAAATATCTATTTATTTGACCTAGAAAACCGTTACTTTTTAATTCTTCACTATCTTTAATTAAAAGAGGTTTGGAAATATGAACTATTTCCAGGAAAGATTTTACTGTACCCAGTGTGGAAATTTCGTTTTAATCCATAAATTGGCAGCATCTGACATAAATGGCAAATAGTACCTTGATGTGCCCAAATTATCCCCAGTGACAATCCCTACCATGTGTGCCTGGAGAAGTCCTCAATGATCCACAAGGCAAGGACAAGTAACCCTTTTGACAGGATGGATAAATCATGATTTATAAAAATGCTTACAAGAACATTTGCTTTAGAAATATATTAAATAATATTATTTTTTAAGCTAGCAAATACACCTGCAACTAATCATTGAAAAACGATCACTAGTGGATTTCCATCTGAGGCTAACATTTCAGAAAAATCTATAACTAGCTTGACTGAACTACTTGAAGGAAATGCTGCACCTGTGAGCAAATTTTGTTGCTTAAAAGATTTTTGAAGCTGTTTTGGTCAATTACCTTTAAAAGTTTGTTTCAGAATGGATTTAAATATTTTACTTGCATTCATATTTTAAACGTGAGTTGTATTATAAACACTATACCACAAAATTAGTTGCATAATATTCAGCTGTCTGCTGGTAAGCCAACTCTCCAAATAAAAATTAAAATATGGACCTCCCTGGTGGCTCAGCGGTTGAGCGCTGGGTTGCAAAGCTGCCTGCAGCCTCTGTAGTGCCAGTTCAATCCCCGGCTGCTCCCCAGCCACCGGAGAAGGGTCCCACATGGCGCGCAGACCTCTCCTGCCGCCCGCTGCTCCCCTCAGCAGTGTACTTCGGTCCTTCTGCCTGCTCTGCTCCCCGCTCTGGCTCTGGTGAATTCTCTCCCTCTCCCGCGCTTCTGACTGTACCCACTGCTTGTATAAATAAATAAATAAAGCTTTAAAAAAAGATGATTAAGAAACTAGTGGAAATTCTTAAAAAAAAAAGTAAAATATAAGAAAATTTCCACCAGAAATTGTTCTTGGCATGTATTACCAAATTCTCTATACAAAAATTAAGTCTGTTAAGTTCTTCCAAAACATGCCAATGCTTGATATAATATAGGTGATTATCTTTTTCATGCCAATGCTGGATATATATATTGGTCTTACAGAGAGACTTAAATATATATACTCTAAATATATATTTTGGTCTTTCAGAGAGACTTATTTGAGTAAAAGGTAAATAGCTGAAACAAATGCAATCATGTAATAATAATAATGCAGTATTTCTCATAAATCTCAAAAATATGAACTCCTTTCTCAACAAGACTTGCATGCTCTGTGCAATGAATTAGGCTTTTTATATAAAATATCAGCATTCAAATTTGTCCATTGCCTAAATTATACCTTCTAAAAGAATTTTCTGAATCCTTGAATGCACAAGACATTCACTGTTTATTAAATGGAGCAGAAAAGAGCTATTTTTTAAAAGATTTATTTATGTATGCAAGAACTGGGGTACAGGCCAGAGGTGTGGGGTGAGAGGATTCACCAGAGACAGAGTTGGGAACAGAACAGGCAGAATTACTGAAATACACTGCTGAGGGGAGCAGTGGGTGAGTCAGGAGAGGTCTGCTGCGCCATGTGGGCAGCTCCCTGACCGAGGATCAAACTTGTGTTGCAGAGCCATTGTTAAAAATCGGTAGCAAGGTAGGATTTGGTGAACCAACTTCCTAGTGGGCAACCAAAGCAGCTCTTTATGTAACTTCACTTTCCAGAAGCTTGTGCACACCATTTTATATTTGAAAAAATACTAAGAACTTTTTGGCAAATAATTAGTACATCTAGACAAAAGTAAACAAATTACAGAGCTGACTATGGACCAGGGAGGAAGTGAGCAGAATTGAGTAAATATAAAACGAAGGGCTATGCTTGTATAAAGAATTAATTATGGCAAGAAGCTGAACAAGGACTTTTTGTGCCCTAGCACGATAGTCTTTCCTGTCCATTTCCCCTCTTTCAGTTAAAAGCTTTAACTTTTTATTTTCATTACAAAGTCAGATTCACCCAAAAAATGCATTTCATAAATGCCTTCTCTAAGTTGCTATTTATATTTCATACCTCATACTATGCAGGCTACAAAATCAAAGACATGAAGTACCTATATTATTCTAGACTAAAGGTAAAATTAACACTTTGAAGTGAAAAGAAGCATTGATAAAATTACCCCAAACTATCTCATTAGTAATCCTCCCTGAGTATAATTCCAGAATTTAACCTCATGTGAAAATCTATATTGTTCACTCTTCATTTCAAGATGTTCATAATTCACCTTTAGTAGTAAACTTAATTAAAATAATTCATTCAATAATATTTTACTAATGTGAATGGAAGTATGAGTAATTTACTTTGGTCAACTAGATGAACATTTAAAAACCACCATGTTCTCAAATAAACCTGGATGTAAAACCCTCATTTAAAAATAAGATTGCTGTCACTCGAAAATCAGTCACCAAGTATCTTAACACATGTGTTATGGTCTCTTAGGTGGTTCTTATTTATATTAGTGGGTTGGCATTCCAGATGAACAATGTGGTTTAGTTGTGACTTCTCCAATGAAGTGGTCCTACAAGAAATCTAGAAGTAGAGTCCATCACAATAGGTATGGGTACCTATATGTACCCTACTTTTAACTGGGTTATGAATTCCTCAATGCATCAGGCTGTCTTCTTTATCTTTTTGCCTTGACACCTGGGACAGGTGGAACATTGACAGTGATGACATTGATGATGTCAATGTCAATAGTCATGGTGGCAGTGGCAGTGGTGGTGGTAATGGTGATAATAATTACTGAACTAAATGGAGGGGCTAAAGACTGTATTAGAAGTAGGGCCTCCCTGGTGGCGCAGCGGTTGAGCGCCGGGTTGCGAAGCTGCCAGCAGCCTCTGCAGCACCGGTTCAATCCCTGGCTGCTCCCCGGCCACCGGAGGAGGGTCCTACATGGCACGCAGACCTCTCCTGCTGCCCGCTGCTCCAATCTTTAAGACTGTATTAGAAGTAGACACTGCAATATTTTCCCTTTGGCCCTGAAATTTATTAACATTGTGGGTGATTGTGAGCAGTTACCTATTCATTTTTTTAAAACAATCTTTTTTGTTAAAAAAAAGATTTATTTATTCATACAAGAGCTGGGGTACAGGCCAGAGATGCAGAGGGGTGAGAGGATTCACCAGAGACAAAGTGGGGAACAGAACCAGCAGACTGATTGAAATACACTGCTGAGGGGAGCAGCGGGTGAGACAAGAGAGGTCTGCCGCACCATGTGGGTTTCTCCCTGGCTGGCTGGGGATCAAACTCATGCTGCAGAGGCTGCAGATTGCTTCGTAGTATGGTGCTTAAGCCCTTGCACCACCAGGGAGGCCTCAGTTACCTATTCTTATTACCAGTGTTTAACTATCTTTGGTATTGATACGTCATCACCTTCAATCTTTCTCTCCTGTGTTAAGAGAAATCACAAATACTTAAGACACATTTTATCAAAAGTAAAACATGAAGGAAACAGACTATCAATTGTAGAAGCCTAGGAAAGGAACAACTAGACCAAAATACTAAATTTATTACCACAGGCTGCCATGCATACCCAGATATTTTACTTATGTTTTCCAGTCTCATAACCCATCAAAAATGATAACATTACATATAGAAAAAGGATATTAAATTTAATTATGAATGAGAGAACTGAGGCTAAAAAGGGAGATAAGAAACTTTTCTAAATTTTCCCAGTTAGCAAGTCATACAAATGAAGAAATTTCAATTCTAACCCTAAAACTCACATACTTTCTTCCACAGTCTAGCAGGAATAAGTGTCATTAATCATACAATCTTACAAATACTTAATTAAAAATGTGATAAATTCTGTTGCATATGTATATATGTTATTATCTTCATCTGAAGGATGAACATGCATTTATTTAGAAAAAGAGAGGAAGGAATTCAAAAGAGTTACATTTCATCCTACAAAGAATATCACATTTTGTCCTTTGAGAGTGTGTGAAGACAATGGAAAGTGACATTTTCCACCATAGAAGTCCCTTGTGGGGTAGTCCCTTGTGGGTTTTAACAGTTGGGACAGTGGGAGCATAATAGCCAGAAACATTGTTCTTAACTTCATGAAGCCTTGAGTAAGAATTAATATGCTTGGGCCTCCCCTGGTGGCGCAGGCGGTTGAGCGCCTCTGCCGGTTCATTCCCTGCCGGTTCAATCCCATCCGGTTCAATCCCGGCCGGCCAGAGAGGGTCCCACATGGCGTGGCAGACCTCTCCTGTCTCACCCGCTGCTCCCCTCAGCAGTGTATTTCATCAGTCTGCCTGTTCTGTTCCCCACTCTGTCTCTAGTGAATCCTCTCACCCTCCTGTGCATCTGGCCTGTACCCTGGTTCTTGTATAAAATAAATAAATAAATCTTTTTTTAAAAAAAAGGAATTAATATGCTTGAGTTACATATACATAGAACTAGTCAACAATTTGCCATGTAAGTTCCACTTAATAGACAATGTTTGACCTCAGAGGGCAGCTCTCCTTATCAGTTCTGTTTGTGCTTTGCTACCAAACCAATTTTGTAACTTTCTAGAGATAATATTTCCCATTTATTAGCAGGCACTCTTTCTCATAAACACCTCATTCTTTTTGACTATGAGTGGAATAATACTATTATTCACAGGACATTATTTAGGATTTTAACATTTCTCAGCTCCTGATAATTTGAATATTTGGACTATATATTTTTTAACAGAGTAGAAAGTTCAACCTATAGTAAATATTGGTTATCAGTGTCTAACTATGGGGAGGGGGGGAAGACAGGAAGATACCATAGAGTTATGGTAAGCTTTTCACTAGCACAAATGTCACAAACTCAGATGTGGATGGTAACCAGGAAAATAATTTAACAGCAAAAAATGAGCCTAGTTGAGACTGGTAATAAGAGTTAGTGTCTTATATAATGGGGTAGCTAGGTCTCAGATCCAATCAAATTCTATGCAGAAGTTTGGTTCAGTGCCACCAGATCCCCAGGTTTTTTGTTTGTGTGTTTGAGAAACCAGCAACCCAGATTCTTTTTTTTGTTGTTTTAAAATTTTATTTATTTATTTATTTGTTTATACAAGCATTGGGTACAGTCAGAAGCGTGGGAGGGTGAGAGAATTCACCAGAGCCAGAGCGGGGAACAGAACAGGCAGACTGTCAAAGTACACTGCTGAGGGGAAGAGTGGGAGCAGCAGGAGAGGTCTGTCGTGCCTTGTGGGACCCTCTCAGCGGCCGGGGATCGAACTGGCACTTCAGAGGCTGTGGGCAGCTTCGCAGCCCAGTGCTCAACTGCTCCACCACCAGGGGAGGCCCCAACCCAGATTCTTATATAATATCTCTACATTGTTAATGTCAGTACTTAATTAGTTTTAATACCATTGCAACCTTAAAATATACCCACAAGCCAAGACTTGATAGCCTTGGTTCTACAGGACTTCATTTTTTAAAAATTTTTTTTAAAGATTTATTTATTTATTTATTTATTTATTTATTTATGCATACAAGAACTGGAGTACAGGCCAGAGGTGTGTGTGGGGGTGTGTGTGTGAGAGGATTCACCAGAGACAGAGTAGGGAACAGAACAGGCGGATTGACTGAAATACACTGCTGAGGGGAGCAGCAGGTGAGTCAGGAGAGGTCTGCTGTGCCATGTGGGTAGCTCTCTGGCCGGGAATAGAACTCATGCTGCAGTAGCTGTGGACAGCTTCATAGGTTGCGTCTTAACCCCTTGCACCACCAGGGAGGCCCCTCTACACGACTTTACATCTTAAGAGTTCAGTAAGCATTCATTGAGCACTTTCTCCATGCTAATACAAAGATACTAAGACAAATACTCTTCACACCTGTATTTGAGAAGCTCACACCCTGGTCACAGAAATGAGCAAGACACAATTATTATCTTATGAGAGAAACTGAAATTAATGATATAATATTTATTTATTAATTGTGATAAGTTCTATGAAAGAAAAAATTACATAGCAAAGTCACAGGTCAAGGAATGAGTGAGCTTATATTTAAAGTTGACATTTGAAGGATGAGTACACATTTATCAAAAGGAAGAAAGGAAGAAGAGTACTCTAGATCAAGGGTATAGTATCAACAAAGATCCTGAGGTAGGATGGAATTTGGAGTATCTGGGGAACCAAAGAGAATACTAGTGACTGAGAATTAGTGAACAAGGAAAGGAATTACATATAATAGAAATGGAGAAAGAAGCAGGAGTAGGTCATACATGAACTTGTGTAGCCCAAAGAGCAATCCCAGCATGGGCTGGTAATAATGAAACTTTCACCTAACTTAAGGAGGAAAGCCTCCAACAGAGGAAGCTGCCCATGCCACTTGGCTATCTGTGACATTGAGTTTCCCTTTCCTGACCTCGCTTGCTCCATCTTTAGGCACATCTTCCTTTGCTGTTGAAAATCCTACCAAACCCTCTGTACTTCTCTTCATCCATAACAATCTCTTCAATATGAAAGACTGATTTCTACACCACACCTATCCCAACAGAAAGGAAAGTCAATTACATGTGACAGTGTTAATGGTGGGTCTTTGGGAACAAAAAGCACAGATTTAAGGCATCTAAACTTCAGAGGATAGTCACATTTCACACTCACAAGGACATTTAAACTGACCTATACTTTAAGAGCTATACTGTAAGAGTCTGTTGAGATAATCAGATGGTTGAGAGGTGTTAAGGCAATAAAAAATCACTGAGGGTGGCAGTAGCTGGAAAGATTACATAAAACACAAAGCAAAACAAAATATAAGCAACTCTAAGTGTACTTATGTCCCAGGCTAATATACAGTTAAATATAAGATGGCACCATAAAGAAACAAGATCCAGTCTGAGCTGCTTTACTGATCATGGAGATTTAACTCTCTGATTATGTTTAAATAATAATTATGTAGCTACCCTGGAAAAATAACTTGTTAAATCTAAGATTACTAGTAACATTTCTTATTCACTTATTCATTTCTCATTCACTGACGTGAATAAGATATTATTATATACCATCATATAATAAAAGTCTTTATAATTACATAGACATAGAAGTGGGTATATATGAATCTTCACAAATAATAAAATACATATATTCCGTGTACTACAGAAAGTCTTATACATCTTATATCTCCCCAATTTGTGAGTGATAAAAGTAGCAGTGCTCAGAAAGTGTCCAGATATTTTCAGGGCTTTTCTTTCTGCAGGTGCTTCTTACCTTGACCACACATTTCCGGTGGAGAAAATGGATGATGCTATAGCTCCAGGCCAAGAATATATCTATGAATGGATTATCAGTGAGGACAGTGGGCCCACACAAGATGACCCTCCCTGCCTCACACACATCTATTACTCCCATGAAAATCTGATACAGGACTTCAATTCTGGGCTGATTGGACCTCTGCTTATTTGTAAAAAAGGTAAAAAAAAAAAATCAACAATAATAATAAAGATGCCATAGTGGTAAGTAGTATTATAATGGAATGATGCTGAGAAGAATCTTGGTACCTTTCATAAAATCAAGCACAGAGAGACCAGGTGGAAACCAGATTATTGTGAAAGTGTTAATGATGGGTCTTTGGGTGCATAAAGCACAAATTTAAGACTTTTTAAAGGTTTATAATCTTCCCCTGTTTCTTCTAATCCCGCCTTCATCTCTGTCCTGGTAATATCTACCAAGTAAATACCAACTTGAAAGTATGCTCTGAAGCTATTCTCATAAGATCTTAATAGTTATCTCAGGACCAAGCCTTATTGAAAGTATACAGCAGTCTGTACTCTGCTGAGAGTATTGGAAAAGAACATAGATGAGATTTGAGTTGTTAATTTGGTCTACAAATACACAAAATTCCAACTTTCTTTTTTTTTTTTAAGATTTATTTATTTTTATACAAGAACTGGGGTACAGGCCAGAGGTGCAGGAGGGTGAGAGGATTCACCAGAGACAGAGTGGGGAGCATCACAGGCAGATGGACTGAAATACTGAGGGGAGCACTGGGCGAGACAGGAGAGGTCTGCCGTGCCATGTGGGATCCTCGCCAGTGGGCCAGGAACGAACTGGCGCTGCAAAGGCTGTGGACAGCTTCACAGCACTGCGTTCAATCCATTGCGCCACTGGGGAGGCCCCAACTTTGTTTCTTATAAACAAGTTGAACACTTTGGTTGATTGGTTTCAAATATACTAAGTTGACTTTTTAAGAAATTTTATTGTCTGGACTTCTTGTCCACAAGCTTGAACTTTAATTTTATCCCAAAAGAATTTAGTCCATCTTTCATCAAAAAAACAACCAACTAAAAATGAACAGTATTATGGGAAGTAACATAATGGGCTTACCATCTGTCTCTGCATACACACATATCATATCTATTTATATTCCTAATTCATTTATTCATGCACTACCTAGTATACAGAAGATATTACAATGGCACTGACAAACATTCAAGCTTATTAAATGCTTCTTTGGTTTTATAATGAGCTACATTTTTCATCACTGACCCTCTGAACCAATTCTCTAGTGCCCCACTACATATACAAATGGCATGGCCGTATCAAATTTGGAGTGTGATGTTTTTACCAAACAAGCTAAGATACTTTTGTATTGTTATATTGACCCTGGAGGAAATTGATACTTTCACTAAACCCTTGAGAGTCACCAGACGCTTTTTTATCTATGCCTGATTAAATTTACCTGTAAAGCCCATTCCGCAAGACTATGAAGTTCCAGAGAAAAACACTTAATGTGACACTTAATTCTAAAAGCCCTCCATCATTATTAGTTAATAAAATGCTGTTCTTAAAAAATCCATCTGCCTGTTCTGTTCCCCGCTCTGTCTCTAGTGAATCCTCTCACCCTCCCGCGCAACTGACCTGTACCCCGGCTCTTGTATAAATAAAATAAATCTTAAAAAATATAAGAACTTCTTAAAATTGCTATTATGAATTATGATTAGTTACTTACCTACCAGTCTTTGCTTTCCAGGAATAGCATTTGAGAGCCTTCTATCTGTGATACTGCTGGAATGTATGTCTTTTCTTAAATAGGCACCCTCACTGAGGATGGGATTCAGAAGATGTACGACAAGCAACATGTGTTGATGTTTGCTGTGTTTGATGAAAGCAAGAGTTGGAGCCAGTCACCATTCCTAATGTACACAGTCAATGGCTATGTGAATGGAACCATGCCAGGTAACATTTGAGCTGTGCGCTATCCAACAATGGAATCATCTGTAACTTAGTCCTATTGTTTTCTGTAGGGCTCTAGGGAAGCTATCCATATTCTCTATATTTCAACTCTTAATCAAAAAGTTAATCTAGTTCAGTGGTTATCAAGAGTTTATCATTTTTCTTTTAATCAGCAAGTACCACAGATGCATTGAAAGTTACCCAAGAGGAATGTGTAGAATTATTAGATTTAGTGCTGAGCAGATTTCACTTTAACCTACATCTCCAGGAAGACCTCTGGGATATCAGCTCATTTCCTTCATTGAATCTGTGATTCCTACTATGTGGTAACCATGTCTTTTTCCACAAAGGAAACCTCACAGGACAGAAGTTCAAGTTCAATTCCTACCAGGAAGGGTCAGCCAAAAAATTGTGATTTAAAAAAAAACAAAACAGTGAAGATGAGTAGGAAATTAGGGGAAATACCAATATACAATAATGCTGCTAGCATTTCAAATGGTGATTAATTAGTAATATTCAAAGGCATGTAAAATGTTTTTTCTTTCCATTTTTCTGCAGATATTGTGATAAAAGCAAAATATCAGCAACTGTTAGGGAGAAAAAAATAACTCCACCTAAATTACTTTAACTTCTCTCTGGTATAAAGCACTTAGAACCAAAGATCCTGAGGGAAAAGAGAACACTAAAATTAAACTTTATTAAATTAAGCATACTTTAAAATGTGAAGTTTTCCAGAGACCATTATCTATATCTTAAAATCACAAATGGCTTTAATTACTAGAAACAAAAATTGTCATGATTGAGGTCTAAATTTTTATTTTAAATTGTATTGTATTTCATTTGAGTCCATCTCCCACTTGGGTTATTACAAACAGACTCAGATGACTCTGAGTTTTGGTTCAGAATTCTAAAACCAGGAGCTTGAAAGCTTGGGCCTTAGTTAACTGACCTCAATCTTAAAAGACTTGAGTTCAAACCTGTTCACTTCTCTACCTTAGTGTAGTCCTTAAGCTACAAGTTGTCTCAAAGTATTTACTTTCCAAAAATGGCTTAGCCATTTGTACAGAGGGTATTTAAGAATTTTTTAATATATAAAATAGCATGTTTAGTACTATGAGCCTTAGAAAGAAGAGGTCAAAAAAGAAATTGTAGCTGAGTCCTGGCAAAGTGAATAATGGTATATATATAGAAGACAAAAAAAAACAAAAAAACAAAAAAACATATGCACAAAAATAAAAAGGAGTAACTTGACCAGGAATAGAGTTTATAAATTTATTGTTGAAAAAGTATAGTTTGGATTAAGAGGGTCAGTTTAGGAAATTATCATTTGTAGAAACTAAAGAAAAGATATTGTTTGCTAAACTGCTTTATGGAGCAATGTAAACTGAATATATATGATAAATGCTAATACATATTATGAAATGCTCTGTTCAGTATGAGCATTTCTTACAAACTAGCATTATCTCAGTCACTGTGGGATTAAAGAAGGAACAAAACTCAGCTTTTGTACTCAGTTCTTATTATTCCATCCATGAGATGCTCACAGTGGAATGAAGACTTGTCCATTGCATTTTAAGTAGACCCTGTAGCCTATGAAGTAATTCATTGCTTTGTCATTAAGACAATCAATAAGTGGATGGATAAAGATAAAATATAAAATCCTTCAATCATCACAACTTCCCTTTCAGCAGAGATTTGACTTCTAACTAGCACAGAGAGTCCCTTCAGCTCAACCCTGTTGGAGACTCTAGAGATCCCTCCCACTAAGCCCAGATGGGTTCCAGAGTGATCAGCCATTACGGCTTGCCCAGAATTTTGCCAGGTCTAGCATGGAAAGTCCTGAATCCTGGGAAACCCTTCTGTCCTGGGTAAAATAGGATGGGTTGTCACTGACTCTGACTAGGGTCTCTCCTTGGTCTAGTACCTTAGTGATCCCTGTGTTTAAACTAAAACACCCCATCTCTGGGGTTTAGCCTTTAATGCCACTTATTATAAATTGTGACTAATTTTCCCATCATCTAGATGTCTGCTTTTCCAGGGCAGGAACCTCAGTGGAGTGTCTAAACCCCTCAAACTTGCAACTATTCCTCATGCATAGCAGGTACTTGTTCTGTATCTGGTGAGTGAATTATTTTTAGAGTGCTAGACTGACTGTTTTGCCCCTATTTCTCTTTTTTCTCTCAGATATAACAGTTTGTGCCTATGACCATGTTAGCTGGCATCTGATTGGAATGAGCTCTGCGCCAGAACTCTTCTCCATTCATTTCAGTGGGCAGGTCCTGGAGCAGAACCATCATAAGATCTCAGCCATCACCCTTGTCAGTGCTACATCCACTACTGCAAACATGACTATGAGCCCAGAGGGAAAGTGGATCATATCTTCTCTTATCCCAAAACATTTTCAAGGCAAGAAACAGTCTTGATTATTAATGTAGAATTCTGTCTTATCAGGCACCAACTTCCTACCTTTACCCTTTTCTAGCTACCCACACACACCAAACTGGCATGCCTTGGGCACTGAAAACAGAATTTAGATACTGTGCTTTTTAGACGTATAACATATTAGCTGGGGATGGAGGAAGCAGAGGAATTAACAAAGATTGTTTAAAGTGAAGAAAAAGCTTAAGAGACTCTACTTCCTCAAAAGGAGAAAGGAGGAAGGAAACGTGGAGATGCATCATAGAGATATTCTTTCTTGGAGTATTTTATTTAATATGCAACTAAGTTGCATATTAAGGCAAAGACCGATATGGTAGAACAAGACAAACATCTACAAGTTTATAAAAGAACCAAGTAACAGAAATTGTAACTTGACAAGATTATCTTTTATATTTTAACCTGACAAGATTATCTTTTGTAATAAGATGATCACAAAGCCAGCACAAAGAAAAAGAAAATGGTTATGTATTGAATGTATCCTCCATAACATCTAAATACTTGAAGAGAGGGCTTTAACGGATATCAGTGACTTCAGGTGGGAAAACTATCAACCTAGGTTGTTATGTGGTATCATAATAAATGAAATAATTTATTGTTCTACTACACACTGTTGCTTTAAAACTGTTGGGAGGAGTCCATGTGAACAGAGGAAAATGTAAGGAAATAGTATCACTACACGAAGTCATTTTGTTATCAAAATAATGTGTATAAGCACATAAGAAAGATATTTCATGGAATAATTTAATTTTCTTTTTGCGCTGAGAGGTCAAAATTATATTTGAAATAATGAGACTGTCTCAATATGCTGGGAAGATAGAGTCTCAGCTAACAAGACAACAATAAAATTACATTTATTGAGGTTAAACACATTTTGTGTTAACTTATTTCATATGGTAAATACTAGTATGTACTAGTATTGTCTGCATTTTAAAATAAAGGGAAAGGTAACAGGTAAAATAAGAAATCAACAAGACATAACTCATAAAGTTTTCAGGATTTAGAAGTTATAAGAAATTTTCCCTCTCTGAAAGAAACAAAGGAAATTTTTCCAAATTTCTTCCCAAGTCCATCTTTTTTCCCCTTGTGTTTTATTTTTGCCCCTTCTTAACTGTACTGAAAAAGGTTCCAAACCAAAATATTTGAAGTTGTCTGAGCATTACTCTCACCATTATTGAAACCATCACACATATATTTAAAAGATATGTTTTTTTTTTTAAATCATCTTGAATTTCTTCTCTTAAAGGCTTTCACTGTCTTTATGTCCCAACTTAGCTGGAATGCAGGTTTCCTTAGACATTAAGAACTGCCCAAAGAAAACTAGAAATACTAAGAAACTTACTCGTGACCAGAGGCGGCACATTAAGAGGTGGGAATATTTCATTGCGGCAGAAGAAGTCATTTGGGACTATGCACCTGTAATTCCAGCAAACATGGACAAGTGAGTATTAGGGGTTCTTACACAGTTGAAGGTTAAAAACATCATCAGTGGGGCCCACTGAAATGGGGTGAAATGCCATGAGTTGATATCTCTTAGCTGTCAAATCAATCTGGAATTATACCAAAATCACCAAGGGAACTCAGCATAATAAGAGGAGTAATAATAGTAATAGTAATGGTAGAAATAGCTAACACTTGTTAAATGCTTGATACTTCCAAGCACTGTGTTAAACCTTTCTAAGAGCTTCATTTTAATTCTTCAAGTTAAAGACAGCTTTTACTTATTTTGTAGATTAGGAAATCACATGATCATTTCAATAGATGCAGAAAGGACCTTTGACAAACTTCCTTTAGTGATAGACTCTCAATAAACTAGGTCGAAAAGGACTGTTCCTCAACATAACAAAGGATATATACAACAAACCCTAAGATAACATCATACTCAATGGTGAAAAGCTGAAATCTTTTCCTCTAAGATCAGGAATAAGACAAGTGTGCCTACTTTCACCACTTCTCTTCAACATGGTACCGGAAATCGTAGCCAGAGCAATCCAGCAATAAAAAAAAAATAAAAGGCGGGCCTCCCGGTGGCATTGGCAGTTGAGTGCAGCGCTGTGAAGCTGTCAGTAGCCTCTGCAGTGCCGGTTCAATCCCTGCTGGCTGTGGAGATACCCACATGGTGTGGCAAACCTCTCCTGTCTCGCCCGCTGCTCCCTCAGCAGTGTATTTCAGTCAATCTGCCTGTTCTGTTCCCTACTCTGTCTCTGGTGAATCCTCTCATCCCCTGCACATCTGGCCTGTACCCCAGTTCTTGTATAAATAAAAAAAAAAATTAAAAATAAAAAAATATAAAAGGTATCCAAATTAAAAAGGGAGATGTAAAATTACCTCTATTTGCAAATCACATGATTTCATATATAGAAACCCTAAAAATGCCTACCAAAATAACTATTAGAACTAATAAAAGAATTCAATGAATTTGCAGGATGTAAAATCAACATGTAAAAATCAGTTGCATTTATATACACTAACAAAGAACTATATAAACAGAAATTTAAAATGAACTAAAATATCTACACATTGAAAACTGTAAGATATTGGTAAAAGAAATAGAAGACACAAATAGAAAGATATCCTGTGTTCATGAATTTGAAGAATCAATTTTGTTAAAAAGTTCATACTCCTCAAAGTAATCTACAAATTCCTATCAAAAATTTCAGGACATTTTTCACAGAAGAAGGAAAGAAAACAATTCTAAAATTCACATGAAACCACAAAAGAATCCAAATACCCAAGTAACCTTGAGAAAAAAGAACAAAACTGGAGGCATCACACATCTTGATTTCAAACTATAATACAAATCTACTGCAATCAGAACAGTTTGGTGATGGAGTAAAATTATATAAACCAATGGAACAGAATAGAGACCAAAAATAAACCAAGGTATACACATTCAACAAATGTTTCACATTTGTCAAACATAATAAAAAACACAATGGAGAAGAGGATAGTCTCCTCAAAAAATGATAATGGAAAAATTGGATATCCATTTGGAAACTAATGAAATTAGAACCTTAGCTTACACCACTTATGAGAATTAATTCAAAATGCATTTAAAACTTACATGTAATATTTAAAAGCACAAAACTCTTAGGAGAAAACACAAGGAAAAAGCTCTTTAGCATAGGTCTTTGCAATGATTTCTTGGAAATGACACCAAACACACCAGCAACAAAAGCAAAAATTAACAAGTGTGACTAAGCCAAACAAAAAAGGTTATTCACAGTAAAAGAAAAAAATCCAAAAAATTAAAAGGTAATGTGTGGAATGGGAGAATATACTTACAAATCATATATCTATGAGGTTAGTATTAAAAAATATATATAAAACTTATGTAACTCAATAGCAATCATTCCCCATGAGGGAAATGAGAAAATACTGGTCAAGTGTATAAACTTTCTGTTATAAGACAAATACATTCTGGGTATCTAATAAACAGCAGGGTAACCATAGTCAAAATTACTGTATTGTATGCTTGAAATTTACTGAGATAATAGATTGTAATTTTTCTTATCACACACATTTATAAACATACACAAGAAACACACCATATTAAGTAGGTAAGATGAAGGAGGTATTAATAAGCTGTGGTAATCACATGTATACATATATAAATCATTACATATACTGCAAATATACACAATTTTTTACTCATCACTAGACCTCAAGAAAACTGGAAAATGCAAAAAAAAAGGTCAAGGTATAGCACAGTGAATAGCTACCTTTTATTAAATGAGTGAGAAAAAGAATATATTTTCAAGTCATATTTACATGTATTTGCATAAAAATACTCTGCAATTGTGTGTTGACACACAAGTCAATTGTGTATAATACAAGTGAATGTTTAAAAAATGCTGAGAGTTTGGGGAGGTAGTTTAAGGAGATATATTATGTAAGAGTTTTCAATTCAATCAAAATCATGTGAATGTGTTTGCTTTTAAAATTTTAACTTAGATTCTGAACAAAAGGGGGACTTTTACAAGAGTACAATAATAGCAGACAAAATTAAGATAGGAACCCTGTACACTCTGGCAACAAGGATTTTTATCATTCAAAAAAAAATACATCAAAATGAATAAACTTCATCACGGAGTTTCTTGAAAACTAAGGCAATAAAGAGGACCAAAGGGGAAAGTGGTTTACACTGCTGCCCCTGAATCATTTATTTCACCATTTACAGGACTGGGTGAACATGGTCGCTTTTCAGTCAGCACGAGGACTGGGTGGATTGCAGAAGGGCAGCCCAACAAAACAGAACTATAGAAACAGTGAAAATTTCCTGGAGTAGAAATGGCTTTTAGAGATTGAAAAATACCTGGAAAGCCAATAAGTGTACATAGACTAAGTGACAGGAGAGACTTAGGAAAAATCTTAGTATGTCCTATACTTGCAGCCAGTATAAGCCTTTTTGCAGAGATATCTAAGGTCTACTATTGCCACCAGAATGACAGGCAGATGGAAACAGCTGCTATTAACTAGATGCAGCTGACTTTATCTATGGGCGGAGGGGAGAAAACAGCTCAGACATTGCCACTTCTCCAAAAGACAACAGAACTTTGCTAAACCGCATTAAGATTTTTCTTTCTTTCACTCTTTTTTTTAGAAGGCTAACTTTTAGCTAATCCAAGGGCAAAACTTCTAAGCACCATGGTTTCACCATTTTACAGTGGTCTTTACTTGAAAAAACGGTGCAATATTTTTAAAATTTCATCTTACTTTAAGAAAATACAGATCTCTGCACTTGGATAATTTCTCAAACCAAATTGGAAAGCATTATAAGAAGGTTGTCTACAGACAGTACCAAGATGCATCCTTCACCAAACGGCTGGATATCAATGAAGATGGAATCTTGGGCCCTATTATCAGAGCCCAGGTCAGAGACACACTCAAAGTAAGTAACAGAAATGAGAACCATGGAAATACTGGTTATTTTAAATAGAAAAAAAAAATTCTTTCATCTTTAAAAGAAAAATATGTCCATATAATTTTAAATTCAAATGCAGCTTTGAGTCTTTATTGATAATATTTGCACTTATTCATAGCCTACCTCGTCATGCAAAAACTGAGACAGTTTATCAAATTATGAAGGAATAATACCAAAGTTGATGTAATTCGGGTGAAGGATAATCTGGGGACAAAGAAAATAAAGCCAATGATAAGTCTATTGAAACACATGCTATATGTTCCTTTGAGGTTGTCTGCAAATTCTTTCTCAAGGTTTCTAGTAGCCAAAGTAAAAAGGGAAATATGCTAGGACAAGATTCATAGTAGTCATGAAGTTACTAGAGGACTTTCTCCTTTGGATCCTAAAAAAGAGGATGCTGTGTGATGAAATGCATAGAATCCTTGATAAAATTCCTACTACTGGCACAATAAATTAAAAGTCTGCCTCACCTTTTAAAATGTTATAGCTCATAACATACAGTAAACACAAATGAATAAAAATCAATCTTTCAATGTGCTCTAGGTATATAGTTCTCTGATGATTGGTATCTGATGAAGACAAATTTAGATATGTGTCAAGAGCTGTAAGTGTTCTTCTGACAGCTTTTCTTAAATGTTGTGTCACATCATCAAGCTTTTGCTGAGAACTAGGCAGCAGAGAATCAAGGTGGCACAAGATTTGGAATGCAGATAATCTACAGATAAGGATGAGTCAAAGGCTTTCCCAATCAACCAAGTCAAAGATAAGATTAAGGTTCTTTTTTGAAGATTAAGGAGCTTAACTAGGAGTGCTGCATGAACACTGCCCACCCCCACTGCCCTCTTCATAGGGGTAAACTAAGAGGGTATCTGCAGACAAGTCCTATTCTGCTTATTTAAAAATAATAAAAGGACAAAACTCAACCTCTCTTACTTTCTCTTTCCCTTCCTCGCTTTTTTCCTTTTTTTTTTTTTTTTAAGATTTATTTATGCATACAAGAACTGGGGTATAGGCCAGAGGTGCGGGGAATGAGAGGATTCACCAGAGACAGAGTGGGGAACAGAATAGGCAGACTGACTGCAATACACTGCCAACAGGAGCAGCAGGGGAGACTGGAGAGGTCTGCTGCGCCATGTGGGTTGCTCCCTGACTGACTGGGGATTGAACTTGTGCTGCAGAGGCTGTGGATAGGTTCATAGTGCTGTGCTTAACCCCTTGCACCACCAGGGAGGCCCCTGCGTTGATTTCTGATCCTTTTTTATGTGCCTCAAGCAAGTGTAAGTACAGCTCATTGAAAATGAAGATGGCTTCCTCAGTCAAAGCCAAACCAATAATAAACTCTTAACATATGGCCACAAAATTGCTATCCCCAGAGGGGGACAGTGGCAGGGTTGTAGTGGGGGAATGAAGGGGTCTAGTGAAACATGGTAGAGTTGGGGCTCTGGTGTTGGATAGGGTATGAAAGTATACATTTGTAGAGGTTTGAACCTATAACCCCTTGAGCAGATACAAAGATGTAAACCTACTTTACCTCGATAAATATAATTTGGGGGAGAAGGGGAGATGGCTTCAAAGTGGTGCTAAAATTCTCCTCTAACTGGAGAGACGAATCACAACTTAGAAAGGAGCCCATTACAAAGGAGAGGGCAAGAGAGAGAGAGACCGGTTTGGAGAAGGTAAGGAAAACAATAAGTCAAACCTGTCTTTCCACCTTCCACCTTACAATGTGAGTAAAACTTTCAAATGCTTCTTCCAGGTGATGGGGTAGGTCACTGCTCAAATAAACAGAACTAGTGTGTGCACACACACCCTTCTACCAAGTGAATATACAAAGATAGCATCCTATATTAATTTTTATGCTTGACCTTAAATTAACTTTATTTAACTTTGTAGATTGTGTTCAAAAATATGGCCAGCCGTGTGTACAACATTTATCCTCATGGAGTGACCTTCTCCCCTTATGAAGATGAGGTCAACTCTTCTTCCAACTCAGGTGTGAATCATTTGCTTCCAGAAACTATTGACCTCTGATAAGCTGCCACATTTTTCTACTAACCTCTTTGCCTTTGTGCAATCAGGGAGTATAGATGTAAGGGTATGGTAAAATTCACAGCTCTTTGGGGAATAGTGGTTACAGTGTCCTTTTTAGTGCCATAGTGACCTCTAGTGGAGCAATATCTATGACTACATGCTACCCAGGATACTATCAAGGGAGGTTAATGTAAAAAGAATATTCCTTTCCAAGTATTAATTGATTCTAAAGAAAGCTCAAATTATTTATATTTTTGTATCGAGTATCATGAAAAAATTATATTTTTCTTTCAGGCGCTGATACCATGATTAGAGCAGTTCAACCAGGGGAAAACTATACTTATAAGTGGAACATCCTGGAGTCTGATGAACCCACAGAAAATGATGCCCAGTGCTTAACAAGACCATACTACAGTAATGTGGACATCATAAGGGACATAGCCTCTGGGCTGATAGGGTTACTTCTAATTTGTAAAAGCAGATCTCTGGACAAGAGAGGCATACAGGTATTTTTGTCCTTGAGGCAACTTTTTAGAAATTCCAGTTTTCTCTGGCTAGAATAGTAAATAATGTGGATTTTCCTTTTTGAGAACAGTAAATATCAAATAGTTCTCTTTAATGAAAATGTGATAATGGTTACTCCTTTGGTTACTTTTTAAAAAAAATGCTGAAATAACATTGGTTTATAGCATTATTTGGGTTTCAGATGTATAGCATTATAAATCAATACACACACACACACACACACACGTGGGTGTCTATATTATGTTCACCACCAAAAGTCTAGTTTCCATTCTTCCAAACTGATTCCTTTTTTTTTTTTTTTGAAATATGCACTCATCTCCCCCTGCCCTTCTGGTTCCACTATTTATTTGGTTTTATAAGAGTTTGTTTTTGTTTTGTTTTGTTTGCTCATTTGTCCTGTTTATCTTTCACAGATGAGTGAGATCATATGATGTTTATCTTTTTTCTGACATTCCACTTAAAATAATATCCTCTAAGGTGCATCTACATTCTTGCAAGTGGCAATATTTCATCAAAAAAGATGAAATAGCTGAGTAGTAGTCCATTGTGTGTATGTGGCTAGGTGGATGGATGGATAGCTCATCTTCTTTATCTAATCATCCACTGATGGGCACTTAGGTTGTTTCCAACTCTTGGGTTTTGTGAATAATGCTGCAGTGAACATGGAGGTACAAATATTTCTTCAAATTAGTGTTTTTGTATTCTTCAGATAAATATGCAGAAGTGGGATAGCTGGATCATATGTTATTTCTATTAATTTTTTGAGAAACCTCACTACTATTTTGCATAATGGCTATACAAATTTACATTTCCACCAACAGTGTATGAGTGTTCCTTTTTCTTCACATTTTCACCAATACTACTTGTTTCTTGTTTTTATGATAGAGATTCTCACAGGTGTAAGTTATACCTTGATATTATTTTGATTTACATTTCTTTAATAATAACAGATGATTACATCTTTTCATGTGAACCTTTTCTAATGTGTCTTCTTCATAGAAATGTCTATTGAGATCCTCTGTCCATCTTTTAATTGGGTTGTTTTTAAGTTGTATGAGTTCTTTGTGTTTTTTTTATATTAATTCCTTATTGGAAGCATGGTTTTCAAATATCTTATCCAGTTTACTAATTTGTTTTATTGTTTTGAGAATAGTTTCTTTCACTGTGTAGAGCTTTCTGGTTTGGTATAGTCCCATTTATTTATTTTTCTTTTGTTTGTACCTAAAGACATCTTAGGGCCAATGTCAAGGAGTTTTTATTGCCTATCTTTGGTTATTTTTTGTCTTATTTTCCTCAGGACTCACTGCTGAAGACAAGTCTACATGATACTGTGCTTTAATTTCGAATTTCAGTCTATTGCTATTGGCTATATGATGAGCAAGTGACTTAACTTCTCTTAATTTCTTCCTTTTATTGTATGGGTGCTACCCCTCTTTAACCTCTTACAGGGTTGTTTTAAGCTGGCTCAGTGAGAAACCATCTGGTAGAAGTATCTGTATCAATCTTTGTTATTTTTAGAAACCTGCACTCAGATAAGACAGATAAGGGAGATATACAGCTCTGGTGATAAGGGAGATGTCCAGCTCTGGTGAGACTAAATTAGACAGAAGACTGTAACAAAGATATGGAACATCTGACTTTATCATCAATAAAGAATAATAGCCACATAGTAATTTAAATTTCAAGATAATCAGGCTAAGTTATAACCAAAGAAGTCTCATCCAAAGGCATACAAAATAAACCTATGCCTAAAAAAAAAAAATCATAAAATGAACATTATTAATCTTGATTTGAGCTAGGCAATGAAACAGGGAGAGTTATAAAGCTTGCTTACTACATACAGCCTTCTGTTTTATCCTTTGCAGCTCTTTGGAGCACATCCAGTCAGTCATTCAAGTTGAAAGGTGTTCATTTACAGAGATAAACAGAATTTCAGTTGCCATGATGAATTGGGATGTTTCTATTAGGGAATTTTAGTCTCTGAATTTACTGATCTGTTTGCTTTTGCATATTATTTTTGGTTCTAACATGTGCTTTGTCTATAATGAGCTCTCACAAGTGCCTGAATATGTGAACTTTGTGGTCCCAAGGGCTGTGCCCCTTTGGTTTCTGAGAACTCTGGCACTCAGTAAGTGCCAGAACATTAATCACTGAACACACTTTCACCCTCCAGAGGACAGCAGACATTGAGCAGCAGGCTGTGTTTGCAGTGTTTGATGAGAACAAGAGCTGGTATATTGAGGACAACATCAACAAATTTTGTGAAAATCCTGATAAGGTGAATCGTGATGACCCCAAGTTTTATGAATCAAACATCATGAGCAGTAAGTGGGAGCACTGTTTTGTCTATCAATTTTTTATTCCTAGGGCTGAACTGTGAGGCAGCGACATGGATTAGAATCTTCTCACTTCTTATCCACACCTTCAGTCCAGGGATTTGGTGATGAAATGCCTTGGTTATATAGCTTTCAGCACATTGCAATCCAGATTACCTGCATTTCAAGTGCTTAATAGCCATTTGTTGCTAGTGGCTATTGATTCAATTACATAGTTCACTACAGACCATTTACAAAATTTTCCAGAATGAGTTGCAAATTAATGACATCATGATATGTCAGTTTTTCAATATATATTTAATGCCAGTCATTGTGCAAGGACTAGGGCTATAGTGGATTTTATTCCATGCTTAGTATGTAAGTAAATAAAGATATTGCCTAAAACTGGTCCCCTTGAAAAATAATGAAAATATATAGCCTCAATACTTGTTTGAAAACTATAGATCATATAAATGCAGAGAGGGAACAATATGTGCTGTTCACATACTGTTCACATACAGCAAGATGTGCTGAAGATGCTTATTTTTAGGGGCATTACTTCTTATTCAATGACTAATGTGTCAAAAGGATACATTTTTTATATTATGATTTTCCTCCATGTAGAATTATCCTAGATCATATTCTAAATTAATCTTCAGAATAGCTTTAAATACAGAATGTGGAACAAAAAATATTTAAGATGTATTTGACAAATAAATGAATAAATCAACATGAATGAAAAGTTTTGTCTTCATCCTGACATTTCCACCTTGGCTAACTTAGTAGAAGAGACTCTCTCTTTTTTTAAAAAAAATTTTTTTTCATGTGTGTAGAAGAACTGGGGTATGGGCCAGAGGTGCGGAGGGGTGAGAGGATTCACCAGAAACAGAGTGGGGAGCAAAATAGGCCGATCTACTGAAATACACTGCTAAGGGGAGCAGTGCGCAAGAAAGGAGAGGTCTGCTGTGCCAAATGTGGATTAGCTCCCTGGCTGGGAATCAAACTCAGGCCATAGCTCTCTCTGATAGTACTGACTTAACCCCTAGGCCACCAGGGAGGCTACCTAGAATAGACTCTCATTAGGGAAGTCTGAGTTTGATCTTTGAGTCACATGTTAGACCTGATAAAGATTATTTTAAATAATCCCTGCGTTGATGAAACCAAATTAACATGGGGATGTTTATCTTAGATATAATTAGACATGTGCCCTTTGTTGTTAAGGGCGTGGCATGATAACAGATTTTACTCTTTCAGCCATCAATGGCTATGTGCCCGAAAGTATACCCACACTAGGATTCTGCTTTGATGACACTGTCCAGTGGCACTTCTGCAGTGTGGGAACCCAGGATGACATTTTGACCATTCACTTCACGGGGCATTCATTTATCTATGGAAAGAGGCATGAGGACACCTTGACCCTCTTTCCCATGCGTGGGGAATCTGTGACTGTCACAATGGATAATGTCGGTAAGAGCCTGGACACTAAGAACAATCTCTGGTCTAAAATGGTCTACTTCATCTCTTCATACATCCCAGTTCCTGAGTTTATCTCTCTGATCCCTTAGAGGCTTTCCTTTCAATACTACTCTCGATATCTATTTATGAAATTAATTACTTGAAAGGATCCAGTTCTTTAATGTATGTTCTGCTTACATTTCTTTGGGCTAAGAAGTAAAGAGAAGAAAGATAAAACATAACCTTGAAGAGGAAGCATGAGTCCTCAACAACAACAAAACACTTCTTTTATCAAAATGTCCTTTTGTTTTTTAAGATAGCCACTCTACCCTAGGTTAGAAATTATTGAATATTGTGCCTTAAAGACTGGCTTCAGAGATAACACCATATGGTGAAAAACACATAGGCTTTAGAGTTCTTCAGATCTGGATTAAATTCTGCTCTGCCAGTCAGTACCTGTGTAACCTTTGACAAATTACAGACCTCACAGAGTCTAGGTTTATTCAATTGAAAAACAGAATAGCAACACCTTACAGAGTTGTTTTGGCCATTAATTTTATGTTCCAAGCACCTCGCCCTTAGACACTCAATAAACAGACCTTTCTCAGGAAATTTTTAGTGTGCCAGAAAATCACTCAATTTCAGAGATTCAGAATTCCCCCAGGTTCACTTGAATTATTTATTACTTAGAATTATCCAAATGTGTCTTACTCATGATTAGACATCATCCTCCCACTAACTCCAATTCTCAAACAAGAGATACAATAATGAGTTGTTTATGATATTCAAAGTTCATTTTGTTCTTGATTCATTCCTCTTTAAAATATAGTTCAAAAAGAGTGACTCTCAAGCTATCTCTGCTAAAAGTTTTCTTTTTCTTAATCACAATTGTCCAATAATTTAGGTCTATATTCTATTAAATGAGTTAAGTACATTGATCACATTGTTATGAGGTTGTTCAAAATTACGCTCAATTTCTCTTTTTATATGGAACATAACTGAAAGTCCTGAATAATATTTGTTGGGAATTATCTCCCACAATAGATACTGCAGCTTTTATATTGTCTTCTGGACTTAGAACTCAGTTTCCTCTCTGTTGCTCTTCTATAGGAACTTGGATGTTAACTACCATGAATTCCAATCAAAGAAGCAAAAATCTAAGGTTGAGATTCAGGGATGTTAAGTGTATCCGTGATGATGATGAAGACTCATATGAGATTATATATGAACCTTCAGAATCTACATCCTTGACTACAAGAAAAATGCGTGATTCCTCTGAAAACAAAGATGAAGAGGAGGATGATGACTCTGAATACCAGGCCAAACTAGCTTCAGAATTAGGAATTAGGTCCTTCAGAAATTCATCATTGAATCAGGAGGAAGATGAGTTCAACCTTACTGCCCTAGCTCTGGAGGACAGCTCTGAATTCATTTCTCCAAGTACTGACAGAGCTATTGGTTCAAATTCTTCTCCGCCAAGTAACATTAGTAGGCTCCATGGCAATAACTACACAGAAACTTGGAAAATTCTTCCTCACCCAGAAGTCACCACAACTGTTCTGGGACACAATGGCTTAAACAAGAACTCAGTTCTTAACCCTTCCACAGCAGAGCATTCTAGTCCTTATTCTGAAGATCCTATAGAGGACCCTCTGCAGTCAGATGTCACAGGAATAAGCCTACTTCCACCAGGTGCAGAAGGGCTCAGAAGTAAAAAACGTGATAAACATAAGGGATTCAAGGCAGGAAGAGATCAACCAGTAAAGCATAGATCCTCCCAGATGGAATTACATAAAACTGGGAGATATTTAAAGAAAGGCAATACTTCTCCTTCTAGAAAAGTGTCCTTGGAAGACCTACCCAATAATCTGTTACTCTTGAAACAAAAAAATCCATCAAAGATTTTGAATGGAAAGTGGCATTTGATTTCTGAGAAAGGTAGCTATGAAATAGTACAAGAAAATGATGAAGACAATACGACTGTTAATAAACTGTTGAATAATCCACAGAATGCCTCAAGGACTTGGGAAGAAAGCATTCCTCTTACAAATAAGCATGAAAAGCAGAGTGATCATCCAAAATTTTCTGGAATTAAGCATAAATCTCTACAAGTAAGACGGGATGGAGGAAATGGTAGGTTGAAGAAAAGCTCTTTTTTCATTAAGACACGAAAAAAGAAAAGGGAAGAGAAGTTTGCACAGCATGTTCCTCTATCTCCAAGGGGTTTTCATCCTTTAAGTGGAAAGACTAACATCACATTTTCAGACAAGAGACTTGATCATTCATTGTTACTCCATAAATCCAATGAAACATCCTTTCCCATAGATCTCAATCAGACATTCTCCTCCATGAACCTTAGCCTGATAGCCTTACTTCCTGACCATAATCAGAACTCCTCAAATGACACTGGTCAGACAAGCTCCCCTCCAAATCTTTATTTAAACATGCCCACCAAGGAACACTATCAAACATCACCTGTTCAAGAGTCTGATCAAATGTACTCCACCACAGACTTCAGTCACGGTTCTTCAGAGTTCAGTCGGATGCTTGACTATGACATTGGTCAAGTGTTCCCTTCCTTGGAACTTGAAGCCTGGAAGATAACCATCTCACCAGACCTTAGTCAGTCAAACCCTTCCCCAGACCCTCAGCAGATGCCTTTTCCACCAGACCTCAGCCAGGAGACATTCTCTCCAGACCTCAACCAGACAACCTCTTTCCCAGATCTCAGCCAGGAGACTCTCTCTCCAGACCTTGACCAGACAACCTCTTTCCCAGACCTCACACAGGAGACTCTCTCTCCAGACCTTTCCCAGACAACCACTTCCCCAGAACTCAGCCACGTGACTCTCTTTCAAGACCTCAGCCAGACAACCCCTCCCCCAGATCTCAGCCAGGAGACTCTCTTTCTAGACGTTGGCCAGACAACTTCTTCCCCAGACCTCAGCCAAGAAACTCTCTCTCAAGATCTCAGCCAAACAGCTGTATTCCCACACCTCAGCCAGACCACTCCTCATCCAGACCTAGGTCAAGCAATCCTCTCTGCAGATATCAGTGAAACAACCCTTCCTCCTGATGTCAGGCAAACTTCACCTCCTCCCAAAGTTGATCATACATTCGACACTTCTGAATCTAGTCATTCATTGCTTCTTCCAGAATTTGGTCAGACTTTCCCTTATTCAGACCTTGATCAGATTCCATCTCCTTCACCCAATGACACTATATCAAGGGAATTGAATCCACGGGTTGTAGTTGGCCTCAGTGGAGATGATGGAGATTATATTGAGTTTATTCCAAGGCAAAAGGAACAGAGTAGTGAAGAAGACTATGTTGAAATTGACTATGTGGCCTATGATGACCCTTACCAAACTGATACCAGGACAGACATCAACTCCTCCAGGAATCCTGACAACATTGCAGCATGGTATCTCCGCA
Source organism: Talpa occidentalis (assembly GCF_014898055.3). NCBI lineage: Eukaryota > Metazoa > Chordata > Mammalia > Eulipotyphla > Talpidae > Talpa > Talpa occidentalis. The sequence continues at coordinate 63,050,400 of NW_023601212.1, forward strand.
GCAACAATGGAAACAGAAGAAATTATTACATTGCAGCCGAAGAAATATTGTGGGATTATTCAAAATTTGCACAAAGGTTTGACCAGCTTTTTCCTTTTATAGTCTCATATTCCACTACTGCTGAAAAAAAGTAACTGTAACAGTTCAAGGAGATAATTCCAGGCAAATTATGCTAAGTGTAATTTAGCTCACCTATTGTAACTTCATTTCCTTTGTTAATACCAAGATTACCGTCTCTACTTTAGATGATATCAGAACAATATAAGGACGGTTACTTTGAGAAGTCTGTGGTATAAATATCTATGTCCCCTCCTTTATCCTCTCATCTTACTGCGCATGTTCCTATACCCTCTGTTTATCTGGTACAGGACCCATCCTATCAATTGAAGTTGGTTTCAGATTCAAATTTGTGATGTATGTAGAAATCTCCTTTTTCATTCACTTGTTTATAAAGAACATTTTAATATTGGTTAGTGAGCCATGTAAGGTACATAGCATCTTCATTAAGTTTAATTCAAATTCTATGAGATTCTAGTAGCAAAGACAAAGGATATATACTAGCTTAGAAACAAGAAACTAGTTTACAGCCTCAATTAAGACAGTCCATAGATAATAACTTAATCTTGATTTAAAGTTCAGTTTTAACATAGCTTATAGAATCATTCACTTTTAAATGAAGGCATTATTCCAAATGGCCCCCAAGATCCTTCAGGGTTTCAGCCATTTATCAACCATAGAGCTGAAGGACTTGATGCAATTTTTAAGTGGTATGATTTAAAACAGAGTTTCTAAGGGGTTCATGTATAATTCTAAATGATAATTTTCAATTCATTTTTGCTTAAGGGTTAAAAGCCATATTGGGCTGGACTCTATATTCTATGATGAAACTAGAGAGAGGGACAAGTAAGCAGATTAGGCTTACATGTATTTAGGCACAGAGCTTGTTGACCATGCCAAACTGTTTGAATATAGCACACAGCTTTTACACTAAAAAATTAAAAACCAAAGTGCAATTAGAGTAAGCAAACACAATGCATGGTGTGCCTTTTTTTTAAGGATTCATTTTTTAATTTTTTAATTTTATACATTTTTTACATCATTTTCATTTTTGCACAATGTATGCTTTTTCATCTTGGTTATAGTCCCCATACAATTCCCACCCCCTTGTTTTGATTCTACTTCCTCCTCCCCCCACTGCTCCCATAGTGTGTGTCTGGTTTATAGTTGCTTGTTGATTTTGATTTTTACTTTATTATAATTAGGTTTTTTCCTGGTTCCTTATTTGGGTTTTCTAAATTCCTGCTAGGAGTGAGACCATCTAGTATTTTTCTCTTTCTGGCTTATTTTGCTGAGTATGATCCCTTCCAGCTCCATCCATGTTGCTGCAAATGGCATTGAGTCTTTTTTGATTGCTGAGTAATATTCCACTGCTTTGGGTGATGTGTCTGTAAAGATGTCTTTAATGTGCAAATCACGTAGCATTTCGCCTATATTTCCTTCTATGTATTTTATGGTTTCAGGTCTTATGTCTAGTTCTTTAATCCATTTTGAGTTGATTTTTGTGTATGGTGTGAGGTAGTGGTCAAGCTTCATTCTTTTGCATGTAGCGACCCAGTTTTCCCAGCACCATTTATTGAACAAACTTTCTTTGCTCCAATGCATAGTCTTTGCTCCTTTGTCAAAGATTAGTTGATCATAAATCTGTGGGTTTATTTCTGGATTTTCTATTCGATTCCATTGGTCTGTATGTTTGTTCTTGTTCCAATACCATGCAGTTTTGATGATTATGGCTTTGTAGTATAGTTTGAAGTCTGGGAGTATGATGCCTCCATTCCCTTCTTTTTTTTCAGGACAGCTTTGGCTATTCGGGGTTTTTTGTAATTCCATATGAATTTCATCAATAATTGTTCTATTTCTTTGAAGAATGACATTGAAATTTTGATTGGAATAGCACTGAATCTGTAGATTGCTTTTGGTAGGATGCTCATTTTAATAATGTTTATTCTTCCAATCCATGAGCAGGGGATGTCTTTCCATTTCTTTGTGTCTTCTTCTATTTCTTTTAACAGTGTTTTATAGTTTTCTTTGTATAGGTCCTTTACCTCTTTTGTTAGATTTATGCCCAAATATTTGATTTTTTTTGTTTCGATAATAAAAGGGATGTTTTTTTTTTATTTCTTCTTCTTCAGATTTATTGTTTGTGTATAGGAAGGCTACTGACTTTTGTGTGTTGATTTTGTATCCTGCCACTTTACTGAACTGATTGATGAGTTGAATTAGTTTTTCTGTGAAGTTTTTGGGGTTCTCTATGTATATTATCATATCATCTGCAAAAAGTGATAGTTTGACTTCTTCTTTTCCTATTTGGATTCCTTGTATGTCTTTCTCTTGTCTTATTGCTCTGGCTAGGACTTCCAGTATTATATTGAAAAGCAGTGGTGAGAGTGGACATCCTTGTCTTGTTCCAGATCTTAATAGAATTGCTTTCAGCTTTTCACCATTGAGAATGATACTGGCTGTTGGTTTGTCATAGATGGCCTTTATGATGTTGAGGTATGTTCCTTGTATCCCAAGAATTTCAAGGGCTTTTATCATGAATGGGTGTTGCACTTTGTCGAAAGCTTTCTCAGCATCTATTGATATTATCATATGGTTTTTATATTTCTTTTTGTTGATGTGTTGGATAACGTTGATTGATTTTCGGATGTTAAACCATCTGGCTTTAGGATTCCTTGTAGTATTTTTTGGAGTGGGGCTTTAGTGGTAATGAAATTCCATAGTTTCTGTTTGTCTGGGAAGGTCGTTATTCTTTCTTCATAGAGGAAGGAGAGCTTTGCGGGATAGAGTATTCTTGGAATGAATCCTACTTGGTCGTGGTGAATTATCTTATGGATACATTGTTGGATTCTGATAGCTAAAATTTTATTGAGGATTTTTGCATCAGTGTTCATTAGGGAGATTGGCCTGTAGTTTTCCTTTTTTGTGTTGTCTTATTCGGTTTTGGTATTAGTGTAATGTTGGCTTCATAGAACGTGTTTGGTATTGTCTCTTCCTTCTCAATTTTTTGGAGGAGTTTGTGAAGGATAGGCACTAATTCATCTCTGAATGTTTGGTAGAATTCATTTGTAAATCCATCAGGTCCTGGGCTTTTGTTTTTGGGGAGGTTTTTGATTACCATTTCAATTTCGCTGCTTGTAATTGGTCTGTTTAGGTGTTCTATTTCTTCTTTATCTAGCTTTGGGTGATTGTAGAGTTGTAGGAATTTGTCCATCTCCTCTAGATTGTTGAACTTGTTTCCATATAACTGTTCATAGTAGTTACTGATTATTCTTTTGATTTCTGCTGTGTCCGTTGTGATTTCTCCTCTTTCATTTATTATCCTGTTTATTTGTGCTTTCTCCCTTTTTTCCTTTGTGAGCCTGGCTAGGGGTTTGTCTATTTTGTTGATTTTTTCGAAGAACCAGCTCTTGGTTTCATTAATCTTTTGGATTGTTTTTTTAGTTTCAATTTCATTTATTTCTGCTTTGGTTTTTATTATTTCTTTTCTTCTACTGGTTTTGGGGTTTTTCTTTGTTGTTCTTTTTCTAGATCTTTGAGCTTCGAGATTAGGTTGTTTCTTTGAGTTCTTTCTTGTTTCTTGATGTGAGCTTCTATTGCTATATATTTTCCTCTTATTACTGCTTTTGCTGCATCCCATACATTTAGGATATTGGTGTCCTCCTTGTCATTCAATTCAAAAAATTTTTAATTTCCTCTTTGATCTCCTCATTAGTCCAGTGGTCTTCCAGTAGTGTGGTTTTTAGTCTCCATGAGGTAGGAAAGTTCCTTGCCTTCTTTTTATGGTTTATTTCTAGCTTGATGCCTTCATGGTCAGAAAAGATGGTTGGTATGATTTCAATCTTGGTGTATCTGTAGATGTTTGTCTTGTGCCCCAGTATGTGATCGATCCTGGAGAATGATCCGTGTGCGCTTGAGAAAAATGTGTACTCCGTTTTTTTGGGGTTTAGTGTTCTATAGATGTCTGTTAAACCCAAATGCTCTAGGTCCTTATTTAGAGCTTTAGTTTCTTTACTTATTTTTTGTCTTGTTGATCTATCCATTGTTGATAGTGGTGTGTTGAAGTCTCCCACTACATATGTGTTTTCTCTGATGTCTGTTTTCAGAGATGACAACAGTTGTCTGATATATTTTAGTGCTCCTTCGTTTGGTGAGTATATGTTAATGAGTGTTATTTCTTCTTGAAGTATTGTCCCCTTGATCATAATGTAGTGACCGTTGGGGTCTCTTTTTATTTTTTTGAGTTTGAAATCTGTTTTATCTGATATAAGTATAGCTGTTCCTGCTTTCTTTGTTGGTCCATTTGCTCGTAGGATTGTTTTCCATCCTTTAACTTTGAGTCTATTTTTATCTTTTGTAGCTAAATGTGTTTCCTGGAGACAGCAAAAGGTTGGGTTTTGTTTCTTAATACAGGCTGCAACTCTGTGTCTTTTTATTGAAGAGTTTAGTCCATTTACATTTAGGGTTAATATTGATATGTTAGCATCTGTATTTGCCATTGTGTTTGTCTTTCCTTTGATTTTATTTATTCTTTTAATAACTTTTTTTTTCTTGCCTTCTTTCGTTGTTATTCATCCCTCTGAGGTTCTGGCTTTAGGATTCCTTGTAGTATTTTTTGGAGTGGGGCTTTAGTGGTAATGAAATTCCATAGTTTCTGTTTGTCTGGGAAGGTCCTTATTCTTTCTTCATAGAGGAAGGAGAGCTTTGCGGGATAGAGTATTCTTGGTTGACATCTGTTTCCTTGGAGTCTGTTGACTATGTCCCTCCACTCTCTCCTTGCCCGTAGTGTTTCTTCAGAGAAGTCTGATGTCAGCCTGATTGATTTTCCTTTGAATGTTATCTGTTTCTTCCCTCTTGTCAGCTTCATTATTTTTTCCTTGTCCTGGATTCTTGGGAGCTTTACTATTATGTGTCTTGCTGTATTTTTCCTTTCGTGGTGGAAGTTTGGTGTTCTTCTTGCTTCTTGTATATCAATTTTCAGCTCCTTCTTCACATTTGGGAAGTTTTCTTCAATTATCTCCTGGAATATTTTCTCTGTTCCTACATCTCTCTCCTCTCCTTCTGGTATTCCTATAACTCTTATATTTCCTTTCCTCATGGAGTCAGATAGTTCCCGAAGTCTTTCTTCATTCTTTTTCCTTCGTACTTCTCTTTCCTTTTCTGTTTTGGTTCTTTTTATTTCTGTGTCTTCAAGAGTACTTATTCGTTCTTCCACTTCATCTATTCTGCTTTCACTGCTTTTCCCAGAGTTCTTTAGTTCCTCCATTAATTCTTTGATCTCCTGCGTTTCTTTCGCTTCCCTCTTTAAGGACTCAATTTCATTCTTCTGAGCATTGTTTTCCCTCTCTAGGGACTCAATTTCCTTCATGAGTTTTGTCATTTTTTTAATCATGGCAAATTTAAATTCTCTTTCTGGAAGGCTCAGAAGTTCTTCCAAGTTACTGTCGTTGCAATCTGGGAGGTGGTTTTCTTTTTGTGGTGTGCTTTTTTCCTGAGGGGTTGTTAGATTGCGTGTGGATCTTCTACTCCCTACTGTCTGTTTTCTAATTTGTCGTATGCATTGGGATACTGTGTTGCTGGGACTGGCCGGCATCTTGGGTGAGCTTCTCCGCTCCCCTCTGGCTTCTCCAGGAGCCATCTGTCGGTGTCAAGCAGTCTTTACTGAAGAAGGGTCCCTGTTCTAAAATGCCGATGTGGGGACACACTGCCCTGTGCTTGGTCTGCCCCGGTGGTGGGTTCCTGTTCCCCCTCTGGGTTTGGACTGCGGGCTAGACGGGGCCTGGTGTGGGAGAGCTTCCCCGCTCACCTCTGGCTCCTGAGGGAGCCTTCTGCAGGCAGTCTTTACTGAAGAAATGTCCCTGTTCTAAAATGGCAATGCGGGACGCACTCCCTACGCGTCCGGTCTCAGGTACACTCTTCCCGCGCCCGGTCTGCCCTGGCCATGGGTGCCCGCTCCCCCTGTGGGGTCAGACTGCTGGTCTGAAGGGGCCTGGGGTGGGCTAACTTCCCAACTGGCCACGGGCTCTGCCTTCTGCCGGTCAAGTGGTCTTTTCTGAAGAAAGGTGTTAGTGACTTTTTTTCTGGTCACTAGGTGGCGCCAGAGATCTCTCCTAGAGCCCTTGGGGAGCTGTGTTTTTCACCCCGTGTGGCAGGGAACAGAGTGGGAATGGTAAGGAAAACCTCAACGGCTTTGGGGTGCTGTGTCTGCCTTGTGCCCCGCCGACGTGTAGGACCCATGCCCCGAATTTCGTGCCCCGGGTCTCATTTCCAAAGCCCTCAGGTCTAGGACGCGGGCTGTAGCCCAGTTCAGTGGCTGCAGCAATGGCGCCTTTTGCACCCCACTCCCGTGTCCGGGCGCCTGGTTTCTGATTACTCAGTGAGGGACTTTCACCTCAGTGAGGGCCCCCGCACGTCTCCCCGCAAGCCTAGGTCTCAGGTGCGGGGACCTGGGCAGCCGCGATCCCAATCCGAGTTTGCTTTTCCAGCGCGCCGCTTTTCCGCGCAAGCTTACAGGGCCGGCCTGGGCTGTGTGCAGGTCTCCCGGGGTCTCTGCTGTTCTTTAATGGCGCCTGGAGCTCACCGCCACTCGAATCCTGCAGGGTTCTCCACAGCTCCCGTTCACGGGGTGTGGTGGCTGAAATAGTTCCTTTCCACTCACAGTCCCGCCTGATGTGTAGTTTGTTCTTGTTGGTCATTTTAGTTTGTTTTTTTCCTCCTCTCTGCTGGTCGGAGAGTGCCGACTTTGTGGGGGAGGGGGGAGCAGGGTTCTGCGCTTTCCTCCCTTCTAGTCCTCTTTTATGGCAACTTTCTTCTTCGGGTAGTTTGCTGGAGTCGTCCGTTTATCTTCCGTGTCCCCGTTCTCACTGGGACCTGCCGCTTTTCCTCCCTATTAACTTTTTTTAATGGGAGATCTTACTCGCAGCGTCTCCTCGCCGCCATGTTGCTCCGCCTCCTGTTGAACAGTGATAGTTTGACTTCTTCCTTCCCTATTTGGATTCCTTGCATGTCTTTTTCTTGTCTTACTGCTCTGGCTAGGACTTCCAGTATTATATTGAAAAGCAGTGGTGAGAGTGGACATCCTTGTCTTGTTCCAGATCTTAATGGAAATGCTTTTAACTTTTCACCATTGAGAATGATATTGGCTATGGGCTTGTCATATATGGTCTTTATGATATTGAGGTATGTTCCTTGTATCCCAAGAATCTCAAGGGCCTTTATCATAAATAGGTGTTGTACTTTGTTGAAATATTTCTCAGCATATATTGATATGATCATATGGTTTTTGTATATTTTTGTCGATGTGTTAGATTACAAATTTTCGGATATTGAACCACCCTTGTGTCCCTGGAATAATCCTACTTGGTTGTGGTGAATTATCTTATGGATGCAGTGTTGGATTCTGTTAGCTAAAATTTTATTGAGGATTTTTGCATCAGTGTTCATTAGAGAGATTGGCCTGTAGTTTTCTTTTTGTGTATTTTCCTTGTTCAGTTTTGGCTTCATAGAACATGTTTGGTGTAATGTTGGCTTCATAGAACATGTTTGGTATTATCCCTTCTTAATTTTTTGAAAGAGTTTATGAAGGATAGGCACTAATTCGTTTCTGAATGTTTGGTAGAATTCATTTGTAAATCCATCTGGTCCTGGGCTTTTGTTTTTTTGGGGGGGGGGTTTGATTACCATTTCAATTTCACTGCTTGTAAGTGGTCTGTTTAGGTGTTCTATTTCTTTTTTATCTAGCTTTGGGTGATTGTAGAGTTGTAGGAATTTGTCTATCTCTTCTATATTGTTGAACTTGTTTGCATATAACTCTTCATAGTAGTTTCTGATTATTCTTTTGCTTTCTGCTGTGTCTGTTGTGATTTCTCCTTTCATTTGTGATCCTATTTATTTGTGCTTTCTCCCATTTTTCCTTTATGAGCCTGGCTCAGGGTTTGTCTATTTTATTTTTTCAAAGAACCAACTTTTAGTTTCATTGATCTTTTGGATTGTTCTTTTAGTTTCCATTTCATTTATTTCTGCTTGGATTTTTATTATTTCCTTTCTTCTACTGGCTTTAGGGGGTTTTTTGTTGTTGTTCTTTTCTAGTTCTTTGAGATATGAGATTAGGTTGTTTCTTTGAGTTCTTTCTTGTTTCTTACTGTGAGCCTGTGTTGCTGTATATTTTTCTCTTATTATTACTTTTGCTGTGTTTCATACATTTAGGAAGTTGGTGTCCCCCTTGTCATTCAACTCTAAGTATTTTTTTAATTTCTTCTTTCATCTTCTCATTAGTCCAGTGGTCTTTCAGTAGTGTGGGTTTCAATCTCCATGAGGTAGGAGGTTTCCTTGCCTTCTTTTTATGGTTTATTTCTAGTTTGATGCCTTCATGGTCAGAGAAGATAGTTGGTATGATTTCAGTCTTGGTGTATCTGTTGATGTTTGTCTTGTGTCCCAGTATGTGATCGATCCTGGAGAATGATCCTTGTGTGCTTGAGGAAAATGTGTACTCAGATTTTTTTGGGTTTAGTGTTCTATAGATGTCTGTTAAGCCCATGAGCTCTAGATCCTTATTTAGAGCTTTAGTGTCCTTACTTATTTTTTGTCTCCTTGATCTATCTATTGTTGATAGTGGTGTGTTGAAGTCTCCTACTACATATGTGTTTTCTCTGATGTCTGTTTTCAGAGATGATAATAGCTGTGTGATATATTTTGGTGCTACTTCATTTAGTGAGTATAAGTTAATGAGTGTTATTTCTTCTTGAAGTATTGTCCCCTTGATCATAATGTAGTGACCGTCTGGGTATTTTTTCACCTTTTTGAGTTTGAAATCTGTTTATCTCATATAAGTATAGCTGTCCTGCCTTCTTTTTTGGTCTATTTTCTTGTAAGATTGTTTTCCATCCTTTTACTTTCAGTCTATTTTTATCTTTTGTAGTTAAATGTGTTTCCTGAAGACAGCAAAAGGTTGGGTTTTGTTTCTTAATTCAGCCTGCAACTCTGTGTATTTTTATTGAAGAGTTTAGTCTGTTTACATTTAGAGTTAATATTGATATGTTAGCATCTGTATTTGCCATTTTGTTTGTCTTTTCTCTGGTTTTATTTATTTTAATTTTTTTTGTCTTATTTTGTTCTTATTCATTGCTCTGTTGATTCTGGCTTTAAGACTCCTTGTAGTATTTTTGGGAGTGGGGGTTTAGTGGTAATGAAATTCTGGAGTTTCTGTTTGTCTGGGAAGGTCCTTATTCTTTTTTCATAGAGGAAGGAAAGATTTGTGGGATAGTGTATTCTTGGTTGGCATCTGTTTTCTTGGAGTCTGTTGACTATGTCCCTCCACTCTCTCCTTGCCCGTAGTGTTTCTTCGGAAAAGTCTGATGTCAGCCTGATAGGTTTTCCTTTGTGTGTTACCTGTTTCTTCCCTCTTGTCAGCTTCATTATTTTTTCATTGTCTTGGATTCTTGGGAGCTTTACTATTATGTGTCTTGCTGTATTTTTCCTTTCATCATGGAAGTCTGATGTTCTTCTTGCTTCTTGTATGTCTATTTTCAGCTCCTTCATGTTTGGAAAGTCCTCATTAATTATTTCCTTGAATATTTTTTCTGCTCCTATGTCTCTCTCCTCTCCTTCTGGGATTCCTATAATTCTTGTATTTCCTTTCCTCATGGAGTCAGATAGTTCCCAAAGTCTTTCTTCATTCTTTTTCCTTCATACTTCTCTTTCCTTCTCTGTTTTGGTTCTTTTTTATTTCTGTGTCTTTGAGAGTACTTATTCGTTCTTCCATTTCATCTATTCTGCTTTCACTGCTTTTCCCAGAGTTCTTTAGCTCCTCCATTAATCCTTTGATCTCCTGCATTTCTTTCAGGTCCCTCTTTAGGAACTCATTTTCATTCTTCTGATTGTTGATTATTTTTCCCATATCATTTTCAACTTCTTTCAGTTTTTTAATCATGGCAATTTTAAATTCTCTATCGGAAGACTCGTAAGTTCCTCTAAGTCACTGGTGTTGCAGTCTGGTGTTTGATTGTTTTTTTTGTAGTGTGTCTTTTCCCTGGGGACATGCTTGGTTGTTTGTTATTTTTCTTCTCTGTGCCACTTGTTTTCTAATTTGTTCTGTGCATTGGGACTCTGTGTCACTGGTATTGGCCGGCATCTCTTTGGTGTGCTCTTTCTGGGATATTGGGAACTGGTGGTCAAATCGAATCCAATACTGTTATGCCAGAAGTCCAGTAGGGCAGTGGTATTATGGATATGTTAATGGTCGCTGTCCCTGAAAATCTCCTCCTTCTGTATTTGTTTAATTCTAGAGGTGGGTCTTGAGGTCCCACAGACTGCCTTGGGGGTAGCTGGATCGCCCGCTGGGCTCCCAATTACTGGATCCCTCTCTGGGCTCCTAGTTGCCAGGCAGGGCCTGGCTTGTGGGGGCCTTTGGCTCACCTCTGATTGTGGGGACAGCCCTTTCTCAGTTGCATACAACAGCTTTGGTGAGGTCCGGACACACACAGAATTCCCTGTCTAAATATGGCCCAACTGCATGATGTGTCTTACAGAACCATTTTCTTTAGTCCAATGCCTAATATTTCCATATTAAAAGTTGGTTTAAAACACTTTCCTCCATGATTTCCTATTTAAATATAATATACATCACTATTTATAACTAGTTTATCTGTGGATTTCTTTTTTAAGTTTATTTATATATATTTTACATCATTGTTCATTTTGTACAATATTTGCTTTCTCCTCTGAGGTATAGTCCCTATAAGATTCCCACCATGGACTCACCCATGCACCATTGCCATAGTCCCTTGTGCTCTTCCCTCCCCCACTTTGATCCCTTTCTCTCCCCTTCCCCTGCATAATGCCTCTGCTTTATAGTTATGTGTTAATTTTGGTTTTTTATTTATATATTTTTTCTGATCCTTTATTTGGTTCCCCTATATTTCCCCTATAAGTGAAGCTATCTGACTTAGCCTAACAAATACCATGAGATCATGGATGAGCTTTTGTCTTATTTCCACAGACCTGAGAAATTTAAGAGTTAGTGGGGAAATGTGATGTGTGCTGGTGCCAGACTGAGCTAGTGAACTACATAAGAAATAATGTGATTTTGCCAAAGCAAACATGAAAAAAGTAGCTACTTTCAGAGTATAAAACACCCATCCATCTAGAAGCCTTCACAGAGGTGATCTTTTAATTTAACTGATCACTGTCATATGACATCCCCAAGCCCCAGCACTGTCCCATTACATGGCTTTGTCTGTTTTGGATATTAAAATCTGCAGTGTTAATAAACCACAAGACTTTGTTTATTCATTGATGCATTCAACAAAATGTATTAAGTGCCACCTATGTGCCAGATAACTTGCTAGACACTAGAAATAAAATTATGGACAAAGTGGGCACAATTTCTGACCTCATGGAGCATTCATTCAAATGACAGGTATTAACAGATAATTTCTCAAATAAATATTATATAATTTATTATATATGCTATATAGAAATACTATAATACTATAGAAATTATATGTATATATATTTAATAATAACACTGTAGAGTTGTAAGAAATGATATAGAGAGATTTGTCCTAAAGAGCCAAATAAGAGGATCATAGGAGGATTTACCTGAGAAATGATAGGTGACCTGGGACTTAAAGGGTAATTAATAGCTTATGTTTTGAGTCATTTATATTTTCACTCATTTGTTCATCACAGTAGATACTACATTCAGAAAGATAATTTCTAAATTCTATGACATTTTTAATCTCTTCCTTTAAACAAATACTATCATTTCAGTGAAATGTATAATGAAGATGCTGGTGATATTCCAAAGAATACCATATATAGGAAAGTTGTTTTTCGGAAGTACCTTGATAACTCTTTTACCAGACGTGATCCTCAAGGGGAATATGAAGAGCACCTTGGCATTCTTGGTCCTATTATTAGAGCTGAAGTGGATGATGTTATCCAAGTAAGTCATATTTTGATCATGGCTAAGATTATCAGAGATATTTCCACAAACATTGGAGTTTAGGTGAAGGTTAGCAAGGGAGCTATAGGCAATTTGTTTATTTTCCAATATTAACAAGTAATTATATGTCTTCTGAGAGACTGCTTGACAAGTAATTTGGCAAACTTCAGGAAAAAGAATAATCTCAGATTTTTTTTTTAATTCTGAAAACTATATAATCTAAGGGACATCACTCTAATTGCTCTATAGTTAACCGGTATAAAGCTAACAGAATATTTTCAGGTACAATCAAGTGCCATGGTAGTGGTGGCAATAGCAGTGGTATTAATAGTAGTAATTTAGAAGCTCCTCCCATTGTTTTCTAAGAAAATTAGAAAATTAAGACACTAAATGGGTTTCCACACCAAGACTGAAGGAAAAGAATAACCCTTCAAAAGTCAGTGAGTGTCTTAAATATCTTCCCAGTCCTGGTCTTTTTACAAAATTCTGTATCAGCCTGTAGGTCTGTAGCCAGCTATTATAAGAGTCAAAAGTTATGCTCTATTCTTTTTAACGTCTCACAAAAAAAAAAAAAAAAATATAGGAGAGGATTCTGAAACCATGATAAACTATTCTTAAACCAAAATCCTGATTTACCTTTTTTTAAAAAAAGATTTATTTATTTATGCATACAAGAACTGTGGTACAGGGCTGAAGTACAAGGGTGGAGGGTGAGAGGATTCACCAGAGAGAGAGTGGGGAACAGAAAAGGCAGATTGACTGAAACACTCTGTTGAGGAGAGCAGCGGGCTAGACAGGAGAGGGCTGCTGCGCCATGTGGGTTAGCTCCCTGGACAGCTGGGGATCAATCTCAGTGGTCTGCTGCAGACAGCTTCATAGTACTGTAAGTTAACCCTTGTGCCACCAGGGAGGCCCTATTTACCTTTTTTAGCAAGTTTTTAGCAATGATTTGTTCTTTTTAAAAATGCAAAGAGATGACGTGGGATATAAGGCCCCAATTATTCTGAATGGTCTGTGAAGATATGGAAAGCACTAGTCCTTTCTCTTTTCATTAGGGGAGTTTCTATTCAATAGAAGCTGTAGAAGAGAAAGGCTAGAAGGATCTTCCCTCATGGTCTGATTGTAATGGGTCATGGAAATACCCAATGTGATGGTATTGAAAGTTCTCTTCCATCTGGTCCCAACCTCCTTTTGTAGACTCATTTCTCACCAGACCCAATGCTGCTGTGCATGCCCCAACACAGCCACACCAACACCCTCACTGTTACCTAAACACTTATACCCCTCACAGACATCTTTTTGCTCTTCTGAGCATATTTTCTCCTTTTTCCCTCTGCTGAGCTCCTGTTCATTCCATAAGGCCAATCTATTTCCCTAAAAAACTTTTTTTAATCCACCAACCTCTCCCAAGCATTCAACCAAATTGCTCCTCCCAGACATTCCCATCTAACCCCATTCAGACTTGTTTATAGTACCCTTTGTTTTCTAAATCTTAACTTGAACTCATAAGCACATGTCTTTCTTCCACAGTAGGCTGAAAACTTATTGTGAGCAAGAACCAAGCCTCATTCATTTTCAAATCTCCAGCATCTGTCACTATTATTTCATTTGTAGATAGTATCAATACTTAAATGAAACAACCTAAGCACATTACTTTGCTTTTGTAATCATTCAATATATTTTGTATCCATTCACTACAATGCTGGCATTTTCTATAAACTTTGGGTTTTTTGTTAAGGTTTGGATTTTTGTTAACCTTGAGTATATTTGTAGCTTATTCCTTTATTTCTAGGTTCGTTTTAAAAATTTAGCATCCAGACCATATTCTCTTCATGCCCATGGACTTTCCTATGAAAAATCATCGGAGGGAAAGACATATGATGATGATTCTCCTGAATGGTTTAAAGAAGATAATACCATCCAGCCAAACAGCAGCTATACATATGTATGGCATGCCACTGAGAGATCAGGACCAGAAAATCCTGGCTCTGCCTGTCGGGCCTGGGCCTACTACTCAGCTGTGAACCCGGTATGTACATCCACTGAAAGTTTTCATTTTTCCCATAACCATTTAACCTGAGCTTACCAAACAGAAGGGTCAGAATTATTTCTTGTAAGTACCTGTGTTGGTATTTATAAGGACCATATAAGGACTGTGTTCCACAGTCTACAACCATTCTAACCAGGCACCCTCCAAGGAGATCTTCAGAGAACAGAGAAAGAAACATTTGTTCAGTAAAGTAGGGTATGGATTACTTAAATCATTGGCGCCCAGTTAGAAAGCCTACCTTTCCTGTGACAGATGTGTATTTGCAACTTCTTTGAACCACTATTAACTTTCTCCTGTTCTTTCTTAATGAAAGAAGTGTAAAGTCAAGGCTTCTTCATTGTAGGCATGGTAGACAGAACAGAGACTTAGTCTTGTCCTGTCACTTACTGTATGGCTCCTGGAAAGTTATATGATCTCTATCCACTTCAATTCCAAAATTAGAAATGAGTTAATACTACATAACATTTGTTCAATAAATGAATATATTTTTACCATATAGAACTGTTGTCAGAATTGAATAAGACACAATAGGCAAAATATTTAATATAGCAATAGAAGCTCAATATATAGCATTTTATAGACTCAATATTACTATCATAATTAGTTATTACCATATTGAGATAAAGGATTAGTCAGAGGAAGAACAATGAATGTTATAGAACTAGATGACAAATATCTGGGCTTACTATTCACCTATAATCTTCAAATCCAGAGCCTCTGAGAAGCTCCCTTTTCTATATAATCAGTGATTGTCAGATTAGCAAAGAAAATTCTGAGAAAGTGAGAATACATACAATCCACTCTTACTATCTTCCAGGAAAAGGATATCCATTCGGGTTTGATAGGTCCCCTTTTGATCTGCCGAAAAGGAACACTTCAAAAGGAGAACTACATGCCTACAGACATGAGAGAATTTGTCTTACTTTTTATGGTCTTTGATGAAAAGAAGAGCTGGTACTTTGAAAAGAAGCCCCAGGGGTCTCGGAGACGTATGTCCTTGGAAGAAAAAAACTCCCATGAGTTTCATGGTATTGTCCTCTGACATTGATTATCTCTGAATTAAATCACACTGGGTGACAGTGATTCCTGTCTTTCGGGCTTCATAAGATTAGACATGATATGCTTCTGGGGAGATAGGAGCTACAAATGAATCTAGTTACAGAGGCCTCGTGTCTCCTGGCTAGTGACTTTGAGAGTGAAGGAGAGTAGGGAAAGTCTGAAAGATAGCACAAAGCAAACCAAAACAAACCAAGAAAAAAGTCATTGGGCCTCAGGAGGCAATATAACTTGAACAGTAAAGAATATTATCCTGCAGTTTGAACAGTTAATAAACCTGTTTTTTAATCTCCAAAGGAACAATTATTTATACAGAAGTGATTGTCCTTGTGACAGATAACTGGGCTTGATTGTCCTTGTGACAGATAACGGGAGTGACAAAGTATCTGGAAAAGTAGCTCCCCCTCCACTCTGTTACATACTATTGTGACAAGGATCTGGTGTCGCTTTCGTCCTCTCCATGACAGGACAGCATATGGCATCCTTACTATACCTGGGTAGGCCTGGGCATGTGGACTAATAAGGAGGATGGGTGGTGAACGGGGTGCCTCATTCTTCCTTACAGGGCTCTCTCCTGATGTACGCAGATGTTTAACTGATGGGAATACTCTGTCTTTTCAGCCATTAATGGAAGGATCTACAATGTGCCTGGCCTGCGAATGTATGAGCAAGAGTGGGTGAGATGGCACCTGCTGAACATCGGCAGCTCCCAAGACATTCACGTGGTTCACTTCCATGGCCAGACGCTGCTGGAAAATGGCACTCAACAGCACCAGCTAGGGGTCTGGCCCCTCCTGCCTGGTAAAGATCTGAGCAGTAAAAAGAGGCCCCTGCTAAAAAAAAAAAAAAAGGGGGGGGCAAGAGAAGGCACTCTTAGCGTCTGCAACTGGTTTCCTCATGCATTTACTCCCTAAAGGGTCAAATATAGATCCCCGGCAAAGCCATATTCCAAAACTGTACACAGAGTGCAACAAAGCCAGAGAATAAATGCACCACACAGCTTAAATATGTGGCCCAACTTGCTTCTACAGAGATGCTATGACTAATGCAGCTTCATCCAAGCCACTGTGTGTACACAGACTGGGTCATAAGTACTTTACAAACTGAATTCCACAAGCAGCTAACACTTTCTGTTGGGACAAAGATGAGAAACTTGCTAATACCTTGGTGCTCTTGAATTCTGCACTCTTTGTCACCCTGATATCCTTGGGCAAATGACTATGGGGGGATCTTAATCTTTAACTCATGTGGCTGTTTAGAAGAAAAAAAATTTTTTTTATTTTTAATGATTGTGAAAGATAAAAAATAAAGATATTTGGAGTTTGTCATGTGCGAAGTAATAAGGCTTAAACAAACTACAGTCATTAGACAGGATCTCTATATGCCAATGAGTTAGCTGTCGATGTACCAGTGTGTCATAGGTGTGTGGATGGAGGTGGAGTGCTAGATGCCATTGATTCTCAAACTGTAATGGGCAAAGCCTAAGAATTGGTTAAAATATAGGCACTAAGGCAGAGAGTTTGCTCTCAGACTTTGATCCAGTAGATCATAGTCAGGAGCCCAGGAATCTGAATTTTAAATGAGTCACCTACGTCCACAAAGGCCCTCAGCTAGTAAAGGCAGTCCTTTAGTGGGACTCTGAGTGGGGAAGTTGCTATGTGAGTCAGCTTTGGATGAGGGTACAGAAGTTTAAATTGGGCCTGCTTTGGCTAGGAGTAGGACAAAGAGGGTTCTTGTTTGTTTCAATCATGCCAGTGACTCATTAATAAGGCTATAAAGGGCATACTATTAAAAAACAAAGACAGGATTAGTAAAATTTTTTTTAAAGATTTATTTATTTATTTTATTTATACAAGAACCAAAGTATAGGCCAGATGCACAGGAGGGTGAGAGGATTCACCAGAGATAGAGCAGGAAACAGAACAGGCAGACTGACGAAATACACTGCTGAGGGGAGGAGCGGGCGCTACAGGAGAGGTCTGCCGCACCATGTGGGACCCTTGCTGGCCGGTTAGCTGGCTGGCTGGGAACAAACTCGTGCTGCAGAGGCTGCGGACAGCTTCACAGAGTGGCGCTCAACCACCTGTGCCACCAGGGGAGGCCCCATTCCTTAATTTTTGCAAATGTTACCAGATCAGGGCCTCCGTGGTTTGACCACAGCGCTGTGAAGCTGTCTGCAGCCTCTGCAGTGCAGGTTTGATTCCTGGCCAGCCAGGGAAATTCCCACATGGCATGGCAGACCTCTCCTGTCGCACCCGCTGCTCCCCTCAGCAGTGTATTTTGGTCGTCTGCCTGTTCTGCTCCCAGCTCTGTCTCTGGGGAATCCTCTCACCCTCCCGCACCTCTGGCCTGTACCCCAGCTCTTGTACAAAAATAAATAAATCTTTAAAAAAAATGTTATCAGATCAGGCATCCTTCCCTGAGTCTGAGAGAAGCACTGAGAAGCTGGGATTGGCTGACCCACCTAACTTTGCAAACCTAAATATCTGCATTGGACCTGGGAAGGTCTTTCTTTAGTGTCTTTGAGGAGAACAACCATCAGCTATTAATCTTTACTCACATTCTGGGAAACAGTCACAAATGATAGCAAATTTAAGAATTCACTGGTAATTGATAACATTAAATACCAAAATGTATAATCAGAAGTTTCAGAAATCTCTTTTCCCAGTGATTTTTGAAATGATTTGTGTATAATTCTATCTAAATATGTAAACTTAATTGAAAATTGAAATATGGGTGAGGTGTTTTATTTTAATTTTCTTATACAAAAAAGGAAAAACTAGCAAAATGAAGACAGAAAGGAAATATGTACACTATTTTTGAGGTGCAATGATGGATTGCTCAAGATTGTTTTGCCACTTAGGACTAGGAAACTATATTATGTATGGGTCAGCTATAACATTATATACAAATAAATGAAGGTTTCTTTTTATTGAGTTGTGTTGGAAATGTTTTAAAGTTCCAGGGAGATTTATTTTTATTAATATATATACATTCTTGTTTTCTCTTTATTTGCTTATTATACCTCTAATCCTGCCTAGAGATAAATGGATAACTTCTAAGCTCTAATCTGAAGTTTTTGTGATATAAAGTTTCTACAATTTTTTGGTAGCTGTCAACCATATTAACTTGTTTATCTTTGGGTATTTGATGTTGTCCCTTACTCTCTATTTTAGGTTCATTTAAAACTCTTGAAATGAAGGCATCAAAACCAGGCTGGTGGCTCCTAGACACACAGGTTGGAGAAAACCAGAAAGAAGGGATGCAAACACCATTTCTCATCATAGACAAAGGTATCATCTAAGAGTCACATGGTATTTTTAGCAGGAGAGTACCTGTTACTAGAATGTTCCCAATTTTTAGATGGGAAATATTCAACTCAGAGAATTCAGACATGAAAGAGACATAATCTGTCATGGTAATTGCTTTCATTCTGACCCATGGTACAACTATACTATAAACATCAGTCCTCTAGGAACTTAATCCAGATGGTTCAGCCCAAGGCATGCCTTCCAACTATGGATCCAATGTAAAGTTATCCTTATTCATGCATAGTTTGAGATCCATAGGAAAGTACATGGAAGAAATTCTACAGTTTCTTAGAGAAGAAAAGGGAAAAGATGCCTGGATTTCAACAATGACTGAGATAAACAGTGAACTTAGCATTTCAATATTCGAGAAATATAGTTTCCATTTGTATAGTCAGCCAGCCAGCATCTATCAAGTACCTGTTGAGCAATGTGTCAACATCCAGATGGCTCAGTGAATGGTATTCTCTTCCATGAAGAAGAAATAAAAAACCTTGCAACCTTTCAGGTCAATTTTTGAGAAGAGAGTCTTCTGAGGGATAGTACTTAATGTTGGAAAATGATTTGTTTTAAATATGAATAGATGGAGATTAGTTTTAAAGCTAATGCATTTCAGGATTTCAGTGGTTTTCCACTACGGTGTCACCATTTCTATTAAGGCACCAGTCTTTTTAGTGTATTTACCATTTTATAATCAGAAATATCTAAGACATTGCAACAAAAGATAGGCATCTATCTCCTGACCCACAGGAGATAGAATCTATAGCCATGGAGCTTTTAGTTTGTTATATATATTTTTGAAGAAAAATTACTCATTATTCTGGTTTTTGCTTTTTTTTTTTCCGTAGAATGTAAGATGCCAATGGGGTTGAGCACGGGTACTGTAACTGATTCACAGATCAAGGCTTCTGAGTATTTGAGTAAGTAGTAACCTATGAATGGTACCTCCTACAATTATGCAGTGTGGAGCTTGCAAAACCGTCCCTGAAAACCCTGCCAGTTAAATCTATGGGCTATTGCTACTCTGCAGGAGGCTTTTTTCCCCCTAAAGATTTATTTATTTATTAATATATTTATTTATTATTTATTTATTTTTATACAAGAGCTGGGGTACAGGCCAGAGGCACTGGAAGGTGAGAGGATTCACCAGAGACAGAGCGGGGAACAGAACAGACAGACGACCGAAATACACTGCTGAGGGGAGCAGTGGGCACAACAGGAAAGGTCTGCCATGCCATGTGGGAATCTCCATGGCAGGCTGGGAATCGAACCCGTGCTGCAGAGGCTGTGAACAGCCTCACAGTGCTGTGCTCAACTCGCTGAGCCACAGGGGAAGCCCTGCAGGAGGCTTTTCTCTACCACAAAAGCAGCTCCATTTAGGGTGCTCATCTGGTACATGAAGGAACACTATGACAGAAGCTAAAGGTTGCTGTTGCCACTTTATCACCACCAACCCCTCTAGTGTATAATATTCTCAAAAAGTGTCTCCAAGGGAAGACCAAGAGCTACATAGTCAGTCCAGTCTCTCAGCAGGGATTGGACAAGAAGTGAATAGCTTATTCTTATGACCATGTTTTCAAAACTTTCTCCATTTGTCCTTATTCTATATTTGATTCTTTGTATAATATTCCAGCCAGGTTAACAGGGTTTTGTGGATCAGGGATTACAGATCCCATTAATAGGGCCTTTTGCTATGCCAACCATGTATCTATTCAAGAAACTTTGTTCATCACCATTTTGTGATGAATTTCCTCACTTTGCCTCAAACTCCTTCAGAAGAGCAAGAGGTCAACTGCAAGGAATCATTAGGCTCTCCTAAATCCTTTCCAGATCTTGCTGTTAGGCAGGCACACTCAGCCACAACCACATCCACATAAATGAGAAAAAATAAACCAGGCTTGTATGCAAGAAAGGGGGTAAGTGGTAGCAAGAGCTGGCCAAGCAAAGACATAAAGTCAAGATTTTGTCATCCTGGGTTGACTTAATAGCTGAGATCCCTGTCAACTGCTAGTTGATCCCTGTTAACTGCAACAAAGGTTTTCCAAGGAACTGGTTTCCCCTTGGGACTAAATTCCCATGAGAAGCTGTTTCTGTAGTTTGTTTGGTTTTAACTCAGAATAAACTTTTTTCCCTTGGGTTTAGGTTATTGGGAGCCCAAATTAGCAAGATTAAATAATGGAGGATCATATAATGCTTGGATTGCAGAAAAATCTTCAACAGATTATGTCTCTACACCTTGGATCCAGGTATGACTTATTAACTTGATAATATTGACTCCTATTATAATAAAAATGACAGTGACTTCATAATTTCATCTTCTTGCTCTTGCAATGTTAGGAAAAATAGCAATTATTAGATGGTAGGCTCTGTTCTCAGTATTCTACATATTCAAAATGAACCCAATGAGGCTATTTCTAGTAATATCCCACTTTACAGATGAAAAAAGGTAAGACTTCCCAAAGTCACACATAGCCAGTTAGGGACTGAGCTAGGATTCAAGTCCATGTACTAAGTGTGCAAATATGGATTGCATCTAATAGTTTTACTATCAATAGTTTGCTGAGACCTTAGATTCTAGTTTTTTAGTACAAAAGCAAGCTGGTTGTACAGCAAATTAAGGCAATGAGTGATTTGTTAACACAAACAGTTCTGCTTTGCTGTATTACAGGTGGACTTGCAAAGGGAAGTCTTACTCACAGGGATTCAGACCCAAGGTGCCAAACACTATCTGAAGTCCTACTATACCACTGAGTTTACTGTGGCTTACAGCTCTGATCAGTCAAATTGGAGGATCTTCAAAGGGAATAGCACAAAGAATGTGATGGTCTGTATGCATTTTTCCTTTCTGAATTTCAAGACCCACCCTCATAGCTATGTCTAGTTTACCTTAGATTATGACTGTCTTTAAAAAAAAAAAAAACCTTCTGTATATTAGAAAGAGGAATGGCTTTGCTAGGGCTTTTGACTGTATATGACAAATTATGATAAACCTGATTTCTGAAACTTCAAAACACCATAAAACTTGGGGAAAATAATTACTTTATCATCCAGCTAAATATCCAGACCTCTCATATTGGCACATGGGGTACAGGAGAGTAGAACATCTGGTTTTGAGCTTTAAGGAACGTGTATGAAAAATTAGCCACCCAGGGTTTGATTTTACTAAATTTTACTTTTTATTTTGTTCTTGATTTCAGTGCACCTGAAGGAAAGAGTTGTATTAATATCACTCTCAAGAATTCTAACCAGTCTCCTTATTCTTTCTACCCTTCAGAGTCTTATGTTTTTAGTTGTCCTTAGCAGAAGGAACAGGCAAAGTATAACTACAACAATTTTCCTAAAAATGTGGAAAGATACCAAAACTTTTAAAATCAAATTGATTTGGTTAGGGCCACAAAGAACTTAATATTACAATTTTATTATATTTTATTATATTATATGATTATATGTTATTATTTATTATGTATTCTATTTATATTATATTATTTATAATTTTATTATAAAATCACCTATTAGACAATTGTTATATAATTAAAATTTCCTCTTTTCCTCTAGTATTTTGACGGTAATTTTGATGCCTCTACAGTAAAAGAGAATACATTTGATCCCCCTTTTGTGGCTAGATATATTAGGATCTCTCCAACTAGATCCTATAACAGACCTACCCTTCGACTGGAGCTGCAAGGTTGTGAGGTTAACGGTAAGAGGGAAAATGCACTATTTTCTTGCTGTTGCGCAAAGAATCAAGATTTGGTAGGTGTGGGAGGATAGGTAGAGTTATTCTCTTGAATCACTGCAGCTCCTAAAAAACCTTTGTCAAACAGAGATTCCACTCAGATAAACTCCATGTGATCAGGACCAAGACTGGTTCTACCAGCCAGAGTAGAGAGCATCTCTCTGTCTACTGATAAAAGCACTACCTGACCCTCTGGGGAAGAACCTTAGCTCACAAAGACCTCAGCTGATCCCTTTTTAATAATAACTATCTGAGATTCAAACTAGACCTGACTCTTTCAAAGTCCTCCAGGCCACTCAACTTTAACGTCATAAAAATATTGAGCAACATTACTGTCACATATTATTGTTTACAGAATATTTTTGAAATTTAAATCTGCATTCCAACTGTCTGAAACCTGATTGTGCTCCATATAGTTTCATACCCTATATAGGTACCCAAGCCTCTTCTCTGTAAGCTTTTTTTCAGAAGGTCAGTGTTATCTGTGGTATAAATAAATCTAGGTGATCATAAACAGCCATAATAAAATTCTACCACACATAACATGGCTTATTCTTAAGGCAGTACCTTCCAAAATTTTTCACATAAGCACATATAGGAAATAACATCACTCTAGCATTCTGGGATAAAAAACAAAAGCCATTGACCCACAGCTTGGCTACTCCAGGAACCTCCAGTTTCAACCAAGACCTGAGGTAGGAGAGAAACAATATACAATACCCAAGTGTTTCTGAGACAGCCTATAGGGAGAAAGTACATTCTCTCAGGGTGGACAGAAGAAGCCTTGGCCTACAGTGGAGAAAGTATTTGAAATTTGGAAATAGTTTCTTATCAAATCCAGTAATGGAATATAGTACACTCTTAATATTCATGAGGGATAGTGATAGGGACATTTTGCCAATTAGCAGAGAAACAATGCAAATTTTATACAGGCAAGAACTTCACCCTTGAAACTGCTCCATAAATCAGTGGGCTTTTCCCCACATGGTATATGATATCATTGGTACTTTGTAAGATTATAGAGTCAAACTACTCTCAAATGTGACTTTCAACTCTATTAATCTATTTAAAACCTCTATTTTCTATACAAGAAGCATTACTCTTTTTCTGTTCACTTTCTTGGTATCTGTATAACTAGTATTAGCAGTGGGCTTTCTTCTATGAGAGGCTTTTTTTTTAATGGAGAATATAAAGTATCACTTCAGAAAAATGTCTCCATGATTTCCTAACAAGAGCAGAGCATCACATCATCATCATCATCAGCAGCAGCAGCAGCATTATCATGCTGATGGAGGAAGACAGACAGCTGGGTATTCCCCTGCCTATGTATCTTATACTCACAGTTTATCCTTGCTGCTTATGATGTTCAAATACATGCCCTGGCAAAATTTCAAAAGATATATACCATGAATCACCCATAAAGAATTGAAAGGAAAAGATTAAATTTGACTACCAAGCATCCACTATGTCTTCTTTGTAGTTTGCTAGAAGAAACAGAATGATTTTATATACCTAGTAATATAAGTATATTGTCTACTTCAAAGCAAACATAAGGTTCCATGACTCCCTTAAGAACAGAAATAAGTTTAGATATTGAGACTGTGATATCAGACTACCAAGGCTTAAATTGAATTTCTTATTCTTCTAGCAGTGACAACTTTAGGCAAGTATTTTTTTTTTCTTGCTGTGCTTTTGTTTTCTCATTTGTAAAATGGAAATAATTAAGAGTATTAAATAATACATGGAAAACTTGAAAAAAGGATTTGGCACTTGAGACAATATTTTTGTGCTGGATATTTTCATTATAACTTGGTAGTAATACAATACTATTTCTACATTGCAAAACATTATGTGGGGAATATTGGTGGGGTGTAATTAATCACCTTACTTTTCTTTTGATAGGATGTTCTACACCACTTGGTATGGAAAGTGGAAAGATAGAAAACACGCAAATCACAGCTTCCTCATTTAAAAAATCTTGGTGGGGAGATTACTGGGAACCTTTCCGTGCCCGTCTTAATGCCCAGGGCCGTGTGAATGCCTGGCAAGCCAAGGTGAATATCCCCTTTGAATATGAAATGCTGTAAATCCAGAGTTCTAAACCAGTGATCTAAGTTTAGAAAATGCCTCCAAGAGAGTTGTATTGCCCCTGATATTCAAGTGACTTAATTAAAGGGTAACTGTTAGTGGATTCATTTTTATTTCACTCTTCACCTGGCTGGCAAAATCAGAATGGAATCAGAATTCAGAACCATCTTGTCAGCTAAAGCTCAAGTTCCCTAATTTCTACCCTCTTATTTCCCTCCCTTAAGATACCTAATTCTCCAATTTTCTGGACTCTATAGGATTCTAGGTCCTGTCCTTAAATTAGGACACAAGAGAGGAAAAGGGAACTGTGGTGCTAACGGAATAAAAGAGAAATTTAGACTCCGTACAGATAGTCTGGGGAACCAATGTCTGTGTCTTTCTAATAAAGAAAGAATTACTGGATGTTAAAAAGGTGAGGGGCTTTACAAAGCATCTATTAAGACTTTTTCTTTAAAGTCTAAGCACAAAAGAGATGAAATATTTTAGCTTAGCCTGACGGCAGATTCAGGAATTCCATTTCCCCATAACCAACTCAGTGCTCCTTCTATCATTTAAAGTAACCCAAGCACCTCATTTTGCAATTGTGCTGGGGTGCTGGGGGAATGGAAAATGAGACCCAAAGGAGAATGATAAAAGTAACAATGTTATATTTATATAAAATATAAACAATACAAATAAAAAGTTAAAGAGAGAGGGGATGCGGTTTAATCATTCCCAATGACTTAGAGCTGTTTGTAGAGAAATCTTGTCACACTATCCTCCAATTTGACAGCCTTTTTAAAAGCTGGCTCTGCATGTAATTTGTTCATTGTCTATATGATGTAATAAAGGTTCTAAATTTAATTTTTAATGCTGTCATTTTCACCTGTAATTCTAGGTCAGATCTATTGATATTTGTTTGACTTAACCTATTAGATTAAATGTCTTTATAGGTTTCTTTAGAGAAGCTGAAAATTTAAGCCATACATATGCAGGCATTCACACAGACTAGTACCTCTACCTCTTGTATGTCCACAAAAATTGTTTTTGCTTAAAAATTTCTCTCGTTACCCACACTCGGTATCACTAGGACCACCTTGATTTGAAGACACACTAAAATAAAACCACCAGATATCACTAGATAGTAGTAAGAAACTAGCAAAATATTATCTACATAATAATTTTAATTCAATTAATTTGCTTTAAAATACAGATAGCATTTGTATACATACATATGTGCTCACACAGACATCCACTACTGAGTGGAAATATTCATTATTTCATATAGAGTCGAATGAAACTATGACCAGTCTCCCAAAGGTGAAAATTCATCTTTGATTACTCCAAAACTCAATTCATTCTCCTGATCGGCTTCCTCTGAGTACATATCACCAGACAAATGATTAGACATTTTCTAAACCAGAAACAGGATAATTACTATGCCACACTATGTCATAGATATGGTCTTACCAGGTGTCTCAAATATTACATTTACTTGAAATATCAAAAAAGAAATTGGAATACTTCTATTAACATTAGCCATGGAAGAAAAAAAGTAGGACTTTTCTAAAATAGATTAAATAACAAGATTATTAAAACCTTTCCCATAGTATCATTTTATTTAAGTAAGTCCACTTGAGAGAATAATATTGACAGATAATATAGGCATTTAATGTTTTTCTCAAGTAGAATTCATTTACTTATTCAAAAAGAATTTGTGGAATACAAATGGTGCACTATGTATCATGAGAAGCAAAACTAAATATGCTCTCAAAGAGTAAGGGATACGAACAAGTAAATAATTATTGTACAATATGTGAAATACTCCAGTAGATGTTTATATATGTGCTGTGACAGCAAACAGAACAAGGAAAGCTTTCAGCAGATAGAGTATTTTAAGTGATGAGATAGAAACGAAATCCTCTTGAACTCTATGCATTTCTGAGTGTCTTAGTCTAAAAAAAATCTATCTTATCCATGTGTTATCATTTTCATAGGCAAATAATATCAAACAGTGGTTACAAATTGATCTGCTCAAAATCAAGAAGATAACTGCAATTGTAACCCAGGGTTGCAAGTCTCTGTCCTCTGAAATGTATGTGAAGAGCTATACCATCCAGTACAGTGACCAGGGAGTGGAATGGAAACCTTATAGGCAGAAATCCTCCATGGTGGACAAGGTGGGAGCTTGGCAAAAAGAAAACAATTTAAAAACTTTATTATGATAATAATAGTACACTGCATTTGTAAATGGTTCTCTACACTTGACAAATATGTACTGACATGCGCTGTCTTTTTAAGTTTCTAAATCCTAGCTCTGCAGGTAGCTTGTCTGGGGACAGGAACAGAGCCCCTACCTACTCCCTGTGAAACAGAAAAAAGACAGGGGTTGATGTGAAGCTTACTTAGCTATGATAGAGCTAACTGCTGAAGGGTTGTATGGTCAGCCTAAGTTACTGTAAATTACCATAGAATGGGTGACTTGACATGCACTATTTGTCACAGTTCTAAAAGTTAGAGTCCTAGGCAAGGGTGCCGGTTATGGTCAGGTTCTTGCTGATGGTACTCTTCCTGGGTGTGTTCTTGTATGACCTTCCTTGGTGTGTGGAGAGGAAGAGGGAGGGAAGGAAGGAGGTATCTTCTCTTTTTATAAGCATTTTAATCTCATCTTGAGGATTCCACCCTCATGACCTAATATAATCCTAATTACCCTCCAAATATCCTGCCTCCTAATACCATTCTATTGGGGATTGAAGGTTTTGATATATGAATTTGGGAGGACACAAAAAATACAGTCTATAATAGGGGCTAGAAAAGGTCCCACTGTGAAATAAAAATATATTAGCATTGCCTTGGATATACCTATTATTCATGACTAATTAAACATCCATGACCATAAAACTTTCTGTATCATATTCTCACTAAGCAGAAAACAATTGTATCTTTACTGGTAAGGAGACAAACTTTCTACAAGATGAAGTATTTCATTACACTCCTAAATTCCTACTTACGTGATTTTAAAAATGCTACTAGAGGTAAAACTAAGGAGATGAACCTAATGTTCCAATACCCAATGAGCCCAATTCCAATACCTGGGCTAAAGCTAGTAGGATGGGGCGACACAAGAAGGAGTGAACTTTTGCTGAATGTCTACCATGGGCTTAACACTTATCTCGTTAATGAATTTAATTTTTCTTTCTTTTTAAGCCCCATGTGGGTGCATTGGTTGTTTTATTTCTCACTGTGCAAGCATGTTCTCACATCAGGATAGTTATTGTCAAAAACTAGTGATTTAGCTTCCATTATGTGTAAATCTTGGGGAACTTGCTGAGGATGCACAAAAAAGAAAGGCATAAAATTCATTCTAAATGAGGATATAGGGCATATGCTGAAAAGGATTAAAAAGTTCATGTTTGTACTTTATTTTATATGTTAGTGATAATTCACCATTTATTAGTGTTCCCTTTATGGCACTTTCTAGGCTTTCAACATATGCTTACATATTTTTTCAAAATTTTCACAGAAACTTCTGTGAGATAAATTTTCTTATCTCTATTTCACCAGTGATGAAATGGAGAAACAGAGATTGTAATTTGTTCAAAGTCACAGAGCTTTTCCACAGTACCATGTCAGGTTTCTTCATTTTTCCCTAATTTAACTTAGATCCCAGTGAGGTAAGACAGACAGGAGTCTGTCTATCTGGTGTGTGATTTCATAATTAATTGAAGAATATCTCTATGATAATGTCAGGCATGTTCACTAATGTCCTCAGTTTGAATTAAAAACATTTTTAAAATATGTAAAATTTTTATACCCATTATACCACCATTAAAGATTTTCTCTCATTTTGCTTTCAGATTTTTGAAGGAAACAGTAATACTAAAGGACATGTGAAGAATTTTTTCAACCCACCAATTATTTCCAGGTTTATCCGCATCATTCCTAAGACATGGAATCAAAGTATTACCCTTCGACTAGAACTCTTTGGCTGTGATATTTACTAGAATTGAATATTCAAAAAGATAGGAGGGGTCCTTAAATATAAAAACCATTTAGAGTGGGCAATGTATTTTATAGCTATTTCAAATGTTAATGATTTTCTACTATTTCCTTTATTTTCTATAGGAGAATGAAATTTTATATATGAAACTTTTATAATGCAACTCCTTGCTACCATTAGGCGAGGCAGTACTATTACTCCTACATTAACTTGAAAATACATGGGAAAGGATTAAGAACCAACAAGAAAATGGCTCTTCTTCCACAATGATGAAGTATATTGTGTAAAGTAAGACTCATGTAGTTAGCATGCTTCATTACCATTCTTTTAAATTTCATTCACATTAATAAAAAGATTACATTGACCTGGCTAGCTTTCACTGCTACATTTCTTTGAAAGAACTATGATTTTAAAGTAAAGAAAGGGGCCTCCCGGGTGGCGCAGCAAGTTGAGCGCTGTGCTTTGAAGCTGTCCACAACCTCTGTAGCGTGGGTTCGATTCCCGGCCAGCCGGGGTGAAACCCACATGGTGTGGCAGACCTCTTCTGCCTCACCCACTGCTCCCCTCAGAAGTGTCTTTGGTCCATCTGCCTGTTCTGCTCCCCGCTCTCTCTGGTGAATTCTCTCACCCTCCCATGCCTCTGACCTGTACCCCAGTTCTTGTGTAAATACTCTTAAAAAAAATAAAGAAAGAAAATAAAGAAAACAAATATGATTTTTCATTGGCTTTTCCCAGCAGTAGAAAGGGGGGAAAAAAATCTTACCATGTGAAACTACTAGTTCTTAAAATACCCTGACCCACCTAAATGACAATGATTTTTCTGACCCTCACTGAGTAAAGATATGAGTCAGCGTGTTTTCAGAAGTCCTCTTGGACTTGTGAATCAGGTCTGATCTCCCTTGGGCTGCACATATTGATATTCAAGTTAGGGGGTCATTAGACATGGAATGAAACCAAACCCACTCTGATAAAACTGAACATGTAACCTTGACTTCCTTCTAGCTGGCATTATATGAAATACTATTTAAAAACATAGGTTCACCTAAGGGAAAGCTACTACCTGTGAACAAAGCACTGGAACTATTACTCAGATGCAGCCATTCGTGCTAGAACTGGCACCAAACCAATCTGGCAAGCAGTTGAAGTTCTCATTCAGTGCCCTTCTCTCTGTTTATCCAACCTACCCCTTTCTCTTCCTCAGACATTGCCCCTTTTAGCATTCCCTGCCCTGAGAACTTGGCATTCAATGATCCTAAGACATAGCAAGCCTGGGGGACTTTTTGACATCCTTTAAGTTACTTGGAATAGACAGTAACCGATGAACAAACCATCTCAAAATTTAGTGCTTAAAGCAACAATAAAGGTATTATCATGTCATTGTGGCATGACTGCTCAGCTGGGCAGTTTTACTGCTTGATTTCATTTGGGTCCCCTGTGAGGGTACAATCAGACAGTGGTTAAGCCAGAGTCATCAGGAAGCTCAACTAAATGCTGGGGTAGCCTGTCCTGTCTCCCTCTCCAAAATGTTTCTGGTTCCAAGGGAAGCCTTGTCAATAAATGGTGCTGGGAAAACTGGACTGCAACATGCAAAAGAATGAAACTAGACTACTACCTAATACCATATACAAAAATCAACTCAAAATGGATAAAAGACTTGAATGTAAGAACTAACACCATAAAATATATAGAAGAAAGAATATATATATATAGAAGAAAACATAGACAAAAAACTTCAGGAACATCTTTGAGGGTTCTTCTCCAGAAGCAAGGCAAACAAAGGAGAAGATAAACAACTGGGACTATATAGCAAGCTAAAAAGCTTCTGTACATCAAAAGATACAATAATCAAAACAAAGAGACATCCTATGGAATAGGAGAAAATATTTGCACACCATATGACAGATAAAGGACTGATAGCAAAGATCTACAAAGAACTTACACAATTCAACAAAAACAAAGCAAATAACCCAGTCAAAAAGTGGGTAGAAGAACTAAAAAGACACTTCTCCAAAGAAGAAATACAAATGGCCAATAGGTATATGAAAATCTGTTCAGGGATTCTCTGGTGGTGCAAGGGATTAAGGCTCAGCACTGTGAAGCTATCCCAAGGCACTGCAATTCCATGCCCCACCAAGGAGCTAATTCAGTTGGTGCAGCAGATCTCTTCTGTCTGGCCCACTGCTCCCCCCAGCAGTGTGTTTTAGTTGGTCTCCCTGTTCTGTTCCCTGCTGTGTCTCTGGTGAATCCTCTCAGCCCCTGCATCTCTGGCCAGTTCTTATATGCATAAATAAATAAATCTTAAAAAAAAAGAAAATTGTTGAACATCACTAATTACTAGGGAAATGCAAATAAGATACCACCTCACTCCAGTAAGAATGGTCCACATTTTAAAAAACCAGAAACAACAAATTCTAGAAAGCATATGGAAATTAAGGAACTCTCTTATACTCTTCATGGGAATGTAAACTGGTCCTGCCACTATGGAAAGCTGTGTGGAGCTTTCCAGAACACTAAAAATAGATCTACCATATGATCCAGCAATTCCACTCCCAGGAATCTATCCAAAGGACAAAAAAACACTAATTCAAAAGGAAACCTGCACTCCTACGTTTATTGCAGCACTAGTTACAGTAGCCAAGATGGAAACAACCCAAATGCCCCAAAATAGATTAATGGATCGAAAATGTGTGGTATATTTATACAATGGAATATTACTCAGTGATCAAAAAAGACAAACTCATGCCATTTGTGGCAACATGGATAGAGCTGGAAGGGATTATGCTAACTGTAATAAGTAAGATGGAAAAAGACAAATACTAGATGGTCTCGCTTATATGTGGGATATAGAAAAACCAAACAAAAGGAAAAGTAGAAACTAGAAATCTTACCATAGAACTGAGGCATACAGCAAATGAGGGGGGTGCAGTGGAGTCAAAATAGTGGAGGGAAGAGCACAAGGGAATATGGCGATGGTACACAAATATGGTGATGGTATGGTGGTGGAGAACCATGGGGACTACAACTATGTAAGAAAACTTTGATTAGTTAATGAAAATAAATAGTTTTTTAAAATTTTTTCAGGTGCTCTTCTTATTACATGGTTTCACCGAATGGAAATTCCATTTGATATCTCAGACAGGGAAGCTGGGCTTCTTATAGAGAATTTCAGGTTCCCAAAAGCAAATGTTCAAACAGAAGATGCCAGTCCTTTTAAAGGCTTGATCCAGAACCAGCACAGCTTCACTTCAGCTGCACTCTGTAGGGGAACCAACTCCCGGACCAGCCCAATACAATGTTGGATAGAACTACTCAAGGGTGTGCCACTGTTATCTGTCATATGTGGGGAAATTGATTGACAGTTGAGATAATCACATGGATATATTTGGATAGTGATGAGTTTATGATTATTTTGTTTTGTTTTGTTTTATCAGTGGCCTACATTTATTTACACTAGCCCCAATTTATCTCCATTTTCATGTTTTACACTTAGGGGAAGCTTCTTAATATCTCAGGAAGGATGTATAGATCACCTGCCTTTGGGGGAGGAGCATTAAATTTGGCAATAGGTTTACCTTCCTTTCTATTTATCTCCCCACTGCTTTCTATCAGAGTTCCTCCTTGTTGACTAAGGATGTTTTCAAAAGCCTCAGAAAATAGACTTTTCTGAAGCCTATAATGTGATCATTCTATTTTCAGATATGACATAGAAGAAAATGTAAAATTTATTTTCTGTTTGGTCTTGGGGAAATAGTGAAAAATGTTATATGTTTTTGTGTAAAGTGCTTAAATAGTATTTGGCACATAGTAACACTCTATCGGTATTATTACATTAATAATAAGATAAATGTGATACACTATAAATTAATGTTATTAATTATGAAAAATTATTAATTTATGCTGTATTGACTACCTTGTAGTTTGTGTTAATATGCATATAATAAAGATGGTTGAAATGGTAAGTTTTATAATTATGCAGTTCAGTAGTATTAAGTACATACAAGTGTTGTACTTTTTTGTTGTTGTTGTTGAGGTATTCCTGCTGTTCTTTTTTTTTTAATAATAAATTTTATTTTTATATTCCCCATACAATTGCAACCCACCCATTCTAACCCCAATCCCTCCCCTCCCACCCCCCACCCCCCAAAAAGTATCTCTGGTTCATAGTTTTTTGTTGATTTTGATTTTCACTTTCTTATAGTTATTCATTTTCCTGGTCCCTTATTTAAATTTTCTAGATTCCTGCTATGAGTGAGACCATCCGGTATTTTTCTTTTTCTTTCTGGCTTATTTCGCTGAGCATGATCCCTTCCAGCGCCATCCATGTTGCTGCAAATTGCATGTGTTTATCTTTTTTGAATGCTGAGTAATATTCCATGGTATATATGTACCACATCTTCTTGATCCACTCATCTATTTTTGGGCATTTGGGCTGTTTCCAAAGCTTAGCTATTGTAAATAGTGCTGCTATAAACATAGGGGTGCAGGTGCTCTTTGGAATTGATGTTTGTGTCCTTTGGGTAAATACCTAGGAGTGGAATTGCTAGATCATATGGAAGCTCTATGTTTAGTAGGTCCAGAAATCTCCACACAGCTCTCCATAGTGGTTGAACCAGTTTGCACTCCCACCAACAGTGCAGGAGAGTTCCTTTTTCTCCACACCCTCGCCAATATTTGTTGTTGCTAGTTTTTTTAATATGTGCCATTCTCACTGGTGTGAGATGGTATCTCATGGTAGTTTTGATTTGCATTTCCCTGATTACAAGTGATGTTGAACATTTTTTCATATGCCTGTTGGCCATTTGCATTTCCTCTTCAGAGAAGTTTCTTTTTAGCTCTTCTGCCCATTTTTTGACTGGATTATTTTCTTTGTTGTTGTTGAGTCTCATCAGCTCTTTGCAGATTTTTGTGATCAGTCCTTTATCATTAGTGTTGTGTGCAAAAATGTTCTCCCAGTTGGTGGGGTTTCTCTTTGTTTTTGTTATTGTCTCTTTTGCTGTGCAGAAGCTCTTTAATTTGATGTAGTCCCAGCTGTTTATCTTTGCCTTCACTATCACTGCTTTGGGTGATGTGTCTGTAAAGATGTCTTTGATGTGCATATCACGTAGTGTTTCCCCTATATTTCCTTCTATGTACTTTTAATGCTCTATTTCTACCTGTACCTCTATGCTTTTACCAGTAGGTGGTGAATCCAGTCCAACTCTACATAGCCAGCTGTTATGGAGACTTTCTCACATGGATGTCAAACCTCAATTATCCTGGCCAAACAGAGAATTAAACAGCTTGCACTGTCTTCTTCAATGGACTTAATTGTTCTATTATATTTTCTCAGTAGTAGGGACTATTTAACATTAGTTTACAACATGAGTCCACCAGCTAGTGTGAAATTCAGAAATTATTGTCAATTATCCACAAATTAGATAATTTTAAAAATTAAGTAAAAATTCACAAATGGAGAAGGGACTATACTTGCAAACTACAAATTAGTTTCCAGTGGAGAAGGCTTGATACGGGGAGAGGTAAATAAGTTGTGCCAGAGATAAACTAGAAAAGAGTATCAGTATGCTAGATCTTCATGCTAGTATGAAGATAGTGTGGTTGGGTATTTGCCAGGCATGATATAGAATATTTTCTGCCTTCCTAGCAGCTTTCTAAATTAAAGGTTCTCATACTTCTGGTGGTAAAATAACTAGAAAGCACATACTCTTAACAAAAAAATAAAGCTCAAATGACTAAACACAACATAATTTTATGTGCTATTATGAATGGATAAATAAATTTATCTCTCATCTTGCTCTCCCAAAAAGTTTAAGGTTGTTTTAAAAAACACAAAATACTACTTGATAACAAATGTAAAAATAGAGAAAGCAAAAACAGTAGTAATAAAATAAACAAAAGAAAGGATTACATGAAAATGCATACCATAAAGCTCTTCTCCTTGCTAGGATAGGCTTGGATTTAGCAGCAAGTTTTTAATATCAGACGCAAAAATAAAAACCTTTTCAATTTTATAACACAGTGTCTCCAAAAATTGTTCCAAAGATGCACTTTCCTTGATTTTGAAATGAAAAATTTCTCCCAAAGGTCCACAGAAAGAAGCACCATATAATGAGCAAAGTGACTCTAACTAGAGCAGATTTCTCAGCCCTGTTTCCTGCACTTGCATGGGAGAGGCAGAGGGATTCCCAACAAGGCAGAGTTCAGTAAAACAAGTCTTCAAAAGTCAGTGCTTTATCACCCAGATACATGGATCTGGGCTGGTCTGGGTTAAGCCAAAAATAGAATTACAGTCTCTAAAGGAAAACAGTTTAACTTCAGACAACAGTTCCTATCTTAAGTATTATTTTCTCTAAGTCTTAACTTGGATTATCAAACTCAAGATTGTATGTGCTGAAAAGTGTAACTAATATTTTGCAAAGTTGTTCTGTTCTTGCACCAGATTTTTTTAATAAGTAAATGGTAGTAGGTGCCAAATAGTTCAAAACAATTAATGAGAAAAAAAGCAAATTTAGAAAATTATGTCCATAAGTCTAGTTTTTCTTTCTGTAACTTTGGAATACAGCTCCATTCTATTTTGGTAGTACAAGTCTTTACTCCAGCTCACAGAAGAATACCTATGGCAAACACATCAATATTCAAACATATATATGGACATTATCTGACTTGCAATTTATTTCAATTAGTACAGGATGAATTATTTGTAATAATCACCTTTCCTGAAAATGAATATAACACGTTTGGCATCTTTCAATTCAATTCAATTAATATTTATTTTTAATTATTTATAGAAAAGGAAATTGCACATACTGCAAAAAAGTGCTGAGCAGGTGAATAAACCCTCAAGGAACTGGTCAACTTATTTGCAAATTCCTAGTTAGTAAGGTGTGGTTGAGTAATTACATATTAATAGCTAGCTTCTTAATATTCAGGCATAATTAATTTAATTATGCAATTATATAATGTCATATTAACACTCAGTACAATACACTCTACACAAATAGTTTCTCCCAGAATTTGAAATCATTTGGACTATAACCCAGATATTGAAACAAATAGTTATAAGCTCCCTGGACAAGGTATTTGCTTTAGGAAAGTGCTATTTATCAAAGATTAAAGCTTTGCAAATAAACCCAGGTTTATATTTAACTATCTTTTGCCAGTCTCCTCTCCACACATACTCATTTCCCTAACACTTCATTGTAATTTTTCAATATTCATGATAGTAAATTTTCCCCTTTTTCATATTAAGAGACCTCCTTTTGAATTTTTATTGTCTATTTATCAAGATACATCTTGTGATTAAGATCCAGCCCCTTTCAAGTGCTGGATTCCTTAAACCTTATGCCATGATTTGGAAAAAAAAAAAAAACTACCTAGTGATATTCTGTAGTTTCTTACAATCTCAATTTGTATGAATGTGGAGGGATGTTAAATTCGACTACAGGCCTTTTCAAGAATATATACTTCAAGTGCAAGGCTTCCAGTATATTTCTGAAATCTGTATACCACCCTTTTTACTTTCTATTTCTGACCTTTGCTCTGTTTCATTCTTTGGACTACTAAGGATTTATTAGTAAACAGTATTTTTTTGGTTTTCCTTTCTTCGGTCTTTTCGTTTTCTCTTTTCCCAGAAAATAATGGCACTATTTTCGTGTCTCTTTCTCCTTTGACTTTCTGGCTAAGCTTGCACTCAATTAAAATTCCACCTTACTGTGATAAGCATATATCTCTTTAGTCAATTCGTTTATAGACAACTTATGAAGAGGTAGGAATTGTTCTAAGTACTGGAGAACAGACAAAACCTCAATCTAGTGGAGCTTACCTGCAAGTTGAAGGGACAAATAAAAATATACAGAGAGAGACCATTAGACAACTAGCAACAATAAATCAGAGGATGGAACAGGTATGTGTGTAAGGGAGGAGATCATTAAATAGGATGGTCAGGGAAGATCCTAGAGAGAAAGTGACATTTAAGCTAAAAACTGAAGGAGGTGATTAACTAAACAACACAGATACATGACAGGAAAATTTAGCTGGCAGAAAGAACAGTGAGTGCAACCGTCCTGTAATAAAAATGTGCAGGAGGTGATCTAGGAGAAACAGGAACCCATGAGGTTGAAGTCTACTGAGCAAGGGGGACAGCAGAAGACTATCAGAGATTAGCGTGTGGGAAAAGGTGGGAAGAGGGGTGGAGCAGGAGGGATTGGCAGTGCAGGTCTAGAAAGCCTCTGGACTTTTTTGGTGAATGATATGGGAGGTAAACTTTTGTGTTTTGATCCTAGTTATACTTTCAAAGAAATGTTCTGCATGCTATATTGATAATAAACTATAGGGGAGCAACAATATTCACAGGAAGACCTACTTTGATGCAATTGCAATTACATATAAGTGGATAGTAGCAATAAAGGTGGTAAAAGTGGTGAAATTCTGGACATATGTTAAACCAGTAGAATTTGTTGATTGGATTGTGTACAACATAACAGCTACAGCTTATTTGAATAAAAGTCCCCTCCTTTAAAACACCAGCAGGCTTTTTAAAAAGCCCAATGTTGTTTACATGATCCTTTCTTTGTGTTTTCTATCAATTGTCAACATATCAGTTTACATTCCACCTACTTCAGTAGCAAATTCCTGTGAATGTGACCTGAACCCTGGCATCTCTCAGGTCTACCTGTGGAATGTTAAACCCAACCAGCCAGAACCTCCTTGTTCACCCCACCCACTCAGAGTTCACTAAGGCCTCCGTTTTCTCTCGACCCCTTCATTATCTCCTGCCTCTTTGCCCACTTGTGGCTTTACTTCCTTGTCTAAGCACCCGGTGCCCATGTTCATCAACATGACTTACAAACCCTCAGATACTCTTATCTGTATTTCTGTCCCTCATCCCTATGCCCTGAGAAATCCTCATCCTTGGATCTTTCCCATCCCTGCATTTTCCATGCCTACAGCTTAGCTGTATCACATGGTCATGAATGCCTAGCCAGGCAGTCTCATACGTATCCCTGTCAGTCACAACCTACATAAATTATTTTCAACTTCCATACTCTATGGTATAACCTGTCTCATTCCTGTTTACCTTTTTCTCATATCTATTCTCTTACCACACAGGAGGATAGATAATATTAGGGAACGCTCTCAAGGCTCTCCCACTACTACCCAAGGTCTATTTATCTCCATGTACATCCTCTATACCTCCTGCCCCAAGGGGGAAAATAAGCTTCCATTTTCTTAGTCAAAATCAAACCTTGATTTTCAATTTACAATTCTAGTAGATTCCCCTGTTTCAAAACTCCCAAATCTCATAGTGGTGATTATTACAGTTTTATTTGTCAAAACTTAACTACACACTTATAATGGATGGTTTTTACTGGATGAGAATTCTATCTTAATAAAATTAAGAAACCCTGAATGACTTCCATTTCTTTCCCTCTGCTGATGAATTTATTCCTGCTCTGACAAAAAAAAAAAAAAAAAAAAAGTTAAATTTGAACAGGTAATCTGCATTAGCTATCTGCATAAGCACTTAAAGAGATCCTAATATGTGCCAAGTTCTCTCCTAAGTATTTGGAACCTGACCTTCTATGGTTCTTAGATAATAATAGATCTCACTTCCTCTAGACCAATTTTGTGCTTGACACTGCACAAAACAGTTAACAAATCTAACTTCATTTGGTCCTCCCAACTATACCAAAAAGTATATATTATTACCTCACTTTCTATGAGAAAATAGTCTTAGAAAGAGATAGTAACTTGCCCAAGATTGCCAAAAGGTACATTAGGAGCTGTGACCGAAACACAGGTCTGTCTGGTACACCTCATCAGTAAGCTTTTTATATATATTAAGCCAAATGATGAGGTGTAAGTAGACAGACAGTGGTAATGTAAGACATTATAAAAATCAACTGCTCACAAGTTTTCTGCATTTTCCTGTCCTGTACAAAGGACTGGTCCTCACTGCTGGGGTCACATCAATGTACTCCCAACTTTGTCCCTTGCCAGGATAAGCACTTGAAGCACCAGTTCTCGGTGGACCACCAGATTCAGTACCCTGAATCTATAGAGCAGTTCTTGTATCACACAATAGGAAATGTTAAAAAACTAACCCCAGGTAAAAAACTAGAGAAGGTGTGGTTTATATCATATTGTAAATTGGTATGAGCTACAGGTAAAGCATGAATGAATTGCTCTCCTTGAAGGATATTTGTGCTCTAATATAAAGATAGGGCTTTTGCATCCTGTGTTCATAACAGACTCTAAAGTTGGTTTCATATGAAGATTTTATATTGAAATAGATAAACTAAGCTAACTATGAGCATATAACATAGTAAATGAAGCTGTAAAGTATTAATGAAGGTTGGAAGTGTAACTCAATGTCAGGGAATACAGCCACCAAGAAACATTTATTGTATGATTTATGCTCAAAACACCGGTCACAGAGAATACAAAGTTAAAGACCAAATACTTCATGTCTGATCACAAAACGTTCCCTGTCACTGGGAGAGAAGAAAGTAATGCAATCATCAGAAGTCATTTCTCAGGCAGGAGATGACATGGGCCTAGCTCAAATACATGTGACTTGGGAGTAGTTATGTCCCCTAATAACTGTACACCTCACCAAGAACTGAAAATATCCTCTCTGTTAATAAAGATTCCAGCCAAGCTCACCCTAACACTGGGGAGGAGATAAAAGTTAATCTCTTCTATACTTTTTTTCCAAAAGATTTTATTTATTTATGCATGTAAGAACTGGGGTGTAGACCAGAGGTATAGGGAAGGTAAGAGGATTCACCAGAGACAGAGTTGGTGAGCAGAACAGACAGATCCACTGAAATACACTGTTGGGGGGAGCAGCAGGCGAGAGAGGAGAGGTCTGCTGTGCCATGTGGGTTAGCTCCCTGGCCAGCTGGGGATCAAACACATGCTGCAGTGGCTAGGGATAGCTTGATAGCACTGTCTTTAGCCCCTGAGCCACCAGGAGGCTCCTATCTCTTCTATCTTGGTGGACTTTATATAAAATAGCTTGAACACTTAATATTCTACTGGAGAGTATTTTCATTTATTTTTATTTTTTTAATTTCATTTTATTTTTTATTTTTTAAATTTTTTACATCATTTTCATTTTTGCACAATGTATACATTTTCATCTTGGTTATAGTTCCCATAAAATTCCTACCCCCCTTGTTTTGATCCTACTCCCTCTCCCTCCCCCCGCCCCAGTGTGTCTCTGATTTATAGTTGCTTGTTGATTTTGATTTTTACTTTATTAGAATTAGGTTTTTTTCCTGGTCCCTTATTTAGGTTTTCTAAATTCCTGCTAGGAGTGAAACCATCCGGTATTTTTCTTTTTCTTTCTGGCTTATTTCCCTGAGCATAATCCCTTCCAGCTCCATCCATGTTGCTGCAAATGGCATGAGTTTATATTTTTCGATTACTGAGTAATATTCCATTGTGTATATGTACCACATCTTCTTGATCCAGTCATCTATTTTTGGACATTTGGGTTGTTTCCATAGCTTAGCTATTGTAAATAGTGCTGCTATAAACATAGGGGTGCAGGTGCCCTTTTGAATTAATGTTTCTTTGTCCTTTGGGTAAATACCTAGGAGTGGAATTGCTGGATCATATGGAAGCTCCATCTTTAGCAGGTTGAGGAATCTCCACACAGCTACATGCAAAAGAATAAACCTTGATTACTACCTCATACCATGCACAAAACCAACTCAAAATGGATTAAAGAACTAGACATAAGACCTGAAACTATAAAATATATAGAAGGAGATAAAGGCGAAACACTATATGACATACACATCAGTGACATCTTTAAAGACACATCACCCAAAGCAGTGATAGTGAAGGCAAAGATAAACAGCTGGGAGTACACCAAATTAAAGAGCTTCTGTACAGCAAAAGAGACAGAAACCAAAACAAAGAGACACCCCAACGATTGGGAGAAAATTTTTGTACACAACACTAATGATAAAGGGCTGATCACAAAAATCTACAAAGAGCTGATGAGACTCAATAAAAACAAAGAAAATAATCCAGTCAAAAAATGGGCAGAAGAGCTAAAAAGAAACTTCTCCAAAGAGGAAATATGCAAATGGCCAACAGGCATATGAAAAAATGTTCAACCTCACTTGTAATTAGGGAAATGCAAATCAAAACTACAATAAGGGGCCTCCCTGGTGGTGCAAGGGGTTAAGCACCACACTATGAAGCAATCCGCAGCCTCTGCAGCATGAGTTCAATCCCTGGCTGGTCAGGGAGTAACCCACATGACACAGCAGACCTCTCCTGACTTGTCCGCTGCTCCCCTCAGCAGTGTACTTTGGTCAATTTGCCTGTTCTGTTCCCCACTCTGTCTCTGGTGAATCCTCTCACCCCCCACAACTCTGGCCTGTACCCCAGCTCTTGTATGCATAAATAAATCTTTACAAAAAAAAAAACAAACAACACTACAATGAGATACCATCTTACTCCAGTGAGAATGCCACACATTAAAAAAACTAGCAAGAACAATTGTTGGCAAGGATGTGGAGAAAAAAGAACTGTCCTGCACTGCTGGTGGGAGTGCAAACTGGTCCAACTACTATGGAGAATATTTTTAAATGCCTCACCAAAGCACATGGAAAATATATAACTGAGGGGCCTCCCTGGTGGTGCAAGGGGTTAAGCATAAGCACCATGAAGCCACTGTAGCACGAGTTGGATCCCTGGCCAGGAAGGTGACCCACATGGCACAGCAAACCTCTCCTGTCTCGCCTGCTGCTCCCCTCAGTTTATTTCAGTGAATCTGCCTGTTCTGTTCCCCACTGTCTCTGGTGAATCCTCTCTCCCCCCACATCTCTGGCCTACACCCCAGTTCTTGTACGCATAAATAAATAAATATTTTTTTTAAAAATACATAACCGAGAGAGAGGATAAGTATGAGAATGTGTTTTTGCATGTGTTTATACATTGTTGGAGGGAGGGGAAGAGAGTGATGCATCAGAAATATTTTAATAGATAGTCTAACTGTGGCTGTGAGAATCTCATAAAGCATGTGATCTATTCTTTGATTCAATTATATTGTCACAAATGAATAAGAAGGGAGAAAAAACACACACAAATCCATTTGGGATTTCCTAATTTATGACGCAGTCACATGTGATTATGAATCCTGTTTTTGGAAGTTGTTATAAGATATTATGTGTTTATAAAACATGACTTAAGGGCCTCCCCGGTGGCGCAGTGGTTGAGCGCTGGGTTGCGAAGCTGCCCACACCCTCTGCAGCGCTGGTTCATTCCCCGGCTGCTCCCCGGCCACCGGAGGAGGGTCCCACATGGCACGCAGACCTCTCCTGCCGCTCGCTGCTCCCCTCAGCAGTGTACTTCGGTCCTTCTGCCTGCTCTGCTCTCCGCTTTGGCTCTGCTGAATTCTCTCACCCTCCCGCGCTTCTGACTGTACCCAGTGCTTTAAAAAAAAAAAAATGACTTAAAACATTTTTCTAGAAAGTTCTATGCATCCTTTTTTTAAAAAAATAAAGTAATAAAATTTTCACCACTTGGCTTGGTTTAACAGTCTAGTCAGTTCTGGTTTCAGGTGAAGTCCATTCTGTATAGTCATTCTGACATAGAAGGCTCTTAAACTG
This sequence comes from Talpa occidentalis, assembly GCF_014898055.3. Classification (NCBI taxonomy): domain Eukaryota; kingdom Metazoa; phylum Chordata; class Mammalia; order Eulipotyphla; family Talpidae; genus Talpa; species Talpa occidentalis. The sequence goes on from NW_023601212.1 coordinate 63,092,246, forward strand.
AATCACAGACAGGATTTCCAAGGCTGCCACCTCACAAGTCACTGTCTGCTCCTAGGTTGCCTCTGGCAATCTCTAGAACCCTTCTGGGAAATTGCAAAAGGCAAACCATGAACCTTGGGCCACAAGAATTCAAGTTCTCAGAGAAAAATTCAACAACAGAGATAAGACATCCCCCACAATGCTGACAAGTTTGCAGTCTCCTGATTAAGCCTTTTCAGTTACTCATATTGCTTAAACCCAACTAGGGGCTTAGAAGGACATCCTGTCCCTCTTCTCTTCCCTCTTGATGGGAGCCCAGTTTCTGAAGGTTGAGGGAGGAAGTTGTGTCAACAGGAATGGGAATGCAAATGAGATTCAAGTCCTGAGTTCAGGCTCTGCCATGTGTGGGACTCTGTCATCATACCCTCACCATCAAGATCACTGATGTTGAGAGGTCAGTCAACATCCTTTCCCAGGTCAATTTATTCCTGCCACTTGGGTATAATCTCCCAGTTCAATCAATTGAGTCATAGAACTTTATAGTTGTAAAGACCTTTGGCTATCAGCTAGTCCTAATTCCCATGTTGAAGGAAACTGAGATGCAAGGTACCAATCACTTATGCAAAGTAATATACACTGTTTATAAGAAACTAGAATTTAGGGCTTCCAAATCCTTTTCCAGATTCTTTCCTATAAGTTTCAACAAGTTTTTCCTTTGATGGTTCCTCAAGTGTGTGTGATACTCATACACCTGTGCCATCTAGGCAGGTGATATGTTAAAGCCTTGTTCCTAAGAACATAAAATTCATTCTTTTATTGAATTCCACTGGTGACGGGTACTTGTGGCAGGTCCTTCACATTAGAACTGTTGCACATTAATTTGTCTTTAAAGCCTGAAGTATAATAACCACACAAGCAATTTCTGGAGGAAAGAACTTTGGGAAATTTGGTAGTCTAGAAGGAGATTGTTTTTACATTTTTACTTTGGGCATCTATACTGAAATAAATGCCTGAATTTAGTCCCAATGTAGCCTTCTGAAAATAAGATTAATAAGAACTCAAAACATTTCCATCCTAAAATCATTTTAGGACATAGCTATGTCATTCTGTTTCTTCTACCTTCATTCATTCTATACATTTTCACCAAATTAGTGCTAGATGCCAGGAAGGATACATAGATGAGTGGGACATCTGCCTTTGAGGATTTTATGGACTGGGCAGGGGTAAAGTCATAAAAGTTACAATAAAATGTGATAGCTATAATAGAGGTATATGAATAGCTCTAAGGGAACAGGCAATACATCAGGTGACCTGGATATGTTAAGGAAGTACACAGAGAGAAAATGACACTGTTTTCATTCATTCATTTATTCAACAAGTATTCATTCATTCATTCATTCATTCAACAAGTCCTCCTATAACCAGACACTGTTCTAGAATAGCCAAGTCATTGCTTTTAATGAATTCTAGTGCTTATTCTAGGAAATATGCAAGTAAACAATAAATGGGTAACATAGCAGGTAGCAATGAGTTCTAGGATGAATAAAGCAGGGTAAAGGGACAGAATGATGTAAAAATGGAGACACATGCTATTTTGGTATAAGGTAGTATTTATAATTAGGCAGTGTAGGGTAAATTAATTAATCAGTATTTTTATACCACTAGCCTCTGTGACTATCATCTGTGGCCTTGATGATGAAAATGTAGAAGCATTGGACATGGACATGATTATGAATCACGGACATGATTATGGACACCTGCACTATGGTGTGCACACTTGAGCCGAGAGGCTGGGATAAAAGCCATGGCAGCAGCAACACTGAAGAGAGTGAATAGCGTGACTACAGAGGAAGCCAGACCATGAGATGATACTCGAGAGAGAATGCCAGAGAGAGCCCAGAGAAAAAGCATAAAGATTTGTTGGGGGTAACTAAGCCTCCCAGCCCCACAGCTAGTCCATGCCTGCCTCCATGCAGGCCAGCCTCCCTGTCTGGTATGCCTATGTACTTGCTGTGAGTTGATAGCAAACCTGCCCTGTGCATGCTTGCACAACAGGTGGAAACCTGAAAGTCGTGAGGAGAGCATCATCCCAGTATCTAGTTAAAGACTGTTTCAGGCAGAGGAATTAAAAAGTGCAAAACTCCCAAGGTGGGAGTGTACTTGGTGCATACAAGGAACAATGAGGGAGCCAGTGATTGGCCCCAAATGGGAAGGCAGAGAGTCACAGGAGAGGTATTAATAATTAGGCAGCTCAGAAGAGATGTGATGATGGTTTGGACTATCACAGTAGTAGGGGAGCTAAGGCATCTGAGTGGCACCTTGAGAAGATGGTGCACAACTTGTGGCTGAACATAGGAAAGTATATGGGTGAGTAGTAGAGAATAAGATAACAAAAATTAGAAATAAGAAGTTTCAACATTATTCAATAAGTACGAAAACAACCAGAGGTAAGGACAAAGGTAATGATCAACTTTAAGAAGATTATTCTGACTGTGATATGGAGACTGGCCTGGTGCAGGGAGAGTCTAAAAGCAAGAAAACTGCAAACAAATGCAAGTCAGAGGATGAGGTTGTGGGAAATAATATCTGTTCATGGTTAACAACAGGCTTGGTCTCATAGGGTACACTAACTTTTCACACAGGATGGAACTTTTTAAGATGAGTGAGTGATGGTGGCATTCCAATTAGCTGCCAAGGGATAGCAGAAGACTGGCAGATGCAGGAGGAAGGAATGTGGCCACAAAGCGTATAATAGACAAGCTCCAGAGAACTTTCCCAAAGGGCCTTGTTGATGTAGTACCATACAATGCTTCAATTGTATGGTACCACATTCCCAGCCTACACAGACTGATGAGTAGGCAGCCCTTTAGATGGCTGTTTCATGACACAGCTCAGCTGCAGAGTAATGACTTGATGACTACCTACCAAATTCTGGGTCAAGAACTTAAGAAATAAAGGGGAGAGTCACTTGTGAGCTGAGTTGGCCTTTTACTGGGTAGCAAGGCACAGTCATTTAGTCTATGATTATTGTCAGGACATAAGTTGCTTCTGTTCATGATCTAGGTCATCAGTTTACAGGCAGTGCCCAGAGTGGACTCAGATAACTGATTCATCATATGCAGTCTCTGAATTGAAAATTGTCTTATCATTGTTTTTCTATGGCACAAAGTATAATGCCTTGCATAATAGGTTCCCAGTAAACTCATGTTGAGGGAATAAATGTGATCTTGAAGGACTGAGATCTCAGTCCTTCAGTGATCTCAACTATAAACTAATGGAATTTTTATTGGTACCTATCATACTTATAAAAATGTAAGTATATGCTCTGAAGGTATTACTATACTCTGCTTTCCAGGAGAACTGCTTTGTGGTACACTATATTGAACAGCAAAGAAATAGTAACTAGTAAAGAACATAAAAGGCTGCATGGCATGGAACAGTATTACTGGACTGTGAGTTTGCACAACCAAAAACTATTTTGAGTTTTCTTCTGACTATTTTGATGCTCTTAGTAAATAGACCTATATTTCTTGAACTTGCCTTCAACATTATTTCCAAAATTGATAATAGTTTATCAGTTATCTTTATGTTTTACTGAATTCTATTATGATTTTTATAGTAGATCAAAGTTCAAATTGGAATAACAGGAATGTCTCCAATTTCATCATACCATACTTCCCTTAACCTCTCTGTAATTTAGAATCTTGCTTGGAAGGTAAAGCAATAACCATGCTAATCTTAATTCTTCCTTTTACTCAAAATTTCTACACGCCACACAATTGGTATGAATCAATGCTCCTTTCCTGCCTGCACTATACCACAGGTTAAAAATATTTGACATACTTATGCCATGTAGATGCTTGCTTGTGAAGCTGTCTTTGAGATTTTGTAAATCAATCATCTATTTATTAAGGGGCATTCATTCACCAAGATTCATTAAGTTCCTTCAACTTTCCAGGCACAATGCCAGAAAAAAAGAAAAAAAGAAAAAAAAAACACGAGATTAAGACAAGCTTTCTGCCTCAGTCCACCAAGTTAATAAATATGATTGTTCTACCTAGGAGTGGAATTGCTGGATCATATGGAAGCTCTATGTTTAGTAGGTCCAGAAATCTCCACACAGCTCTCCATAGTGGTTGGACCAGTTTGCACTCCCACCAACAGTGCAGAAGAGTTCCTTTTTCTCCACACCCTCGCCAACATTTGTTGTTGCTAGTTTTTTTAATATGTGCCATTCTCACTGGTGTAAGATGGTATCTCATGGTAGTTTTGATTTGCATTTCCCTGATTACAAGTGATGTTGAACATTTTTTCATATGTCTGTTGGCCATTTGCATTTCCTCTTCAGAGAAGTTTCTTTTTAGCTCTTCTGCCCATTTTTTGACTGGATTATTTTCTTTGTTGTTGCTGAGTCTCATCAGCTCTTTGCAGATTTTTGTGATCAGTCCTTTATCATTAGTGTTGGGTGCAAAAATGTTCTCCCAGTTGGTGGGGTTTCTCTTTGTTTTTGTTATTGTCTCTTTTGCTGTGCAGAAGCTCTTTAATTTGATGTAGTCCCAGGGACACAGAAACATCAATTCCAAAGAACACCTGCACCCCTATGTTTATAGCAGCACTATTTACAATAGCTAAGCTTTGGAAACAGCCCAAATGCCCAAAAATAGATGACTGGATCAAGAAGATGTGGTACATATACACCATGGAATATTACTCAGCATTCAAAAAAGATAAACACATGCAATTTGCAGCAACATGGATGGTGTTGGAAGGGATCATGCTCAGCGAAATGAGCCGGAAGGAAAAGGAAAAATACCGGATGGTCTCACTCATAGCAGGAATCTAGAGAACTTAAGTAAGGGACCAGGAAAATGAATATAAGAAAGTGAAAATCAAAATCAACAAAAAACTATGAACCAGAGACACTTTTTGGGGGTGGGGGGCGGGAGGGGAGGGATTGGGGTCAGAATGGGGCGTTTGCAATTGTATGGGGGAATATAGAAATAAAATTTATTATTTAAAAAAAAATATGATTGTTCTATCATTTTCTATATATTTTATATTTTAGTGTGTTTCCATTCTTAAAGTACTTCTGTATCTTTCAGAGTGTACATGTAGTGACCTAATTTTTTTTAGAAAATTATTGTTACCGAAATTTAGGTCATTTCTATATCTGGAAATTGTTTTTATATGGTATAAGATTGTTCCAAATTTAATTTCCTTCATATGGCTCAACAGTTTTGCCAGTAACATTTATTAAATTAGCCAACTTTTTTTTTTCATTTAACTGAACAAAGTTGTTATTACTATATTTTATATATAGTGAGTCCTATTTCCAGATTCCTTAGTCTATTTCACTTATTATTTGTCCATTTTAGTTATATAACCAAACTGATTTAATTCCAGAGCTTTTGTTCCAGTGATATTATCAAATTGATTTGATTCAGAGCCTTTAAAATGTGTTCTGACATCTGGTAAGATGTCTCCTTACAAGTGTTTGAATAATTTTATTGGCTGGTCTCGGGCATTATTCCATGAAAACTTGAAGGTAGTTTTGGATTCTTAATTAGTTTGTATTTCAATTAGAATTGCATTAAGTTATAAACTGACTTTGTGGAAAGGGACATTTTTATGATGTTGCTTTCCTACTCAAAGATGTTATATCTGGTCTTGTTTTCTGCTGAATATGATTTTAGCATCTAGCAAAAGATATTGTAAGCAAGTTGCTAAAAAGTACATTTGAAAAACAATATTTTCAATGAAGAGACCAAGACTTTATAAAATAGAAAGTGCTCTTATAAATTGATAAGAGAGGGATTAACAAAAGAAAAGATCAAATCCAAGTAGCTGAAAAAAATATGGAAAGAGACTCACTCAAACTCACTTATAAAGATTTTCAAGTTAAAGATAATATGAGGTAGCATTTTATACCAGGGTTTCTCAATCTCAGCATTATTGACATTCCAGGCTGGGTAACTCTTAGTTATGGAGGTTCCTGTGAGTATTGTAGAATATTTTGTAGACGCTCTGTCTCTGTTCACTAGAATCTAGTAGCACCTAACCCTAGTCATAATCGACAGTTATGATAATCAAAACTATCTCCAAACTTTGCAAAATGGCCCCAGGTATGTGGGAGACAGTATCATTATAGGCTGAGGACTATGATTTCCACCTATCAATCTAGAAATATTTTAAAGCCTGATTACTTATGTTGTTGGCAAGGAAGTGCACAAGGAATAATCTTATATGTTACTAGTAAAAATTTAAGTTATAGCTTTCATGGAAAACAACTGGATTAATAAAAATGCATACACTCTGACCCAGCTATCCCACTCCTGGGAATAAATCTCATAAAATGTAACAATACATAGACATGTATTGTACAAGGATGTTAAGCGCAGCATTGTTGGCAGTGACCCAAAAACTAGAATGAGAGTGAGTGACCATATGTAGGGAATAGCTGAATAAATTATAGTATACCCAGATCTTGCAGCATTAGAAAGAATTGGAGCGTAACCTTATTACTGGAATAATTTCCATGAATTACTCTTAAGTGAGAAAAGCAACAAGCAGAAGTCTGAATAATTCTTCTTTTCACAAAACATACAACCCCATGTGCTTTCATAAGTAAACAGAAAATAAGTCCTTCACTATACTAGTTACCCCTATAGAACAGACAAAAATATTTGCATATCATATCTGACAAGGGTCAAGTTTTCAGAATATAATAAGAACTCCTACAATTCAAAAACAAAAGGACAAAGAATCCATTAAAAAGTGAAGAAAAGGCTTGAGTAGCTATTTCTCCAAAGAAGTTATATGAATGGCTAATAAATACATGAAAACGTTCAACATTATTTGTCATTAGGGAAACGCAAATCAAAACCACAATAAAATACCATTCCACATCCCATAGGATGGATAATATGTTGTTATTTTCCATTAAACAACAACAAGTGTTAGCAAGAATGTGGATAAATTGGAACCCTTGCACATCACTGGTAGGAATGATAAATGGTGCAGGCTCTATGGAAAACAGTTTGGAAGTTCCTCAAATAGTTAAGCATAGAGTTATTAAATGATCTGCCAAGTTCACTCCAAGACACATAGACAAAAGAATTGAAAACAAGTATCCAAATACTTGCACACAAATGTTCAAAGCAGTTCTATTCACAATAGCCCAAAAGTGAAAACCACCTTAATGCCCATCAATTGATGAAGGGATAAACAAAATGTCATTCCATTTATATGAAATGGAATATTTTTCTCACATAAAAGAATGAAGTTTACTGATACAACAGTGTTGGATCTTGAAAAAGTTATGCCAAATTAAAGAAAAGGCCACATACTATATGATTCCATTTGTACAAACCATCCAAAATATGTAAATCCACAGATAAGGAGAAGATATTAGTGTTTGCCAGGGGCCAAGGAGGAGGGAAGAATAGGCAGCAATTGCTCAATGGGTACAAGTTTCCTTTGGGGGTGGTGAAATGTCTTAGAACTAGAGAGAAGCACTGGTTGCACAATGTTGTGAATGTATTAATGCCACTGAGTTGTACACTTAAATATGGTTATGGGTAATCTTACGAGAATATTACCTCAATTTAAAAATACATATTCTAGTTACCTCCATGCTAGTTTTCTATTGTTACAAAACAAATTACCACAGTGGCTTAAAAAAAATCTTACCTTAGCTCACAGACCAGAAGTCTTGGATGGGCTCTTAACTTACTTTTCACAAGCAGTAATTAAGGTGTTGGCTGGAGGCTCTGAGGAAGAATCCACTTCCAAGCTCATTTAGGTTGTCGGCGGAGTTCAGGTCCCAGTGATTGTAGGACTGGAATCCCAAATGCCTTCCTGGTTATCAGACCCAGCGGCTACTCAGTGCCCACATCCATGGCACATACTTCCCTCTAGTAGCAGAACTTCAAATATTTCCTCAAACATCTCTGATTTCCTTTTCTGCAATCAGAAGGAGAGAATTCTCTGCTTTTAAAGGGCTCATGTGATTAGACTGGACCCACCTGGATATTCTCTCTTTTGCAGTATAATGTAACATAATCACAGGTGTATTATCTCATCAAACTTATGGGATTCCACCTCATACTCCAAGGGAGATTAAACAAAGACAAGGCAATATCAGAATTTTGCCTACCATCACCTGTTAGGAAAAATTGGTAAACAGTTTCTACTTGTGTCAAGAAAAACTATTGTTTATGTCCAGCATTGTGGGGAGGGTTGGAAGAGCCTAAATGATTTATACCAAGAAAAGTTTTCAGAACCAGTGATTTACAGATTGACACTGCTCAGGTTTCCAAGCCTCAGAAAGAGACTAAAATCTGTCCTTAATAGGTGGGCTTCTCTTTGTGACACCTTGCAATGTCAGGAATGACACACAGTGCAGGTTTTCTGATCCAGCAGACCGGGTAAAGGAGGAGTCAGAGTCCTCAGTGGCTTTTTGCAGGCTTTTATTGGGATTTACCTGGTACACAGCAGGCAGGAATGCTGGGGGGCCGGGAGGCTGGCAGGCCTCCCAGCCCCCAGCAAGTCTTCACTTTATCTGGGCTTTCCTGCGTTCTCTGCTTCTCTCTCGGCTTCTCTTTTGGCTTCTGTTCTTCTCAGCTTCTACTGGCGTCTCCGTGACGCCGCCCTTAAAAAGCCCAGTCTAAGCCCAGGTGAATCCCATCTACCTATGCCCACACCCTACTCCAGGTGCCTGCCATCAGGCATGCATTCAGGACTGCAAAGGATCCATCATCTATCCTGATGGAGGGAGGGCAGAAAAGCCTGACTTTTTCCTTACCCTACACACCTCTCCTAGTTTTCTTTCTCTTCTATCAATACACTGAATGTAAATGCAAAGTAATGGACAAGAGGACCACTGCTCTCTTTGTAGTCATGATGAGAGGCAGACGCAGGTTTTAGGGTCCTAGGTAATTGTGTTATGTATATTAGAAATTCTCACTTTTTGGTCTCAAGAGTCCTGTTATGACAGATTATAAAGACTCTGTGCGCGTGTGTGTGTATGTGTATTATACCTATTGATAGTTAACCATTTTAGAAATTCAATCTGGAAACATTTTAAAAATAAGTTTTGGGGCCTCCCCTGGTGGCGCAGCGGTTGAGCGCTGGGTTGCGAGACTGCCCGCAGCCTCTGCAGCACTAGTTCAATCCCCGGCCACCGGCGAGGGTCCCACAAAAAAAAAAACCTTTAAAAAATAATTTTTGTATTGCAGTAATGTTGCATTATAACATTATATGTTATATATAACTATGTATCAGGTGTGCCTCATTATAAATAACATCTGTACATACCACATTAAGTTTACCACTACAGGGTTCAATATCCTTGACCATACAATTGACCACTTTCTCCTGATTTACCCTTCCTTTTCCCTTCCCTTCTGGTGACCACTATTCTTAGAATCTAAGAGTTTCATTCTGTTTTATTTAGTTCATTTGTTTTGTTTCTTTATGTACCAGATATGAGTGAAAAAATACGGTGTTTGTCTTTCTCGGTCTGACTTACTTCACTAAGCATAATACCCTCTAGGTACATCCATGCTGTTGCAATGACAGGATTTTATCTTTTTAATAGCTAAGGAGTATTCCATTGTGTATATATCCCAAATTGTCTATATCCACTATTTGTCTATAGTAATTTAGGTTGTCAGCTTGTAAGTTTTTTATACACAAAAATATTCAAGAACACATTCTGTCTTTAGAGTGATACCATCACATATCATGCAACCTCTAGAATGGAAAAGAAAATAAAGTCTTGGTATTATTAGGCAACTAGTTGGAGCTCTGAAAAGGTTCCAAGGACCTGCAGGGCTTCCTGGACCACACTTCGAGAATCACTGATAAATGTAAATACCACTGTAGAGTAAGGTAAAAAGTATCAGGCTTTTCTGCCCTCCCGCCATTAGGATGACAGAAACCTGCCGTCCCGAATGCATGCCTGATGGCGGGCACCTGAAGTAGGGTGTGGACCTATGTAGATGGGATTCACCTGGGCTAAGACTGGGCTTTTAAGGGCGGCATCATGGGGACACCAGCAGAAGCGGAGAGAGAAGAAGCAGGAAAGCAGAGAGAACGCCAGAGAAGGCCTAAGAGCCCAGAAAAAGTGAAGATTTGCTGGGGGCTGGGAAGCCTCCCAGCCCCTACTGCGTACCCGGTAAATCCCAATAAAAGCCTGCAAAAGCCACTGAGGGCTCCAGGACTCTTTCCTCCTTTACCCGGTATGCTGGATCATAGAAAACCTGCACTGTGTCCATTCCTACCCCTACAACTACTAAATGAGTTTCTTCAGAGATTAATCATTTTTAGCTATTTGGTGCATTCAGGTGTGCAATCTTAGAAAGAAATCTTATTTCCCTTCACTATTATGTTCTATCTGGTAGACTAATTTCATGTGGCCACTATATCCTGCATGCAGAACGTGTCATTTGCTGCCACAGAGGGAAAAAAATGAGCTAGACAGGTTGTAACATGCATTAAAGCAATACAAGTAAACATGTTTTATGAGCCTCTGGCAGGACCTTTTACTTAGCTAATAGTGCACAGGGAAAATTCCTTTAAATGGTGCATCGTAGTCTGCAGTGGAAGAACTGGGGTAATATCAGGCTGTGAAAGAGACTTAACAGAGAAGAAAACACTGGGGATTCTTGTCATGTTTTGCCCTTGAAAACTCTGCCAAGACCTCTTTTTTTTTTTTCCCTAAATGAAGAAATCTATTTCGTGATTGCTTTAATGACTCAGGGTTCCCCACTTTCCTAATAAACAGACTACATCGTCCAGTTTTGTGTTTTTTTTTGTATCCTGCTTGCAAAACTATGAAGAAAATAAAGCTAAAACCCTCAATTAGCGCTCCATCACGGCTCTTCTGTAAGTGACTAATTTGTTCATTTTCCTCACAATACTTACTATCTTCTGTTCAGTCTCCTCCCCTGCCCCCGCCACACTTAGATCCGGGGCTTCTATTGGTTTTCTGGGGCAAACAATTACAATTTAGAACATGGAAGCTACTGGGTTAAGGGTTTACAAGTCTCCCGCCTCAAGGTTACATCTTGACTCGGTCTTGGTCATGGCCACCCAGAAGGCTGTGATTACCAGAGGGTGACTGTGAGGAACAGCGCGTTCCTGTCAGTAGGGATTAGGCGCACTGGAGACATTCACGACAGGTGAGCAGTGGGTGACAAGAAGAAGCACCAAGCCGACCCAGAGTGGGCTCTCCAGCTGCCCGGCGCGCGCCGCCTCAACTAACCACAGCGCCCCGACTCGAGTCCTTGAAGTACCGGGCGCCGAAGCCCGGCACAACCGCGCGCCCGCGACCGAGGACGTCATCAGCCAGGCGCGCCGCCGCCGCCAGTGCGCATCTTGCGAGTCGCCGACCAATGAAAGAGAAGTCAAATCCCAGGGGCGCACGGTGATTGGCTCTCAGCGTGGAGGCGGGGCGGGAGGGTGGACCTGAGGGCGGGTCCACTTTTGGCCGCGCGGTGCGCGGCGCGGCGGGCCACGTGAGCCGCCTGCTGCAAGGGAAGGCCCGGCGCTGCGGCCCCAGGTGGCTGCCAGCCTTGGACGCCGGGCCTTGCCGGGAGGGGGCGCCAGTCGCGGCTACAGGTGCCCGCCCTGGGGCAGCGCTTGAACTTCACTCCAGCTGTGGGAGGAGGGGAAGAGGAGGAAGGGGCCGGGCCGGGTCCCCGCCCCTCGCACCCCGGATGGATGTGCCCGGCCCGGTGTCCCGGCGGGCGGCGGCGGCAGCGGCCACCATGCTCCTGCGCACGGCGCGGGTCCCTCGCGAGTGCTGGTTCTTGCCCACCGCGCTGCTCTGCGCCTATGGCTTCTTCGCCAGCCTCAGGCCCTCTGAGCCCTTCCTGACCCCCTACCTGCTGGGGCCGGACAAGAACCTGACCGAGAGAGAGGTACGCGCGGCGGGCCGGCCGGGGAGAGCCGGAGCGGGCAGTTAGTGTGCGGAGGAGATGGGGCGAAGCTGCAGCAGCCCTTCTGGACAGAGATTTGTGACTTTTCTCGATTGGAGGGAGGCTCGGTGCTGGGCGCTGCTTTCATTCTTGCTGTTCTTCTGGGATCTGTTGGATTTATGGGGTGCCTTTTATGTGAAGGGCTCGAGAGACGGTGGGGGAGGCCCCTTGACACGGGTGCTTCAGCCGAAGTGAGGTTGATGCTGAAATGTAGCTTAGTCTGACAAAGATCAGACTGGTCCAGCAGAGTTCTGGGGAACCGGGAGGGGGAGTGAGTGAGAGGAGGGCAATATTTGGAGGAAAAAAGTGAAAACAAAAGCTGTACTTTGTATGTGGTAAAGGCTTAGTAAATATTTGTTGACCGGAAGGAGGGAAACAAATGCTGAATAACCCCTGTTTTTCAGAAAGGACCTTCATTCTACCTGCTGCATCCTCTTCCTTTCCTTACCCTACTTTGTTTACCTTTGACAGGATGTTGTGCTCAAATAATGATCCTTCAGGACACGAATCTGTCTTAATTTGTCTATATTTCTAATTGGGTGAGGTTGTGTCCTAGGATGTGTTGACACCCTCTTCCTCATTTAAATGCCAGCTCTTAGGATAAAGCAGATATTTAGATGGTATCACATAATTAGCATGAAACACAGTTTTTCTTGCATTGTGAATTGTTACTTCACAAATGTTAGTTTTGCTCCTGAACTACAAGGGGAAAGCTTTGAAAAGCTTCTGTTCCACTGTAGTGCTCAACACTAGTCCATGGTCTGAAACTTTTTGTTGGTTGATTTTCCCTGATTTTCCCTTCCACGAGGATTTTCCCTTCCACGAGGATAAGTAACATACTTCAGAAGTGCTTGTACTTTATTTAACTCTTAAAGTTAGGGTTAATCCCAAGACTTGATTTTTACAGAGAAAAGATTTAAATTAACTGAAGGAGGAATTAAACCTAAGTTACTACCAAAAAAAAAAAAACAAAATACAGGGCCTCCCCGGTGGCGCAGCGGTGGAGCGCTGGCTTGCAAAGCTGCCCGAAGCCTCCGCAGCGCCGGTTGGATAGCCGGCTGCTCCCCGGCCACCGGAGGAGGGTCCTGCATGGCGCGCAGACCTCTCTTGCCGCCCGCTGCTCCCCTCAGCAGTGTACTTCGTCACTCTGGCTGTTCTGCTCTCCACCCTCCCGCGCTTCTGACTGTATCCAGTGCTTGTATAAATAAATAAATAAATCTTTGAAAAAAAAAAAAAATACAGCAGATTCAATACCATCTCCCTTGAACACTATGAACGGTGAAAGCTGAGTGGGCACTAGTTAGCCTGGCTAGTTAGTAGTCACCTCTTTTGAGTCATAACTTGGTATCCCTGCATAACAAGTCAGAGCAGAATGTAATTACTCATAGTCTGGTTTGTTGTTACATTGCTCCTTAAGGAAAGCTGGAGTTGAATACTGGATTGAAGTTTTCATTAGAGTTCCTCATATTTTCTCAGCTCTGGCAGGTATTATTAACTTTTACCTAAACTTCAAATCTTCTATTTCTCAGTTTGTGGATAACTCCAGAAGGGATTGCAACAGTTTGAATTTTAATGTAGGTTACAAACAACAATAAGGTGCAGAGGGCCAACTCTGGTGAACAGAATGATTTTACAAAAAGAGAAAATTGCTGCGGGCAGTATGAGAGGTCCTGGCGTCCCAGGTGTAGCCACTGGAGCAGAGACTAGACTGTGAGCTGCTAACAATTAAAGTTTCATGTACACTGCCATGTGATCCAAACAATTAGTGCACCTTACCTGGCAGAGAAGCCCATGGAGGGGGAAATGCTCCCAGTGTTGATATTTGAAAGCTGATCTGTTTTGCCATATGCCCTGGGCAGAGAGTTGCTTACAAGTCTTATCAAAAACTTTTAGGGTGAGTATGTTCAGGGGCCATAGGAATAAAGCAAGAGTACCAGGTCCAGTAAATATTTGCCGATTGTGTAACAAAAACATAGCACACTTCTGTGACTGCAGATTAGGTGAGGAAGAAGAAAGGGTCTGAAGAGAAACTGAGTGGTTGGAAAAGGGGTGTCCATTTGTATCTGAATCTTGACTGATTTGGCAGTATGACTCTGCTCACCTCCTACAGAACCCTAGGTTTTTGTAATCTCTGATAACTAAAATAGACCAACTAGTTCTCCTTCTTGACTGTCAGCAACCACTGTGCTCATTATTTGAGCACAAATATTGCATGCTTTTTAGACAAAGGTAATCATCAGTGATGTTTGTGCAGACATTTGTGTCTCCCCTAAGACAACTTTAGAAGGGACGGGTTTTAAATCAAGCTATTATTGTTAACCAAATCCAAAATCAAAAGGAAAAAAAAAAGAATTTCCTCTAATTTTGTACTTTCACTGAATTTTTTCCTTATGTGTTAGGAAAATTGTTAACCTGTTTTAGATTTAAAGCTTATGTTTTAAAAAGGTTAAAAGTTGGGCCTTCCTGGTGGCGCAGCAGTTGAGCGCCGGGTTGCGAAGCTGCCCGCAGCCTCTGCAGCACCGGTTCGATCCCCGGCTGCTCCCCGGCCACCGGAGGAGGGTCCCACATGGCGCGCAGACCTCTCCTGCTACCAGCTGCTCCCCTCAGCAGTGTACTTCGGTCCGTCTGCCTGTTCTGCTCCCCGCTCTGGCTCTGGTGAATTCTCTCACCCTCCCGCACGTCTGACTGTACCCAGTGCTTGCATAAATAAATAAATAAAAATAAATCTAAAAAAAAAAAAAAAACAAAAAAATAAAAAGGTTAAAAGTTGACTGTATTTCAAGTTGAAAGCCAGACTTTATTATTTACTATTTAGAGCTCTTTGTCTCTGAAAACTTTTTACCTTTTTAGCATGACAAACATTCATTAACTTTCCTTTGATTTTTTTTAATTTCCCCTATTCTGACTGATTTTCAGCAACTTACAGAATTTAACTCTTAACATACTTAACATACTTAACATCCTTATCTCTTGCTATATCCTTCTTTCCCTTGCTTTTTCCCCTTAGCCAAACCCAAGCTCCATTCACATTAATCTTACACTTCCTAAATCCTGCGTAGCAGATCTTCCACCTACTGCCCTATAGGTGGAGATATGATCTCTGCTTAGAACAATCCTTCCATACATATCTATTGATATTTTTCTGTTAATCCCACTTTTGCATTCTCCAAGGTCCATCTCAAAGAAGCAGCCCCGTGTTTCCTAGGTCCCTTATTAATAATGTATGTATGTGTATTCTTGACTAGGTTCAGAACTCCTGGAGGAACAAGTCTTCATTTTCTTCTTTTGTGTGTGTAGTGTAATCACCATACAGCTTGAAATCAGAGTTGTGCAAATAAGTGCTTATTGTCTAAAAAGTTGTTTACAAATTAGTTGTTTAATTAAAACTTAATTATAAAATAAAGACTGTATCTGAATTACTGTCGAGACCTGAACTTGTTTTCTGTCTTGGAAGAAAGTATAAACAAGCTGTGATCAAAAGAGTTGTGAAAGGCAGCATAGCATAAAATCAATCCCCTTTGCTTACAGGGCACATTTTACCCGAGATAAGTTAGAGGGGTTTGTACAGTAAAAGTCTGCTATTTGTACATTTTTGCATGTAGGAAGTTTCCTTTCAAGATCCAAAATATCTGTCCAAGAAGTGGTTTCTGGTGTAATATCTTCTCTTGGGGAGCATTTAAAGAAAAGGGATCTGTTTTGGGGCACCCAGTGACTAAGCTGTGGAGATTGTGTTTTATCTCTTCACAGATGTCCTGTAAAAGCACTTCAGTGCAGGTTTAAAAAACTGCTGCAGACCTTAGAAGTAACCCAGGAACATAGATGCCAGTAACAGTTTTCTGGTTGAGAAAATGAGGCATTTTATTGAGTTGGATTTGGAACATCTGGGTTTAGAGCCTCCGTCTGATAACTTTGGCTAATTACTTAACCTTTATCAAAGGCCAAGCTTCCTCAATTGTAAAATAGATGATAAAAGCATAACTTGGCAGTTAATTGTTTGAGGTCAACAATTACTGAGAAATACAGAACATGTCTAAGTACAGACAAAATTAAGTGCCCGAAGAGTCAGTTAAAATCCCAACGAGTGTGGTAGACAACAAAAGAAGTGATACTGAAGGAGGAAATAGAGGAAAGATGTGATAACAGATAGCTTTGTGGTGTTGTGTTGGAGAAAATGTGAATGTGAAGTAACAGGCTTAATCAAACAGAGGAGGCAGTTTCAAGCTTAAGAAGACAGACTATCTGTAAAACTACAGGCAAAAAAGGAGTAGGGAGATGTTTATTAGAACACAATTGTGAAAAATCTTTAGGAAAGGCTTCACTTCATCATAAGCTTGCCCTTGCACTTTGTTCCTTGTCTGCTAGAATTTTCATACTTTTAAATAAGAAACATTTCTTTGGTTCTCTGTTAGTCATTCATCTGCATATTCAGGTGCAAGAAAATGTGGAGGTTGCTAGATGATTTACAAATACAAATTAGTCTAAAATTCATGAAGGTGAGACTAGTAGACAAATCACTTTTGGTATTTGGTCGTCAGAAATCAGAACACAAATCTGAAATATATTTCAGATTGTTTTATAGTTGTGTTCTGCATTGTAACAGGTTATTTCGACTATATTCCAATTTAAGATACATATATTGAAAACAGCAAAAGCATTTTTTCCATATTACAGATAAGCAAAAATCCTGCCATCTTTCTGTCAAGACTTTAGGGCAGTTTTACCCTCTTTATTCTGTACCCCCAAGAAATCAACTTAAAATCAGAGAAAATTAACCAAACGGTAGTCTGAGGACTCCCTATCCTATAGTTAGAAGTAAGAATCGATGATTCCAAAACATTTATCAAGTATCATCCAAACATTATACTGATTATTAAGTTGTACAGGTAAATGTTAGTCTATCCTTAAAAAAACTATAAGGCAGTGGTGCTCAACTCTGACTCATATTTAAATCTCCTAGAGGTTTATAAAAACTTCCTGTGGCCAGGCATCCGGATTCTTTAAATTTCCATGGAAGATGTGCAGCCATCATTAAGAACCCATGCTATGAGGTAATTGGTAAAACTGACATATACAAAGCAGAAGCAAGAGAATCTTGAATGTTACCATATATATACTGAACAGCAGGATAAGGAAAGCTTTGAACTAGACCTTAGTGAATAGGGAGGATTTTCACAGGAAAACACAAAATGAGCAGGAAATGTGAAGTATATTCCAAACAATTATTAGAATTATTGTCAGTATTTCTTTGGTCGATAAGGAAAGAAGTAGTTTTAGGGTTGGCAGATTGTTTTAGAAGAACAAATTAAGAAAATTCAAGAACCTCTAATATCACTAATGGGTTTTTATTCTTTTCCTACCAGGTCTTCAATGAAATTTACCCAGTATGGACTTACTCTTACCTGGTGCTGCTGTTTCCTGTGTTCCTTGCTACAGACTACCTCCGTTATAAACCTGTTGTTCTGCTGCAGGGACTCAGCCTTATTGTTACATGGTTCATGCTGCTCTATGCCCAGGGACTGCTGGCCATTCAGTTCTTGGAATTCTTCTATGGCATCGCCACAGCCACAGAAATTGCCTATTACTCATATATCTACAGTGTGGTTGACCTGAGTATGTACCAGAAAGTCACAAGTTACTGTCGAAGTGCCACATTGGTGGGCTTCACAGTGGGCTCTGTCCTAGGGCAAATCCTTGTCTCAGTGGCAGGCTGGTCCCTGTTCAGCCTGAATGTCATCTCTCTTACCTGTGTTTCTGTGGCTTTTGCTGTGGCCTGGTTTCTACCTATGCCACAGAAGAGTCTTTTCTTCCACCATATTCCCTCTACTTGCCAGGGAATGAATGGCATCAAGGTACAAAATGGTGGCATTGTTACTGAAACCTCAGCTTCTAATCACCTTCCCGGGTGGGAAGACATTGAATCAAAAATCCCTCTTAATATGGAGGAGCCTTCCTTGGAGGAACCGGTAAGTTCCACCTTAAATGTCTTGTAGTTGCTATT
Source organism: Talpa occidentalis (assembly GCF_014898055.3). Classification (NCBI taxonomy): domain Eukaryota; kingdom Metazoa; phylum Chordata; class Mammalia; order Eulipotyphla; family Talpidae; genus Talpa; species Talpa occidentalis. The sequence goes on from NW_023601212.1 coordinate 63,110,204, forward strand.
CTGAAGTCTAGATATATGGTAACAAAACAGAGAGGAAGCCTCCTTTTGCTTACCCTTGTACTGTATTCATTGGGATTCAGGATTTATCTTGAGTTCATTCATTGAGTTCATTTATTCATTTGACTCAAGATAAAGTTGATTTATATTAGGGCTGACAAATACTTTTTTCCCTGAAATGTGTAACCTCCAAAGTCAGGTACAGCATTATATTGCTACGTCAAGGATGTGGTAGATTGCAGGAGCTGTCTTTTCTTCATTTTTCTAGCCCAAGGACTTGGTATGTAAAGAACGCACTTAGAAATCTGCTAAATGCAGAGATGAAATGATTTCAATAAATGATAGGTAGGTACCTACTTCCAATTTCTGAGTTGAAGCCCAATGTATTTAAAGGTAGGAAGTTATGCCATAAGTGATCTCTGATGTTCATTTTCAAATGATAATTTGCTGAAGTGGAAGAGTTATAAATTATACAGAGAAAGAGCCTCACAAGAGGAAAACTTATGATGATGGAATAAGTATTAATAGTGTGGTTAAGAAATTGTCTCTTGGAGAGAGAGAGGTATGGCATCAGAATAATTCATCCATCCATTTGCTTGGCCAGGAAGATTAATTGTCTTTTTTTTAGATAAGAGCTTTTATAAACTGTTAAAAACTGTGACGGGCAAGGTTCATTCCAACCATACTGAATTAGCCTTAGCTTTTTTCCTGGGACGTGTTTAGAAATAAGCTATTAACATTCCAACTTTGTATGCAGGCTTTTTCACACATACAATAGAGCGTCATAAGCATTTTTGGCAGTATGACAGTAAAGAACCAACATGAGTAGTCTTTGGCTTTTCCTCTAGAGTTAGCCCAAATTGTTTTAGTGTGGCATCTTATGTCCTCATTGAAAATTACTCTTTTGCCTAACCCCATTTTTCCCCTGATCACTAGTTGAAATGTTGGTTATTATCCTAAAGAACCTGGGTCACACTCATGAAACCCATTTTGATTACTAGGCACTTGTGGGGAACGTCAGTCAAAATGAACAGTGATTAGCAATGAAGTGCTGATTTCTTTATAGATTGATACATCTCTGTATCTATTAACATAGGTGACACATTCATTTTTTTAAGTGAAACTGGAGAATCAACAAATGATAAATGGGGGTGAGAAGGAAATACAATCATTTGATAGTTCTCATGTAGTAACACAATAACTAAGGACCCTATTTTACCTGTTTCAGATGTATTAAATTGTTTTACCTTAATATGTACGTACATAATTATAGCATTTATACCTATACATACATATATTAATATATTGGCTGTAGTTCTTTTTTTTTTTTTTTTTTTAATAGAGGCATGTTTTCTTTATTTCTTTGTTTTGTTTATACATGCACTGGGTACAGTCAGAAGCGCGGGAGGGTGAGAGAACCCACCAGAGCCAGAGCGGGGAGCAGAGCAGGCAGAAGGACCGAAGTACACTGCAGCGGGCGGCAGGAGAGGTCCGCGTGCCATGCGGGACCCTCCTCCGGTGGCCGGGGAGCAGCCGGGGATCGAACCGGCGCCGCAGAGGCCGCGGGCAGCCTCGCAACCCAGCGCTCAACCACTGCGCCACCGGGGAGGCCCTATTGGCTGTAGTTCTAAAGAATTTTATCGACCAGCGAGTTTTTAACTTTTTAAAACGTGTAAAAACATAGTAAGAAACTCATTTTATATGAGTATATGCATATAGATGTCAATATATATACATACATGTCTATATATAAAACAAGTTTTTTTATTTTATATAATTCTTACATCATTTTTCATTTTTGCACAATGTATGCATTTTCATTTTGATTATATTCCCCATACAATTGCACCCCCCCTTATTTTGACCTTCATTCTTCCTCTTCCCCCTCCCACCCGCAGTGTGTCTCTGGTTTATAGTTGCTTGTTGTAGGGTAAGGTAAAAAGTATCAGGCTTTTAGGATAGATGAACGATCTGGGGTCCTGAATGCATGCCTGATGGCGGGCACCTGAAATAGGGTGTGGGCCTATGTAGATGGGATTCACCTGGGCTAAGTCTGGGCTTTTAAGGATGGTGTCACGGGGACACCAGCAGAAGCAGAGAAGCAGAGAGAATGCCTGAGAGCACAGGAAGAGTGAAGACTTGATGGGGGCTGGGACGCCTGCCAGCCTCCCGGCGCCCCAGCACCCCTACCTGCCATGTACCCGGTAAATCCCAATAAAAGCCTGAAAACCCGCCGAGGTCTCCAGGACTCTCTCCTTCTTTACCCGGTCTGCTGGATCAGAAAACCTGCTCAGTGTGTCCCTTCCTGCCCCTTACACTTGATTTTGATTTTTAAAAAGTTTTTTTATTTATTTATACAAGAACCGGGGTACAGGCCAGATGCACAGGAGGGTGAGAGGATTTACCAGAGACAGAGTGGGGGGAGTAGAACAGGCAGATTAACAGAAATACACTGATGAGGGGAGCAGCGGGGGAGTCAGGAGAGGTCTGCTGCGCCATGTAGGATTCTCATTGGCCTGCTGGGATCGAACCCATACTGCAGAGGCTGCGCAGACAGCTTCACAGTGTGGCGCTCAACGGCCTGTGCCACCAGCGAGGCCCTAAAACAAAAGTTTTATAACACAGTATTTTATTCTGACACATTCCACTCAGTTTATTTTTTATAATGCAGATCACTGCCCATTAAATTAATTTTATTACCTATTAATGATTGTGACTTACAGTTTAAAAAACAACTTGAAATTTGCTGTTTATAATGTCAGTACTTGACATGCTGAAGAATTACAAAATTGTGGAGTTAGAAGTGATTCAAACCACAGCTTGCAGCTATCAGAACATCTTAAAGTTACAAGGAACTTTAGATCTCATGAACCCTCTCATTTTGTTTTTTTTTTTTTTTTAGAATTCAAATTTTAATCAGATACATTTGTCCAATGTCCCCACATTGCACCACTAACCACACATCTGAGGAGATTCATCACACAAATATAATCACATAAGAGTAATTACATGCATAGAGGAAATTTTTAGTTTTGTTTTCACATTTTAATAATTTTGGTCTGGCCTCAGAACAAATAATCTTTTTCAAGAATGATTTTCAAAATTCAGTGTGCACAAGAATTCCCTAGAAAGATTTTTAAAAGCTATTGAGCACTGTTGCTCTGTAATACTTATAGTCATGTTCACAACCAAGTTCTATACTCATTTTAGATGTCCTTAGGAATTTATTTATTTATTTTTTTAAATAATAAATTTTATTTTTATATTCCCCCATACAATTGCAAAAGCCCCATTCTGACACCAATCCTTCCCTTCCCGCCCCCCACCCCCCAAAAAGTGTCTCTGGTTCATAGTTTTTTGTTGATTTTGATTTTCACTTTCTTATATTCATTTTCCTGGTCCCTTATTTAAGTTTTCTAGATTCCTGCTATGAGTGAGACCATCCGGTATTTTTCTTTTTCTTTTTGGCTTATTTCGCTGAGCATGATCCCTTCCAGCGCCATCCATGTTGCTGCAAATTGCATGTGTTTATCTTTTTTGAATGCTGAGTAATATTCCATGGTATATATGTACCACATCTTCTTGATCCAGTCATCTATTTTTGGGCATTTGGGTTGTTTCCAAAGCTTAGCTATTGTAAACAGTGCTGCTATAAACATAGGGGTGCAGGTGTTCTTTGGAATGGATGTTTCTGTGTCCTTTGGGTAAATACCTAGGAGTGGAATTGCTGGATCATATGGAAGCTCTATGTTTAGTAGGTCCAGAAATCTCCACACAGCTCTCCATAGTGGTTGGACCAGTTTGCACTCCCACCAACAGTGCAGAAGAGTTCCTTTTTCTCCACACCCTCGCCAACATTTGTTGTTGCTAGTTTTTTTAATATGTGCCATTCTCACTGGTGTGAGATGGTATCTCATGGTAGTTTTGATTTGCATTTCCCTGATGACAAGTGATGTTGAACATTTTTTCATATGTCTGTTGGCCATTTGCATTTCCTCTTCAGAGAAGTTTCTTTTTAGCTCTTCTGCCCATTTTTTGACTGGATTATTTTCTTTGTTGTTGCTGAGTCTCATCAGCTCTTTGCAGATTTTTGTGATCAGTCCTTTATCATTAGTGTTGGGTGCAAAAATGTTCTCCCAGTTGGTGGGATTTCTCTTTGTTTTTGTTATTGTCTCTTTTGCTGTGCAGAAGCTCTTTAATTTGATGTAGTCCCAGCTGTTTATCTTTGCCTTCACTATCACTGCTTTGGGTGATGTGTCTGTAAAGATGTCTTTGATGTGCAAATCCCGTAGTGTTTCGCCTATATTTCCTTCTATGTATTTTATGGTTTCAGGTCTTATGTCTAGTTCTTTAATCCATTTTGAGTTGATTTTTGTGTATGGTGTGAGGTAGTGGTCAAGCTTCATTCTTTTGCATGTAGCAACCCAGTTTTCCCAGCACCATTTATTGAACAAACTTTCTTTGCTCCAATGCATAGTCTTTGCTCCTTTGTCAAAGATTAGTTGACCATAAATCTGTGGGTTTATTTCTGGATTTTCTATTCGATTCCATTGGTCTGTATGTCTGTTCTTGTTCCAATACCATGCAGTTTTGATGATTATGGCTTTGTAGTATAGTTTGAAGTCTGGGAGTGTGATGCCTCCATTTCCTTCTTTTTTTTTCAGTAGAGCTTTGGCTATTCGGGGTTTTTGGTGATTCCATATGAATTTCATCAATAATTGTTCTATTTCTTTGAAGAATGACATTGAAATTTTGATTGGAATAGCATTGAATCTGTATATTGCTTTTGGTAGGATGGCCATTTTAATAATGTTTATTCTTCCAATCCATGAGCAGGGGATGTCTTTCCATTTCTTTGTGTCTTCTTCTATTTCTTTTAACAGTGTTTTATAGTTTTCTTTGTATAGGTCCTTTACCTCTTTTGTTAGATTTATTCCCAAATATTTGATTTTTTTTGTTTCGATAATAAAAGGGATGGTTTTTTTGATTTCTTCTTCTTCAGATTTGTTGTTTGTGTATAGGAAGGCTACTGACTTTTGCGTGTTGATTTTGTATCCTGCCACTTTACTGAATTGATTGATGAGTTGAATTAGTTTTTCTGTGGAGATTTTGGATGAACCCTCTCATCTTAAAGAAAAGGATTAGGGGCAGAAATTAGTGACTTATGCAGAATTGTGCAAAAATACTCCTAAACATAAGCACACATCTAAAGATCTGCTTCAATCTGTACTTTGTCCCATAAACTTTCCTTCAGGTGTTAGCATGATCAGAACCATTATGTTCACTGCATTGTGGAAAAAACTAGGATTCAAATCAGCTCTGTAATATCCTTGGCTCTGCTGCTGATGCCCTAACAGACAGGCAGTGCTGCCTGGCAGCTGTACAGCGCTAAAGTACTACTGGTTTTTTACTGAAAAACAAAGTTAGAATATGAATATTGGGATCATGATTTAATGTTGACAAAGCCCATAATTGACCCTTAAATCATAATTATGTCATTGTGGAGAGAAAAATAGGTGGCTTGTAGAAAAGGAAAATAAAAGGAGTCAGAGGGATTGCCTCATTAACAAGTTACCTTAGAGTATTTATTCTAAAAATAAGTCTTTCTTTGGGGCAAAGGGACCTGACATTTCAGGAAAAGGAGCCATCACAGCCAGTGGTTTCCTTCCTTCATAGGGTTTCATCATATGCTTGGCCTATAACTGTGACCTGATTTATTTTAAGTTGCTCATCCATTAGAAATGATGAAAATTACTTCCACTCCAAATGATGTAAGTTAAATCAGTGTAGGGACTGAAATGTAATTAATATTTAATAATGATATCTATTAATATAACTGTACTTTGATCCATGAAATAGTACCGGCCATGATGGCTTTCAGTGCAAGGTTTCTAAACTCAAGAAGGAAAAGCAGTGCAGTGAAACATTAGGCATAAATTTGTTGCCTAATAAACTTTTGCTGAATTATTAAACTAAAAATAAAGGCTATGCTTTCATTTGTATATTGAGACCTTTTACTATTAGCAAACATTCTTTGTATGTGTGTTTGAGTTCTTTAAAACACTGACAGCAGCAAAATCAATGCTTGTACTTTGTGCTTGATAATCGTTTCTAACAGCATAGTGTAGTGGATTTTTAATAAAGACAAATAAGGTCAAGCCCTAGTTCTGATACTAACCAATAGGATATTTTGTGCAGATTACTTAATTCTTTGAGACTTCGTTTCCTGATTCATATCTCTACCTTGTAAGGTTATTTTAAGTATCAAATGAAGTAATGCAAAGCTTTCAGATGAGTGTATGTAATAGACACATACACACACGTATCAGGTGGTCATTTCTATTATTATCTATATCCTAAGAACAACTTTGTACAGTCACTGTAGGTAGTTACTTATTTGCTATGCTGTAAGTAATCTTTCATTTTCTATTTGAGTTGGTTACCTCTCCTGAAAGGTATCACTAGAATCTGGCACTAATTATATCACTCATTCTTTTTCTGTGAGTTAGGCATTTAACTTGGGATTGCAGACATTTAACCACACCTACTAAAAGGTTATCGAAAGAAGACTGACAGCAGGAGGGAGTAATTGTTTCTCATGCAATGTAAGATTTGACCTCTGACCAGCGAGTGCAGGTTGAATTTTGCTGTTACCATTGATACTATTAATCTGTAGCATGGTTCTGTTACATGTCCTGGCTTCTGTATGCTATTTCATAGTCAGATTTCCTTTGGTTCCTTTGGATTCTCATTTTGCCTTTCCTTGTTAGTCACAAAAGTAAAATTCCATATGAGCAGAGCTCAGGAATTAAGGCAAACTTTGATAGATTACACTGTTGATAAAATTGAAGTCAGAGGTAATCTCATAGTGTCTGGAATTTCATATTCCCTTGGCATAGTCTTGGGTTGGTACATAGCTCAGTAACATCTTGGCTCACTCAATTATAAACATATTAGCTTTATTAGTTACAGTAATAATATTTCCAATTGTATAAATAGCAGGTAATGAATATAAGGAAGAAAATTAATAACCCCACTGCCTAGAACTGCAGAATAGAGAACTGCTAATATTTTGATCTATTTCTTTCTAAGATATCTATCTTAATTACTATTCAGTGATTCTGTCAGAAGGATAACAGGTTCTCATTGATATAAAATCAAGCAGTGATTATTTTAATAGTGTTACTGGTTGTTGCAGCTGTGTGGGGAGATGTGGAATGTTACCTCCCTTTGACCAAAGTTTGCAGTCTCTGACCATCTTTCTACTTTCATTTTATAAAAAATATATCCTTTACTTGGTTGGTGACATACAGCTATGCTAATATTTATAAAGCATTTAAAACAAAAATTTTATGAGAATGTGTTTTTTCGCTAGAGAGGATAAATATAAATAAATGCTAAGAAGGTTATAAAGGAATTAAGCAGATTGTTTTCACAAGGCAAAAGAAGGAGTGACTGTTAAATAGAAAATTGATTCTATTCAATAACATTCTGTACAGTTGCCTTTGTTTGAGGTTTATTCCCTTTTGCTGTGTAGGAACCCAAGCCAGACCGTCTCCTGGTGCTGAAGGTACTATGGAATGATTTCTTGATGTGCTACTCCTCTCGCCCTCTGCTCTGCTGGTCCGTGTGGTGGGCCCTCTCCACCTGTGGCTACTTTCAAGTGGTTAATTACACACAGGGCCTATGGGAGAAGGTGATGTCTTCTCGCCATGCTGCTATCTATAACGGTGGTGTGGAGGCTGTTTCAACCTTACTGGGTGAGTGATGCAGGACAGTAGAGGGTGATTGGGAGGGAGAGCGGCCTCTGGTAGCTAAGTCAGTCATAATCAGATTTTCTTTCCCATTCCAAATTGGAAATAATCCCAAAGGATGATTATTTATATTTTAGGAGAAAAATTATATAATTTGGAGGAACGTTTAGAAGTGCACAAGTGGTAGAGGACTATAACTAACAAACTTAATTTCTTTATAACCTCTGGGAATCCATAAATAATGATTTAAAAGAAATGTTTCCTGGGGGTCTCCCTGGTGGCGCAAGGGGTTAAGACAGCACTATCAAGCTATCTCCAACCACTGTGGCCTGAGTTCGATCCCCGGCCAGGGAGGTCACCCACTTGGAGCAGCAGAAGACCTCTCCTGACTAGGCTGCTGCTCCCCTCAGCAGTGTATTTCAGTCTGCCTGTTCTGTTCCCCACTCTGTCTCTGGTGAATCCTCTCCCCTCCCCCTACCTCTGGCCTGTACCCCAGTTCTTGTATTCATACATCTTTAAAAATAAGTTTCATTATCCAAATTTCCATCATTTTGTGTTTACTGGATGGTGTTTTCACTTGATGTGAAACTTTTGATAGCTAATATCTACTGAATGTTAATGTGTGCAAGGTGCTAGTCTGGGGACTTTATGGATACAGTAGTCCTCCTTTATTGGCAGTTTTACTTTCTGCTGTTTCAGATACCTAACAGTCAACTGCAGTCCCAAAATATTACATACAATAAGATTTTGAGAGACCACATTTGCATAACTTTTACTACTATATATTCTTGTAATCATTCTATTTTATTATTAATCTCTTACTATTCCTAAATGTGTAAGTTAAACTATAGGTATAGGTATAATCACTGGCAAAGGAAAAACATAGTACAGCAGGTCCTTGAATATTATCATTTCTCTGTAACTTTGATGAGAAAAAAAATAATTCTGGCTTAGGCTGAATATAATGATGTTATTAAAGGACCTGATTTGTTATTCATCGAACCTGTTTTCATTATTTATTGTTTTACTTAAAAATCATAGTTTCCAAGAATCTGTTAATGACATTAAGTGAGGTCTTACTGTATGTATAGGGTGCAGTACCATCTGTTGGTTCAGGCATCCACTGGAGCTTGTATCCAATGATAAGAGGCAAATGCTTGACACAGTCCTTACAAAGTGCCTTAAAGAGATGCAGTTATTATCCCTATTTTATGGTTAAGGAACAAATAGGTTAATAACTTACTTGCTCAAGGTCATGTAGATGGTAAATAGTAAAATCAATATTTGAACATAGATTGGGTGACTTCAGCACCTGTGTCCTTTACCTTTATATTCTATATTCTTTATATTCTTCAGATTTGTTGACCTACCTCATAAGGCTATTGGAAGACTTTACATGATTTCTGCAAACTCTTTTAACTGTGCCTGGCATTTAGAAAACATTGTGTACATTTTAACTGTTACTATCATCATCATCATCATTTTATCAAAGGGCAGAAACACCTGTTTTTGCCATATTCTAAACTGCTCCTCAGGAGAAGAAAAGACCCATCCTAGCATGATGCTGAGCTAGAAGTGGTTCTTTTCTCTTGCCTCCCACTCAGCCTGGGTAGTTTTTTCCTTACAGCAGCATCCCTGGGTCTGTGTTCTCCTTTTCCATCTCATTGCCAACTGCCCTAATTTATGTAGTCTTTCATCACCTCTCAGTTGCTCTATGTAATTTATTCTAACAAATCCAAAATTCTCTGCTTGACTTTCAAAGCCCTCCTTGACTTTGCGCTAAACTATCTATAACCGTAAAACTATTAAAATTAATAACTTAAGAATATTTTAACTTAATGAAGTAGCACTTATTTAGCAAAGTAACTAGGTTCCTCTTTTTGTTTTCTAGGTGCTGTTGCAGTGTTTGCAGTTGGTTACATAAAAATATCCTGGTCAACTTGGGGAGAAATGACTTTGTTTCTGTTTTCTCTCCTGATTGCTGCTGCTGTGTATATCATGGACACTGTGGGTAACATTTGGGTGTGCTACGCATCCTATGTTGTCTTCAGAATCATCTACATGTTACTCATCACTATAGCAACGTATGTATTTTGATTCAAAGACGAATTACAAAAAGTTGTGTCAGAATAAACTTTGTAGTTTCTTTACAAACAAATCATTTTTTTAGTTAAAAACAGCAAATAAGAGGAATCATTGAATTTTTTTGTGCATTATCAGTTTTTCTCCTGAGAAAGCATTTAGTCAAAATTTGCTTCTTTACAAGTTCCTGATGTTTTTAGATGCTTGCCTGAGATTTATATCAGTTAGCCCAAAATACATTTCACTTGGTTGGGAAGGGAATTGACAGTAGAAAGAAGAGACTTCTCTGCATTTAAAGTAAATATTGTAACGAATCAGGAAGTAGTTCTAGTCTTTTAATTATTCTTTTATTTGTTTCTTTTTTTAAGTTTTCAAATTGCTGCCAACCTCAGCATGGAGCGCTATGCCCTGGTGTTTGGTGTAAATACCTTCATTGCTCTAGCACTGCAGACTCTGCTCACTCTAATTGTGGTGGATGCCAGTGTCCTTGGCTTAGAAATTACCACTCAGGTGAGATTTCCATTTTGACACTGAAGATAATATGATTTGATCAGAGTGACAGAAGTGGAGCGTGCTTAATAAAAGCAAATTCAAGCAGTGCAGTCAAATATGAAGTAAAAATATTCCTTCCTTCTTTCAGTCACCTCCCATCCTTAGTTCTTTCCTACCAGGAGGATGTTGGGGCCATCATCTTTTTGATGAGACCCTAGAACATTTCTGACAATAAACATCCAGAGAAGCTAAGAAGTAATAGTGGTTCCTTTCAGACCAAACAACTTCTGGTTCCTCATCTGTTGGTTTCCCTCCATTTTTAATTCTGTACCTGGAATACTGTATCCCATGTTTGAGATACCCTGCTGTATCTAGCACTTCTCTAAATCTCTTTACTACTTTATTTTTAATGGAGAACACACATGCACAAATAGCCAAAGACAATGCTAATACTAATAATCATTCTGGGATTGTATAGTTACATATGCCTTTATTGTGAATTTGTTAGGTACTTGCTTGCTCTTTGCTTTGCCTGATGGGCACATGAATTCAGAAGTGCCTACTACATCCATCCCAGTTCAAAGGATTCCTTCTCCATGAGTCCCTCCATATTCATAGTTTTCTTAGAATACAGAAACCCAACATATTAGCAATAACTAACTTTGTTTTTCCTGATGATATCTAAAAGAGAAATAATAGTAATAGTGATGTATGTTAAGTGATTTCTATGTGCCAGGTACTTTATATAGAATTTTGCAGGGCTGCGGTCAGGATTAGACATGGAGAAAATGATTCAGAGAGATGTAAAGTAATGTTAAGTGTTGAATAAGTTCACACCATTAGTAATAGAGTGGCAAAGCTAGGCAGTGCTTCTCCCACTGTATCCTGCTGCTTCGAAAAGGTATTGGGAGGAAAGCAGAGGAGTGGGAGTTTATTATTTTCTATATGTAACCAATTAATATCAGCAATAAATATCCCTAGACCGCTTCTCAGGGGTTACACATTTGGGAGGAAAAGTAAGAGAAAAACTAAGTGCTTATCATCCTGCTGTAGAGATGGTGGATTTAAATATAGGGAACAATAGGATTTTGTGAGCTAAACTGAAACTTCCATGATTGCCAGGTTTTTCCATTGGAAAATATATCCAAATTTTAATGAACTTGGCTCAAAGCCTTAGAGTGACACTCTTTTCCCGTGAACCAACTTATAAGTATTTAGTAAGTTATTTTAAAATGATGATGATACTAATCCTGTTGATAAACTATATAGTCACATTAAAACATTGGCTTAGGGGCCTCCCTGATGGCACAGAGGTTAAAGTCTCAGGACTATCAAGCAATTTCCAGCCACTGTGGCCTGAGTTTGATCCAGGCCATGGAGCTAACCCACATGGCACAACAGACCTCTCCTTTCTTGCCTGCTTCTTCCCTCAGCAGTATATTTCAGTAGATCTGCCTGTTCTGCTCCCCACTTTGTCTCTGGCGAATCCTCTCAACCTCTGCACCTCCGGCCTACATTTCTTGTATGCATAAATAAAATAAATCTTAAAAAAAAATTGACTTAAAGAAAATTGTTCTAAAAGGACTCCTGCAGTGAAATATGCTTGACCTTCTACTGCCCTCTTATGGGGAAGAGTAGAAGTTCTTGATCTTCAGAATTTGGCATGTTAATCTTACACACCTATCTGCCTAAGGGCACAGACCATGAGCAACAAAAATAAAAACAAGAATATTAATAGCATTATCATTGTATTACATTGTGTACATGATCTCATCCCATCTTGACAGCCCTCTAAATTAGGAAATACTGTGAATTTCATTTTGTAAATGAAGCCAAGGCTCAGAACTAAGTATCTCAATCAAGGTCACACAGCTGATAAAGGATGTGATCAAGACTTATTTGCACTCAGGCAGCCAGGTTTCTGTGTCACCATATTACCCTGCTTCTTTATATCTCCAGTGCCTTGCACATTGTGGAAGTACACTGTGCTTCTTGAAGTTTTATTGAGAATATGAATAAACCTTTAATTATACAGTGTTCTTGCATATGTTATAAAGGCGCTCATCTTCTAATGGTTAATTCTATAAACTTCTCCCTCCCCGCCCCCAGTTCCTGATCTATGCTGGTTATTTTGCATTCATCGCTGTGGTTTTCCTCGCTAATGGTATAGTCAGTATTATGAAGAAATACAGAAAGCATGAAGATCCAGAATCAAGTTCTCATGCAACCACTTCATGAAACAATGTGCTAACCTTCTCATAGCAAGAACTCTGCACAGCAACTGTGTTTGGATATATTTAATTTTGTAAGGTGTAAACATATGTTTATAACTGTGTATTTCATGGCTTCAGAACAGCCAAATGACTATACCTTGCATTAGTGGATTAACATAATACTGTTCAGAAGAGCCAGAAGTAAAGTTTATATAATGGTTTACTTATGCAAGCTAATTAGGATTACTTTTTCTGATTCAAAAGTAAACTTGATTTTGAAAGCCAAGGAATCAGGAGCAATCAATCAGCACATGGCATTGTCTACTTGGTAGTGAGTTTGATGTTTCATAGGTCAAATACTTGTCTGTCTCTCTAGCAAAAACCTTGGCCTGGTGGAACCAAGCTTCATAGAGGTCACAAGATGTTACAGGTCAGAATGGAAATATGTTCTGATAGCACGTGCCTCTGTTCTAAGTAATTCTTATTTCAGTGTTATCATGTACATTCATATTTCTACAGATGACAGTTGTTCCTGTCACTGGCAGTGTTTGTGCTTGTTTCCTTTTGTGTCCTATGAAAAGTATGTATCATTTCTTATTTTATGTTAGAAAATTCATTGTATGAATGTTCTGAGTTCCATGTTGACAATGATATATTTATGTAGATTTTCTTTAGAAGTACATTTTTGCATTATTCATATGCTTCCCAGAGAAGCTCAGCTAGTTAGAAAATAAGGCAAATTTTGAAGCCTGCTAATAATCTAGGCAAAGACCTAATCAGAAAACTTAAGGTAGGTTTGCTTGCCTTTTATTCTTCAATATGAAGGACTATTTATTCCATGATAAAAATTTTAGTGTATTGGTTAAAGATACAAGTAGCCCAGTTTGTATTTGCATTCCTTTTTATTTCCAAAATAAAATGAAGTCTTTTTTTTTAAATAACTTCATTCCCATTTATAGCTTTTATATTATTTGTCCTTCTTATCCAAGATAAAGGTGTCATTAGCTGTTGGATTATTCCAAGACCTTTTTCAGAAACTGAGCCTCTTTTTAATTGTTTGAGAAGGACAGGATCTAGGATAGACTTGATTCCTGCTTTTTGTACATTAAAGCTGCCCTTATTTCTAAGGGTAGATCATCTTAAATATTTGCTTAAAATAAGATTGCTAGTGATTCCATTTACAAGTTACTTGAAAAAATGTTACTCTGTATATTTATTTAATTCTGATATCAGTCTACCAAGTGGCTGCTAGTATATATGTGAGACATATTTTAAAGCCAACTTTGTTGCCTTATCTTGAAAAGAATTTAAGTAGCTGCTTTCAACAGGGACTATTAAACTTTTTAGAATGTCACAGCTCAGCTGTGAATAATAGTGTAAAGATTGCAAAATCTATATATTCATTTCATTTCAGCAGGAATTCTAGAAGCAAATGAATGAGTGGAAGAATAGATCATCTTCCATTCACCTTCCTTTCTAATTAAGGAAAAGGAAAAGAATGCTAGCTTAGGAAGGGAAGAGAAGGGATATCATAAAAGTAATAGCCTCTAATTTTTTTGGTCATTTTCTTTACATAGAGAACTGTTTACTTAGAAACAAATAGAAAAGTTATATTTGAGGGATTTTATTTAATTATTTAAAGAAAATGGACTGTATTGCAATCAAATTGTTCATGCTACCAAAGCAATATTTCCCTGGTATTTAATTCCAAGTTTGTGGCATGTAAAACGAGGCTTTACTTATTTAAGACAATAATAAGTTCACATCTTGTTGTGTGACCATATTAGTAGAATGTTGAGCCCAATTTGCAAGGTGTACTGTATGCAGTTTTGCAAAGAAGTGAAAATAATTTGTTGTACTGTTTATTCAATTCTGTATAAATTATAAAATTATTTTTATTAAATAAATCTTTTACAGTATGCCTTCCCTTTTTAATCAGAATTATTTTAAATTTATCTTTTGCTTCAGTAAAAGATTTGGAGTGTATCCTGAATAATTTCTCCTAGCACAAATTTCATATTATGCCATCCCCCCATCTGACCTTCCCTAATTAGCCTTCAGTCATCCTGTTAATTCTCCCATTGCTTTATAATCTTTACCTTTGACTCTTTCTTATTTCTGTTGTTTTCCAAGTTTTCTTTCTAGCACCAGATGCATTATTTATTTATTTATTTTTGGTCTTTATCTTGTTACCTCTTATACCTCTTTTCTAATGCATGTTCCCTTTTAGAAGTGGGAAGATCTACCTCCCCTCCCACATTAACTAGATTTTAAAAAATAAAGGAAATTAGGTCCAAGGGTAAATTTACCATTTTTTTTTGAAACTGTATAGCCTCTTTGTTCTAAACCCAAGTAATGTGATACCCAAGAAAGCATCTTCTTTTTCTCAGTTGCGTATCATGCATTATTTCCAAGATCAGATTGGTCTTTTCTCACAGTATCCAAATGTATACCTTCCCTCTAATAACACATTTCAAAACCTATTTTAGAAGGCATTTCATTGATCAGCATCAAAGACTTAGAAATTTTTCATGCAAAAAAAATTTTTAAGCATAATTTTCTGTCCCTATTAGGTATACATTCTGTATCTTAATGATATTCAGATTGTAAGCCATTTGAGCAGGGACCATGTCTTCTTTCCATCTTTTGTTGCAAAATACATTCTAATGCCATATGAAAATTGAATTATATAAATGATGTGTAATGAACTTAATATAGCTACTTTTCAGTACAAATGTTGAATGCCCATTTTTTAAAAAGCTATATCAACATAAAGTATTAAGATTAAAATGCCTATCAATGATCTCTAGTCTCCTGGATGCTTTATTCAAGGCATTGTGCTTACATGATAGAAACTGGATATCTATCTGTTTTACTTACAGCATCCTCCCCATAATTAATGCTTTATATTTGACAAATTACAGTTTGGGAAAGGCATCCTGTAATAGTAATAATTCCTCTACTCTTTTCACTATTGGTTATGTAATACTGATAGTAGGTTTGCCACTCAAAGCTATGATCCATTAGGGAAGCCACTCTCTAGACCTCCAGTTTCCTCATCAGTAAGTGGGGATGATACCTCCTCATAGGCTTGTTGTGAAGAAATGAAAGACTCTATGAAAGCACACTAGTGACACAGAGTAGGGGACTAGGAATGCTCTTCCTTTCCCTTTGCTCTGTTTACCTATGTAGCAATCTCAAAATTACACTCTCAAAGGAAATTTTTCTTTGAAAGTTGCAGTCAGAGTGGAAATGACCAGAGGCCTTAATATAAATGTTTTGGAAGGCTTTTTGGGGGATACAGCTGAAAAAGTCATGCTTCAAACTAGGAATTTAAATGTGTGAAAAATATAAAGGATAAATAATGCCTAACTGCCATGATGTGTTGGGAGCCTGCTGACCTAAAGGGAGTTGGAGTTTTTGGAGAATACCTGTTTGCATATGAAGTTACAGGATGTTAGAAGTTCTGCAAACAAAACTTCTTCCCAGGATAGTCTCCTGTTCTCTGAGGACGTGCTGGCTTCTGAACATGTTCCCTACTAACCAGGAAAATTTGTTTTCAGCAGTAACTTATTAATCTGTATAAGCAAAAACACAATTGTGTGCTATTTTCTTGTTCCTTTGTTCATAAATAAAAGCTTGGGTTGGGAGAGTGAAAGGTAGAGCTGCTCTTGATGGCACTCTCCTCAACCTCCCCCAGTTGCAAATTCATTGAGACTTGAGAATGGCGGAGAATTTCATTGACTGTCCTGTCTGCAGTAATGATGAATATGTGTAAGTACTATAATAATTAAAAGGCTGTGTCTAGAAGAAAAGATATTGGGAAAATTACTTGCAGAGGGGATATATGAACTGGCTATGCAGGATGAGTGTAATTTTAACAGAAATATGTAAAGGGGAGCAGTATAATGGACAAAGGGGCTTTTTTTTAAGATTTATTTTTTTATTTATTTATGCATACATACATACAAGCACTGGGTACAGTCAGAAGTGCGGGAGGGTGAGAGAATTCACCAGAGCAGGCAGAAGGACAGAAGTACACTGCTGAGGGGAGCAGCAGGCGGCAGGAGAGGTCTGCGCGCCGGTGGCGCGGGGAGCAGCCGGGGATCGAACCGGCGCTGCAGAGGCTACGGGCAGCTTCGCAACCCAGCGCCCAACCGCCGCGCCACCAGGGAGGCCCTGGACAAAGGGGCTTAAGTAAAGATATGACGGCCCAAAAATGTGGGCCTTCAACATGAAATACAAATAGGGTGAGATAAAGTTGGGAGATCATTTTGGGGTCATTTTCAAATTAACTGGAGATATGAATGGAGAATAATGATTAAGAAAACAGCAGTGGCTAGGATGAAATTTTATGTAAAGATTCTACCAAAAAATTGCTAGCCGAATTACCAACTGGAGTTGTCCAGGTCTAAATGAGAAAGATCTTTATGACATATAGCAATGGAAGAAATGGAGGCAGAACTGAGTTGAGGTTACTTAACATTCTAGAATGTGCCTACATTTTCAAAAGGGGCCTTAGAACATAAACAAGCTGCCCCAGGCCACACATCTGTGAAGTAGGAAAGTTGAACTGTAATTCTGATTCCCACTATACGAGGCAAATGTTCACTTTAGCTCCCGACGCCCAATTCTAGTTCACAAGGAAAAGCCCATTAGACAATCACTTAGGGAACTGGTAGGGCTTGAGGAGAACTTGTTCAGAAAACAGCCCCAGAGAGGAAGTATGCCACGATAGTATGCAAAATGAATGAGCGCCGTTGGGTAAGTGACAGAGTCAGGTACCTCGGGGTCCAAGTTTTGGGGCAGCGAGAGACGCCGGGCAGAAAACCCAAAGGCATATTTGGAACCACAGACGCTCTCACTTCCCCACTTTCCAGGGACTGCTCTGCTTCTCGCACCCCACCACTCTGGCACCTGCGCTGTACAGACTTGCGCCCCAGCTGTCCCACACTCTCCCAAGGGAAACAGTTCTGCAGAGCCTGAGCCTGGGACTTAAGGAGGGTTTAGGAAACCCAGACTGTGTGGTGCTTATGAGCATTCTCTGAAACTCCGCCTCCAAAACCACGTGAAAATCTAATGTCAAAGAAACTCTTGGTGAGTATCATGTATTGTGAATGGCGTCGGCTGCTTTCTGTGACGTTTGAAATATCTTTATTGATCAGTATGAACAGGTACAAACCACTCTCTAAATACATTTCTTATTTATAAATTGTCTTTTAAAATAAGCTTATCAAAGGGAGCAACAATCCTTTCCAGAGGAAAATCTTAGCCTCCGGAAAAATCACAAGAGGAATCGCAAGTAAGAAAATTGAACCTCCTGCCCTAAGTGCTAAAATGTTACAAAAACGAATAAATATTTAAAACCCCTGTACTTATTCATCTGTTTGATTTGATTCCATTTGCTGCTACTCATACCACCCCAAACCCTTTTTTTCTAATATCAAACTGCATGACCATTATTACCTCCAGAATGGATGCCAAAAAATCTTGCGGACTTACCTGTTATGTTCTGGGAGTTCTGAACAAAGTAGAACTCTAACTCCACATCCACACTTAGAGATTCAGCACTTGAACAAAAACAGCTACCTGCAAATTCTTACCTGTGTCTTGTGAGCTTCATTGAGAGAATGTGTTCATAGTGGGAAACAATACAAGTCAACGTAAAGATCTGTTAGTACTAATTCTTTTAACAAACTCGCAGTTAAAGTTTCTCTAGTCTCTCCTCAGTTGTTTTTTTTTTTTTTTTGCATTTTGGTCTTTCCTTTGGTAGAAGTCATTTCATACTTACCCAAAGTCATTCCCTCATTTTAATTAAAAAGATATGAGTATGTCTACTAGTAGGAGACCATAAGCATCAAGTTGGGGAATTTAAGTGGGAACTAAAGTGGTCCTGCATGGGAAGAAACCCTTGGCTTTTAGCATAAGCAATATATATTGTTTTAATCATCTCTAGAGAAAAACGTTCTTTTTTTAAGACCTTGCATTGTTAGAATTATGCACACAATGTGGAACAAATAATCACAGAGTTGAAGATACCCTGATCTTCAATAACTAACTTACGAAGAAGTGATCTAAAATTCTACCTCATTTTGCACATAAAATTTTATTGAGTTTGTGGTTGGCAAATATTCTGATCCCATATTTATTCTAACATCGTTTCAATGGTAGGGTTATCAACACCGGGCTTGCTGTTCAATGCACCTAGAACTAGATGCCAGTACTAGGTAAGGCCAGTATTATGACACTGACTTTTAAGAAAAGAGCTTTTGCATGTTGCCAGACAAGAAGACAGGAGGTAAGATACCAATCTGCCCTCTTGACCTGGGGGCTAAGATCGGTTTTATGGGCAGAGGAAGGGAAAAAAAGAACTAGGAATATGGAAGGAAACTCTGCTTGGCAGAGTGATTGGTTAGGTCTGCAGATGGAGAGGTTTTTTCCAAGTAATTTTGGTTCTGCCTACAGGCTCTTGGTATGACCTTAAGCTGAAAATCAGCTTAAGGTTAATTGCTCTGTGCGTGCTTGGATTATATGACCTCACGCCTTGGCTCCCAAAGGCTGGGAAGGCCTCCAGGCCACTCCTGGCATCCTCAATAACTGCCCCCTTGTTCCAGCCCAGAGTGAGTGTTTGGGCCCTATTAGCTTCCAGCTTCTATCTGAGGCTCCACCTCTCACTGGCCCCTATCCACAAGTGCAGGCTGGGTTCTGCCCCTCATTGTTACCTCTTATACCTCTTTTCTAATGCATGCTCCCACCAGCAGGAAGGTTTCAGGGCTATGCAGGGGCCAGGCCACTACCAAGCTTAGGGGTGTATCTGGAAAAAAACGCCTTAAAAGGGAAGTTAAGTGACTTTTTGTATAGCCTAGGGTCTGAGGGCAAATTTAACGCAGTTTCAGTAGGAAATTTGGAAAGTATAAAAAGTATGAAGAATACTAATTTCTCTTTAATATTTGCCAACTCCAATACCGTATGCACAGTTTCTTATCTTCTCACATTCCCCAAGAAGTCCGCAAGGGAGTGTAAGTAGTTAATAAGATGCTTAGTGGTAGATTACTATTTATTGTTAAAAATTAACAAGTTATTAAACACAATGTAAAAGTACGTTATTTTAAAAATTACGGAAGTGTGTTTTCTCATGTATATGTGTTTTCTCAGATATACTTCGCTCTAGCTCAATACACAAGCAGAAGACAGGGTCTTGTTGCTAGTCATCAAGATTATTTGCATACCTTTTTCTCTTATTTTATGTTAAATATGTATGTCTGAAAATCAACAAAATATAGATAGCATCTGTAAAATAGCACTGTTAGGAGCTACACTTCCAGGGTAGTTCAGAAACTTATTTTCAAACACATGAATATATAGTATCAAAGAGTAATTACTTATTATGCAATTTATTCCCTCTTACAAGCAATGTTGTGCTTAATAATTTAAAAAGTTAATCGTTGCTTTTCTCGAAGACACACCTTTAGTTTGTTTCTTTTCATGGTAATTTATTCATATCAAACACTTCTCCAGTTCGTTGAGCAGAGGATTCCTAATCATATCCTCAGCCTTATGAGTCTTATAGCAGGCTACCCTTTGAAACTTCTGCCTCATGAGGCCTTTGAGATAAGTGCTGACCCAATCTACTGAACAAATGAAAATAATTACAGTATATATAATTTTTTACAAGGAGTGGTTGTTTTAAGGAATGTATTGCTGGCACACAAACTAAAAGGTAGTTTTATCCTGCTCCTAAGGGTCACAAGCAAACTCCTCCAGTCTTAAGTTTGATATATTCATAAGAGTAAATTGAAGATGGTCTTGATTTTCTTTTTTTGATAGTTGCTATATTCTCATTATTTACTGTTAGATCACTGGTATGTACCACATATCTCTGTATGGAGGTAGACATTATTATATGTCAAATCTTTATATAATTACAATGAAAGTATCAAATGTTATCTCAATAAGGTTTAACTTGACCTCATTATTTGAAATTGCAATCCCATTACCAGAACCCACCCCTACACTTCTGATCCTTTTATGCTCTTTATTTTGTATTTCATTTGTCACCTTCTAACATAGTATGATTTACTTAGTGTTTTTTTTAAATTACGTTCTTTCCCTTCCAGAGGATGAAGATAATGAAGTTTTGACTTCCTAAAGAAAATTTTCCCTATATTTTCAAATGGATATCTTAATTTGCAAAAGATATTGATACCGGAATTGTCAGGCCTAGTCTCCCAGCCAGGAACGGATCCCAGGCTGCAGGGCAGTGCTGAGCCCCAGCCACTAGACCCCCACGGGTTGGTGTCTCACGAAGCCGCAGCAGGAACTTCGCAGATGCTCAGGCAAGCAAGCGAGAAGAGGCAGGTTTGTTTATAGAAAGAAAAAGTTTATTGAGGAGAAAAAGAGCAGAAATAAAGTGGGACTCCCAGGCCAGGGAACCAGGCCTGGGAGGGGCAAGGAAACCAAAGTGGAGTTGTGTCTCAGGGAATATATACCTTTTTTCCCCCATTATTCTAAAACTCCACCAGTCTCTTTGTGATTGGTTAGTTCTCGGCTGTCTCACTTAATTTGCTATTGAGTGGGGGATCTTCACATTCCTTATCTAACAGCTTTCTCTTTCCCCATTTGTTACTTCTTTATATTTATGGCCCAGTCCTCTGGATGGACATCCCTGCACTTAAGTTAAACAGCTGCCCTTCTAAATTGTCCATAAATTAAACCACTCTCTCATTTCTCCAATCTCTGCCTCCCTTTACCACCTGAAGGAAAACAGGCCCAGCGTTAACAATGTTGTCCTTGGTTCTGAGATGTTTGTTTTTCCCAGTGGAATTGGTTACTTTCCCTTGGTTGTCCTTATCTCTGAAGCCTCCCTAAATTCTTCAGAGGTCCCCTCCTGCACTGTCCCTGAAACTGCCTAATAACCCTAGCTTGCCCTGTGTCTCAATATTAATGTCAATGTACCCATTTTAACTACATATTATATGTAATGATTATAAAGCACCCGTGTTCTGGAAATGAATGAGCAAAGGTGGAATACAAAGGTGTAAAATTCAGAAAATTATCCCACTTATCTCACCTCTTTCTGCCCCTTTCAGATGATCACATTCTAATTTTCTGCCTGGGAACTCAGAGATCTGAGCTTAATAAATTAAAACAAACCTAAGGAGAGCGAAAGATGCTTCCCAAATTGCTCAAACTTAGCTCATAGGTGTTGTAATTACTTTTTATTATTGCACTTTTGACTGTTTTTGCTTTTGTTTTGTGTTGCAGCTGGGTTTCTAGGTAGTTAAGTAAATGAAATACTTCCATGGATATAATAGCTCATTGATATATTACAAGTATGTACAACAGTGTCGGGCACATAGACTTGCCTGGTCAAGTCTTCTCAGTTCTCATATCTTAATCTCTTTTTCTCGGTTACCTAAGTTAAATAAATATTGACTTTTCTAAGTCAAAGCCTTCCTTCAAAATGTTTATTGAAAGGGAAAATTGCTCAACTTTATGATGTTCTTTGTTGTGTTGTGTACATTTTTGTTGCTATACGCTCTGTAATGAACAACTACAGAATAATGTGGGAGTGTTACTCATTTCTGGATCTTATTTCAGAATGCTCATTTAACATTTATAGTGATAACTAGTTTTGAACAGTGGCGAGGGAAAACATACATGTACAATAATGGTACATTTGAAAAATCCCATAGTCTTTGATGAGTCATGAATTCCAAACACATTTCTGCTGCCTTTAACTAAAATAGTCATTTATTGATATTTAACATTTTCAGACATAAAAAGCATAAAGACCATCTAAATAAAAGGCCCTGGATAGCAGACAACTTTTTTGTGTCGACTCTTCCCAAATCATGCTATTCTTACATTTCCTTAACTCTTCTTTCTTGTACAAGTCTTTGATAGCTTAAGAGCAATCACATCAGGGAGGAGAGGAAAGCATTTTATCTTTCTAGCTAATTACGATGTTAGTGATGAATAAAGATTGCATAGGTTGAGTTGATGCAACATGGTTTTGTTTTTTGGTTTTTTTTTTTTTTTTTTTATAGAGGCATGTTTTATTTATTTATTTGTTTGTTTGTTCGTTTGTTTCGTTTATACATGCACTGGGTACAGTCAGAAGCGCGGGAGGGTGAGAGAATTCACCAGAGCCAGAGCCGGGAGCAGAGCAGGCAGAAGGACCGAAGTACACTGCTGAGGGGAGCAGCGGGCGGCAGGAGAGGTCTGCGCGCCATGTGGGACCCTCCTCTGGTGGCCGGAGCAGCCGGGGATCGAACCGGCGCTGCAGAGGCTGCGGGCAGCTTCGCAACCCAGCGCTCAACCGCTGCGCCACCGGGGAGGCCCGATGCAACATGGTTTTAAAGGTTTATAATGGTAAGATTTAACATAAAACATTGTGAACTTATTATCATAATCAAGTTAATCGAAACATCACCTTACGTGTTTATCTTTTTGTATGTGTTATAATACAAGCTCTGCTCTCTTAAATTTCAGGTATATAGTGCAGCAATATTAACTACAGTCATCATGCAGTGAAATCCAAAGAATTTATTTTTCTTATAACTAAAAGTTTTACCCATTGGCCAACATCTCCCCATTTCCCCAACCTCCAGTCCCTGGGAATCACTCTTCTACTTTCTGTTTAATAAGTTTGTGTTAGATTCCACATATAGGTGAGATCATACAGAATTTGTCTTTCTGTATCTGGTTTAATTT
This sequence comes from Talpa occidentalis, assembly GCF_014898055.3. Taxonomy (NCBI): domain Eukaryota; kingdom Metazoa; phylum Chordata; class Mammalia; order Eulipotyphla; family Talpidae; genus Talpa; species Talpa occidentalis. Next base: position 63,133,458 of record NW_023601212.1, read on the forward strand.
ACTTAGCATAATCTTTTCCAGATTCCTCTATGTTGTCACAGATGGCAGTATAGATAAAGATAAATATCAATAAATAACAGAAAGATAAAATGCTTAGCATAATCTTTTCCAGATTCCTCATATATTGTCGCAAATGGCAGAAATCCCTTTTTATGGCTGAATAATATGCCATCACATATATATATACATAATATATATGTGATGAACTATTTATTTATGTTTATATATGTGTGATGGAACATATATGCACATAATTGTTCATTCATGGATATTTAAGTCATTTCCTTACCTTGGCCATTATGAATAACACTAATGAACATCTTTGAGATACTGAATTCATATTCTTTGGCCCTATTCCCAGAAGTGGGATTACCTTATCATAATGTTAGTTCTACTTTTAACTTTTTAAGCAATTTCCCTAATGTTTTCCATGATGGTAGAATAGCTTACATTCCCACCAAAAGCATTAAGGGTTTCCCTTTCTCCACATTCTCATCACCACTCATTATTGCTAGTTTTTTGATAATAGTTCTCCTAACAGATGTTAGGTGCTTGTCACAGTTTTGATTTGCATTAATGATTAGTGATATTGTGCATCTTTTCATATCTATTCACATCCTTTGCCCAGTTTTAAGCTGTTTTTTGTTTGTTTAACCATTGTATTGTATGACTTCTTTATGTAATTTGAGTATTAACTCCTTGATGGATATGCGGTTTCTAAGTGTTACCAGGCAGGGCGACAGGCACGCAAGGACTCCCATACTTGCCTGTTCTAAATAGGTTCTGCCATCCACAGCAGCAAGACAAAACATACTCTATTGCATAAGACCTTCAATAGAAAGGAACTTCAATACTATCGGTGTGCAATAAAGGGGGAGAAAAAAATATAGATTCCAAAGCAAGCACCCAAAGTTACCCATCCCCTCATGAGTAAATGCCCAGTGGGGACCCTTAGGAGAGGGGAAGATAACTCTGGAAAGAAAAGAGCAAAATCAAAGTCAAGATAAACCTGCCATTGTTACACTCTCCATAGGTCTCTCACCCATGTCTTTGTCTCTTCCAAGTGTTGTCTTCCTTATCCCCCAAGTCCCTGGTACAAGTTTAAGGTTGAGAAGCAAGCTCAGCTTGTTTGCATGTCTCTCTGCTTCACATGCCTCCTCTGATCTCCTTCTTGCTCTCCATCTTTCTTCCTTTCTTCTCTGAATCTCCTCCCTAGGTTTCCCTCCTCCCTCTCAGCTCCACCCATCCCTGGGTGGGGCAGGGAACCCTTCCCTTTCTCTGGGGACCACCCTGTTACATAAGTATTTTCTTCCATTCTATAAGTTGCTGATTTCCACTTTGCTGATGGTTTCTATGTTGTACATTCTTTTTTTTTTTAAATATTTATTTATGCATACAAGAACTGGGGTACAGGCCAGAGGTGTGTGTGGGGGGGGGGCAGGTGAGAGGATTCACCAGAGACAGAGTGGGGAACAGAACAGGCAGACTGACTGAAATACATTGCTGAGGGGAGCAGCAGGTGAAACAGGAAAGGTCTGCTGCACTATGTGGGTAGCTCCCTGGCTGGGGATCGAACTCCTGATGCAGTGGCTCTGGATAGCTTCCTAGGTTGCATCTTAACCCTTTGTACCAGCAGGGAGGTCCTATTATACATTCTTTGCTTTGCTTTTTAGTTTGATGTAGTACCACTTTTTAATTTTGCTTTTGGACTTATATTAAAAAAAAAAATCATTGGCAAGACCAATGTCAAAGACTTATCCCTTCAGTTTTCTTCTAGGCTTCAGGTATTACATTTAAGTCCTTAACCTGTTCAAATTAATTTTTGTGCATATGATGTAAGAGTTTCATTCTTTTTCATGTGATATACAGTTTTCCCAACACCAATACCTTATCTCAAAGACTAGTCTTTCCCTCTTGGCACCATTGGAAAGAGTAACCGACTGCATATGCATGAATGTATTTCTGGACTCTCCTGTTTCACTGGTCTATGTGTCAGTTTTTATGACATAACTAAACTATTTTGATGATTAAAGCCTTGATATATATATAGTTTGAGAGTAGGAAGGGTTATGCTTTTAGCTTTCTCTTTCTCAAAATTGCTTTGACTAGTTGGGGTCTTCTATGATTCCATATGAATCAGGATAGTTTTTGTTTCTGTGGAAAATGCTGTTGGAATTCTTACAGGGATTGCTATAAATTTGTAGATAGCTTTGGTTATTATGAACAGTTTAGCAGCATTTTTCCAAGCCATGATCTTGGGAGATCTTTCCATCTTTTGGTGTTTTCTTAAATTTCCTTCATCATTGTTGAATAGTTTTTAGTGTATAGATGTTTCACTTCCTTGGTTAACCTCACTCTTAAGTATTTTGTTTTTTTTGATGTTACTGTAAATAGTATTGCTTAAATTGCATGTGTATAGAAAGACAGAAGATACAGCAATCTCTTAAATTATATAAAACTGCTAAATGTGTCTTTAGCATTGGCTAATCAATCCTTCCTAAATTATATGACAATCCTGAGCTCTCATGGTGTCATGCTACCTCTGATTACCCTAATTTAATTTCTGCACTTTCCAAAATGTCCCATTTTAGAAATTTATTACTTTTTCTTCCTGGCAATTGAAATACTAACTCCGTTAGTACCATGACAAAGTATTATGAAGAAATTCCAAAATTGATTATATAAATTATATGACTAAGGTTATTAAAATGTGTTCAATTTAGTTATATTTTTATTCAGTACTATCCACTAAGCATTTAAATTTTAGTACTGCTAATATCTACAGAAATACTAAAACTTGATCTCTGCTTTAAATAACCCACAATTTAGGAGAAATGAACAATACTCCTAATTTTCCTAGGATGATGTTATGTTAATGAAAGGATTGGTTCAGATCATAGCACAGTGTTTTCACAATATATTTATGATATCTAAGAGGTTGCCATGGGCAATGAGAGATAGATTTCATCTTGTGTCATGCCCTGTCCTGTGTTTTAAGCCTGCATTTCTGAATACCTGAAGATCCTAGAGTGAATTGGTTGATACCTCCAGGCCTTTGCAAATGTTATCTCTATATACAATGTCCTACCTACTCTTCTGGCAGAAAATTTTTTTTTTAAAGATTTATTTGTTTATACAAGCACTGGGTACAGTCAGAAGCATGGGAGGGTGAGAGAATTCACCATAGCCAGAGCGGGGAACAGAACAGGCAGACTGACGAAATACACTGCTGAGGGGAGCAGTGGGCACGGCAGGAGAGGTCTGTCTTGCCATTTGGGACCCTCGCCAGGCGGCCCGGGAATCAAACCAGCGCTGCAGAGGCTGCGGGCGGCTTCGCAGCCCAGCGCTCAACCGCTGTGCTACCAGGGGAGGCCCTTCTTGCACAATTATTTTAACTTTTTATTTATTTATTTTAAAGATTTATTATTTATTTTTTTGATTTATTTTATTTTTTTCATTTTATTTATACAAGCACTGGGTACAGTCAGAAGTGCGGGAGGGTGATCGAATGCACCAGAGGTCTGCGAACCATGTGGGACTCTCCTCCGGTGGCGGGGGTGGGGGGGTGGGGGGGGGGGGGGGGTGGGGGGGTGGGGGGGTGGGGGGGTGGGGGGGTGGGGGGTGTAGAGGCTAGAGGCTGCGGGCTGCTTTGCAATCCAGCGCTCAACCGCTGCGCCACCGGGGAGGCCCTATTTTAATTTTTTAAAAGTCAGCTCTGATGTCATCACTTTGTGCAAGCCCTTTTGTTGTCACCCTTTTCATAATTAATCACTCCATTTTTTTTTTTTTTTAGCTAAACCTGCACCATGTACATCACACCCTGTTCCCTTTGTTTACTTCTCTTTTTAATATCTTTTGAGCTCCTTCAACCAGAGATTAGAAATTATTCATCCCCCAGTCTGGTTCATAAATAAGAAATTCAATAGGAAAAACTGAAGTTTTTAAAAGCATAATCTAATATTTTGAAAACCTGATATTTCTCGAGTAGTGAATCATTCATTAGCTTTCTTAATAGAGCAGGCTTATCACTGCAGATTGTGAATTAGTATACAATGCTGTTTTTCTTAGCTTGCACTTAGGAAAAATGATCAGATTTCAGTTTAATCCTAGGCAGTCTTTGCTTTGAATTCTATTTTTTTTTTTCCTCTCTGTAGTCAATCAGTTACCCCTCTGGTTTCATCTGGTGTCAGTATACCTACATTTAACACCCCACCTCGTCTTTCTCTTCTTTTCAAATTATCATATTCTAATTTTTGGGCTGGGTATTCAAGAGACCTGATTTTATTAGGAAAAATTAATGAAAGATTGTGACAGACTCACCGACAAAAGGCTCATGTTAACTTTGTAACAAGTTTTTATTATTTTTTCAAGTATTTTAAACTTGTTTTTGTCTGCAATGGATTCTAGGTGTTGGGGTAACTGGAATTCTGACTTTCATTGAAGTGGTATGTGTTTCTGAATTTTATACCTATTCACTTTGCTTTTGATATAACACAAAGGCTTTATAATTTATAATTTTAATGTTTAACTTACACTGCTTTAAAACTGACATTAAAATCTAGATTTTTATATTATAAAATGGATGATGAAGGGAATACTTTTGTAGAATTGCACACATAATTAAATTTTTTTCTTATTTTCATTTTGGACATTTAAAGCTGTTCTAAAACCTATTTTTATCCATTTGGAAAGCAATGTAATGATAACAGGTTCTATTTATTGAGCATTTTGTATGTACCAGGTACTGTGTGGAGCATGCCTTAATCCTAAAGGCCATTATTCCTTTTATAGATGGGTTCTAACTGTCTAGTTTTGGTCTAGTCTAGTCTAGTTTTAACTAGATTTAGAAATTAAATCTTCCAAAAGACAGTTAAGCACAGGTGCAGGACCTAGGCTAATCAATTTTGAAAACATATTTTTGAAAATATTTTAACTCTCCAGTTATGATTTGCCCACTATTCTATTAATGGTTTTTGGTAACATCTTTATTGTTGTCATATAATTCCTATACCACACAATTCAACTTTCAGCAGCTAATGAACAACTTTCTCCCCAAAGCACCTTTCCCCAGCCCTGGGCAACCACAATTCTATTTTCTGTCTCTGTAGATTTGTCTGTTCTGGACATTTCATGTAAATGGAATCAGACAATAGGTGTTCTCTTCTACCTGGCTTATTTCATTTAAAAAATCAGTTTCAAGGTTCATTCATGTTATGTTTCACAGTATTCTTTTTTATTGCTGAAAATATTCCATTTAGACATACCATATTTTATTTATGCATGCATCATTGGCTGGGCATGAGGTTGTTTCCTCTTTTGGCTATTGTGAACAGTGCTATTGCTCATTAACATTTGCAAACATATTTAAAATATTTGGAAGGGTCCTCTTTATACTTAGAGTGAAAAAATATTACATGAGTAATTCTGAAAACGTGGCTACTTTAGCTGTGATAATTAATTCCATGTTTACTAAAAGATTTGATTAAAACTCCTTTGTTCTTCAAAGGACTCTTTTTTCACTTTGTGTCTTTTTCAAGTGTTTGGACTAAGATTAAGTCCTGCAACAGAAGAAACATTAGGTCATTGTAACTATAAATTCTACACTGCAGCGATGAAGTGCACTCAGTACTGTAATTCATTTTAACCTTGAATCTTTTTTTATTAACAGTCTACTCTATGGTATAAAACTTCAATTTACATTGCTCCTCTTTGGAAAAAATATGCTCCCTACAAATCATAGCAAGTGATGTAAGAGCTAATAAACAACAACAAAACCCCCCTGAAAATAATGGGTTGTACTGAGAAAACATTTTCATTTTCCTGATTTTATTTATTTATGGTGAGGATTAGGCAATTTCTAAAATTTTACCATTTGTCACCACAATCTAAAATTCATTTTGCTTCTCCGTTATACATACAAACCATATTTAAGATTCACGAAAACCCTACTTGACCATTTGACATGCTTGACAAGTAGAAAACATTATTTCCTTTGCCCACTCTGATATAGGGTTTAGATTTTGATTCCGGGTGGGCTGGGGAGGAAACCTGGGGTGAAAGATTTGGTAACTAATTAGCCATTTACTCAAACGCTACTTTTGACATTAAAGGGGAGATGGGAATAACATACTAAATATGAAAGTTGTTATAATATTCCAAATCTGCCGAGAGAGAGCTAACGTGGGAAAACTCACAACCAAGAAAGTGGTCCTCGGTGAGTTTCTATTTACGTTACGCCAGCTCAATGTGCGCGAAGCTTGGCTTGCTCGCTGGTCTCCTAGGATACCGCAAGCTGTCTCACCGTCGTAGCACCCGGAAGAGCGCCGGAAGGGCAGGTGTTCGTGAACTACTGTCTGCGCCTGCGCAGGTCCACCGTTTTCGCGCAGTACGTGAAGCCCGGATTGAAGACGCCGAAAGACGTGCCGTTGCCATGGCAGCCGGATACCGGCTGCCTAGGGAGCAGGTGGTGGGGTCTCCCTGGTCTTATTGTCAGAGCTTAGAAAGAGGAGGAGAGGAGAGCTACCCCGGCCATCTCTGAGACCCCAGCTGCTGCATCTTTTACAGGCAGGAGGGGCTACAGAGGGAGAGAAGGGAAGGGTGATGTGGAGATATTTAGGGCGGGAGAAAAGGTAGAGGGTAAAGGTCTGGGACAAATGGGTGGAAAAGTGGGTCTAGAAGAAAAGGGAAGAACCCTTTTGTGGGAGCTTTATCTTTCTGAGGTTGGACGCCACGGAGCCTGGCGCTGGCGGGGAATCCCGGCAAAACGCCTTGCTTTGTATGAGGAAAAACCCCTCTGAGGGGTAGCTTAATCTCTAATATTTGTAGTGTTTTCCTTCTCAAAGTATTTTTCTTTGGGAGGAAAAACAGCTCCTGAATTGTTAGGGTCCATGTATCCATGTAGAGGTGAAGGTATGTGTGTAGGCAGTGGTACGTTGGGACGCTGGGTGAAAATGAAAATGATCACCTAATGTAAAATACTTATCGTCCTACTTTTGATAGATTATAAATTAGAAAATTGCTCTTGGAATCAATCTTGGCATTATGCAGCAGAAGAATGGGTCAGATGGTCTCATGATGTTATGGGTTAGCTTTTGCCTAAGTATTTATTTTATATTAAAAAAATTTTTTCTTGGATGTTCTTTCAGTTTTCTTAAAATTTAAGCAAGCGTGTTTTGAAGGCTAGCGATTAGACCAGAGTCAATGAATTAAGTTAAAGTATTTCTGAATGTTCTGAAGCCCGAAAGAAAGTTAACAAATTGAGTCTAAAATTTAGCTTAAACTCACACTGAAAGATCTGCAGTCATATTCACATGGGATTTAGCAGACACTCAGGAGGAAGGAATTAATTTCTGTCTTCTTACTATAGTGCTCTATTATTCATAGGGCAATAATTCTGGTCCAAGACACATACTTTTTTTTTTTTTTTTTTTTTTTTTTACTGATGATAAACATTGGGTCTTAAAATGTGTTAAACTCACACAGGAATAAATGTTAGGTGATTGCGTTTGTATACAATTTTGTTCCAGCATGTTTATTGAGTACCATATGGCTGGTACCCTGGGGAAGGAGATTAAAACAACTGAAGGGGATTGAATATCCTGTGACGCATTTGAAAAAGGCTTAAGGGACTTGGTAACAAAAGTTTACGATTTATGTTACCTGTTTACTTGGGCACCAGTCGTGCATTTTTTTTAAGCTATAAGAAAAGAATGGCACTACAAATTTGATACAATTTCTTTTACTTCTCAGAGTCACTTCGACTCTGACTTTTTCTTTTCAATGACGGCATGATAATATATTTAATAACACCTACCATGTTTAATTTGTAATGATTTTATTATGTTAATTCTATGTTTTAGTTTTAAATTTAAGTTTTCAGATTTGTGAGACTCTGTGAATAATAAAATATGTCCACTAAAGTCTTCAGGGAATCATTAACGGGAAAGCACCAAAGAGTTACATAGAAGTTGTATTCTAAGTTATGTAATGTACACATCTTAATAAATTTCAAAATCCTTGGTCTGTAAAGGGAAACTGATTATTCTAAGGCCTTTGTGGGTGTGACAAATTATATTGATGTATTTTGGATCACAGTGAGTTTTAGTGTATTCTGCATCATTCATTGCATCATTCCTTTTAATTGGTGACTAAGTAAAAACAATAACTTACTTGATTTAGCCTGTTTTGTGCGGGAGGGTGGTAAATAAACTCACATTGAAATATTGATTTGGTTTCTCCAGGACACCTCAATTATTGTTCTTGATCTCTCATGTATAAGTCATTGAGGACTTGTTTTTTAAAGATCTTTTTTGTATTTGCCTTAAAGATTAATATCTAAAAGGAATTATAGTCAACTAACACATTAGAAATAGTTCTAAGCATCCGGATGAGTAATTAGGTTGACTATTAACATTCAGTGTACCTAAAACTGTCTTGTGATGAAAGGACCATTATCAAGAACTATCCAGGAGGAGGATGACATTTAAATGAAACAGACTTCAGAATTTTTTTAAGTCTTGACTATTCAGACACTGATCATTTATTTTAAATTATGATTTATCATGGTACTATGCATTTGCTTTTAAATTTGCTTGCTTTTCAGGAGTTGGCAGTTATTTAATTTATATCTGATAGAAAAGGTTAAAAGAAACTGTGGGTCATATAGCTCAACCTTTTCTCTAAAGCTTTAATTTCCTTTACAGTAGTCATTCTCTAGGCTTATATAAACATTTTCCTTATCAGGGACGCACTATATCCATAGGCTCCTCAGGTCAGTTCAGGACAAGTCTGGAAAAAGAAATCCTGTCTTACATGGTGCTGAAATTTGTCCCTGAGCTTCCAGCCCTTAAGACTAATTTTACTATTTGAAATTTTACAAGTCCACACCTTGTTCACATAACAATCATTTCAATTTTGTCAAGTGGTGGGGACTTTCCTAGTTTTTTTCTTCTTTAGGCTAACGTTCTCAGGGTTTTCAAATATTCCTGAGAATCTGGTTTTAAAGCATGTTACTCTCACAGTCTACCTTCTTCCCTCTCCTCTTTTATTTCCCTTTCTTTTGGTTTGCTCCTCTCTAAACATGTTTCTCTCAATCTGCTTTAAGCTTTAGTGCAGGAAACTGTATACGGTGTTTCATACTATCTATATTTCACACCTAATTTTGGCTTTGGAGGTCATTTACATTTTGGGTGTCCTCACTCATCTTTACTCATTTTGAACCTGCTAAGTCAAAAAAGCCTAGTGACATTTTTTCACAGATAGCATTGAAAAGCATTACCTCTTTGCTTAGATATTATTTATGCAGCTAGTGGAAAGATGTTCTTCTGCATGTATTCACTATCATTTGATGGCAAACAGTGGAAGGAAAAACGTGTAAATTTTGCTTTAGTAAATTGGCACTGGGTTAAGGCATTTTGGTCAAAGATCTGGGGAGATTAAGATGAAGCTAATGGCCGAAGCTAAGTTTTTAGATAATTTATTAATTCACACACAATTATACTTTTTTATATCTTCAAACTGCCTAGGTCTTGGATGTTCTTGACATCTGTATTTCTACTTCCAGGAAGAGTTTGGTGTAAGAGCAAGAAAAGTCATGGGTCCCAGGTAATTGGGACCTTGAAGATCAGATTTCTAGGGCCTCCCCGGTGGCGCAGCGGTTGAGCGCTGGGTTGCGAAGCTGCCCGTGGCCTCGGCGGCGCCGGTTCGATCCCCGGCTGCTCCCCGGCCACCAGCGAGGGTCCCACATGGCGCGCAGACCTCTCCTGCCGCCCGCTGCTCCCCTCAGCAGTGTACTTCGGTCCCTCTGCCTGCTCTGCTTCCCGCTCTGGCTCTGGTGAATTCTCTCACCCTCCCGCGCTTCTGACTGAACCCAGTGCATGTATAAACAAAACAAACAAACAAATAAATAAATAAATAAAAACATGCCTCTATAAAAAAAAAAAAAAATTAAAAAAAAAAAATTAAAAAAAAAAAAAAAAAAGATCAGATTTCTATAGTTCTTTGGAACTGGAACTGAAATTCTATTTACATTTAGAGATCATTGCTCTTTTTGTTATCATTGAAGTCAGTGGTAGAAAGTGTACCTATTATTCCTATGGATTTTTGCCCGTGGCTATTTCCTCATATTTAGAGCTACACAAATAATTTTTCCTTAGTCTTTTTTTTTTGGAAAGATAATATGACATCAAACTGATAGCTACTCACTCCTTCCAGTCCTTTCAGCAGGACTGTTCAGACCACTGAACAAATTCCATACACAGTCATGTTTGTTTGGCATTTTTCATGCTGTTCTCTTTGTCTATAATAACCAATAAACTCTTGCATTCAGTATTCAAAATTCATCTTGGCCTTACCTTGATATTTTCAATTTTAGATGAACTGCTCTTTTATTCTTTCTCCAACTATCATTTATATATACATTTACGCCATCTACCTATATTTTAATATGTATTTTTCATCACATTTTTAATTTATGTGCTTTGTTTATATTTGTCTTCTGTACCAGACTTCAAGCTCCTTAAGGGCATAAGTCTATTTTATAGTAACGTATATAAGAATAGTGTAGAGTCAACAAATGTTTGTCAAAGTTGTAATGAATGTGTATATGTGTATATATGTAAAATGTGACATATACAGACACATCATAGGTAAAGATATAAAAGTTTTTTTTTGTTTGAAAATTTATACACAAAAAGTGTGCAGGCTAGAAATTGACTTCCAATTATGGGTAACTTTAGTTCTCTTAAAAATGACTGAATTAATGTACCATTTTCACATTTATTAACTGTCATCTGAAATTTGTATTTATTATCATTGTCTTCCAGATGGTACTAGTCATCACAGTTTTTTTTTTTTAATGAAAAAATATTTTTATTTAGAGCTGACAGCAATTTGATTTCTTTGGAAACATTTACCATAATTGAGAATCAGTTGTTACTTACATCACAAATTTAATTATGCCATGAAAGTTACTAAAAGGATTGTGAAACTGAGAATTGCAATTGACATAATTATTTTTATTTGAACATGAACATGTATGTATGAACGAGATCAAAAAGCTGAGTCCTTTGTTCTGACCTGAACAATTCTGAAAGAATTGTAATGATCAGCAGGAGCAGGTGATGTGGAAAATCCTTCTCTAAGCCTTAGGTAGTCTCATGTCTATCCTTTTTAATCTCTTGGTAAACTAGGTTTTCAGAAATTGGGAGGAAGCAGGATGGTTGTTAGTTAGGAATGGTACACCTGGTAAGTGGTCATTCTAAGTGTTTCTTTTAGGGGTGCACGTTTATTCTGAATTTTCCATGTTGTCTTATTTTTATGTTTTTTATCTTACCTTCGCTATCAATCACTATACTTCATATAATCCTTCAAGCGGAGGACATAACATATACTTCATCTCTTTTAAATTTATAGCATTCTTCTTTAACAATGAAAAATGGATGAAAATAAAGATATCGATTTAAAAGAAAGTGGAGAATATGAAGATGACTTTGAGAAGGATTTGGAATGGTTAATTAATGAAAAAGAAAAAAGTGATGCCAGCATAATAGAGGTATATGTAAATTACTAACAGCATTCATATTAATCACATTAACAAAATGCTTTGTAATTCTTGAAGTTTCACATATATTATGTCATCTAAAGCTCACAAAATTCCTTTGATATACGCAGAACAAGTATCATTATACCCATCTTAGAGATGAGAAAATTGAGGCATAGGGTTTAAATGTTATATGCTAAGGCATAGGGCTTATTAATCATAACTTGCTAATTAGAGGAATTATGAGAGCTAATTAGAGAATTAGCACTTTTATAAAGACAAAATTAAAATTATAATTTATATAAAATAAATAATATAATTTATTGCATTAACAAATACAGTTAGTTTCTATGTAATACAAACATGGGTAAAATCATAGGGTAATATGTTTAATATAAATGAAGTATAAAGCAAATCCTCAAGAAACTGTCTTTCAGCTGATATTTGAAATCTTAAGAGTGAACTAGCTCTTCATGGGAAAGAATATAGAGAAAAAGTAAAGGGTCAAAGACTGAGACACTGGAATACTTGTAGGAAAAAGCAGATTCATTAAACATGATCACATACTATTTATTAGACATACAGAAAAGAAAGAGAAGAAAATGAACCAGTTCCTAGGTCATGGAAGGTTCGTTTTCTCTTTACGTATACATACATATATACATATATGTAGTGTGTTTGTGCATTTTTTGTATATAATGTATACTTGTGTCTATATATGTGTGTGTATGCATATGTATGCATTTACACATACAATTTTATATATTAATGGTGTCAGTACCTAGAGGAGTAATGAAGAAAGGGACTATGACTGGTATACGAGAAGTTAGCTTTAGAGGGACAGTGATCAGAATAGTTGCAGCACAAGTCAGATTTAAGAGGGTTAAAGAAAAGAGGAAATGAAGGCAACAGAGTTTACACTGCAAACTTCTCTTAATTATATCTTGCTTTCTTGTGCAATGGAGAAGACCAGTGGAATAAATGACATTTGAAAAAGGCAACAATCAAAAGTGAACATTTGTCTAAATGACTTTTATTTATTTTTTTAATTATTTTTAAAAGATTTATTTATTTTTATACAAGAGCTGGGGTACAGGCCAGAGGCGCGAGAGGGTAAGAGGATTCACCAGAGACAGAGTGGGGAGCAGAACAGGCAGACAATCAAAATACACTGCTGAGGGGAGCAGTGGGCGTGACAGGAGAGGTCTGCCACGCCATGTGGATATCTCCCTGGCTGGCCAGGAATTGAACCTGCGCTGCAGAGGCTGCGGAAAGCTTTATAGTGCAGTGCTTAACCTGGTGTGCCACTGCACCATGGGGAGGCTCCCTAAATGACTTTTAAATGAGAGCTTTATGCATCATTAGCCAAAAATCATCAAATGAGTAGAGGCAGTGTGGATATTGGAGTAGACACCCATAGTGGTAGGGAATGATTTCTAAAGCACAGGGAGACAGACAAATGATGATGATTCAGTGTTTTATTTCTTTATTCACTCAACAAATATTAGTGATCAGTTACCATGCATTAGAGGTGGTTCTAGAGATTCAGGATACAGCAGTGGTCCAAAGAAAGTGATCTCATGAATCTTACTCATTCCCATTGATGATTGTAATCACTTATTTTGAGGCTGGTAGAAAAACATGGATGACAGAGCTAGATACAGGGATGAGTATCAGGGGAAGGTTTTATTATAAAAAGTAGCCTCTTTTTTTTTAAACGTAGTGTATTTTAAAAAATAAAAGCTAAAGGAGAATTCAGAAACATATACCGTAGGAATGAATTTGAGAATCAAATAAACCCAAAAAGAACAATTGCAATGCAGAGATCTTACTTATTTGGTAGTATTTTTAACAGACCAGGTTTGCTTCTTGGGCATCTAACAATATTGTACATATTGTTGGAAAGAGGAGGTTGTCAGAAGGATGTGAATAAGAGAATTTTAAGTGGTTGAAGAAGCAGTAAGTAGTAACTCCCATAGAACTATTTCAGGAGGAAGAGAATTATTTGAGAAAGAGAAAGAAATCATTGTTGGAAGTAAAATGTTTGATATATGAGGATGTATGTGTGGATACATGCTGGGTAAGAAGTCCTTAGTTAGAAACAGTTGCGAAGTAGGATTTTGTGATAATCCTGATTTATGATTCATGTGGAATTGAAAAGTAAAGTTCGACCATGTTATATGATGGTGTTTAGCATAGGGTTTTGGAACTGCTGAGAATAGTTGAAGAAGGAAAATCTGATACAAAGATTTTACCTGGAATTTGGATATAGATCCAGCAAAAAATAGCAACAACAGTGAAAAGACTGTAAGAATCTCAAAATGTTAAAGTTTTGATGAAAGACCTGTAATGATCTTGGGGGAAAAGATACTTTTTTGAGAATACAAATATTATAAGCAGAAAACATTTAAAAAATTCTTCTGAAAATGTAAAGAGAGGAACATTTTTAGAGAAGAATTTCAAAATAATATTATTATTTATAATTACCTTTTAATACATTTACATAAAAATTTAAATTATCGGTGTAGCACTTAGTAACATCATTATCACATGTATTTTCCTTGGGGTTGTCATAAATAGAGTTAGAATATTATGGGTAAAATAGGAACAGGAAAGGCGTACATTTTCTCATTCATAATTTACAAATCATTTTAGATTGTCTACATATAAGTGCACAAAGTCTCAATTTTTACTGAAATAGAGAACCTCATATCTTTTTTTTTTTAAGATGGTTTGTGGGAATGAAGAAAATATTAACCACGAATCAAAAGAGAACAAACCAGAAACAGATCATACAGAACAGCTTTCCGATCCTGACAACTCTTTGACAGATGGGGTTTCACCAAGAAAAAATGACTTCATTTCTGTACCCAGTAGTCAACCTTTGGATCCCATATCAGATTCAGACAGTGAATACTCTTTCCAGGAGTCTAAACTGGAAATTCAGAAAGACCAGGAGGAGGATGAGGATGAAGAATTAAGAAGATATGTTATGGAGAAAATTATACAAGCCAACAAACTTCTACAGAGTGAAGAACCGGTGAATGATAAAAGAGAGCGGAAACTTAAGTTCAAGGACAAATTAGTTGATCTGGAAGTTCCTCCACTGGAAGAGACTGATACTTACAAAAATTATTTGGAAAATGAAAGTAATATGTCTGGCAAACTGTCAGAGATATGTATTTCCAATGAATTCAGACAAGAAAATGTGCTCCTATCTCTTACAGATGGAAGTTGTGAAGAAAACAAGGATGGAAAAATACTAGTAGAGAGAGATGGAAAGTTTGAACTTTTGAACCTACAAGACATTGAGAGTCAAGGATCTTTGCATCCCATTGATAATGCTAATATTACAGAAAATGAACCTCAGCAGGTGTCACCCAGACCTTCAAACTCATTTGTCAATGGTGTCAAGAAAGAAGAGCCTGTTGAGAAGATTCATGCTGTCACTCCCTCATCAACAGAAGAGCCACTGGCTCATGACCCTCAGTCACCACCTAATCCCAGGATCCGTTCAGGTTCAGCTACCAATTCAGATCAAAGTAAGGGCAATGGGAAATCTACTCTTAGGACACAGTCTGCTTGTATATCTCCAGTGAAGTCAACATATTGTCTTTCCCCTCGACAGAAAGAACTTCAAAAAAGACTAGAACAAAAGAGAGAAAAACTAAAGAGAGAGGTGAGCATAAGGAGGCTTTATATTGAAAAGGAGTATGTCTTCATGTTTTATAAATACAGTAAATATTAAAATAGTTCTTCATAGTATTGGGTGCATCGGCTTGCTTTTGTTGTTGTTGTTAGATGAAGTAGGTGTCACAAATTTGTATTTAAGTAACAAATATCATGATCACTTTGGTCCTTTCTTGTAAGGATACCAAAGCATAGTAATGACTGACCATTGTTAGAACTCGAGGAGGCCTTAGTGATGACTTCATCTGATCCTTTCATTTTAAAGTGAAGCTCAGAGAAGTTAAGTGACCTCTAAAGTAATCTTAATGAGCTGGGTGATAATCAGATATCTGATGAAAAAATTAAGTCACAAATTTGTAGGGGTTTAGGACACAATACATTAAAAACTTGGGTTATAATTCCTTGACTTATATGTGAGTTATCTGTATGGAACTCTCATTAGCAGAAAAAGGCGAAAAATGAAGTTAGTAAGAACATGTAACTTGGAACACACTCAGACAGGAATTTAAAAGAGTACAAACAAAAGTTTTGCTTACTTGGTCTCTAAAATCTGAGCTTTAGCAATCAGACTCAGGTTTACTTGGTGCGGGTATATAATGGTACTGAAAAGAATCTGTGAATTCTGAACTTCATGACAAAAAATTTTGTTGTAATGACTGAAATAGAGTTTGCTGTATACACACACACTATGTGTGTTGGTGTGCTATATACACACTAAATGTGTTTGTAATATTTCTCTAAAAGTTATGTAAGAGGGTTTTTTTGAAATGTCTTTCCATAATGAACACTCTAATAGTGATACTCTAATGGGCATATCTGGTATGTACTTTCATTTTCATTTTGTTCCTCTCTTCTGGCTGTCACATGTTCTTTGTTGTGGTTACGCTTTCCTCATCTAAGGATCCTCATGGCTAAATTTCCCTTATTTATATACCCTCTCAGTGCATGGTCTTTGAGTGCTAAGGTTTTTTAATGGTTTTTACTTAGTCTCAGGGTAAGGCTTTTCTTTTCTTTTCTTTTTGCACTACAAAATATTTGCTGGGATAGGTTCTGTCTCTCTATTCTAGTTTCATTTTTTCATCATTCTCTTTGGCAACTGGATTATCTGTACATTGGCTGAATATCTATCTTCTGTGTGATATATCTCAATGTTTCTCTGGGAAGATTAGCATCCTATCATACTGCCTGTACTCATATATATATAAGGCGTCCAAAAGGAACTTATAAATATATAATTTAATCTTTAATACATTCACATTTTATATAATGCAAGTATCTCTAGGGCTTAGAAAATAGTATATAGGTATTTTAAAAGATATTTTAGGCTATTAATTGGATAGAAATTTTTCTTTCCTTCCTACATTTTATTTAATCAAAAGGAATTAGAGGGGTTTACTGTACTGTCAAAATGTAAGGACTCTGAATTCTTTGAAGAAATTTGAGTATGGATTAATCATTTAATTGATAAAAATTTAGTAGGTAATAGACTTAAGATCTCATTAATAATTTCATTTTACAAATGAAAATATTGAGTCAATTGGTTTGCTCAATTGACGTGGAATGATTGTTACCTACGTGTTCCAACTTGTAGCTTGGTGCTGTTTCTACTATGGTGTGCTCCTTTGCTCCCAGTAACTATTTTATAGCATCCTTGTAACTGGTTTAATTACCTTGTTTTTTATAATATTTGCTTAATTTTATAACAGTATAATTCAGATAAAAAGTTGATTTTGTTCATATAGTTAACTGTCTAAATATTTTTCTTATAGTAAAATGTTACCTTATGAATATAAACACTAGTTGAAAAATATTTTTAAACATCCCTAATGAAAAAATTCTAACACATATAAGGGTAAACCTATTACTCACATTCAAAAGTCATTAACATTTTGGCATATTTGCTTTATCTACTCCCTTTCTTGGCTGAAACATTTTTTAAGCAAGTCTTAGGCAGCGCATCATCATTCACCTGTACACTTCAATATACGTTTTCTTTCGTAACAACAGCAATTCCCATCATAACTGAAACATTTAACTCTGTAAATGTGTTTAAGACATTTATAGTGCTTGATAGGTATCATATGTGCTTCTAGAGTTTTTATCATTTTTCTCTTTTGGTTAGCTACAATTTGAGGAATTTAATGCCAAATATAAACTAGGGGGTTCAGGAAAGAGCTGATGAAATACTGAACAGCATGTATGTATTGTACATCTGTGTAATTGTAGACTTTGTCTCTACAGTGTCATTTATCTGAACAATGTTTTTTTTTTCTTTTTCCCTAAGCAAATTAGAATCTCTGTTTTTAAAGGAGGTCTAATTTTCAGAAGGAAAGTGTTAGGGACAGGGAATCCTTCAATCTCAAAGTATGTTTCTCTAGTCCCTTACCTTCTTATACACTTTTATTAATCTTTCATTAATGTCTTTTGATATTATTTCCACCAGGAAGAACAACGAAAAATAGAAGAAGAAAAAGAAAAGAAAAAAGAGAATGATATGGTTTTTAAAGCATGGTTGCAGAAGAAAAGAGAACAGGTAGTAGAAATGAGGAGAATTCAGCGAGCAAAGCAAATTGAAGACATGAACAATAGAGTAAGTTAAATATCTCTGTGAAAAATAATTTCATTCAGTTATGAAAGCTGAATTTTTTTATATAAGGGAGTCAATATATCAGACAAAGAACCCTACAAAAAAAATAGAAAATGGAGTCCAGGAACTATCCTTGCAAAAGATACCACATACAGATGATTTTGATTACATTCTAAGAAGCCATATAAATAGAAAATAATTCCTGTTTTATTCAAACTTTTATAGCACAGAAAATGGTAAACTACAAATACATTTTTTCAAAGTTGTATAACTTTGATATTCAATTAGGTCAAAGTTAGTATACACAAATACAAAGACACACAAAGACAAAAACACAGACTTGCCTCAGTTGAGAACAGACATAGAGAAATGTTATACAAAAAGTAACAAAGACACCCAATTTGAAACATACAGACAACCCAAGGGAGTGAAAAATGGTCATATCCCTACTGTTTAAGAAATATATAGGGGGCCTCCCCAGTGGCGCAGTGGTTGAGCTCCGGGTTTCGAAGCTGCCCGCAGCCTCTGCAGCACCGGTTCAATCCCCGGCTGCTCCCTGGCCACCGGAGGAGGGTCCCACATGGCGCACAGACCTCTCCTGCTGCCTGCTGCTCCCCTCAGCAGTGTGCTTCGGTCCCTCTGCCTGCTCTGCTCCCGGCTCTGGCTCTGGTCCCTCCTGCACTTCTGAATGTACCCAGTGCTTGTATAAATAAATAAATAAATTAAAAAAAAAAAAAAAAGAAATATATAGGGCCTCCCCTGGTGGTGCAGAAGTTGAGTGCGAAGCTGCCTGCAGCCTCTGCAGTGCCAGTTGGATTCCAGCCATCGGTCCCACATGGTGCGCAGACCTGTCCTGCTGAGCCTGCTGCTCCATTTTGTCAGTCTGCCTGTTCGGTTCCCCTGCTCTGGTGCTGGTGAATTCTCTCACCCTCCCGCATTTCTTACTGTACCCAGTGCTTGTATAAATAAATAAATAAATAAATAAATCTTTTAAAAAAAAAACATATATAAAGTGAAAATTGAAAATGCAATCCTAAGTTTTCTAGTCTAAAATTTCAGTAAACGCCACTTTTAACAGTGTTGTACAAATCCTTCTAGGTCTTATTTATATTTACAGTCCCAAAATTTGTTATGTACATTATTTTTTCTCTTCATCATGGAATGTTTCTAGGTCATTCTATTGAGCTCTCTTTTCTAATAGCAGCATGATTTTCTTTTCAGAGATAACTTTAATGTATTAAAAAATTCCTCATTTGGGCCTCCCCTGGTGGCGCAGCGGTTGAGTGCTGGGATGCGAGGCTGCCCGCAGCCTCTGCAGAGCCGGTTCGTTCCCTGGCCGCCGGCGAGGATCCCACCAAAAAAAAAAAATCCTCATTTGTGGGTATTATGTTGGTTCTATTACTGTTCTATTATTTAGCAGTACTGTAGTGAACATGTTTATTTTGTAGAATATGATGTTCCGTAGAAGAGTTTCTTAGCAGTGGACTTTATGACTTACTGGATGTCCAGAATGAAATTTTTGATTAAATAGTAAAATAGCTTCCCAATAGGTTATGTCAATTTATAATCCCCCCAACAGTGAATGCTTACCACACCCTAACTAATATTATGTATGGGTTATCTTCTTGATTTTTCAAATTAATATGAATAGTATATATGAGTGTAAATGAACATGTGTGCAGTCTGTGAATTATCTGTTTATACTTTTTTCTGTTTTATTTTTCTTAATGCATTTTATATTAGAGATTTTGATCCTTGTCTGTTGTTACTTGTTGTAAATGTTTTCCTAAACTGGCAATATGTTACTTTTTACATTGCTTATTATGTTACTTATAGAAATTTTTAGTTTTTAAAATCTTGGGATAGGTAGTGCCTTTGCTGGCAAGACACAAAACACATAAACTAAAGGGGAAAATGTTGAGAAATTTGACTGCAACTGTATTGTAAAATAGTAATAGACTATATTCAAGTAGGGTTTATTTAAAAAGGGACTTATGAATCAATAAGACCTATTCATGAAGTTCATGATCACGTCAATAGCAGATAATGAGAGAACACAGTTATCTTGAAAAATACAGAAAAGGTATTTGTTAATATTTACTATAATTTATTTTCAAAATTCCTAATATATGAGTTACAGTACAGATATTATCTTAGAAAATACTATAGGCAGACCTATTAAAGTTAGAAACAGGTAAGACTTCCCTCTATATTAAATAACTTAAATCTGGGAATTCTATCCAGTTTATGAAGAGAAAAAGATCTAAGTATTAAACAACTTTTTCCTTTATAAATAATCTCCTTGCATTTCAGCAATAACCTCACAGAAAAATACAAAAGGAGAAGGGATATAGGAATATATAAAATACCTTAGGAATATATAAAATACATTAGGAATGTATAAAACTTTTAGAGAGAATGGAGTACGGCTTTGCAAGGAACCAAAAAAAGATGACTTTGGTAAATGTAAAATATAATAGTCCTGGATGGGTGAGCTATATATGAATTATTTGGTAGGTCAAAACAAATGTAATATTCCTGCATGGGTGTACTAAATATTATAAAGATATGGGTTTCTCCAAATTATATTTGGTGTAATTTCCATTAAAAACTGATTAAGGTTTTTAAAATTTTAAACTGTACTCCATGATGCTCCTTCAGTAATTGCTACCAAGACTTCGACTTCACTCATACTATCTATCCCCAACTTTTCTTCAACTGTTTTGTTTGTGCAGTTGTGCAAAACTGTTTTGTCAGAACACTCCACTTTGAAGTTTGCAGATCACTGCATGTGGACCTCCTTCACTTGCTACTTTAGTAAGAATTTTGAAAGAAGTCAGGTAGTTGTGAGTTCAATGTTGAATTTTCTATCAAGAGTAATCAATGTTGCTGAGTCAAAGGTGATGTGTTTGAGTTGGATACTCGAAGTGCAGATGAGGTTGGCATTATGAAACCTTGATAAGTCAGCCATGTATTCTCCTAGGATCATAAATGTGGGGTCTAAAAATAGTAGGTTTGACTTACTTAAATTAAGCAAAATTTGTTCTTGCAATCAGCAGGAGAACAGAGATCCACAACTAGCTTTTCGATTATGGCTTAAAAAGAAACATGAAGAACACTTAAAAGAAAGAAAGACAGAGGAGCTACGAAAGCAAGAGGAATGCTTATTTTTCCTTAAAGAAACAGAGGGCCGTGAAAGAGCCTTTAAGCAGTAAGTCAAAGGCAGGGCATTTCCCTTCCTTCCTCAGGGTCATTGTGGAAAGTTATATAGTCAATAAAACTTAAAAGAAAATAACCCAAAATATTTTCTCTCACATTACATACCTATTTAAATACCTATGTATTTCAAATACATAGTATTTTGCATAGTATCTGTACTATACTGTCTTCAAGATGTTTTTCAACCCTAAACTTGTTTCCCATGAAATCAGCATGATAATCCTCTAGTCTACCATATATTTATTTGTTAGTTGATTTGTTCATTTCTTAGAGAAATGGGTCAAAGTTTGATTACAATTTTTCCTCAGAGTCCTCAAAAAACTGAATAAAGTGTTGCATTTACCAAGAAATATTTTTTCTATAAAGGCTGTGGAAGATCTGTATAGACTAAGTAAAAATATTTGGACACATTTTGTCCTACTTAAGTAAAATTTAACTCAAACTCGATCTCTTTTCAGTTACCTGGGTAAGACTCTGTATTACACTTCACTAATTCTTAGGCAGCGTACCTGACTTCATAATTTTGTCAGCAAGGCTTGGGAGAGCGAGGGAGTGAATATTGAGTCCAGCTGTTGGAAGTTCATTGTCTTTTTTGCTGTTTTTTTTTCCCTTTGAATCTTTATTCCTTTCTTTCTTTTTAAAATAACCCTTTTATAATAACATAAGCAGTAAAGGTACAATGTGGAAACTGAGAGGCGAAGTCTTATTTATTACCTAGAAATCACTACTGTTATTACCTTAGTGCATGTATTCTGGATGTTTCTCTGTACATTTATTTACAATTTTAAAGTGTAAATTGAGATAATAGTGCTTATATTGTTCTGTAATCTGCTTATTTTCATAGTGATCCCATCTAATATCTACCCCATAAGCATTTTTGCCCTGGTATGACTATAATTTGTTCAAACTGGCATCCAATGCTGGACCACACAACATTGGGTTTCTTGTCTTTCTTAGTGTAATACAATTTAATTATTTATGATAAGAATTATATAGACATATACCACATACATATGTATATACCTGATGTGCATGTATAGTAGTTTTTTGAGCAAGCAAAAAGCAAACTTTATAGACTTAAATTTGTTAGAATATGGACTCTTCACCTTATGTTCTTTATTTTTCCATCTTAACTATTTTATGTACTGAAAAGCAAGAGCTCTATAATGACCAAGAAGAGCAAGGCAACATTTCTGTATGCTACTGCCCTTAACCTGGTGAAGTGTAATGTTTTAAGTATAGTTGCAAAAAACAAGTTATTTAAAATCTTATCAAATAAAATTGCTTAGAAAGCCATTTTTTCCCAAAAAGGATAGTAGCTATGTCTCATGTAAAATATTATGTTGGCAATTTCATTATAAGACAAAATTTGAAAAGTGGATTCTTTCTTGTGTGAACCTAGTATATAAACTTGAAATTTTTCATTTAATACTTCACTAATTTGTGTTAACCTCAATATTTCAATGAAGAGGCATGAAGACTATTCAGGTTGATCAGATAATATTTCTTTCTACAGATGGCTAAGAAGGAAACGGATAGAAAAGCTAGCAGAGCAACAAGCAGCCAAAGAAAGGACCAGACAGCTCCAACTTGAAGCAAAGCGTGCTAAACAGTTTCAGAACCACCTATATATGTCAGAAGCCAAATCTTTCCGTTTTACTGATCCTTACAACTGAAGGTATCTATTAAATACTTCATTTGGAAGCTGCTATCTTCAAAATTTTTGATATTATTTCTTATGGCCCATGTACTTTTGTCATATTCTAAATTAGGGAAGTAGTATTTATACCTTGGTCATGTTGGAAGGGAATTTTATCTTTAATACTAGAACAAAATAAATTTCTTCTCTTGAAGTTTTATTATGTGTTATACCATCTCTTAGTATATGCAACAGATTGAATAAACTACAGTCCTTTACTTTTAAATTTTAAATTATTTTAGCACTCCTAGCTGGAAAGAACACAAAAAGGGACAAATTTTTATTCTTAGGACATACTGTCACTTAAAAAAATTGCAATAGGATATAAGCAGGATTGACCTCTTAAAACAAGCCTGATTCAAGGCCCTAGACTTGGCCCTAGACTTGCCCTCGCTGTGGCAAGCTAGGCAATAGGGCAGGTCTACTCCCATGTTTGTTTGTTTTTTTTTTTTAAAGATAAACTTATATGTAATTCCATCTTAGATATTAGAAAACTAACCCTTATTGAGAGTTTATAATGTGCCTGGTATTGTTAAAGATTCTTTGCATAATTTGATATAATCCTTATAACTCAAATTAGTCTTATTTTGCAGATGAGAAAACTATAGAGGTGAGCAGGTCACTCTGATCTATATGGTTGCAAAATCCTTTCTCTTAGTTAGAAACCTTGCATACATTGGTACATATGCAAAATATTTGAATCAATATAGGAATCAATAGAGGAATAGCACCCTTCACATGTTTAAGAGCTTTTAAGGAGTGGAGGAGAAAGCTAAACATAAATGATTAGTAACAGCATTTTAGTAATGTCTTCTAATCCACAAACACAGATCACTTCTTCATCTAATGCAGCAATATTCTGGAATTTCAGTGTACCAGTCTTTCACCTTTTCATAAATATTCTTTTTGCATTTTAATGCAACAGGAATTGTTCTCTTCATCTCTTTTTTGGGTTGTCTATTCAAACCACAAAGATGAATTATTTTTGTGTGTTGATGTTGTATCCTGCCACTTTGCTGAAATTGTAAGTGCAAATAGTTTTTTTTTTGTTCTTTGAATTTGATTATTTCATATAAGAAGAATCATACATTATTTGTCCCTTTACGTCTTTTTTCACTGATTGCAATGTTTTAAAGGCTCACTTATGCTACAGCTTATCTTGGATTTTCATTCCTTTTTAAGAATTAATATTCTTTTGGATGTATATACGACGTTTTATTTATCCATTTATCAAAGGACACCAGAGGTACTTTCACCTTTCGGCTATTATGAATAACACTGCTGTGAACTTTGGTATACAAATACTATTTGAATTTCTGCTTTCACTTCTTTTGGATATCAACCTAGAAGTGAAATTGTTCAGTTATCTGATAATTTTATGTTTAACTTTTTGCAACTGCCACAGTATCGTCAATAATAGCTATAACCATTTTACATTCTCACTGGCAATGCAACGGATTCCATTTTCTCCACATTCTTATTAACATTTGTTATTTTGCTTGTTTTGATAGCAGCTGTCCTGATGGGTGTGCAGTGATAATGATTTGCATTTCCCTAATTGTGATGTGTAATTATCTTTGATGTGCTTATTGGCCATTGTATGTCTTTTTCTCCTGTTATGTGTCAGGTTGTATCAATTCAAAATATGGAAACCCCTGCACAAAACCAACATGAAAACATGTTTTGCCAAAGCACTTGTCAATGCAGCTGTAAAGTATTTTTATTTTTCTAACATGAAGCATTTTTTTTAAAATAGTTCCTTCACCCATAATATTTCCATAAGCCTCATTTATAGCCCAGAAATTACCAAAAAGGGAAATAACATTCTCCCCAGTCCTCTGGTTATTTTTAGACTCGGGATCAGAAAACTTTTTCTGTAAAGGACCATCCCTATTTGCAAACTATACAAACCCTGTGGGATCTTCTCAACTCTGTTACTGTGCAAAAAACCCAGACAGTAAATGAATGGGTGTGGATACATATGAACCATGGCCATAGTTTTCCAATCCTTGCTTTAGATTATCTGCTTATATAAAATAGTAAGATACATAATAACTTAGAGGAAGCCTAAAGGAAAAGTTAGGAGAGGTTATAAAATCTTTCTTTTTGAATCCTGTAGGAAAAACATCATGTGATGCTTGGAAAGTATTTCCTACTTTAAATGTATCTAGACAGTTTCATACTTTTCTTATCCTGAAATCTTTACTAAGAAAGGGTAATCTGGAGTCCAGTACATGACATATCTTTGGAGATATGTATTATTTAAATAGAAAATGAAATAGAAAATGATCTGACTAGCAATATAAGAACCCCAGCTCCCAAATCATAGTGACTCTTGTATGATTAGCAAATGCCTACAGCATACCTCCAATATAATGAATGTTAAAGGACAATAAGTTCTCCCTGGCAGTGATTACAGCAATTGAAAGTTATATTTTCATAGCTAGTATAAGGATGAAATCGTCCAATCTTTTTCTTTGCAGCAAGTAAGGTGGCTGGCGAAGACTCAGAAAATGGATTATCAGGTGAGCTTTCTGTACATGTAATTGGGTCCAAAATTCGTAAAACCTAAAGAAAATAAGAAGTAACCATCAGACGTATACAGTAGGTACTGTAAAATGCTTGCATTATACTTGTAAAGTTCCATTTCACAAATATGTTACTACCATGAAAAAGTAACATCTGGGGCCTCCCCAGTGGCACAGCAGGTTGAACGCTGTGCTGTGGAGCTGTCTGCAGCCTCTGGAGCGCCGGTTCCATTCCTGGGCAGCCAGGGAGAAACTCACATGGCGTGGCAGACCTCTCCTGTCTCGCCCACTGCTCCCCTCAGCAGTGTCTTCAGTCTGTATGCCTGTTCTGTTTCCCGCTCTGTCTCTAGTGAATCCTCTCACCCTCCCGCACATCTGGCCTGTACCCCAGTTCTTGTATAAATAAATAAATCTTTAAAAAAAAAAAAAACAACATCTTAATGGTGAATTTGATTAGAAAACTTATCCTTTTTCTCGAAAGGCTCTAAATTTAACAATTATGTTTAGTAATTAGGTTAATGTTCTCTTATGAAAATGAAAAAGCATATAAACATAGATAGGTTATAACAATTCTACCTTAAGCGATGTCAATTTTTATCCTTAGCCAAAAAGTACCCACTACTTTTCCCTTCAATCTTTCTTTCAACTGCTTGGAATCAGATTACTGCTTTTATTCTTCTATTGAGATGTTATTTCAAAGTTTTTGATAATTTACTTGTAGAATCAATGGCTTTTCGTTTCTTTTTCTAATTTATATCCCTATTTCATGTGAACAACCATGTTCTTGTTTCTTGGATTTCATGGACAAAATGCTCTCCAATTTATTGTACTCTGACAATTCTGAGATCCACAACAGGAAGAACTCTTGTGAACCCTGAATTCACCCATGACTGGTAGTACAGGTCTACCCTAACTGATTCTGCAATATTTGGCACTTTCCTATCATATGTGGGAACAGACAAATAACATCTTCAATCAGAAGTAACCAATTCTGACTCTTGATTATAAATGAAAAAAATTTTTTTTTAAATGTGTATTTTTTTTTTATAGAGGCATGTTTTATTTATTTATTTATTTATTTATTTGTTTGTTCGTTTGTTTTGTTTATACATGCACTGGGTACAGTCAGAAGCACGGGAGGGTGAGAGAATTCACCAGAGCCAGAGCGGGAAGCAGAGCAGGCAGAAGGACCGAAGTACACTGCTGAGGGGAGCAGCGGGCGGCAGGAGAGGTCTGCGCGCCATGTGGGACCCTCCTCTGGTGGCCGGGGAGCAGCCAGGGTTCGAACCGGTGCCGCAGAGGCCACGGGCAGCTTCGCAACCCAGCGCTCAACCGCTGTGCCACCGGGGAGGCCCTATAAATGAAAAATTCTATACAGTGGCTTTTCATATCAAAATGAATTCCAGAAAATGATTATCAATGATTCACAGTAGCTAAAAAAATAGACCTTCTTTAAAGACAATTACAGCTTTTTTCTGGAGTAGAGTAATAATGTTCAGGAAGAGTAAAGTTCCGAGGAGGAAATACTTTTCTCTAAGATTACAAGCTCATGAGCATGAGAATCAGGTTCAATCTCATGTTTCCTAACACCCAGTGCAAACATTTCCCATTATAATCTGCTGCCTTTCAGTAAAAGGATAGTTTAGAAGTTCCACATTATCGCTAATGACAAATATTTACCTTTTCAGCCATTTTTTCTGCTGGGGTGCTGCAGAATTCAACTGCTGATGGAATCTTTTTTTGACCATTCATGCCAACATTTCCCAGAAGATGAGAATTTATTGCTTTTGCCAACTTGTGGTTTGTTAATGCGAGTTCTGCTGTGCTGTGAGGTTGTGTATTAGGGTAGTAAGTTTGCTCTCTTCCCCACTGCAAGGAGACTAAGAGCTCCTCCAATAATCTACACAGAACACATTAATACTGAACATTAATAACAGGATAAATTATAATGAGGAACATTTTTGAAATCATACAGTACTTTCTCCCATATCCTTCAGAGTTTAATAAATTAGAAGCTTTGTATAAAGTAAGTTAGACTATAGAAAGCACTTATCAAATTTTTACACTACTACCTGGAAATCACTCAACAAATAGGTACTTTTTTTTAGTTTTCATTTTAGGGTAGCTACAGTATGCTCATATACTCATATAGAACCCACTGATTGAATCTGTGTATCTACTAAGATACTCATGAATGGTATTTTTTAATTTGGTGTTACATTAACTGATTTTTTTGAATGATAAACCAACCCACTAATCTTGGTTTAGAACCTATTGGTCTATGATGTGTAAACCTTTATATATTGTTAGACTTGATTCACTAAAATTCTATTAAGGATCTTTAACATCTATGTTCATGAGAGACATCAGACATTAGGTTTGGTATCAAGAAAACGCTGGTGTCAGAAATGAGTTAGAAATTGTTCCCTTTTCTTCTCTTTCCTCAAAGAGCTTGTGTAAGTTTGGTTCTGTTTCTTCCTGAGATGTTTGCCAGTATTCACTAGTGAATCCATCTATTGATAGGTAAAGTTTGCATTACTGGAAGGTTTTTAACTACTAATTCAATTGCTTTAACAGGTTAGGGCTATTCAGGTTATCTGTTCTTGTGTTATCAGGTTTGTGTCTTTTAAGAATTTTGACCAATTCATTTATCACTTAGGTTGTTAAATATATTGGCATAGAGAGAGTAGTTCATTATATCCTCTTATTTTCTTTATTATGTCAATGGAATCTGTACTGTCCACCCTCCTCATTCTTGATACTGGTAATGTGTATCTGTTTTCTTTTGATGATACTGCCTAGTGGTTTCTTGAATTCATCTTTTCAAAGAAACAGCACTTGGCTTTCCATCATTCATTTCTGCTCTCATCTTGACTATTTTCCTCCTTCTGCTTAATTTGTTTTATGTGTTTTTTAAGGAAGATTACTGGTGAGAACTTCCTTCCTTTTTAAGCTAAGTACTTAAATCTATAAATTTCCCCCTAAACACTGCTTTAGTTGCCTCCCACAAAATCTGCTATTTGGACATATTGTTTTCATTCTTCTAATTTCCCTGTTGACCCTTACTGACTTGATTTATAATAAATCAGTTATAAAAAGCAGTTTCAAGAAGGACCATTAATTTTGATAGTTCATAGAGCATATGGCCATGAGCATAGGCTGTGATATCATAGAAAGAGTCCTCCACATAAAGAGCTCCTTACAAAGGAAAGCCTAGGTACACTTTTTGGCTCTACCAAAAATCATACAAAACTGCATAATTTATATTTCTTCTAATGTAGCTATAAATATTCTCTAATATAGATTTCTTCTAATGTAGCTATAACTATTCTCTCCCCAATTAAGAATGTAAGAAGCATGTCTTATTTTTTTATATTCTTCCTCTCTCCCCTGGGCATCTATTTTAAAACGTTATACAAAGCATATGCTCAGCAAGTTAATAATGTAGAAACCCCAAATAACTATCACAATAATAACAACTGCAGGAGAAAGAAGAGTTCAGAATGTAAACAATTGTCCTACTTCTGGGTAGCTATCATTTCCTGACGAAACTGCTCCCGCTCACTCAGGAGGTCTTGTATAGCACTCTGTGCATCACGGTTCTGGCGCTGTAAAGCTGTTCTGGAGTTGGCTAACTCATCTGCCATAACTCTGGAAAAGAGTAAAGACTTGCATAAATTCTCTGGCAATAAGACAAGTTGATATAATACCTCCGTGACTGTCATTTTTAAAACTTTCAAATAAGATCTAACATAGTCAAGTACTTATTTTTTACTTCTTTACTAAAACATTTAAAATGTCTGTAAGCTTAGAACTGGCTAAAGGGGCTCAATTAAAATATTTTTACAAAATGACAGAGGAAATGTTTAATTTTCCTACATAGTGACTTTTGGAATGTACTTCAACCTTACTTTAGGTTGATCAAATTTTGAAAAAATAGTATTTTTTAAAAAGATTTATTTTATTTATGATTACAAAAACTGGGGTATAGGCCAGAGGTGTGCGAGGTGAGACGATCTACCAGAGACAGAGCAGGGAACAGAACAGACAGATAGACCTAAGTACACTGCTGAGGGGAGCAGCGGGCAAGCAGGAGCGGTCTGTCGCGCCATGTGGGTAGCTCTCTGGCCAGGGATCAAACTCACGCTGCAGAGGCTGCAGACAGCTTCACAGCCATGTGCTCAACTCCTTGAGCCACCAGGGAGGCCCAAAAAATAGACTTTTTTCAAAAACAAAATTTTAGAGGAAAACAAAATGAGTATTTTTATACCACTCAATTACCTCTTTGCCCTTAGAAAACCATTAAAACAGAATAAGGCTTATATAAAGGCAAAACTAAGTCTGTCCTCCTGTCTGTCCAACATCCACATTTATCTTTTATTTGTAGCCAGTACACTTTCTTACACATTTTTTCAGAAAAAAATAATGCACATTCAAGTATGTGTTAAAAATAAATATATCGGGCCTCCCTGGTGGCACAGCGGTTGAGCGCTGGGTTGCGAAGCTGCCCGAGGCCTCTGCGGCGCCGCTTTGATCCCTGGCTGCTCCCCGGCCACCAGAGGAGGGTCCCACATGGCGCGCAGACCTCTCCTGCCGCCCGCTGCTCCCCTCAGCAGTGTACTTCGGTCCTTCTGCCTGCTCTGCTTCCCGCTCTGGCTCTGGTGAATTCTCTCACCCTACAGCGCTTCTGACTGTACCCAGTGCATGTATAAACAAAACAAACAAACAAACAAACAACAAATAAATAAATAAAACATGCCTTTATTTAAAAAAAAAAATATATATATCTATTTTCTTTACAAAAAGGGATTATTTAATACAACATTTTCTATACTTTGCTTTTTTTCTTGATAATTTATCTTGGTGATTTTTTTTTTTTCATATTAGCATATAGAGAACTATCTTATAAAGCTCCTTTTAAAGAAAAGGAACTTCATACTTTCTTCCGATTGGATGTACCAAAATCTACCAAACCAGTTATCTATTGATGGAACTGAAGCAAAAATTTAAGTATGTTTATTTAACTAAAAATCTTAAAACTAAAGTCTTGGACCATAGTAATAACTGAATTCTTTAAAATGAAAACAATTTTGACATTGAAAGATTAAATCGATGAAAATATCCATAAAGTTGAATTTAATTGTTATTTATTGCCTTAGAATATTACTATCAGTGGTGGGGCCTCCCTTGTGGCCCAGATTAAAGACTCAGCGCTGTCAAGGTATTGCCAGCCACTGCAGCATGAGTTCGATCCTGGGTCAGGGAGCTCACCCACAAGTGGTGCAGCAGAACTCTCCTGTCTCCCCTTAGCTGCTCCCCTCAGCAGTGTATTTCAATAGATACTCCTGTTTTGCTCCCCACCCTGTCTCTGGTGAATCTTCTCATCCCCCACATCTCTGCCTACAGCCAGTTCTTATATGCATTAAAAAAGAGAGAATATTACTATCAGCATTGATCAGAATGTTAAAAAATTATATATTATAATAAGCTGTATAATATATGCATGATTGCCCCTTAAGCTGTTGAATGAGAATTAATTAACTTTTACTTGCAGTCAATAAACGAGCTCATTTCTTCAAATATCACAATTGGAAAACAAATTAAGGACTTTAAGAGAATGATCAATCATAAGAAAACATCACAGATGTTAAGACATGAAATATTTTTCTAAAAATTTATTCATCATAACCATTGGTTCTCAAGATACAGCCTGGAAACCTTTGGTGTTTTATTTTATAAGATCTCTCCAGATTACTGAATTTCAACAGTTATTGAACATAGTATGTATGGAGCAATTGACTAAGTACTGGAAATACACAGATAACAACCCAGATCCTGTTCTCTAGTAACTCAGCTGGAAGGAGGAGGGAATAAACATACGAAGGAAGAATCATAATATAGGGCAGTTTCCCAAATGCCAGTGTGCCCATGTGCCTGAATTGGGACTCTAAAGTTTTTACCTGTTTAAGTAGCTTCTCATTCAGTATGCCATACGAACGTATATGGGGAGAAAAAGGTTGGGAAGCTCTTCTATATAGTTAAAAGAACTATGAGAACAGAGCAAAAAGGACAAGTAATATTATCTCACTGAGTGGCAGTTTTTGAGTTTTCCCAGTAGAAGATGGGGAAAAATAATTTAGTTTGGATTTTCTTGTATGATTCTAATATATATTAGATGTCTGAGTTTATAGTTTTGTTTTGGTCTCAAAATTGATTAGGAGTGTTTTCTACTGTATGTAGTAACTGAGATTTTTGGAATGAGGGAGGATTCTTGTGATACCACTTCTCCATTTAGGGAGACTGTAACCATCCAGAGGAGGGTGAGTCCACATCTTAAGTAATATATGAAGTACTTTGACAGTTTGAAATTGTCCACTACAATCTACTTTCTTGTGTTATATGTCAAAAATCTGATAGAACAAAAAGTAGAAAATGAAATACTATTTAAAACAGAAAATACCTGCTTGCGAGGAATTTACTTCGCCATACATCACATTGTATTGACATGCGTTCTAGCTGTTCGGAAAGCTGAGCTGTGTTTCGACCTAGGGCTTCATTTTCTAAAATAAGCTGATTTTTCTCACGAGCTAGACGTTCAAAGTGATACTGAAGATCATCCCCAACAGAAGCCACCAGCAACTTTTTTAACTCACGATTAACCTAGAAGAGAACATGACCAATACCATAGGCTCAACGTAATGTCACTGAATTTAACATTAACAAAATGAATGAAAAAGAAACTTTCTCAAAGGAAATGAGAAAACTGAACCAAAATAAACCTTAGAAATATGACTGCAGAACTGAGGATACTAGATGGCGGGGGGGGGGAGTGGTAGGGATGAGAATAAAGGTGGGAGAGGACACAATTATCTATAATAAAGGACTGTGGGAGTTGGGAGTGTGGGTGTGGTGTGCCAATATACATCTGACATGGTGTGAATCTATCTTTATAAATCATATACAGTATTGTAAACAAATGTTTGTCAATAAAGGAAAAAAAGAGAAATTGTGTTTCTGTATAACTTGGGTCTCTGTCACTTAAAAGTATTTATCAAAATGTGATATTAAATATTTAACTTTTATAATATATACAAATCATACCAATATATAGCTGTAGTCACTGTGGTCATAAACTGAACCTTTTATAAGAGTATAAATCTTGGGCCTCCCTGGTGGCGCACAGGTGGTTGAGCACAGCACTGTGAAGCTGTCCGCAGCCTCTGCAGTGCAGGTTCAATCCCCGCCGGCTGTGAAATACCCACATGGCGGGGCAGACCTCTCCTGTCTCACCTGCTGCTCCCCTCAGCAGTGTATTTCTGTTGGTCTGCCTGTTCTGTTCCCCGCTCTGTCTCTGGTGAATCCTCTCATCCTCCCACACATCTGGCCTGTACCCCGGTTCTTGTATAAAAATAAATAAATCTTTAAAAAAAAAAGAGTATAAATCTTTACAGAAATTATAATATGATTCTAGTGAATACTTCAAAGGCAAAAAATTAGAAAACTGAAGCAATACATTTTGCTAAAAAAGATGACAGAGAAAGTTTTATGTTTTTCTTAATCTTATTCAACATTTAAAAATTAATTTCTTTGTATCCTAGGACTTTTACTTTCAAGAATGCAAAGGAAGCAATTTAGTGTATCTATAAGCATATTCTTTACATTGCTATTGAAAACAAATTAAAACATAAAAATCCAATAATATGTTTTGGTATATGGTGCAGCCACTGAAGAACATTATTGCTATTAATAATAGCAATACTCTGTGACATGGGACAATGTTAATAAACCTTGAATGACATTCCCAAGAGGATATACAGTTTTCTAAGAATGTAGAGTTAGGAAGTCCAGGTATAAAAAGCAGTGCCCATTAAAGCTATTAAGGCTGTTCTTACCTCAGTCTGTACTCGGAGTTGGTTTAGAAGACCTTCTTTTTCCTGTAGTAACCTCCTTTCAGAAGATTTGAGCTTTTCCAATATATTCTTTACCTCTGAGAGTTCCTTCCTGTGTTCTGCAGTTCCCTCCAACTGACCAAGGAATTCTTTATGAAGTCCCAGAGACTTTACCTTTGCATTTTTGTTGGGGACATTATGGGTTATAGCAGCTTTGGGAACTAATAATCTTACAGCTTCGACTTCCACTGCTTTTTCAGTGTGAATTTTCCCTAGCTGAAGAACTCCTGGGCTCTCTGAGGGAACTGCTTTCTTTTGTGGACTCTGAAGGATGTGATGCTTTATGGGCTGGACTCCAGAAGGAACTTCAACAGATTTATGTGGCTCTTCAGTTTCCATTCCATCTCCTGCTCCTCGGATTGGGGCTGAAGTAAGGGTGACTGAAAAAAGGAAAGGAAATGCTACTTACTAAAGAAAAGCTAGGAAAATGCCAAGGCATGCTTTACTCTATACTTAGAATGACTGCATTTTAGACTACATTTAGAATTTGTATAAGAGGGATGTACAACATATAAACATTCCAAATTCAAGCAGAGACTGCTGTTATCTTGGTTCTCAGGTTGTGGTCCTAAAAAATGTAATTCTCTAGCCAGAAATCCAGAGGGAATGATAAACTTGCTCAGGATAATGTTGAAAAAATTACCGGTCAGAGTGTTCTATAGCAAGGGAAATACCATATAAGAATACTTTCCCTAGGAATTGAGCTTCTACTTTATATTCTATTTTGCTATGGTCTTATTTTCCATTTTATGGTCATATTGTGTCTTCAAGGTAAGATAACTTTTTTTTATTAATTTTTTTATTTTTTACATCATTGTTCATTTTTAAACAATGTTTGCTTCCCCTTACCCCAAGATAACATTATTAATGATTATATTAATTTAGACTAAAGAGTCTAAAAACTCCACTTCATTATAATGCTTTAGTGAACATTTTTATGTTCACTACCGATTTTTTTCAACTGAATTTCTTGAGTAAATTCTCAAAAATAGAATTAATGGGACAGGTGACAATATGAATTGTCAAAATGCCTCAAAATAACTCTGCTAATTAATGAGTAGGTCTACTCCTTATGTCCTTATTTGTTTGGTTTTTTTTTGGGGGGGGGGCTTGTTAAATATTTATGATTGTATGCAATGCTTAAAAGTAAATAAGTAAACATGTTAAGAGTTTTGAATGGTGGTTGGAATAGTTAATGCTCAGTAAATGTTAGCTCCTATTGCTCTTATTATCGTTTAAAAAATCTCTAATAAACTTTGATCCTATTTAAAGAGTGAAAGAAAGCTTAAATTTAATTCTGACTTTTATTACCTTATGGTAAAATCTTAT
The DNA here is from genome assembly GCF_014898055.3 of Talpa occidentalis. Lineage (NCBI taxonomy): Eukaryota > Metazoa > Chordata > Mammalia > Eulipotyphla > Talpidae > Talpa > Talpa occidentalis. The sequence continues at coordinate 63,167,998 of NW_023601212.1, forward strand.
AAAATTCTATCACTAGACTTTAGGACTACTTTTTCATTTAACAGAATTTTCTGCAATTCTCTTATGTATGTAGCAATGTATTGAAAGTCCTGAGTTATGTTAGTTATTAGGAGGTAAAAAGGCATTTGGGGGTCTAATTAATGTGTTCTACTTTATAGAATGTTTTAATTACAGTAACATATCTCATCATTTCTACATATTAAATGTAAACTAAAACATCCCTTGGGCCTTAAAACTGAGACTACTAGATGAACAAAGGAATACTTCAGAAAGAGAACTAAAGGGTTTGGTATGTTAGTTCATGCTGTAGAACATTTACTCAAGAATTGACTCTGAGCTCTTTTTAAAAATAAAGGCCTGTTCCCATGTTCTTAAAATTTGCTTTTAATTTTGTCTAATCCTATCTAATGTAAATTTAATCTTGTTACTAAGATCTTTTGGCACTTACAAAATAATACATATTTATTAACTACATATTAGTAAAAATAAAAATAATAAATGAGGTCCACTGAAGAAACAGGAGGCAGATGTGACACTCTGTTGTGCTTAACTAGGATTTCTAGGAAAGTCAGAACATTTTGAGTCTTACGTAATGGAGATTAAAAAAAAAAATCATAAGATGGTGAATGCTATATTTTAAGTCAATGACACAGTAATGGATATTTAACAGAAATCTCTTTTCAAAGAAAATGTCATGTTATTCCAATCAAATTCAACTATTTTGGTTCAACTTCAGTTTCGTTTTAACTTTATTTACACTGTTCTACTTACTCAAGCAGTTATGAGTGTACCCAAGCTGCACTACTTATCCCATGGGAACTCCTTCTCTGTAACAAGTGTGCTTCTAGCTAAGGGGTAGGGGCAAGCAGACAGTTGAGGTGGGACTCTACTTTTTCTTACCCAGTAACTTACCTTTCATAATTCTATTTTCCTTGTGACACACATAGAAACCTTTATTACCTAAGTACTAGACACAATCCAGGACACATCATGAATCTTTACCTCCTCTCAAATGAGAAAGCAAAGATCTATGATACCACCTCCATAATTATGAGTAATGTTTAAGCAAAACTTCAACTCCTATTCTTCTACACTCTTTGAAGGAAACCAAAAAACATTTCTTCAATTATTCATCAACATTGCTTCTACCTGTGATCACTTATTATAATACATCTAAGGTTTATGACTCACTCGCAATGCCTTCTCCAAAGACTGGCTAAATGTAGGGAAAGAACAAATAAAAATTGGCAAACTTTTTCTATAAAGGGCCAGATAGTAAGTATTTAAGACTTTGTAGAACATGAGGCAAAAATGAAGATACTATACAGGTACTTATGTAAGAAGAGGAAAAACAAATTTTCATGGATGAAAAACAAAACCAACAACTGAGTAAAGTTTTTCTGTAGTAATATTCTAAAAATGAGAATCCTTTTTATTTGAAATGACACTTATGCCAGATTCAAAATTGGTGTTCCTAATCAGACACTGCAAATATTCTCAGGAGGTCTGAGGGCCATATTTTGACAAACTCTTGTTTTAGAATAATGAGGGAAAAATGATTTTATAGTCTGTCATTAAATGAACATTTCTCCTTTTTCATAAAATTATAAATCCATGAAGACTGATGCAGGACAATGTAGGAGAAAGAACACCAGATGAAGTAAAAATAACTGAAGTCCCTACTTCCACACATATTGTGACTTCCTTCAAATCACTTAACATTACCTTCCTCTCAACTGTCAGTGCTTTCAGAATTATGCAAATAACTGAATAACTTAATTTGTTTCTCTCACAGACTAGACTGTTCCTCAGGGCAGAGACTGCCTCCTAATTCTTGTATCACTACCTTAATGAAATGGTGCTTGACATAGAAAAGATGAAGCGTATGAAATGAAATTCATCAATGTTAACACATTCTCTAGATTTCATTTTAACATCTAATAGCTAACTCATGTAATAGCTGCTTAATTTCTCCCCCCTTCCTTACATATCATTAATTCCTAACAGTTATAACTTGATAAACTTTTCAGAACATATGCAAATTCAGTTATAAAACACTTAAACAAGTTAGGGTTTGTTGCCTCATAATTTAAAATCAATAGATTTTTAAATGTCAACATGACTAATAAAGTTTTGTTAGTTACTTTTACATGCTTTGAAGGGAACCAAACTAATAAGAAATGTTATAAATGGTGGGCTTAAGAGTCAGACTTAGACATTTACTGATGTGGAATCCAAACATTCTGTTGTCACAGGCTTCAGGAATAGGGTTTCCTGGTCAAAAGAGTGTGGGCAATGCTGCATGCTCTCTCTCTTTGGAACTTCTCCGAGTACACAGGTATATTAAAGGTCCTGAGAGGTCGTGTAGTGCAGCTTTCCTTTAATTCAGCATTTCCCAAATGGACCTGCCCTTGGAATCCTTTTTCACCTATCATTCTATAGGACTGATGTTAAGTTAGACTATTTTTTGGGAATAATTTTAGTGTCCAAGACTTTTCTACTCTGCCTACTTTCATTAAACTGTCTCACTTTGATACCTTTAATTTTTTTTTTTAAGATTTATTTATTTTATACAAGCACTGGGTACAGTCAGAAGCGCAGGAGGGTGAGAGAATTCACCAGAGCCAGAAGGGAGAGCAGAGCAGGCAGAAGGACCGAGGGGAGCAGCGGGCAGCAGGAGAGGTCTGTGCACCATGTGGGACCCTCGCCCAGAGGCGGGGAATGGAACTGCCACTGCAGAGGCTGGGGGCAGCTTCGCAACCCAGCGCTCAACTGCTGCGCCACCGGGGAGGTTTGATACCTTTAATTTTGATCTTGTACCCAAGAAAAGTTTTGGACTCAAAATCTAATTTCTTAAAAAAAAATTTTTCTTTTTTTTTAATTTATACAATAGCTGGGGTACAGGCCAGAGGTGCGGGAGGGTGAGAGGATTCACCAGAGACAGAGTGGGGAGCAGAAGAGGCAGACAGACCGAAAGCACTGCGAGGAGAACAGCAGGCGAGATAAGAGAGGTTTGCTGCGTCATGTGGGAATCCCCCTGGCTGGCCAGGAATTGAACCCGCACTGCAGAGGCTGCGGGCAACTTCACAGCAGGGCACTCAACCTGTTGTGCTACCAGGGAGGCCCTCAAATTCTAATTTTTTAATTGTTCTTTTTTTTCTTTTTCTATATTTCCCTTTAAGAAACAGCTCTAGCAGCAATGGCAATCCCTCTCATGATGACAGTATTGTTCAGGTATCAGCTGAGGAAGTTTGGTCACTATGAGACAAGGTTGCGCCTCTTCTGAGGCAGTAACAGGAAGTGCAGGCAACTGACAAATGTCAAACATGACAAATGCACATATTCATAGGCCATACAAGTAACTTTTGGTTACTGACAACAATTAACATTATATTAGGTAGGAGTAGGACTGTTAGCTGAATTACCTTCCTTATTGTAAAATTAAGATTAAATGAAATAATGTCTGTGGAAGTATTTTATAATGCTACAAACCTCATGCCTTATTACAAACAAGTAGTAGTAAATAATGAAAAATTAATTTCACAGAGGCCTTACAATAACTTTTATTTTAAAGATTTATTTATTTATTTATACAAGCACTGGGTACAGTCAGAAGCATGGGAGGGTGAGAGAATTCACCAGAGCCAGAGGGGAGAACAGAGCAGGCAGACTGAGGAAGTATACCGCTAGGGGGAGCAGCGGGCAGCAGGAGAGGTCTGCGCATCATGTGGGACCCTCAACCCGGGGCCGGGGATCGAACCTGCGCTGCAGAGGCTGCGGGCAGCTTCGCAACCCAGCACTCAACTGCTGAGCCACCGGGGAGGCCCCAACAATAACTAACTATTAATCACTAATAATACTGTATTTAGTTTTTGCTTTTTGTCAAACACTGGGCTAACTGCTTTCACATTAATTATTTAATTGCTCTTATTTCCCATTAATTTCCTATTTATTAGTATCAGAACAATCTCTGCTTTGCTTGTTTTAATAATATAAAAGCCTTCTGGTGACTCTGAAATGCTGCTGCACACAGCTAAATTAAATTCAATTAAATATTACAGACATGATCCTTTCTTCCTTGCTTCTTGTTAAATGTATTTCAGCCTTCTTTAAAGAGTTTGCTGCTAGGGGTTGGCTTGCTGCAAAGTTGACTTCTAGAAATTAGTTTTCCATCTTGTAATATCTACAACTCTTTCCACCCAAGAATAACCTGACTCAGAAGGAATTCACTTTGGGACATGCTAAGACTGTGATCTATGTCCAAGTGAAGATGGTCAGCTGACTTCAAAGATCTGAATCATAAGGGAATAGACCTGAGCTATAAATTGGGAAATCATTCTTATAGATACTAAAACCTGAGAGTAGAAGAGAAAAAGGGCTAAGAAACATTAATATTTAAGAGACAAACCAGAAGAGCAAGATGAAAAAAACAACAACAGAGAAATGTTGTTAGAGCAGCAGTATCCAGTGGAACTCTGGGTAGTTATGGAAATGTTCTGTATCTGCACTTCCCATACAAAACTCACCAGCACATGTGGTAAGTGAACACTTGAAAAGTGGCTAGTGTGACTGAGGTACTGAATTTTTAACTTTGAAAATATATTAACTGAAATCCAAATGGCCACATGTGGCTAGTCCTTAGGCTAGTGAAGAGAGGAGTAGATAAAGAGTAGTGTCAAGGAAGTAAAGAATTTCAAAGTATTTAAAAAATTGGGAATGATTAACAGGATGAAATGTTGCAGGAAAGGATAAGCAAGGCAGGACTAAAAAGTAACCATGGTAGTAATAAATGCCATGAATTGAATGTCCTTTCCTGTCCCCCAAGTATATATGGTCAAGTTCTAACCCTCTATACTTCAGAATGTGGCCTTTATTTGAAAAGAGTCATTGTAGATATAATTAAGATGAGTTCATTAAATTTTTTTTTAATATTCAAAAGGGCAGGTTTATTATATAAGGAAAGGAGAGGATGCTTACACAGATACAAAAGAGCATAAAGATCTGCCCCTCAATGGAACAGGTTTATGAAAAGAAATATCTGCATAGTCACAGGTGGGCAGTCTTGGGACGCCAACTGCCAGTTAAGATGAGTTTATACTGGAGTAAGGTGGGCCCTTAGTCTAATATAACTGCTATATTTATAAAAATGAGAAATTTGGACATACAAATACACACAAACGGAGAACACCATGTGAACATAAACACCGAGTTTAGGTGACGTGTTTACAAGTCTAGGAATATTAAAAATTACCAAGAAACTAGGAGTGCGGCCTGGAACAGATGTTTCCTCAGTGCCTTCAGAGAGTATGAGCCTGCTAACCCCTTGACCTTGGACTCTAGCCTCCAGAATTCAGAGACAATAAATTTCAGTTAAGTCACCAGTTTATGGTATTTTGTTAAGTAGCCCTAGCAAGCCAATACAATAAGAAAAAGAGGTCTTTAATACCTACTAGGTAATTTGCCCATCTACTTAAACCTTTAAAAATGAGTATTTTTGCTTACTTAAAATTTAATCTTCTAGTGGGTAGAGAACATAGCTATGAAACATTTAACACTAAATGTTTAACAGTAGTAATCATCTAATAATTACTACATAATGTGAACATTTAATTGCATATCTGCTGTACTGATATGTAAACACTGCACTACAAAACAAATGAAGAGATCCTCCACAAAACTGACTCTGAAGGGCTCTATGAGATTGTTACATGGCTCAAACACTGCTTCATATTGTCATAAATTCCATGTTTTAAAAATGATTATCATCAAAAGAACACCTACCTTTGGTTTCTAAAATTTCAAGAGTAGTCATTTTTAACCAATGAATATTCACCCCACGACTTCTGAAAAACCTAAAAACGTATAAATATGAAAGAATTAAAGCAATACCTTACAAACACATTCACTAAATCCCTATAATCTCAGCATTACTTACTTCTGCATTTAGTAGACAACCATTTAGAAAGGGCATGTCTCTTACAGGCCGATTTCGGAGCCGATATTATTATGGCTATGCTACTGCTATGTCTACTGTCCTTATTAGCATACTCTAAATTATTAGATGTATGTCCTGAATTTTATTTCAGAGATAGCACAGAAATTACTATAGGCTTTTCCCCATCAATTCCTGTTCCATCTATATATAACAACAGAAATTTTAAAGTAAGTCATTTACTTTCTCAGGAGGCATTATTAACAACTACTTTTCATTAAATGTATCAGAAAGGAGCGTCTGTAGAAATGCTTAACAAGCCACAAAAATATTCATAACTTAATTTGGTAAAAATACAATGCAATCACATATGCTTTCAGAAATATATGCATTACCGCACAGCAGACTAAGATTCACTGGAGAACATGACAAGAAAGGTGATAGTAATGACGTTAATATTATGAACTGTATACCAGATACAACTGGTTTCAACACCGAAGTGATCAGAGTACTAGATACAACCAGGCAAAGGGTTTCCCGTGACCACCTTTCTAAACAGTCGCTAACACTCCCTTCTATTGCTCAGAAAACAGGCATCCAAACATTCTTCCCAGGAGAAAATAGCCCCGAAACCACGCGGAAGACGCGCACAGAAATGTACAAGCACAGTGAGCGTCTGTCGGCAAACACCTGGTTGGTGTGGAGTGGGTAAGAGGAGTGGAAGCAAGCCTGTCCACCTCGCTGTCTCGGGAAGTTGAATGCGAGGTTCTATCCCTCTGTGTACAAGCCATTCCTGGGCAACAGGCAGCCTTTCCCCAGATCCAAAGCAGAAGAACAAACTTCAACCCAGATCTCCGCCCTTTCCGAAATACGCTGAGTTACACAAGCCGCTTCTTGGATTTACCTTTACAGACCCTACCGATTTCAGGGGGCTTCACTTTTCAGGACGCCCGGCTCGGTATCAGTGGGTTCTCCTCTCCGCAAAGTCCTCTCCCATTCCAAGGCCATCCAGGCCTTCCTGACGTCAAGTTGCTCGCTCACTAGCAATCACTTCCGATTACTCAGGGTTGCGTTTCCGGAATCCCTTCGCAAAAGAAAAAAGGTGAACGCTCTGTGGCCTACTTACACTAAAGTAGCACAAAATACACGGTGTAAGGCGTCAGTAAGTGAGAACTGGAATAGAGCCTATTTAAAAATAAACTAGAATATCTGTACTCTAGCCGCATATTCGCTTGAGCTTCCGGGTCACGTGTCAACCAAACAGGTGACGTTGCTAGAAAGCGGCAGGCCGAGTCCCGTCGCTCCCGGCGACGGCGTCAAGGGGCGGGCCTCTCGGCTGGATGGGCGGGGCTTCTATTACTCCCAGCCACTAGGGACTGAGGGGCGGGGCGGTGGAGGCTACGCAGTTTCCGGCAATGGGCGGGGCTCGGTCGCCAGAGTAACCGCGCTTTGGTGTTGGTAGTAGTGTCTTCCTGTTGCAACGATACCTAGTTTCTTGTGCTGAGACCCGAGACTATGGTGAGTGCCAGGCGGGGCGAGAGCCCGCGGTTATGGTTACGCAGTGTCCCTGGTCTTGGGCCGGATGACCACTCAGACGCGTCCCCGAAACTCGCCTCGTGATCTCTTTCTCCCTTTTTAGGGCTCCCTGCATTTGCCTTGCTCTCCCTTTTTCTTGCAGCACCCTCAATTCCACTTTGGTACTGCTAAGCCTCTAGAGCAACCGAACAGCAAATTTAGGGGTAAGACATTGATTCTCATAGTCTGAGGTGAGACTTCTCATCCAACGATCTTAAAATGCATTTTTCACCGTTAACATTCTTTTCAAGCTCTCAGCTTCACCGTTACATGCTTAAAAAAAGATGTGGTAGTGTGTATGTGACTGTCTCAGCACTGATCCGAAGCTCCCTAGATCTTGCAGTCTTTGCTCAACTAAATGACAGCACTGATGTCTAAGGGCCATTTAGTAATAGCTTCATTTTGCACTAGTTCTCTTCTAGCTAGTTGATTACCTTCTAAGTTCATGCTTTTTAAACTGGAATATCCCTCAGAGATGACTTGGAGAACTTCTGGAATATTTACCTGCTTGAGCTTAACTTAGAGAAATTCTGAGTGGATACGAATGGGATGGATATTTGCATTTTCAATTTCAGTTCACTCATGTGTTTGAGAACAACAGGGCTCTAGCTAATTCATTTAATTACCAAATCTTTTAAACACTTATAAATAAGGGACTATAGGGTAGAAAGATGACTGTTGTCAGTTGGATATAACTATGAATTTAGCAAGAGTCCCCCGTCTCCCACCCCTCTCTGTTACTACTTCCAAGCCTTTTTGTTGCCCCTGCCTTTTTTACAGAACCCTTTTCAAATCTTCACTTTACAAAATTTGACACTTCCCTCTTCTTTCCTCCATTTCTAAGCATGTGACATAATCTAACAGTCTGTTCCTTCATACTCATGCCCTCAACCTATACACTGACCAATAGTTTTATGGATCTTTCCCTCTTGTAGTTCTAGTTTAGAGGAAGAGATGATGAAGGATAATGCTTCCATGCTTACTCTACATCTCATTTCCTCCCATTCCTTTTAGGACATTTTGCTTCCAGTCTTCCTTCCTTCCTTCCTTCCTTCCTTCCTTCCTTCCTTCCTTCCTTCCTTCCTCCTTCCTTCCTTCCTTCCTTCTTCCTTCCTTCCTTCCTTCCTTCCTTCCTTCCTTCCTTCCTTCCTTCCTTCCTTCCTTCCTTCCTTCCTTCCTTCCTTCCTTCCTTCCCTCCCTCCCTCCCCTCCCTCCCTCCCTCCTCCCTCCCTCCCTCCCTCCCTCCCTCCCTCCTCCCTCCCTCCTCCTCCCTCCCTCCCTCCCTCCCTCCCTCCCTCCTTCCTTCCTTCCTTCCCTCCTTCCTTCCGATTTATTTATGAATACAAGATCTGGGGTACAGGCCAGAGGTTTGGGGGGGGTGAGAGAATTGACCAGAGACAGTGTGGGGAATAGAACAGGCAGATTGACTAAAATACACTGCTAAGGGAGCATCAGGTGAGTCAGGAGAGGTCTGCTGCGCCATGTGGGTAGCTCCCTGGCCAGCTGGGGATCTAACTCGTGCTGCAGTGGCTGATGATAGCTTCATAGGCTGTGTCTTAACCCCTTGCACCACCAGGGAGGCCCTCCAGTTTTCTTTCCTGTGCATTCAGACTCTTCCTCTCTGCTTTCTGTCCTTCATTTTTCAAGCCATACATATTAAGAAAGTGACATAAGGAAGCACATCACCTATCCTGTGTTTTTCAAGTTATTGCCCAATCCTGCTAGCCATCCATCCATCCGTCCATCCATCTATCCATCCATCATCTATCTATCATCTGCTTGAAATCATATTATTTCCAATTTATTCAACTTCTGCTATCTCACTATAATCTTCTTCACTTTGTGGTCTGACTTCCTCTCTAATGGCTTCGTGAAATTGCTCTTGCTTAAGTTTTTAATGACCTTTTAAGTGCCAAATCCAGTAATTCTCAAAGTTTATTTCAGTTATCCTCTCTGTGACAACTGCAGTCTAGGGTCATTCATCTGATTTTTTGCCACCAGCTTTGCCTATTTTAAAAATACCCTTCTCTAGGGTTTGCTCAGTAATTAATTTCTCTCTACATTTTTCCTGGGTGATTTTATCCATACACATGAATTTGGCTAATGTGTAAAACTTTCACTCCTAAATTTCAGTTTTCATCTCAGGCTTGCTAAAGCCTAAACTAACTGCTTCCTTGACATCTTTACCTGGTTACCACCAAGAAAGATCTCTTGACATGACCCAAACTAAGTGTGCTATCTCTCACCTGGCTTCCCTTATTAAACTAAATTACTTAATGATAATACTGTATTATAACCTAAACAAGAAAGCAGAGTTACCCATTTTCCTTTCTCTTTTATGTCTCCTGTATTCAATCAGTGACTGGATCCTGTTTTATCTCATTTCTTGCCTGGTTTCTTGTAGTGTCTTTAGAAATCTGATCTGGCAGTTCTTCATGCCATTATTTTGTCTGCCACCAGAATTTTCTAAAACCCAAGCTTGTCAATGTCCCTTCCCTCTTTAAAACTTTAAACTCCTCCTTCCCTATTTTATTTTGCATAAAATTCAGAGTATCTGGAATAGCATACAAGACCCTCTAGCTTCTTTATCACCTCTGTCTTTCCTAGACACACTTTTTAGCCCTCTCGCCTTTTAGCTACTTACCTTTCATTTAACATACCAAGCAACTTTAAATTGGCAGTAAACCTATTCTCTCTACTTTGTACATACTGATTCCTCTACATGGAATGCCTTTACAACTTACTTGTTTACCAAACTCCTATGGATCCTTTCCAATCTAGGTTGGGTGTCTCTTCTATGATACCTTCTCTACTCAAGGAAAGTGGAGTCTTCATTCTCTGTTGTCTCAACTTTACATAATACCCATCTCTCTTATTATACTTACCACATTCAGTGGAAATTATTTACTTATAGATTTGCCCCCCTTACTAAATTGTGAACTATGAGAAGAATGAACATTTGCCCACTGCTATTGCTTAGATATTGGACACTCAGTTATTTGCTGAAGGAAGAACAAAACGAGAAAGCTAAAAAATACATTAAGTGCTCTGAGAGAGTGCAGAGTACTTGGGGCGGGTGAAACGGGCAAATGGAGTCCTCACTTTTCAAAATCAGAAAAGCCAGGTGAAACAAATGAAATAGAATTTCAATAACTAGAATTCAATCATTTATGTAATGACACAGGGAAAGTGACATTTGTGGAATGCTGTTTTTTTCTGTGCCTGTCTTACATTTTATTGTTCAGACTCCCCAATATCTATAAGAACAGTGAGCTCCCCACCTAAATTCCTGGCTGGAGTTGTGTGTGGTGACTCTTTCAAATTGGGTGGTCAGTGAAAACCCCTTTGAGGAAGTGACTTTTGTCTTGAGATCTGAATATAAAGTGCAGTGATCTGGGGGAGGGGTTCCAGGCAGCACTGTCAACTAAAGTGAATTGAGACAAGTTAATTTGAGTGAGTTATTAAAGAATCAAAGTGAGAACTCACGCTGGGAAGACTTCAGAATGCTCTGAGAGGAATGCTTCCATTTCAGAGTCTGATTACAGGGTTTTTATATATTTAGTGTTGTGCAGTGGGGTTACAGTAAACATTTTAACTACAGAGACAAGAATGAAGCTGGTAAGGGTCTTGTTTTAATTTTTTTTTTAATGTTTCATATTCACTGAGGCTAACAAGCAGGGTAGTTGTTCTTTGGAAAAAGCACCTTCTGGGAAGCTGGGGACATAGAGCTATCAGTCCTGAACTGAACATTCCTTTGAAGTTAGTGATTTGCTGGAAGATGACATACTTTCCTAGGTACAGGCATGCCCTATCTCTGTCCTTGCCTATAAGTTTGGGGCCAGGGAAAGGGACACCCAATTTGTGATAAGTTTAACTTTAGTAAATAGCTCTCACGGGGCCTCCGCTGGTGGCACAGGTGGTTAAGCGCAGCGCTGTGAGGCTGTCCGCAGCCTCTGCAGCGCGGGTTCGATCCCGGCCAGCCGGTGTCGGTCCCACATGGTGCAGCAGACCTCTTCTGTAGTGCCCGCTGCTCTCCTCAGCAGTGTATTTCGTCATTCTGCCTATTCTTTTCCGCGCTCTGTCTCTGGTGAGTCCTCTCACCCTCCCGTGCATCTGGCCTGTACCCCAGTTCTTGTATAAATCAATCAATCAATCAATCTTTAAAAAAAAAATAGCTCTCACAGTAGGATCAAAGGCAGCAAAGAGATTGGCATATTTTAGGAACTGACCATTTGGTTTACTATAAAAAAGAATAGAAATTAGGGGGAGGATGGGAATGTTGGTAGAAATGGGGTTGGAGAGGTAGGTCAAGGCTGGACCATAGATGTGCACTACCACAGTGTTTCTCAAATCATAGGTTGTAACCTGTTACTCCATCATGAAATCCGTTTGTGGTAGGTACCAGGCAAGGAGCTCAAATAAAAAGGTGCCACTTTTATTGCATGTGGTAGGGGTAGGGGTAACTATCATTTTAAGTTGTATATATGATGTGTGTTCTGGATTATGATGTAAAATACATTTCCTACTCTGAGTGCTGATCCACAAAATTCAAGATACAGTGTCCTTTGTACAATGTATACTTTAAAATACACAATTGTTGAAATCTCAATCTTCCTTTGACCTAGTGATGATCATATATGACAGGAAAAGCTCTGAATTTATCAAAAATCTAAAATTGGATAGAGCAAAATTTTCAAGTTTCTTACACACAGATCTCTCTCCTAGGTCAGTTTCTGTCAATCCTTTAAGATAAAGAGTGGGCCTTTTCTCACAGAAAAAGAGAGAAATGGACATCCTTTGTGTTGGTCTAATCGTGGGCATGATGGTCTCTAAGCAGCTGAGGATGGAGGTTATTTGTTCTGCTGCTGTGACTTCTGACTTACATAGTCAACTTCTATTTGCCTCTGATTTGTTAACAGTTCTAACTTCCAGTGCTAGTAAGATTCTAGCTATAAATTTTCCAACCACCTTAATCTAGTGAAGCAGAGATGGGCAACTATAGTTCAGAATGTCTGACATACTTAACTTGTTTTAAACTTTAAGATAAAGGATATATCAAAGTCACCAATTTATTTACCTTTAATGCTAGGAGAGATTAGAGAAGGTAATTCCACACTTTCTTGCATGTTACATAGCATCTAAAATAGAACATTGATTGAATACTGTTAACCAAGATAACCTGTTATTATAACACAGGCTTTTAAAAATTACCAACTGTGTTCCACAAGAATTAAATGCAACAAACGTTTCAAGTTGTTTTAAAAGAGACTCCAAAGACAGTTTCATGATTGCTAAATAAAGAGCAGGATTTTATTTCATGAAATGTTTTTCAGTTTCCAGCTTTGTAAAGGTTCTTCTAAATAGGTTTACTGTTTTTGTCTTTGGCACATGCTTCTTACCCACCAGAATTACTTTTGTTACTTGAATTGCTAACTTGGAAGAACTGAAGGTTTCACTTACTGGAACAAAATAAAAAGTATAGAGACTTAATTAGAAACTTGTAACTTAAATTTTTTTTTCATATGTATGAGTGCATATATATATGAGCGCAGTCTGGAGTCTCTTATATTCTTCTTTAATAAGAATCAGTAGTATTTGTAAAATTGAATAAAACTGAATGTAGTTCCCTAATTTTCCTCACATGGAGGTCTTTATTATTCTGTTCTCCCTCCTGTCTGTCTCTCTTGCTGTCTTTCTGTCTGTGTCTGTGTCTCTGTCCCTGTCTCTCTCCCCTTCCCAGCTCTATTAAAATGAAGTTGATGTGTAATATTGTATAAGTTCAAAATTGAATATGTTGATTTAATACACTTACATAATACAAAATGATTACCACCTACCATTAGTTAGAAAGACCTCTATCACATCACATAATTACTGCTAGTTTTTTGTGGTAAGAACATTTAAGTCCAGATTGCTGTCTGATGAGAAGATAGTTGGGGAAAATGGAAGAAGATTAAAATCTAAATTTAATTTCAGAAATAATTAGTTGAGGTTAGTGGTGTTACTGTTCAAGTTTGTGGATATTTAAAAATTTACTTGTATATATTGAGTTTTTACCATCTCAGTTTCTATTATAGATCCATTTTCCTAATGGAAACAATAAAAAATCAGAGAAATGGGAGAGAAGGATGGGATGGTAGGAATAGTCCAGCTTCAATAATTTGTATATTTTGGGGAAGGGATAGCTAATTATGTGTGATGTGTGTTTAGCGAGTGTTAAATCTGTGATCCATGGATTTCTGCTCAACTTAAATGGATTATCTGGGAACATTTGCTTTTATTTCTGGTAGTATAGAGATTTTATTGTCCAGTAATTTCATTGTGAAAGTACAATGAGCCCATTCAGGCTTAATCTGGTTTTTCTACTTAAGTTCAGAAATGTGATTGGAAAAACTGAAAATTCCTCCATCTAGTGGCAAGTATAGTTTTATTATTTATGTTAAATCATCCTGTTTTTTAAAGTAGTTATTGAACTTGATTGTGCTCAAATCGCTGAAAGGTGAATATTTGTATACTGTGGGTATCTTAATCTTTTTCATCATTTAATAAATTAAATTTTTATGTCCAAAGGGAGAATGGCTCCTGTATTATGATCACTAATTTCCCCCCAAATTTTCCATTTAAAATCTAGATTTTATCTTGCCTTCCAATACTATTCACATGTTGCATTGCTAGAACATTTTTAGAACCAAAATTGAGTAACTCACCACTTATGTAGAAATTGGGCAGAGCTTCTTGAATTCATCCTACTGCCCTGCCTTGGGTTTTTGCTACATGCTATATATTGATTCACAAGATGAGCAAGAATAGACGTCTCTTAAGAAGCTTGCAATCTTGGGGGAAGAGAAGATGGGGATGAAGAGAGAAACATGACACATCTTAGCACTGTAATACTAACTTAAACAAATTCAATTTTGTCACTTATAAAATGAGTGTGATAATACTAGCTCCCTCATAGAGATATTGCTGATTCAGTGAGATAAAGTGTTTTACCTAATGCTTTGTACAGTATAAGCACTCAGTAAATAACAGTGTTAGTTGTTATTGATGACACTGCTGATTGTGTTCACAGGTGTTACGATAGAGACCTACCTAATATGGGAACAGAGAAGAGGGACTGATTACTATGAAGAAGAGTTAATTGAAAACAAGATTAGTTGACTTTACAGCTTTTTCTGTGTTGTTTTCATTTACTGAATTTCAGGTTTTCTTTTCTTGTAACTCTACATTTATCTATATATCTATCTAAGTGTATCTCTATATATCTCTATCTAAAAATGTAGATATGTGCAAAGTTAAACTTATGCATACTATTGTCATTGTTGATTCCTTAAAATTTCCAGAAGGCATTTGGAAATAGAAAAGGGGACTGTGGCATCATGCTTCATTGTTCAAGGTTCAACCTGGGCTTCTGGGCAACAAGATGCTTAACAAAGACTTTTTCCGCTCTCTTTCTTTTGGAACTTTTTGCTTACTGACATGTCCTTTTGGGTAAGATGTGAATGGGCACAAGAGATACACACTGGGTGACAGTTGGGAAGTACTTGACTTGTTCTTATTAATATTTAAACAGTCTTCTGATTTGCCTTTCGAGAAATACATTTGTCAAAGCATACATCTTTTGTTTTTCAGATTTATATACACTTCAGATTTATGTGCATTCATATGCACATTTGCCTGAAATAATCCTTCACTTTTCCCCTCTCAGATGACACCCCGCCAGAGAGCACTACCTTGTCCACACTCTCTAAAGTTCTTGCTCCCCCACCTTTCTTCACATTCCTCTTTTGTCATTCTGGACAAAAGTGTTGCAATTTCGAAACAATGATGCCGGATATTTACATAACATTTTCCTTTTTAGAAAGCTTTTCAGATACTTAATTCGTAATATCCTTTAGAAATAGGTATCACATGCATGGAAAGGAGTGATAAGTATAATAGAGAGCAGAGAGGCACAAACATGGAAGGAAGAAGAATAGTGGTCCTAACAGAGTTGAAAAGAAGGAAAGTTAACTTTCCACTAAAATTTTCTGCAAGCCACTAGGTAGAGACCAGGAGTGGAGACTGTTTTTTGACAGTTCTCCTTCAAACCATCATTGTCCACACTCTGGTGGTGCTATTCTCCACCAGATAAAATCTAGAATTCTAAGTCAAAGACAGTGGACTCTTATTCTGAGAAAACTTTATTCATTCATTAAGAATATGAATGAATGAATAAATGAATAAATGAGCCTGTCTGAATTGCCGACATCTGAGCAAAGATGTGAAGTTTTGTAGATAAGGAAACTGAATTGGGAAGTACTCAAAGGCCACCTGTCTTCTGAGTGAGGTGCTCCCTTCTCAGTGCAGGTTGCATGTCTGTTTGTGTGTATGTCTGAGTCCATAGAGAATTAGTTCTAATTCCTACATGAAGGATAAAACTATTTAGTCAATACCTTATCAATAATACCCACTCCTGTTTTGTTTTATGATCCTCTTTTACATTGTCTTATTTTCCTTTAGTTTTTCGATGAAAAGAAATATCCTTTTATTTCTCTAGAAAAGAAAGCTATTCAATAAAGTGGTAGAGAGGGAGAGAAAGAAATCTAGGGCCCAGAGTGAGGAGGAGGGATACACTTAAAATCCAGTAGAGAAAAGAGAGGAACATGCAAGGCCAAGGGAGAGAAGGGAGTAGGACATTTCTACCCTGCCTCTGCCTCCATGATCCTGCTGACCCTCCCTAGAGGCCTAACTGTGCTGGGAAAGTGGTGCTGGCGGAGAACATTGTCCAGCCACGTTCACAGATGTGCATAGGGAATTGACCTCTGTCACTTGCTCAGCTCTCCTAGTGAGGACTCAGTAATGTGCTGAGGACAGTGAATTGCAGGGGGCTGCATTTATTCCTGATGTGCCTGGTATTCCAGGCCCCATGGGGCCACAGACACCCTTCCTAACAGTGTGCTTAAAGGTCATCCTCATTAGTATACTGAGCTATTCAGAGACTGTCCCCATGTGTTAGAGCCAAAATCTTACTTATACAGACAATTAGAAGGCAGGCTTAGCCTCAAAAGACATAAATTTGCACATTTAATGAAATTAATTATTAATAAAATGAATCCAATAGTTAAAAAAGGCCATACACCTTTCCCTCCCACCAGATATCCACATACCCTAGATTAAACTTTTTTCTATGTCACAAAGAAGATATTTTTGAAAGTTTTACAGGATTTAAGAAATAAAACATCGTTTTTAGTTGCTTGAAAGCCTGTGTATGATTTATTAGATGTTAGAAAGCTAGTGAAGAAAATTTACTGAATGTCACTCATCTTCTGTGAAAGTGGCTGTTTGAACCTGATAATTTCTTCAGTAGCTATAAAAGTTTTAAACTGATGTGGGCTGGTGAGGGAAGGATCACAAATGATTTCAAATTGGGCCATGTTTTTATTCAAGGAATTAGAAGGAAATAGAATGTGCACCTGACACAGGTTGCCTTTTTATTAAAACATTTCTTAAAGCCTTGATGAATGTTAAAAACCAAGAGAAGCTTAATAACTTATAATTAATAATTTGAAGTTTATTTTTCTTAAGAGTTCATATCTTATTATTGAATACCTACTGTGTGTTGTTCTCTTCATGTGAAAAAACAGCTGAAATTCAAAAACACCCAAGTGTCAGCGTCCAGATTCTAACCTCTTCAATTTGGAAGCCCATGCTTCTTTTAGTCTACCAAAATTGGGGCCAAGATATTTAAATTTTTAAAAATATTTTGGGAGCATATTTTTTCAGTTTTTTTTGTAGCTATGGAGAGAATTGAAGACTATCATTTTTGAGAACTCACTATATCTATATATCTCTAGAACATACGGATTTTCTTCAAAAGTTATAATTCACATTTTGGTATGCAGTGAGGGCTCCTGTAAAATTGTCATAATTTAATATATAATCACAGTGCTAAAATTGAGGGGTGTTTGTAAAGTGGGTGTATGATCTTATATGTTGAAATTCACAGTGAACAGTAGGTGGCGCTCCTCCATCGTTAGATGCGTTCTTTCAGGCAAGCTCTCCGTTATGGATTTCATGAGTTGCTTGTTAATTTTACCGTAGTGATGTGGCATACAAATACCATCACTCTTGAAAGCACGGGGTACACAATATCCCAAATTATTTCTCATAAAGTTTAAGGCACATTTTCCCTTTTATAAATTAGAAAACCAAAGTCTAAATGATGAAAAGAAAAGATTTCCTTGGTATTAAACTTGAAAATGATTTTTTTGGAATCTTATACTACCAAAAATATCCTTTATCTCATGTCTACTAAATGAAAATAACCTATGAATCACATGAGAAGAATATAAGCAAATGCATTCCAAATGGTAGAAACTATTATCTTAATGTGCAGCTTCAGATGGGCTAGTGATCAGTACCTTCAACACTTGCTGATGGAATTGAAGGCTTTTATCACTTTTTGTAGAGCCAATTTATGCTTCCAGCCACTTGAATCCACTTCACCTGACTGTGCCCATACTATTTTCTTCAATGACTAATACTCTAAAAGACTCATTCCTTTTCTCATGGGGATAATGCTAGCAGAATCACTGTGGCTAATGTTGAGTAGTAATGGCTTACAGTATATGCAAACCTGCCTGTATATTTAGTGTTTGAAACATTTAGTATTTGAAATAGCGGGAAAATGAGGCCAGTTTGCTTTGCAATGAGCTGCTCTCCTCTTCTCTACAACCAGGGGCACTGCCTGCAGCCGTGCACGTAGCCCTGAACAGCTATGAGTGAATTGCAGAGATGCTTATTTATTGCGTATTCTCCCAACAGATGGCAGAGACTGTTTCGAGGAAGGCACACCTTCCCCTGATTTGCACAAAATACTAGGTCATCTGAGGTCTTCTCAAATTTCCAATCAATGACACTGGTGTGTGTGCCATTGGTACTTTTCCCAAAGGGAGAAAATGATTAGGAAGGGGAGAGTGAATAGGAGAGGGCAAGCACTTTCTGGGATGTATCTAAGTTGCTAAAAATGTCAGGGTGGGTTTAGGGTCTCAACATGAGAGGCAGGCTGCCATCTCGCTTCCTGTCTGCCCCTCCAGCACCACCTTCAGGTCATACTGCTTTTTC
Source organism: Talpa occidentalis (assembly GCF_014898055.3). Classification (NCBI taxonomy): domain Eukaryota; kingdom Metazoa; phylum Chordata; class Mammalia; order Eulipotyphla; family Talpidae; genus Talpa; species Talpa occidentalis. The sequence continues at coordinate 63,186,611 of NW_023601212.1, forward strand.
TGTTTCTTGACTTCACCAAGCTCCATCTCCCCTTCAGAGCTTTCTGCTTTTTGTTTCTCTGTTTCCCCCCAGGTTTCTGCATGAATGATTCCTCATGTTGACTTTACCTCTCATGACATCACCTCATAACAGGGCTTTACTGTCCATCCCAGTCCATGCAGGACACCCTAGCTCTTTGTCCCTAATCATAAACATATTTACTTACATATTCTGTCATGTGTGTACAGTTACTACAGAAATTCTACTGTGTAATTTTTTTACATCCTGTGAGTAGAGACAGAAAATTAGTAAGCAGGCCCATGGCAACAGGGCCTTGCCTGTCTTGCCTATCCCCAGGGTCTGCCCTTTGTCTGGCAAAGGGAAGGAACCCAGTATTTGTTGGTGAATGAAGGAATGAGTAAATTCAACTTTTCAGGCATGTCTGACTTTTTATTTGAGGGCCAGTTAGTGAATTCTGCTTTTTAATTTTATTTATTTATTCAACAAATACTTAGGAATATGTACGATTGGCCATACATATACTGAGTTCTGTGAGATGCATCCACAAACCAAATAGACAAACAATCCCTTCCCTAAAAGGACTTATAGTCTGTGCGGGGGAAGAAATACAATATATAATAAACACAGTATGTGTAATATATGTGATACATATTATACACATATGAAGGTGTAAAATGCTATAGGGAAAAAGAGCAGGATAACAAACATTGGGAATGCTTGTATTGCAACTTAAAGAGATGTGGCTGATGTCAGTCTCATAGAGAAAGACTTGAAAGTGAGAAAGGATGAGCTATGCGGATATTGGAGGAAAAGTGTTCTAGAAAGTAGGGAAACCAATGGAGAGGCTCACAGGTGAGAGGATGTTGCATATGCAAGGAGCAGTGTGGCTCGGGAAAAGTAAGCAAGAGTGACTCTTGTAGGCGATGGGATCAGGCAGGTAATTGGAGACCAGATCTTCAGAGCTTTGTAGGCCATTGAGAGCAAGCTGACTTTACTCTGATAGCAATAGGAAGTTTTAAGCAGAAGAATGAGATGGTTCAACTTACATTTTACAGGACTCTTCTGGTTACTTTTTTTAAACTACATGGAGGGAGGTCAAGCATGAGAATAGAGACCAATTTTATGGCATAATTTATGTGAGAGCCTGGTGCCTTGAAGGAGTATGGTTGCAATGGAAGTAGTAAAGTGATTAGAGTATGTGTATTTTGCAGGGAAAGCCAACATCATTTCCTGACAGGTTGAATCTGAGGTCTGAGGAAAGAGTGAATCAAGGATAGAGTTAAAATGTGAACTTTGGATTATGGCCTGAGCAGTTGTAAGGGTGGAGGTGCTATTAACAAAAATAAGGAAGACCTGTGAAGGAATTCCCCAGGGAACTGGGAACAGGCATTCAGTTTGGGGCTAGTTTAATTAGGGATATTTGTTTGTTGAATATATGACCCTGAAATTCAGAGGAAAACCTCTAGCCTGAGAACTGTATATACAAATATATTTAAAGCCCTGAGATCAGATAAGATCGTCAAGAGAGTGAGTCAAGATAAAGGTAATAGGTCCAAAGACCTAGTCCTAGGGTGCTTTAATATTAAGATATCAAGGAGAGAAATTATGCCTAATTTAAAAGAGAATAGAAATCAGCAACTTAAGCTGCTAACTTAAGAAACTAGAAAAAGGAAAATAAAAACAAGCCAAACCTAGTACAAGTAAAGGGATGGAAATAAAAATTGGAATGGAAACCAATAAAATAGAAAGCTAAGAAACAATAAAGAAAAATCAATGAAACAAAAATTTGGAATGAAAATACCAATAGTACTTTAGTAAAACTGAACAAGAGAACAAGAGATGATACAACTTTCTAAAATCAGGAATGAAGAAGGGACATCTTTATTAACCTACAAAAATTGAAATGATCATAAGGGGATGCAATGAATAACTTTATTGTATGCAACAAAATTGGACAAGTTAGGTTAAATGGGCTAAGTACTTAAGAGATAAATTACTAAAATGGACTCCAGAAGAAATAGAAAATCTGAATAGATCTATACCAAACAAAGCAAATGAATTAGTAGTTAAAAACCTTTCTATAAGAAAAAGTTCAGGCCCAAATGACTCCACTAGTGAATTTTCTCTAGTGCCTAAAGAATAAATAATACCAATCTTTCACAAACTCTTCTGGAAAACAGAGGAGAGAATTCCAGTGAGGCCCAATATTACCCTTATACCAAAGCCAGAGGAAGATATCACAAAAACTGTGGATCAAAATCCCTTGTGAATATAGATGCACAAATTCTCAATAAAATATCAGCAAATTGAATCCAGAATATATAGAAAGGTTTATACAACACGATCCGGTGGGATTTATACCAAGAATACAAAATTGATTTAACAGCTGAAAATCAATTAAGGTAATATACCATATTAATAAAGGACAAAACCCACATGCTCACCAATAGACACATACAAACATTTTACAAAATCTGAAGCCATTCATATTAAAATTCATAGCAAATTAGGACTAGAAGGAAACTTCTCCTACCTGACTAACAGTATTCACAAAATCTATAGCTAACAGCACACTCTCACTAGTTTACTCCCACCTGTTTTATGCAACTGGTGTTTGCCCTCACCTCCATCATAATGGAGGTTCCAACCAATGCAGACAGGCAAAAAATAAAATAAAATAAAATAAAAATAAATAAAATAAGGCATTTAGATTGGATAGGAAGAAGTAAAAATTTTTATTTACAGATGATCAGATGACATGGCTATTGGTAGAAATTATAAGGACTCTAACAAAAGCTATTATAGCTAAGAGCGTTTGCAGGATATAGGGTCATGATATAAAAATCAAGTGTATTTCTATATACTCCAATTAGCTATTTGAAAAGGCAGCTAACAAGTCAATGGCATTCATGGTAGCATCAAAAGAATAAGATACTTAAGGATATTTATAGCAGAAGTACATGAATTAAACTGAGAACTACAAAACATTACTGAGTAAAATTGAATAAAGACCTATATAAATTGTGGCATTCCACATTCCTGCATCAGTGGAATCAATATGACAATGGTAACAATTCTTTCTAAATTGGTAGGTAGACCTTCTTGCAATCCTTGTAAAAATTCCAGCAGGCATTGTTGCAGAAATTGACAAACATCCTAAAATTGATGTGAAATTATGAAGGACCCAGAACAGCCAAGATAATTTTGAAAAAGAACAAAACTGAAGGACTTACACTTCCTGGTTTCAAAACTTATGATAAAGCTACAGCAATCAAAGCAGTGTAGTGGCATAGAGCTAGGTAAGTAGATCAATGGAACAGAATTGAAAGTCAAGAAATAAACCTTTTGTGATTAAGTTGATTTTCAACAAAAATGCCAGTGAGAGCCTAAAATGACATGTAGCTCAAAGTAGATTACAGAATTAAATGAAAATTATAAAGATCTTCAAAGAAAATATTGGAATAAATATTTATGACCTTGGGTTTTGGCAAATCTTTCTTATATATGACACAAAAATCATAAGTGAGCAAAGGTTCTCCCCAAACCTCCCTCCTGCCAATGAAAATTATCTAGACATGGTGATGTGAGGCAGGAAGTACCTCTACTCTGAAGGATCCTTCTGAGTCCTCGTAGGACACAAATTTATGGTATTCTCAAATGGAATAATTGAAAACTTTCCTAAAGAGACTAATTACAAAGGCTTGCCAGAGTTAAAAGAAGCTAACAAAGGGTGGTGCAGTATGAGAGGAGGGACTAACAACAGCAGGGAACCATTACTACTTTTAGGGCAGAGGGAGAGGGCTGCTGAAGAATAATTGTCCTGGTCGTTGGAAGTGGGGAGCAACTGACCAATGAGACTTGACTGGGAGGAAGTAAATATCTTGACTTCATTCTTTATTCTTTGATCTTCAGCCATTGCTTCCTACTGGCTGGACCCATGTGAAGGTCAGGTCAAGGTCATGCTATTTGGCTAGCCAGACTCAGAGCAAGTTGAAGAAGGGCACAGTGAAGGTCTGGAAGTCAAATGTAAAATGGCTAGTTCACCCACTCTGGGGCCCAGTAGCACAGTGGCTATGGGATAAAGACATAACAATATTTCACTTGTTATATTTATGACCTTGACAACAGTTATTAGGATCAAAGTATTCAAAGCAGTGTAGTGGCATAGAGCTAGATAAGTAGATCAATGGAATAGAATTGAAAGACAAGAAATAAACCATTTATATTATAACTTTCTATGATTTCTAATCCAATAAGAGAGTCAGTCCATTTCCTAATTGAATATTAAATGAGTAGTATAAAATTGCCTCAATATTCTGGAGTTTCAAAAGAAATCAATGATGTCTCGATTGGTAGTTTCTAGTCTGCAGAATCTCATAATTGGGTTAGAGAGAGAATTTGTTTTGTATAAACCACCAAATGATAACCCAGTGTTCTGTTGTGGGAACATCAGTGGTGCCATCGAGAAACAAGGGTCTCTGTTCATATCTGCTAATGAGCCAGTCACAGAAATCTTGCCAACTCACTTAACTTATTTGAGTTTCTGTTTCATCATCATTCTTGTTCCTTTGAAGTGCTGTGAAAATCAAATTCCTGATACAGAAATATCAGTTGGTTAGGGTTGGTATAGGAAGACTTTACAGAAATGTGTTTTCCTTCAGATATGCAAAGCAAAGTTCAGCTTTGCATTTTAGAGAGAAAGTTTGCCCTGGTAGATGGTGTGTGACATTGATTTTTTCCCATGGCAACTTGTGAACTTATGTTTATGGTAGTGGCCTGCAGAAGTCTGAGAGGAAGCATTTTTAAGGATTTATAGGGCCCAAGCTGAAAAAGTTTTAAAATGCCCTTTCTTCCCTGAAATGCGATGTGTGCCTTTCAGAATGATTATTTCCTCTTGTGTAATCAATTTTCTGATTTACACTTATAGTATAGAAATGTTTTTTTTTTTTTTTTTTTTTTTTTGGCATGTTTCACTCATTAACAGAATTAGGCAGGAGTTAATTTCAAAGTGTGTTCCGAAGTATTATAGTTGGGGAAATACGAGAATTGGTATTCAGTTTACTGTGACATTGGCTTTTTTCCGCTAATGAACAATAATGCATTTAACTTCTGAGATACTGTCACCAATGATTTTTTTTTTTTAAGAAAATAAGCCTACAAAAGATGTGGACTCTTCATGTTGAACATTGTATTTTTCACTTTGGGAGAAGATATTTGACCTTAAGTAGTAATTCTTTAAAAGATAAAAATGACAGCAAATTTTACTTAAAGAATTTAATTGGAAAGGGATGACTAAATTTAATAATTCACCTCCCTTTTGTATTGTAATCCTTCTAATGTAATATGGTTGTGTTTGACTTTGTTAACGAGAATTGCTGAGCTAGAGTTAGCAAACCATATTCTCCTTTTTCACTTGAGCTTGCCTTGTTCGCCTTTCAAGGTAGATTTATGAGGTAGTATTATCAATTCTGAAAACATTCTGGACAGACTCAAAACTGGTTATGGCCACCCTAAAGTAAGGTTAATATTTGACACAATCCCATTTAAGAGAAACTTGATCTTGGAGAGAAGCCCTGGAAAAAGGCCATTTGGTAAAGGTTTAGTACATATAAGTTATTATTAAGCTAGATTTTACTTCTAGCTTGTGGTAATGGGATATACTTTTGGGTGGTTGTCTCTTTGTTTTCATTGTACTTATCACGGTGGCATCTTAGTAAAGCAGTAGGAATTGCTATGTTTATTTGCCTCCTTTGTCTGGTAGTAAGTCTTTAATGATCCATTCTGTTTAAGGCAAAGTAAAGTTTGTTCTTTGGAAACCACTTTTTGCTGACCCTCACTGGAAGCATCTGGCTTGAGGTGGCACCTGCTCATACACTACTGATTCTGTCATAATGTACTCAGATGGATGTTAGTGCATGGAGACTTAGGTTACACGTTGAAGCCTGTTGAACTGTAAACTTTATCATCTCTATTGTTTTCCCCAGAATGTCTGAGAGGTCATAGAGAAGCTGATAATATTTACAAATGATTACACAAGAGTTACTGACTCTTTTTTTTTTTTAAGATTTATTTATGTATGCATACAAGAGCTCGGGTACAGGCTAGAGATGTGGGGGATGAGAGGATTCACCAGAGACAGAGCTGGGGAACAGAACAGATTGACCCAAGTACACTGCTGAGGGGAGCAGCGGGCGAGTCAGGAGAGGTCTGCTGCGCCATGTGGGTTGCTCCCTGGCCGGCTGGGGATTGAACTCGTGCTGCAGAGGCTGCAGACAGCTTCATAGTGCGGTGCTAAACCCCTTGTGCCACCAGGGAGCCCCAAGAGTTACCGACTCTTAAACATACAAAATCTGAAAATCAGACGTCTAGTCAGCTCAAGACTGCTCCATGTTGTGTTCTGTACATTCATTTCAGTGTGACTTAAGCAAGGGAGCACTTTTGTATGAACAAAAATGTTTTGTTGCCTAGTGTGAAGTAACTTCTCTTGGCACATAACATAGAGTGCAATATCATTATTCAAAGCATTGTTAAAGATGACAAGTCTAATTAGCAATGGTGGCCTTTCATTGTTGTGTTGCTTTTTTAAGATGATTTTGTTTCAGCAGGCAATTAAACTGAAAGTATTTAGTTGCCAGTTGGGGACACCTAGCAAACAGCAGCATGCAGTAGGATGCTGAGTTCTGTTTTGCTTGCAGCCCCTTTTTACCACCACTGCAAGGAGAGTGGTTTAAAGCAGGGGAACTACAATCAAACTGCCGGATTCACCAGTTTATAAGATGTGTGATCTTGGGTATGTTCCTTCACTTTCTTGGACCCCAGTTTCATTTTTGGTGAAATGGAGATTATAATACCCTCTTTCTCATATTGTTAGAACAGCACTTAATACAGAGTGAGTACCTGATAGAGAATGCTAACTCTTGACCGTCTCTATTATTATTCTTGTAATATTACCTGGCAGTGATTTGTTTACTTGAAGTTTATATTTCTAACCTCCTTAAAGTTAGGTATTGTTTTGTAGAATTTATATAATGCATGGCACAAGATAAACACTTGATAATATTTTGGAATGAATAGTGGTTACATGAATGGAGTGTCTGATCATCTGTGGTCTGTTCCCCAGCTTCTCACCCCCAACTTTTGAAATTGTGGTAAAGTACACATAATGTAACATTTACCATTTTGCCATTTTTCAGTGTACAGTGGCAGTGGTATTACATACATTTATAATATTGTATGAAACCATTATTACCATTCATCCCTATACCACTTCCTTTTGTAACATTGAAGCTCGATAACCATTAAAACAGTAACTCCACACTCCCCTCTCACTGCAGCCTTGGCAGCCACCTATTTCCTGTTGCTATGATTTTGAACACTCTAAGTACTTCATGTAAATGTGGTCATGCAATTATGGTGTTTTTTTTTTTTTTTTTTTTTTGTGACTGACTTATTCTACCTGGTATAATGTCCTCAAGATTTATCCAATTTTGTGATGTATGTCAAAATATCCTTTCTTGGGCCTCCCTGGTGGCTAAAGGGGTTAAGATGCAATCTATGAGGCTGTCTGCAGCCACTGCAGCACAAGTTCAATCCCCGGCCAAGGAGCTACCCACATGGCGTAGCAGACCTCTCCTGACTTACCCGCTGCTCCCCTCAACAGTGTGTTTCAGTGGATCTGCCTGTTCTGTTTCCCCACTCTGTCTCTAGTGAATCCTTTCACCCCCCCCCCTACATCTCTGGCCTGTACCCAAGTTCTTGTATGGATAAATAAATAAATCTTTAAAAAAAATCCTTTCTTTTTCAAAGCTGATTAATATTCCATTGTATGTATGTACCATATTTTGTTTATCCATTCAATCCATTGATGGACACAAGGTTGCTTACATTTTAGCTATTGTGAATAATGGGAGGACAAATAATTCTTTGAGACTGCACACCTGCTTTTTTCTTCTAAAAGAAAAAAGATAAAGTTGTTAAAAAATGAATTATTGTGGATAGTACAGGTGGGCAGGAGATAGAACATATAACTCGATCTCTAAGTTGCTTTTTGATTTCACATTCACATGAGGAAAAAAAATATAATAGCCCACCCTCCCTCATAAACAAATGCTTAGTTATAATTTATACATTACTATATTAATATTATATCAATATATTACATTGTAAATAATACATAATCGTAGGAACTTTAATAGGTTCAGATAAAAAAATAGGTTAAGTAAAAAAGAAGAAATGTTGATACTTTTCTCAGTGCTATCTTACTATTTGATACAGAAACTTAAAGACTATTCATATAGAAAAACAGACTAAGTCTGTATAGGTGGTTATTTAACTTTTCTGTGCCACGTAGAGTCTTTATCTGCACTTGTCTTTATTCGTCATTCAAAAGGAACCAGCCAGATCTTCCTAGGATGTGATTTTCTCTCCTTCAAGTAACAGAAGGTACTTGGCTACCCTTGCATAGACAGTGGGTAGGTGCCTCAAAAAAAGAACAAATTATGACTCTGTGGTTCAATGGTGAGGAATGTAACTAATCAGGAGGCTTACTATTTTTTCCTGAGTAGTGTGTTTTTATTTTATTTTAAGGTTTTCTTTTTTTTTTTCTTTTCATAGTTTTTGCTCAATAAACAGAAGATTCAGTTAACGATGTTTTAGTTTGTGTCAAAATTTAAAACTGAAATTTGTAGGAGTGAAAAGAGGATGACTGTAGAAGGACTAGGATGAGAAGAAATGTGTAAATGGATTTACTATTTACATCTTAAAAATGTCCTTATGTTAAGTAATAAACCAGAGTACAATACAGGTTGTTTATTGCTGTCTGATCATGAGGACAACTAGTAATTTAAAACTTCATAAAAAAATTTCCTAGTTCCTTATAGTCTGAGTTATTTTTTTTTTTAAAACAATGTTGAGAGTATTTTGTTAAGCTTGTATTGATTTTGATCTGTAGAGGACCGCAAAATTGTGAGCTACCATGTGACATGAGAGAAGTTGTAAAGGTTTGCTCTCGTTTCTTGGGCACATGGGAAAATGTAATGAGAAATATACTAACAAAGCTTACAGCAAATTTGATTTCGTTTTATTCACCAAGCACTTCACTGCTTGATGGAAGAGTTAAAAACTTCTAAGTGGCATTGAGTTATTATCTGATAGCGTCCAACAATATGTACAAATAAATATGCAAACAGTATATGTTTGAAACTTGATGCTTAGCTACTGAACCAGGTCTGTAGAATTGACTGTGCTTGCTGGCTAGAATGGTAATAGCTAGTCCCAGGGAAGTGTATTTATTGGTTCTGCCTTTGAACTGTTTTAGAAACGTGACTTCAGGAACACTGCTTCTTTTTTGCTTTTTTTTTTTTTTTTTTTCTATGAGAATTTAAAGCAGTATGACTCTTTGTTTCACACAGACCTGACCCAATAGCACCACAGGCGGTTTTCTCATAACCTCGTATGTTTAATTGAGAAGCTCAGGTACCCATCTGCTCATTGAACTACAGATAAGTAATTTCCTTTTCCTTTTGTGCCACTACTTTGTCTATGCAACGATGGGTCAGTAGCCAAGGTGAATTAAAATGTCACTCAGAAATGATTTCCTCCAGTCTTTGAATATACAAATATTTCTTTTTCTAGCTCTGTTTTCAGTTCATCACATATATTTTAGTGACTCATACATTGCTTGGCTCCAATAGGGAAATTATTATTGTTGGTTTTTTGGATGGTGAGCCTGGGAGTGAAGGGGAGGATGTGAGAGAAGAAGATGGGTGGAAAGGAAATATGTTAGTTTTTCAAAGGTTTTTGACTTTATTTGTAGATCATGAAATCGGTGTGTCTCCATCAATGTGTTTTTAAAAAAGCTAGAATAGAAAATATCTAGTAAACAGCACATAGTAAGGATAAATATTGTGTGAAATTCGTTAGTAATATATTTACATATATGTGTATTTTGGGTCACAATGTGAAATTATTACTACGAGTAATAGTCAAAAGTTTGAAAAAATGAGCAGAACATCTGAATAGGCATTTCTCCAAAGAAAATATATAGATGACCAATAGGCACGTAGAAGGTGTTTATCAGCACTTATTATTAGGGAAATAAGAGTCAGAACCACAGTGAGATATCACCTCACCCTATTAAAAGGACTGTTAGCAAAACGACACAAAACAACAAGTGTTGGCTCAGATGTAGACAAAAGGGAACGCTTGTGCTCTGTTAATGGTAATGTAAATTGATGTAGCCATGATGGAAAACAGTGTGGAAATTTCTCAATTAAAAATAGAAATACCACACAATCCAGCTAATCCACTTTTGGATATTTATCTGAATATACTGGTATGAAAAAATAAAACCCTTATGTTATTACAGCATTATTTATGGTCGTCAAGCTATGGAAATAACCTTACTGTCTGTGGATGAAGAAGATGTGATGTATGCATGTATATATATATATATCACACACGCGCAATGAAATACTACTTAGCTATTAAAAAAGATGAGATGTTTCCATTTGCTCCATGAAATAGGTTAAATGGAGAAAGCAAAGCAAATGAACCAACAAAACAAAACAAAAGTACATTCTTAAATTCATAAAACAGACTGATGGCCACCAGACAGGAAGGGGACTGGGAGGTGGGAGTAACAGGTAAAGGGGCTCGAGTGCATAATAGATTGAAACTAGACTTTTGGTGGTGAGATAAAAATTTATTTTGAAACTGTTTGAAAGCCAACATTATAATAGATTTTTAAGCATATGGGAAAAAATGGTAGACTAATAAGTAACCATTCCTAACAATAGGCACTTTCTGTGATTTTTTAAAAAACAACTTTAATAAATTATGAGTCTTTTCTCAGTTACACACTAAGTTCCTTCAACAGTCTTCTTCATTTAATTCTGTGAACATTTTCTACTCCCATCCTCTGTGCCCAGTATCCTACTTTGCGCTTTGATGACGATCAATTAGTACTTCTCTCTTAACAATGACCATTTGCAATTTTATGATTGAAATAAGCTAGATAAAGAAAGCAAAGCAAGTGAAATATGAAACAGCAGCTATTAAAAAATTTCATCTCTCACAATTTCAGAAACTATAGTATTGTGTTTCAGACATTTAACTGATGATTGATTACTAATATCATAAGTTTTTAAAAATGCATTACTTTGTAGATCTGAAGTTTCTAGGTATAGTTTTTTGCTCTGTTAATATTTTGGGGTAGGAGAATCCAAGGTATTGTTCTTCAGTGCATTCCTGGGTAACTACTAGTTCTATAACATAGAATTCTATTAGCGGTAAAAAAAAAACCTCTTCAAATTAATGGAGGTGAAAGGAGACATTTCTAAACAAACATCTGCTGTATCTTTCAATCAATACCACCACATTGTGTTTCTGTTACCAGTGAATTTTTTCATCTTCTCTGCATTTCTTCTAAAAACTGGTTTTCATACCTTAGGAATCTTGCTTTGACTGAGTAACTGCTTTTCCTTGATCTGTTCAACACATATTCAGTGCAGCTACTAGAAACATTTAAAAGGGCTTCAGTCACCATGTCAGAGACCATCTACATTTTGAATGATTCCTGTTTTTTCAAAGATTGAGGCTGAATTGATTTTCCATCGCTGGTGATCTCTGATTTCTTATGATTGCTGCCTGCTTTTGTGCTCAGATATACCAGGTAGATAGGCTATCTCTTTCTCTCCAATCTCAGTTGCTCTTTTTTTTTTTTAAGATTTATTTATTTTTGCATACAAGAATTGGGGTACAGGCCAGAGGTGTTGGGGTGGGGGGTTGAGAGGATTCGCCAGAGACAGAGAGGGGAGCAGAACAGGCAGACTGACTGAAATACACTGCTGAGGGGAGCAGTGGGTGAGACAGGAGAGGTCTGCTGTGCCATGTGGGTATCTCCCTGGTCATCTGGGAATTGAACTCATGCTGCAGAGGCTGTGGATAGCTTCATAGGTTACGTCTTAACTCCTTCAGTCACCAGGGAGGCCCTCAGTTGCTCTTTAGAGTGAGATAGAACTCTTGTTCCCCCCCCCCAACCCCGCCGCCCACATTCAGTTCTTTGCTATTTGGAAACAAGCCTTGAATTTGGATATCAGACAAATCTATGTTTGAAGCATAACTCTGGCCCTGACTAACTGATGTGTGGTCTCTGGGCAATTAACCTTAACCTCTCTGAACCTCTGTTTCTCTGGTGAAATTGGGGGAGTACCTTTATTATTGGTCTGTGGTGAAGATTAAGATATTAAATACACCTGACATAATATAAGCTTCTCTCCCTTCCTCGCCCTACGTTCTTAATTCAATATTTGGTTGTGGCAGGTAAATAAGACTTATCAAGGATAATAAGAATAGCAGCCATTTCGAGAACACTGACTTGTAAGTGTAAACAATCAAATGTAAATGGTGGAATCCCCTGATGTATTCAAGTTAATGAAGTTGGTACCTAAAACAAAACAAAACAAAAATGGCCCTCCCTCCTTCCCTCCCTCCCTCCCTCCCTCCCTAATTCCTTCCCTTCTACTTTCCTCCCTCCCTTCCACATTCCCTCCCACTTAAAGTGATCAGTCTTTAAAGGTGACATTCGTGTCACTATATGCTGTGTTGATTGATACCTTGTCTTAACTTTCCTGGACTCTCTTAAGGCCTTACCAGAATCCAGATAGGGAGTCTTTGCAAGAATAAGGAACTTTTACTTGCTAAAGGACTTCATTATATCTGAGCAATTAATAACCAAAACTACTCTTCAGAAACCTTGTAATTTATTTGAAAAAAGCCAGTAAAGGTTATTTTATACTATTACCATGTTTTATTCAAAAATATTCATCTTCATGTAACATGCACACAAATGCATACACACTCACATGAACTCATTGTTCACCCCAAGTGCTTATGAGCTAGGGGGAATACTTTCCCATCCCTATTAATATTTTATTTTGTTTATTCTGAATTTATAATTGCTATGAGGTTAGATAATGAATCTAATTTTTCCTGCCTTTCCCTCAGGCTTATTACTATCAAGTACAAAAAAAATTACTTGAAAAAATGCCTTTAGTAGACATTTTACTTCACTGTTGAGCTGTTCAATGAAGGTTAGGTAATTTATATTTTAGAAAATTGTGTACTTTATTTTTAAAATTTTTTTTTAAAGATTTATTTATTTATACAAGAACTGGGGTACAGGTCAGAGGAGCGGGAGGGTGAGAGAATTCACCAGAGAGAGCAGGGAACAGAACAGGCAGACAGACCAAAGACACTGCTGAGGGGAGCAGCCGGCGAGGCAGGAGAGGTCTGCCGCACCATATGGGTTTCTCCCTGGCTGGCTGGGAATCAAACCTATGCTGCAGAGGCTGTGGACAGCTTCACAGAGCAGAGCTCAACCTGCTGTGCCACCGGGGAGGCCCTGTACTTTATTTTTGAAACGAGAGACCTTGGTATGCTTTCTTATTTGTACATATTTATCTCTTTTACCCAAAATATAGAACATTTCTGCTTTGCTTTGTGGAATAGGAGGCAGATTCATCAGATTTTAGTCTTATAAACATCCGATTTTACTCTTCATAAACATTCACAAAACTCAGATTCCTGCTTGGTTCTAGAAAACTAGCTGCATAATTAATTTGGAATCTTAGAGTAAGTTAAATGGTAAAATATGATACCTGCTCTTTTGAACACTTAGGTTGCTAATAACTACATTGTCTAATATGATTTTAAGCATTATATTAACTATGGAATGTGAGTATCTTGTTATTATTTCCCATAACATCTTCAGTTTCTGTTCAAAGCACAGGGTGCAGTTTTTCACATCTGTGATTTGTAACAGTAGCTTCATATTGATGTAATTTTTGACTTTTTCCAGTGGTGCCTTTCCTTTGAGAAGTTTGAATGATTATTATAAAAGATGGTCTTTAACATTTAAAGAGAAAATTGTTCCTCAATTTTTTATTGGTAGGAACATACCCATAACTTTGAGAGGTCCAAAAGGCAATCATTAGTACACTGATTCTGATTCATTACAAATCCTTTATAAAATTTTGCTATTGCAGTAATAACTATATGTGTTCAGTAGCTTTGCTTTTCTTAATAAATATGATTATAGGTATATTTCTTTCTTTCTATCCATTAAAAATTCTGTTTTCCTGCATACTGAAAGGCTTTAAAAAAATATTTACTAGAATTTGCTGCAGCTGAGATTCCTACACAAATCAAGAGAGGCTCTTCCTGTATATCAGAAAAAGGCCATAGAGGGAGATGAAAGTGCAGTGTACCTCTCAAGTGACAGGTGACTCTGTAAGCTGCAGCCACTACTATAAGAGATTTAGGCAGCAGAAATTTAAGTGCTGTATACATACTCAGTCATTTAATTCCCCCACTATTATAGGAGGAAAGTACTATTACTATTCCCATTTTACATATGGGAGAGTCTGAGGCTAGAGAGATTAAGTATCTTGTCCAAGATCACAAAGCCCAGGTCTGTCTGACTCTAGACCCTGGAAGAAATCCTTTTATGGTTTCCGGATCTTCTCTTCCAGAAAGACAATTCAGGGGCACATCACTTGCCATAGATTGCTGAGAAGGGGAGCAGCAGTAGCAGCAGCTGCAGACTCAGATCAGCACATGCATTGCATTCAGCAATACTGCTAAAGTCAGGTCCTGGCAATACTTGTCACCTGATTGTTACAGTGTCATCTAAAAAGATTTTTTTTTATGTTCATGTGCATGGAAAAGATTGTTAGTTGCAACCCACAATTGTATAGGCTTGGGCCTTCCTTCAATCAGTGGCCCACAGGTATGGTGTGACTTGATTGTCCAAAGGCTTGGTTACCCTTCAAATACCACTTCAATTGAAATTCCAAAAATTGTTTGATATTTTCCCCAGTTCACCTATTTTATCATATAAATTATGTAAATTTTATTTACTTCTCAATAATATATTTGTTATAATGTAAAAAATGTTTATAATACTATATCGTACTTACCATTGAGTAAGTTTGATGCTCTCTCTGTCTCTCTGACTTCATATACATATAGATACTAGACTCTTAAAAAAAATAACTCAAAATGGATCACAAACCTAAATGTAAAATGCAAAACAATAAAACTCAACTATAAGCACAGAGATGGGTGGGTCTTGGTCAAGCAGTGCAATGAAAATAATGTTCAAGTGAATGATCAAAATGACACAGAGAGTCTAAGATGGATAAGGGAAGGCAGTGAAGGAGAGAGATGGATTGGGAATGTATGAATAGACCATTTCACTGGAAAGCCTGATGATGTAAAGTAGGGAGAAATTGAACGAACTAGCTGCAGGGCCAGGAGGCTATGGGCAGTGCACAGAATGCTTATATAACTGAGTAGGTAGGAAAGCACTTTCAGGTGATAACAGGGCTGGGATGTGGCTGACTCATCTATATTAATCCTGTCCTTTCTTCCAGCATTATCTGCATGTTCCCATTATCATGTTTATACTCAGTATATATATGTTTTAAAATTTCACCTGTTTTACAAAAGAGCATTTTTATTTCTACTGGTTGTGAGTCTATTTTTCTAAAGACCTTTTAGAGGAATTGAAAGAAGGGAAAATGACCTCAAAATGAATGGAAGAAACTTACCTTCATAATTAGCATGTGCATGGTATAATCCAACTATAGAAAAACAATTACTGCCCTGGGAAATGACTCATACTTGAATGTCATTTGAATAGATAGCAATTTTCATAGGCTCCATTTTAAAATGACATTTCCATTTTTTAGAAGGTGTAACAAAATAAGTTTTTGTGCATTTAAAAAAGCAAACCATCAAAGGGAAATTAAAAATAAAAATGATAAAGTGTCTTCCTGCATATTCTGATGAATAGTTAACTAAGCAGCGTGAAATGGATTCAGCATAAGATGAGCGAAAATTAAAGGACCTATCTTAACTGAATCAGTTGTGATGGAACAGAAGAACAATGATTTCAGAGCCAGGAGTTCTAAGTTCTTAGAAATAAATAACGCAATACGATGGCTTCCTTTGCTTGTGTGTGTCTATGTGTTGAAAAAAATGTACTTGTGTGATTGATCAGCTCTCCTTCCTGCAAGATTATGAAGTGCATGAAGGCCAAGACCAAGTTAGTTTCTAATCACCACTGCCATACTTGATGTATCTTAACTACTGTCATTGTACCTACAGCATAGTTAGTAGTGTTCAATTAGTTGAATAAATGAATTGATAATAGTGATTATATGAGGTACAAAGGTTTGATGACCTTGCCTTATCCATGCAAATAAGAAGGTCTGTACTGAAACGGAGAGTTTCTATATAAACAGGTTAAATCACTTTGACAGTGGTAGGCATTTTATTAATTTAGAGAACACTGAAATACCCTGTTTAGGCTGTAATTGTGAGATTGAACACTTTTGAGTCAGTCCTTCAGTATGCTAACGTGTAGAACACTATTTCTCATAAAATCCATGCTCTAATTTTATTTTATTTTATTATTTTTAAATTTTATTTTTATATTCCCCATACAATTGCAACCCCCTTATTTTGACCCCAATCCCTCCTTTCCCTGCCCCCAACCTCCCATAGTGTGTCTCTGGTTTATAGTTGTTTGTTGATTTTGATTTTTTCCTTCTTATTCTTTTTCCTGGTCCCTTATTTAGGTTTTCTAGATTCCTGCTATGAGTGAGACCATCCGGTATATTTCTTTTTCTTTCTGGCTTATTTCGCTGAGCATGATCCCTTCCAGCTCCATCCATGTTGCTGCAAATTGCATGTGTTTATCTTTTTTGAATGCTGCATGCTCTAATTTTAAATCTTATAAGAACTGGAGATGTTGGAGATGCTCTGCAATTAGAAAGTACTCATTGCACCCCAAAATTCTGATCTTTAATTGTGCTGATTTCTTTCCCATCAGCATCTTTAATCATGCTGATTTATGGACACTTAAAAAAATTCACTGTTTTGTTTACTGTTGAACATTAGTCACCTCCTTTTGCTTCTAACAGAAGAAGCTTACCTCTTCTGTTTTTCTGCATTGCATAGCTACTTCCACAAAGATGAGCACACGCATTTTTACAACAGTTTGTAATAGGTGTGTTTTTTCTTCTTCTCTATGTGAGACTGAGCCTACGGAAGTTTGGAGCTAGTTGTATTGAATAGATTGTTTAATTCCTGAACCGTGATCAAATACATGCCATGTTTTTATTTTGGTGAATGTTTACATTAACTGTAAATGAGACCTAAGTTTTAACATACTATATTGAAATTCACATATAAAACTTGTTTTATTTTAAGATCTTGTTTAAAAACTCAATACCTTTTCATCGAAATGATTTCTTGAAACTATTGGTTTTAGATTTGTTCTTTTGAATAGTACAAAAGATATTCTTTCTGCTTTTGTGTTGGAGGTTTGTCCTGTTATTTTCTCTGCATTCCACCATTTTTTAACACTGTTTTGCTTCAAAGCTTCCTTCCTCCACCCCAATCTATCCTTCTTACTTTCTGGTTTATGGCTATATAGGGCAGGAAAGGAGTAAGTTTCATATAAAATAAATACTAATTGTCTGATTTCCAAGAGTTCTAGCATATAAAATATTTTAAAATGAAGATGACATTTTTCTTTATAATGGAATTTATATTTATTATTATATAAAGTTTATAAAATACAGAGAAGTGAAAAAAAAAACCCTCAGTCGTCAACTTTAGGTATAAATATTCTCATCCCAATCATTATCTGACACATTATTACTTTAGCTAATTTTTTAAAGGGCTCTTTTTATATTTTATAAACAAATAATGTAACTGAGAGAATGTAGGCAATAATAATAAAAAGGTGAAGATAAACTATACAATGTTATTACTAAAAGTTAGCTGTTTACATCTTGGTATGTTTCTTTAACATTCATGTTATACTCTTTTTGTTTGTCTGTTTTGTTTTTTGTTTCACATTCTGATTTTATATTATGATTAATAGAACTCCAGAGGTTGTAGGTTATATAAGATATGGAGAAGGATCTATTGACAAGTAGTATTTTTGTTGGGTGTTTAATTAGTCCTCACCTAAGTAATGTGAAAAAACTGGCTTTGACATTTCAATATAATTTAAAGTTAAAGAAAACTATAAATTAGAAAGCAGTTTACATTTTTGACAGTAAAGAAAAATTGTAATGCAAATTCCAGTGAGTTAGGACCAAACAGTTCAGAAAGGTGTAAATTGAAAAGGACTCCCCCATCCCCTTCACAGTATACTCTCCAGTGGCAGCTACTTATGATATATTCTTGAGTGTCCTTCCAGAAAACAATTTGAACATTGGTTTCTTCATCTGTACACAAAAATTCCATTATTATTCTTATGTAGTTTTTAGCTCATTGAGAGCAATCACATTTATAGATGGAGGAATATAGATGGAGGAATATGAAACTTTTTTTTCTTTGTATGAGGGACTTTTGAGAAATTCTGGGTCAAAACTCCTGGAAGTCAGATCTAAGAGTATAGGTATTTTTGAAATCTTGTGGATATAGCTACTCTCTTTTCCTATTTGATAACTTTTTTTAATCAGATTTATTTAACTGTTGTGTGGTGTTGCAAACTCTCCCCTCATTAGACTATTGGGTATCTGAGGGAATTTTTAAAGATAACATTACTCCTTATTCCTTCCTATAGGTATCTATTGACCTTTTTTTTTCCTTTTACAATGGAAAAGGAATTGTTTTTATTGTTTTTCTTTAGAGATCATGTTTATAATAACTAATCTGCACAGTGAAAATGGTTTTAAAGAAGCAATTTAGAAGCAACAGAGTATATATAATATCAGTAATCTAAATATTATCAGCTTTATAAAATTTTTGGTGCCTTAGACACTTATGGAATCTTAGAAGGATATAACTCACTGATTCCTTGATTTTGGAATTGGAATGTAATTGCCAAGAGATATTTTGTTAAATATGTTTGATGTCAAAGAGAATGAGTTGATTTCCTTATTATATGTCATCATACTCCATTTCCTTTCTCTTATATGATTGTTAAAAGTTACAAAACTTGACCCGTCTAGAGTTATTTAACTTTACGTGGGGGAGTAGTTAATTCATCATTGTAGTAGGCCCACTGAATCAATACTTTCTCTAATCTGACTTGCATCATTTTCCTTAGACAATGCTATTTAATGGAACAAAACATGGAATTTGCAGTCTGAAGGGCCAAAATTTGAGTTCTGTCTTATTCTTTTCTATGTCATAAAACTTGGACCAGTGTTCAAATTTTCTGAACTCTACTGTCCTTATCCATGAAATAGGAATACTAATTGCATTGTCTGTTATGAGAATGAAAATGAGACAACATATGCAAAGAACCTACCAGTTAGAAGGTACTTGAAAAATCATTGTTGCTATTGCCATGTTAATGGTTATTGTTAATATCTTATGGTTTGAGTGCCACTGACTTACTAAACATTCTGAGAAATGTTTTCCTGTTGTCCAAGGAGTAGGAAAGAAATAAAATCACTCTAACAAAGAGTGAAAAACTGAACAGAACACCCCCAATATAACTATCATTGAAGAAAAATTCTTGTTCACTGATGTCCACTGGAATTTGAAAGCAGGTTGAACAACTGATGTAGTAGATGCTTTCTTTGCTTTACGTAATTTGGAGAACATTGTCTACTCCTTCTACTCAAATTCTACTTATTTTGTATGCCACAAGACATTATTTTGCATACTCATTATTTAGATTTACGCACATATTTACATCTTTATTAATTTTCATTCCTTTCTTTAATTCCTTGAAACATCTATTATTTTTTTTCTGTTTTCCTTTTGGACCTCCTGTTAGAATTTTTTTTTCATGATGGTGTATACACACTAAATTTTTCCTTTTGGATATACTTTTACATCACCACCTTTTCAAGGGTATTTTTGATAGTTTATATAAAAGTATGTTGACTGTCATTTTTGCTCATGAATTTTTCACTTGACTTAAAATAATAGATTCTGCCTCCAGTGCAATTATTTTTTTCAACATGCATTTTTCTTAATATACTTATCATTGTTATTTTGGAGACTTTCAGCCAGTAACTAGCTATCTGTAGGTCTCTTTCTATTGTCTGCTTTCTTGATTGGTTCTGTTTTTGGTATATCTGGTAGATTATCTTTGAATGCTTCACATTGTGCATGAAAAGTCATAGAATTTCATGAGCACAAAACAAGTTGGGAACTTTGTCTGGATCAGTTCTCTTCTAGTTTACCCATAGTCCCCAGCATGTAATGCTCCAGAAGTAACAACAGAAAAGATTAGGGGGTTACCAGGAATCTCCCCTTCAGTGGCTTTGAAGTCTATAATTTCCTCTTCCCACAACTGTCAGCTATTAATAACTTCACTGAATAAGCACAAGTCTAAAAATTTACTTTTTTCTGATTTCCTTCTCTCCAGGATCTTTGCCACTCAAGTCTTGGATATTTTGGCAGCCCAAATTCCAATTTTTATTTCTCTGCCCTGTAATACTGTTAAAAATTGTTACCATCTATTCCTCTTGGCAGCATCCCCCTCCCAACTACCTAGGTTTCTCAGTCTTATGTGAGCTCAACTTAAGACTCAGCATGTAGCTTCAGGTAAAAGCTATTGTACAAAGAATATTGGGCTCACTTCAGTGAGCTTCCTGTCTTTCTGCATCTAGAATTGTCAAATCCAGCTGCCTTAGAGAATTTCCAAGGTCTTCAAATTATTTTGTCCTTATTTAGCTTTTCATGGAAAATAGCATTGGTTTCCTATAAGCTGTTCTATCTGCCAGAGACAATATTTCCTCAGTTTTTTTTCTTTGTATTAAAACTGTTTTCTGAGATGCATATTGTGCAAAATTCTATACCTGCCTCGGAATGAGAGCATGTGATTGTCAAGTTTTTGGTTAAGCTACCTAGATAAATGGAAGTACCAACTTTTATTGGTTTTACATTTGCTTTACTATTTTTGCCTTCAGTTAAATATATCATGATTTCTTCTATTTTTTCCCAAAAGATTTATTTATTTATGCGTAGAAGAACTGGGGTACAGTCCAGAGGTGCGTGGGGGGAGAGGATTCACCAGAGACAGAGTGGGGGGAGTAGAACAGGCAGATCAACAGAAATACACTGATGAGGGGAGCAGCGGGGTTGTCAGGAGAGGTCTGCTATGCCATGTGGGTATCTCCCTGGCTGGGGATTGAATTCGTGCTACAGCGGCTGTGGCTAGCTCCACCAGGAAGGCCCAATTTCTTCTATTTTATATATATTTTTAAATCAAGGTGCAGCAGTATATCAATGATATCTTTGATGAATATTGTGGGTTCAATGATTTTTTGGAATATTCAATGATATCTTTGGATGAATATTTTAATACAGACGCTAAAAAATTAATAAGCTACTAATATTTAAATTTCTGTTAATAAAGTGTTACAGTACCTGAATGCAAAGTGAAACCTAAATTTAAAAAAGCTGTACTTATAACTGTGAACATGAAAAAAAAGTATGAAGCGAGACCTTTGCAAATGGCATATAGTATGTCTCTGATTTTACCTTCATTTTCTCTTAATTAATAGGCATGGTTTAATGGATCTTTTTGGATGATTGTGGAAAAAGGAAAATATTGTCTAAAAAACTGTCTACATGATTTTTTAAAAAAAATTCATTTATTTATTTTATACAAGAACCGGGGTACAGGCCAGATACACAGGAGGTTGAGAGGACTCACCAGAAACAGAGCGGGGAACAGAACAGGCAGACTGCCGAAATACACTGCTGAGGGGAGCAGTGGGCGAGACAGGAGAGGTCTGCCATGCCATGTGGGACCCTCGCCGCTGGGCCAGGAATGAACCGGCACTGCAGAGGCTGTGGACAGCTTCACAGAGCGTCTCTTAACCGCCTGTGCCACCAGGGGAGGCTCTACATGATGTTTTTATGTCTATTCATAAATATAACTAGATGTGTAATTTCTTCCATTAGAATTTATAAGAAGGTTATTAGCATAAAGGAAACCATCTGCCTACTGTAATGAGAGAAGTAAATGCTAAGTCCAGAATCAGAAACAAAAATCCTAGATTCCTTTATGTTCTCCTTTGCTAATTGTAATGAAAGACCTGTGGGACTGTATTTTTAATCATATACGTGATGGGAGATCTTAATAGTCAAGAAAAGAGGATCAATCTCCGACTTATTTGTTCTTTTATCCTCTGTGGTAACAGTAAGTATGCACTCGCAGATCTCCAACTAGATGGGCTTAAATGACCAAGCGCCCCACTGGTGTCTCTGAAATCCACACAGGACATGCTTTTTGAGGGCTGCTCCATCCACTCACTAGAGGAGCAGGGGTATGAAAAGCAGCCAATTCCTTTGAGTCAAAAAACTCTTTTGAGGTCTCACCAACCAGATGATCATGCTGAACCTTTCCTCAGACTCCACTTAGGTGATTCCACTTAGCTTTTTCCTTCTCTCCTCCACTCACTCATGCCAGATTTGTATTGTGATCTGTCAGCATTCCCTGGTTCTTCCCTTCCCAAATTTTCTTATAGGCAAATTTATTTTATACAAGAACCGGGGTACAGGCCAGATTTCTTATAGGCAAATTTTCTTATAATTTTCTTATACTGGAAATCCAGTACAGCATTTTTTTTACGGGAATAAAATTCTTGCATATTTAGTCATGGTTTGGTGCTTGCTTCTCTGAAGACCTAGGCTAACACATTCTATTATTTCTATAAAAGGATACAATCATATGAAATCCTAAGGAGAGAGAGGATGTTTAATATAATTTTATTGACAAAAACATTGCAATATTGCTAGATTCTTAAGCTTAGGATAATTGAAACTTCATGAAATTGAGAACTAACCTCTCAGAAATGTGTGCTTTTATCAGTTTATTGACCATGGGTATGCAGACTTGCTTTCAGAAGGAAAGAATTATTATTATTTTTTAAACATTTTTTTTTTAAAGATTTATTTATACAAGCACTGGGTACAGTCAGAAGCGCGGAAGGGTGAGAGAATTCACCAGAGCCAGAGCGGGGAACAGACAGGCAGACTGACGAAATACACTGCTGAGGGGAGCAGTGGGCGCGGCAGGAGAGATCTGTCACGCCATGTGGGACCCTCGCCGGCAGCCGGGGATCGAACCAGTGCTGCAGAGGCTGTGGACAGCTTCGCAGCCCAGTGCTCAACTGCTGCACCACCAGGGGAGGCCCAGGAAAGAATTATATCAGGAACTGATATTCAAAAAAAAATGTTAATTTACTCAGGATGGTCAGTTTGCTGTGAAATATTAAGCAGTCATATTTGAAATAGCTATGGATACTTAATAAGAAGTTAGAATGTTTCTGAAGTTGTGTTGACAACTGATCTATTATTGAAAAGCAGAACTATCCAATATAATAACTAAGTATTAAAATTTGTTTTTTACACGTTTGGTAATTGTTGCTGTCAGTTCATATAACTTATAGAGGAGTACTTATATTTTCTATGGTACTTTTCTTTGCAGAATCATAGTGAAAGATACGTTTTCATTGTAGAGTGGTATGATCCAAATGCTTCGCTTTTTCGACGATATGAGCTTTTATTTTACCCAGAAGATGGATCTGTTGAAATGGTAAGAAGTTGGAAGAAGTTCTTTGGTAAGAAGTTCTTTGCTAAGAAGTTGGAAAAGGGAAGTTGGGATCAGGAGAGGAATAGGATTGCCTTCATATAGTTGCTTCTAAAAATGCATGCATCCACTTATATATTTTAGTGGGAATTATTTTTTTTTGTATTGGAATGCCAATACAAGAAGGTAACTTTGTGCCTTTAATTTTAATGTCAAAATTAGGAGTTACTATTTTTTGGTTAGAAAACTGAAATGGCATTTTGTTTTGGATTAAGCAATAGTTAATAAGTGGTTACAGAAAGAAGACTATAATTTGCCTAAGTATGTTGCCATTACTGAAAGCTGTTATCTCTACAAAAAGCCAGGCTGAAGAAGAACAGGCTAAGTAAGTTCTTTTATTTTTGTTCCTTTCATTAGTGAGCCCTCTTAATGGTGGACCTATTTGGTATTGGGATATTATGTAGGCAAAAAAACCAAAAAACAAAAAACAGAAATTTGGCATTTCTCTGGGATTTCATCAGTACTATTAATAATTTGCTGAAATGATTTGACAATAAATCTCTTCAGGGTCTTCTTAAAGTATTAGATTTATATAAGAAGTTTTTTATATTATTACTGGATTTGACTAGGAAATACAGAAGTTATAATACAATTTATGATTTGTATTTGTAGCAAAAAGAAACAGAATGTAACCTATTTTTAAGAAAGCAAGATTCAGAACTATTTCTAATTTATAAGATTAACATTCCTCATTGACAATTATTTATTTTATTGTATTGTTTTTGATTCTAGCATGATGTAAAGAATCATCGCACCTTTTTAAAACGGACCAAATATGATGGCCTTCACTTGGAAGATTTATTTATAGGCAATAAAGTGAATGTCTTTTCCCGACAACTGGTGCTAGTTGACTACGGGGATCAATATACTGCTCGCCAACTGGGCAGTAGGAAAGAAAAGTAAGAAGATAATTGCATAATCTTTTTTTCTTTATTGAACCATCACAAATGAGTTTTAGTACAAAGTTCTAATTTCTGGTTGCTATCTTGTGTTTTCACAATGCAGATATTTTTTGGTGTTTCAGTTCAATGATGTGACATTTTTAGAATTTGATGGAGCAGATTCTGTGATTTCCACTTCAGTCAGAAAACAAAGTGATGCCCCTGGTCTTAGGTAGTGATTATCTTCTGGGAGGAAAACACAAGCATTTATCCATCACTTTGTAAAATGAGTCTAACAGGGATCTGAGAGTACTTGAATATTACAAGTCCAAAATTGAAGGTGTACTACCTAAGTGATGTGAACTTGTGCTGCCAGGCCACGCATGGCCTACTTCTTATTGGTTCCACTATAGGATGAAGTCTTGGGTTTCCAATTGTTATAGGGAGAATCCTCTGTCCCCCCTCCAGTGACATAATACAAATTCAAGTTCAGATTTGTCAGATAGGCAGTGCTGTCATGCCCTCAGGGCAAAAGCAACTTTCATTCTCTTACTACCAGGTCTCCATTTTTCTTTTACTTCTGTAATAATAATTATTTGCTATGTAGTCATTTTATTTTTAAAGAAACATTTAAAAAAACCCTTACCCACCATTTTCAGTTTTTTAAAAAAAATATTATATTTTTAAAAGATTTATTTATTTTTATACAAGAACCGGGGTACAGGCCAGATGTATGGGAGGGTGGGAGGATTTCACTGGAGACAGAGCGGGACCAGAACAGGCAGACTGAAGAAATACACCACGCAGGGGAGACAGGAGGGGTCTGCCTCGCCATGTGGGATGCTCGCTGGCTGGCTGGGATCGAACCCGCGCTGCAGAGGCTGAGGACAGCTTCATGGCGCGGCGCTCAACCGCCTGCGCCACCACCCATTTTTAGTTTTTAGTGGAGAGGCTTCTGTGGATTACTTTGCCACTGTTACCAATGGAAAGCTCTGGTACAGTGAACTTTCCTCCAAATCATAGTGCCTTTTGTAAGACTATTTTCCTTATCTGCGGGGCACAAACACACAAAAAGAAACCATGAGAAAAGAAAACAAAAGAAACCATAAACTTGGCCTTAGATTGGTGTTTTAGAAGGTATTTTAGATGCTTAATGCAAATGTGAATACCTTGAATGAAAATGTAAATGGAATATAAATTAATATGGATTAAAATTTACCAATGTCTTTAAGTGGACAACATTTAAAGAGTCCATAGTGCTGTACTATCTGGGATGCTTACAATATAGCAATTATTTAGTTGTCTCTGTCACATACACATATGCTGCAGTTTTTGCTCAATGCCTTGATAATATAGGAAAAACACATTTTTATATGGTTCTTTGAAAATTGTTGCTTACCAGAAATCTCTATCCTGTCTGAGCTTTGTGAAGATTGAACAACTTACTCTTCATTGCTAAAATGTTTATTTAAAAAATTGTTATTTTATTAAATTTTTTTAATCTTTTTTTTTTATATCATTGTTCATTTTTGTACACTATTTGATTTCTCCCCTTGTTGTAAAGCAACCCCGATACAAAACGGGGTGCCTGACTGTGGGTCCTCACCCGCGCGCTTAAAAGGACTTATCAATGCTCTACTGCAGGCACACGCGAAAGGTTAATAAAAGGTTTATTTACAAGGGAAGGGGAAATGAGGAAATGTACAGCTCAGGGAGAAAAGTGGGAGACAAAGTTGTAAATGAGTCCTACCTGATCCTCCGATTAGGAATCCCAAATGGTGCTCTGAGAGCTGGCTGCAAGCCAGGAGCTGTGAAACCAGGAGGCGAGCGATCGCGAGCCCCCCAAGGCCCACGTGTTTGGTTTTTATACCCAACCTGGCTGCTTAACTCTACCCTCAGGTCCCAGCCACCTTCCCTTTGGTGGTGACGGGATTTGTCTTTCCCAGTGTCTTGATGGCTTTAGTCTGGAGTGGGGGTGGAGTCCACAAAGCCTATATGGGATTAGCTCAGGACATCATTTCCCCCTAACCCCTTTATGTATAATCCCCATAATTTTCCCACTACCACATCATCTTTGAACTGTCACCATAGTCCCTTGAGCTCTTTCCTTCCCCGATTTGACCCCACTCCCTGCCCTTCTCCTGCTGTTTGCCTTTTTAGCTTGCCTACAAGTTTTGCCTTTTTCCTGACCTGTTGTTGAGTTTCCCTGTTTCACCTGTAACTGAAACCATCCAATGTTTTCCTTTGGATTTATTTCACTTAGTATAATCCCTTCCGGCTCGTCTATGCTGCTGCAAATGGCATGAGTTTATAATTTTTAACCACTGAGTAGTAGTCAATTGTGTATATATATCAAATCTTCTTGATCCATTCATCTGTTTTTGGGCATTTAGGTTGTTTCTATATCTTAGCTATGTGAATAATGCTTGTAGAGTCAGGAATGGACATGGTGCAGGTTTTCTGATCCCATGCTGACCAGGTAAAGGAGGAGTCCTGGAGCCCTCAGTAGTTTTGCAGGTTTTTATTGGGATTACCAGGTACACGGCAGGCTGGGGTGCTGGGGGGCCGGGAGGCTGGCAGTCCTCCCAGCCCCCAGCAGATCTTCACTGTGGGCTCTCTGGCCTGCTCTCTGGCCTTCTCTCTGACCTTCTCTTTCGGCTTCTGCCTCGGCTTCTGCTGGCGTCCCGTGAGGCCGCCCTTAAAAGCCCAGTCTCAGCCCAGGTGAATCCCATCTAGATAGGCCTACACCCTATTCCAGGTGCCCGCCCTCAGGCATGCATTCAGGACTGCAGGGTTCTGTCATCTAGTCATCTATCCTAATGGCTGGAGGGCAGAAAAGCCTGATACCTTTTCCTTACCCTATATGCTAAATAGTAAATAATGCTACATTTAAATAATGTAAATAATGCTACAATAGACATAGATAGGAATGCAGGTTTCCTTTCAAATTAATGTTTTTATGGCCTTTGGATAATGTGCTTATGTCCTAGGAGTGGAATTGCTGGGGCAATATGGTAGATCCATTTTCAATTTTTTGAGGGTCCTTCAAAAGCTTTCTATGGTGGTTGGACCAGTTTGTATTGCCACCAGCAGTGTAAAAGGGTTGGTTCCTTTTTTTCCACATTCTTGCCAGCATTGGTGGTTGCCATTTTTTTTTTTTTTTTTTTTAATATGGGGCCATTCTTATCGGTGCATTGCTAAAATGTTTTAATGTAAAAGAATGATTATCATTCTTTTTTGGTATGTTTTTGAGAGCATTTAATGATGCATCCCATGCTTAGATGCAGGCAAGAGAGTAATGATGTAGTAAATTATTACACTAATGGCCCCTAATGAACCATACCTTCTCCTAGTAATTTTGTCCTTCTCTACTCCCTTCTCATACCGCTGCTGGACTTGATCATGTGACTTGCATTGCCCAATAGACATCAGCAAACATGACTCAAGGGGATGTATGATAAGTGCTTCTATGTCTGCAGTATGTGGTTATGTATCTAAGAAGCCTGATTTAGCCTCCTTATGAATGAAAGACCCACAGGAAAGAGAAACCTAGCTGTCCCAGCCTCACCTAACTCCCAGTGGAGCCACCAACCTAGTGAAACTGTGTGAATGATTCAGGGTGAAATCACTACTCAGCCAACTTACAGCATCTTGAGAAATTGTTGTTTTGAGCCATTACACTTGGGAGATGGTTTGTTGTGCAGTAACAGAATACAGCAGCACTATTAATGTATTTTTGTGTTCCTTTTGTGTGGTGTGTCCTGATGCCTCTCTTATTTACCATCCAAAATATATTTTAGTTATTATCTATTGAACAAATTAAGCAATGAAAACACGACACAGGGAATTATTTAGAGCAATTACTCATAGTAATCAACCCCTACAATCTCCTGTAGGCAATTAAAGAGAAAATGAAATTGCATTTTAAACTAAGTTCTATTGAATTTATATCTTTCATGTTGCTTCTTGTTCACAGAAATTGATGACTGCTGATGTGTTTTATATTTTCCTTTAGAACATGGCTCTGAAATTTTCGAGTTTAATGTTGACAACTTATGGGCTAGTTTGGCTTAAAATATTGAAATAGTGTGAAAATAATCAATTTTTAAAACAAAGTTTTAATTATATCTTGGTGAAGCCATAAAAATGCCATGTTGCTTATTTGTTTCAAAATAAAAGATTGTGTGGTATAGCATATAAGAGACTAAGATGAGCAATTTTTGTTAATTAAAAGTTTTAAAATAAAGCCATAAGTTATAAGTTGTATCTGAGTGTAAGTAACAGTGTTTGAAGTATTATATCCTTACCTAACTTGGTCTCATTGGTAAAAAAAAGCAAGAAGAAACCAACCATGGAAAGGCAACTCGAATTCCTGGAATTAATTAGTGTCAGAATAGCTGAAAATAAAGAAGGAAAAGTAGCAGCAATTCTTTACCATAATTTTGCATGTTATATAAACTCAACTGCTCCAACTATTCTCATCTTTAGCTTGCATTTGCAAATATTACTCTTGAGGATTTTGTGATTATCTGCCCTTTAAATAATATTAATGGCATTAGTTGTGTAGAAGTAGTACAGACCAGAGAGTTTTGGGAGTGGGTGTTTTGTCCAGATGATAACTGACCAGCTGTGTCACCTTTGGCAAATTACCTCTTTCTTTGAGCCTCGTTTTCTCATGAGCATTATGAGGGCACTCAGGTGGACACCATCTACAAATTTATTAATTCTGTGATGTCGGAGCCGGGCGAGCCCATTGCTCTGCTGTATCTTCTTAGAGAAAGACGTGATTTTTTAAGTAGCACATATTTGCTGTCCATATACATTGTCAGGTGAGAAGACATCTCTTTCTGTAAGTATTATCTCATTCATGCTTGAATAACTTGTTAATACAAGAATTTATAATTATTTCAGCAGTGCTGAACTGACTGCATAGCACATGTATATAAAGTTTGAGAGACCAAAAATCAAGACCATAGTATATTTGTTATAGGACAGGGAGAGGGGCACCCCAGACCCCCACAAACCTGCCTATTCTAAATGGGTTCTGCCATCCGCCGCATCAACACAAAACATATGACGCTTTAATGGGAAGGAACTTTAATAAAAACTAGGAAACAATACAGGTAAGGCAAAGAGTCTAGTTTCTAAATGAAGCACCCAAAGTTACCCATCCCCTCGTGGGTAAAAGTCCATCCATATGGGAATGGTGCAGAGCAAAGCCCCAAAGCCTGCTAAAAGTCTAAAGCATCTTCCAGTGGGGACCCACAGAGAAGGGTCACAAACAACCGGACAAGCCCGGAAGGAAAAGAGCAAAATCAACATCAAGATAAAAGCTGCCATGGTCACCTCCCCACGGGTCTCACCCACATCTGTGTCACCCAGTCCACGACCAAAAGACAAGCGCAGTTTCTTCACATGTCTCTAGGCTCCATGCGCCTCTTCCAGGTCTCCTGGCTCCATCCTGCTTCCTTCCTCAGTCTCTTCCTGCAGCTTCTTCTTTTGCTGCTCAGCTCCACCCTCCCTTGGGTGGGGCAGGGAACCTCCCCCTTTCCTGGGGACCACCCTGTTGCATATTTAGTGCAACTTTTTAGAGGTTTATCATCTCATAAAGCACATTCTAAGAAATAATAATTTTAAACACTCATGTTTTCTAGTTGGGACATAAAAATGTCACTTTCCAGCTTTTGTCTGTATGGGAAGCCCTTTATGTCTCCCACATATCTGAAAGAGAGTCTTGTAGAATACAATATTCACCACTGACAATTTCTGTCCTTGAATATTTTGAACATGTCATTCTACTCTCCCTTTACCCTGCACAGTTTTTGAAAAGTCTCGTGGGAGTACCTTACCTGTTTTATTCCCCTTACTTGCCTTTGTCTTGAATTCCAGTTAGATGGTGGAATGTCTTGATGTAGGTCCCTGTGTTTAGATAACCTAGATGTTTGTTTGTTTGTTTATTTAATATATATATATTACATCACTTTTCATTTTTCTACAATGCATGCTTGTGTGCTTTCTCTTTTCAGGTGCAGTCCCCATAAAATTCCTACCACCAATACACCTGTGAACTATCACTGAAGTCCCTTGTGCTTGTCTTTTAAAATATTCTTTTAGTATTCAGTTCCTTTCTTAGTTTGGGAGGTTTTCAACTATTATGTCTTCAAATAAGTTTGCTGAGTATATTTCTCTCCCCTTTCCAGGATTCTTAATATCTTTGTTTTTCCTAATGGAGTCATGAAGTTCTCATAGTGCTGCTGCTTTTTCTTTTTTTTACATCTTAATTCTCACTCTTCTTTCAACTAAGTAATTTGTGGATTACTGTTTTTGAGAGAATACTTGCACATGCTGATTTTTAATGATATATATCTGAAATGTATGTAATGTTTAATGCAATATGACTTCAATAAAAGACAATTAGAATGTTTTTCCTTAAGCTTTTATTATTTGTATTAGATTGCATATCTAATTTTGATTTCCATGGGGGAAAAAAACTGTAAGCTTGTGTTGTAAGCTTAAAGTTTTTAAGAGACCTTTCATAGACTTTTTTTTTTAAGGTTATTTATTTATAAAAGCACTGGGTACAGTAAGAAACACAGGAGGGTGAGAGAATTCACCAGAGCCAGAGTGTGGGGAGCAGAGCAGGCAGACTGACGAAGTACACTGCTGAGGGAAGCAGCGGGTGCAGCAGGAGAAGTCTGCACGCCATGTGGGACCCTTGCCCAGCGGCTGGCGGCTGGGATCGAACCGGCGCTGCAGAGGCTGCGGACAGCTTCTCAACCCAACGCTCAACCACTGTGCCACTGGGGAGGCCCTTTCATAGACTTCTTTATAATTAAATTTGATATTTGATGATCTAGGATGATAAGGAAACTACCACTGCTTGGGAATAAAACGGCTGTACTATTTTTATTTTCAAACATTCTTTATTTCTCTACAGAACATTAGCCCTGATTAAACCAGATGCAATATCAAAAGCTGCAGAAATAATTGAAATAATAAACAAAGCTGGATTTACTATAACCAAACTCAAAATGATGACGCTTTCAAGGTAATTTGTTAATCATTTTCAGTTATAAATTGTCTGGTTTTATTTTTTTAAATCATCTATCATTCATATCATTGCTTAAAATAAAAAACCTCCCACTGAATGTCAAAGAATCTTACCAGATGAGGAAATATAAGACAACTGGTAATGAGATGCAGAAATAATTGAACTCTAAGCAAATAGGAATTGTCAGATTATACATGTCTCATTAACTAAATTTTGTTTTCTCTAACTCCATCTATTTTCAGAACACCAATGGTTGATAATTGTAATCTCTTCTTAATATACAGGTATATACCTTATATAAAATGATAGAAGAGAAAATGAATATTTAAAGATTTATTTTATTTATGCATATAAGAGCTAGGGTGCAGGCCAGAGGTACAGGGGAGGGGGTTTGGGATGAGAGGATTCACCAGGGACAGAGTGGGGAGCAGAACAAGCAGATTGACTGAAATACACTGCTGAGGGGAGCAGCGGGCCAGACAGGAGAGGTCTGCGCCATGTGGGTCAGCTCCCTGGCCAGGGATCAACCTAGTGCTGCAGTGGCTGCTGATAGCTTGGTAGTGCTGAGACTTAACCACTTGTACCACCAGGGAGGCCTGATTAATTATTTAAATCTCTCTCTCCTTCTCTTTCTCTCTCTCTCTCTCTCTCTCTCTCTTTCTCACTCTCTCGCTCTGTGTGTGTGTGTGTATACATATAACTGTTAAGTATACCTGTTGACTATGAAAAGTGATGCATTCTATCTGACCAAGTATTGTCTAAGTTATTGGATGAGAATGAGCCTTACCTGTAGGTAGGGGCATGAGTATAGCAGTTAGGCAGAGCAGGCTCCATCTGCATTTTTAGGTTACTTCACCAGGGTTTTTGTTTTTGGTCAGGTGTCTTCTCACTGTTGCTTCTGGATATATGGAACAGTTGCTTCTTTTGGTCTCTGTGAGAATAGGGACAATAGATAGCAGTATAAACATTCAACCCAACTTTGCTAAGTCTGATCCCTAGAAACCTTACCAAGACAGCCTTGATTTTATCCCAGCCATGACATATGCTTAATATGAACTTTTCCACCATCTAAGACCTTCCAGTTTACGTATTTTCTGGAAAGCCAGGCACCTTATATTTCAGAGTCCAGAACCTAGAGCCAGATGTTTGTAACTGGGTAGAGTAATTGAATTAGTCAGGCTTTTTACACCGCTAGCCTTTGTGGCTATCACCTGCAACCTTGATCATATTAATACAGGGGGGCGCTTGGGAATGTGACTCAGGGCACGTGTGCCTGATTGTGGGCAGCTGAGCATGAGTGTGTGCGCATGCGCAAGTATGCACATCTGTGCTTAGGAGGGAGGGGATGAAAGGGCGCCAATAGGAGAACAGCTATGAGAGAAAGATCTGTGAGACTAGAGAGAGGCAAGACCCCAAGAGAAAGCCAGAGAGAGCCCAGAGAAAGAGCATAAATATTCATGAGGGGCTGGGAGGCTTGATTGCCTGCCTTCTGGCCCACCCAGCCAGGCCTCCCTGCCTCGCCAGCCTGCAGGCTTGCCACTATACTATGCCATTAACTAGTGGATGACTCAGAACAAATTACCTCTCTGCTTCAGTTTCTTCAACTGCACTTCTGCCAGCAGAAGTGGAGGTTATAATAGCACCTGTCTTGTAAAGTTGTAAAGGTTACATGAATTTAGTATATGCAGAGTACTTTGAAAAACCCTGGCTTATGGCAAGTATATATAAAGCTTAGCTATTATACTAGTAGATACTAGTGAAAGCTGAGGTCATGACCCCTAATAAGTAAAATCTACCCAATTTCTGATTGTAACAAGAATGCTTCCTGTCATAGCAGGCAGTGGGACTGAATTCTGGAGAGCTGACTTTGAATAGTTCTAGTGAGAGTAAAAATTATGTCTAGATGCTTCCAGTTCTTGATAACTTGGCATCAAATTTCCCACGATAAACATGCCAGAGAAAATTGGTTTTTAATTGTTCATAACACCTCATACATCTAATTCATATTAACCGCCAAGTCTTGGATTTTATCCAACTTAAAAGCTGGTAAACTAGTGTGCCACTTTGTTGAATGCCAGCAGAAGATGTGAGCCATCTAGGTCAGAGACAAAGGACTTTATTTTGGTACACCAAGCAGCATGAGTGCATGTTTGTGTTAGTTTCCTTGTTTCCATGTCCTGTGGGGATAATATGATAGGGGCCCAGGTGGATGCTGTATACATGTTTATTGCATCACAGCTCAAGAGTATTGAACTTGGGTTACCCACTGTTTCATTAGCAAGAAGTAAACAAGCCTGCTCTTTGCACTGTAGAGAGACATGACCTCATCCCTCAAGTTGTTCACTGTAAACACAACTGTGGAGAAATGAATAAAATAAAGCACAGCCAGGGCTTTGCATTCTTTATATGTCCAGTAAGACATGTTGGGATCTCCAGAGAGCCATGGGGGTGTCTCCCAAAGCTCACTCAACCATCACTTCATCTTGACAATATCTGAAAGGCAGCTGTATTTCTAAATACAATGTAGGTGTGTAGGGTAAGGTAAAAAGTATCAGGCTTTTCTGCCCTCCCGCCATTAGGACAGATGACAGATCTGCGGTCCTGAATGCATGCCTGATGGTGGGCACCTGGAGTAGGGTGTGGGCATAGGTAGATAGGATTCACCTGGGCTAAGACTGGGCTTTTAAGGGCGGCATCACTGGGATGGCAGCAGAACGAATGGAAGAGCAGAGAAGCAGAGAGAAGGCCGGAGAGCTCAGAGAGCCCAGATAGAGTGAAGACTTGCTGGGGGTTGGGAGGACTGCCAGCCTTCCGGCCCCCCAGCACCCCTGCCTGCCATGTGCCTGGTAAATCTAAATAAAAAGCCTGCAAAAGCTACTGAGGGCTCCAAGACTCTTACCTCCTTTACCCCATCTGCATAGAAAACCTGCACTGTGTCCATTCCTGCTCTTTACAAGGTGGTAGACAGCTCTTGAAGGGAGATGACTAGATGGGATCAGTGACATGTTAGAAGAAAATAATGAAACTAATTAGTAATTGAGATCTTTATTTTCATTGATACTAAATATTATGAGTTTTGTTTTCTTGATTTTGTTGAATCGGTCATTTTAGCAGTCTTATTATTAACTCTTCTAAAAACTCCCCTGACAAGTTTTGCCTTGTAAAGGCAGGACAGGACACAGAGCAGGTTTTCTGATCCCATGCAGACCAGGTAAAGGAGCAGTCAGAGTCCTCAGTGGTTTTTTGCAGGTCTTTTATTGGGGTTCACCAGGCATATGGCAGGCAGGGGTGCTGGCAAGTCTTCACTCTATCTGGGCTTTCCGGCGTTCGTTCTGCTGCTTCTCGGCTTCTCTTTCGGCTTCTGCTTCGGCTTCTCCTGGCATCCCCATGACGCCGCCCTTAAAAAGCACAGTCTTAGCCCAGGTGTACCCACTCCAGCCATCAGGCATGCATTCAGGATCACAGGGTTCCCTCATCCATCCTTATGGCGGGAGGGCAGAAAAGCCTGATATTTTCCCTTACCCTACAGCCCATTTGAGGCTTTAATACATATACTTTATTTTTGTGACTTCTCCTTGCCTTCTAGAATTTATTTTTCTACAGCTGCTAATAGAAAGGGCATAAGCAATCTAAGATTTCCAAGCAAGAGATTTTTAGGTTCAAATCCCCTGTCCTTCCTTCCTTAATGCTACTTCGTTCTACACAAGTTATGTAGTTATGCTGATCTTCATTATTTTCATATGTGAAATGAAGGTGATCTTACCTAGCTTAATATTTTGTGAGGAATAGATTAAGTTTGGCTCTAGAAAGATGAATTTTCTTCCCCTCCCATTTCTGGGATGAATTTTATTTTCTACATTTGCATCGTATACTGCCATAATCTCTTTATAGTAGGAGAGGGTATTTCAGTATACTTGGTTTGAATAAGTTTGCGCTGATATAGCTTATTATCTGAACTCTCCTACTAGAACTGTAAGATCTTAAAGCATTACATACAAAATTCTCAAGTTTTAAAAGTTAATCCTTTGCTAGAGGACATTTTAATTTCCTTGTTATATTTAAATGTAGTTGAAGTTGGCTTATATTTGTCATGTACTGTGAATAGTTTAAGGCCCTTAAGAAGACGATTAGTTTCAGAGACACCTAATTTAATTTTTAAAAATTAGTCTTTTTAGCTTATTTTAAAGTCTGTTGTCTCCATAGGGATTTTTAATGGGAATATAAATTTTAAAAAGTAAATACTGATTGCCATTAATAATTATGAATTTTAAATAACTCCACATTCCTCCCTTTTTGGTGATGTTACTTAAAGCATTAGTTTTTAATATAGTAGTAAGAATACATTGATATACATTTGTCAAGCAGTTTTTAAAAAAAACCCAAGCCTGTATTCTGTCCTTTGGTGAGATTTCATTAAGTTAGAAATTAAAATTCTAGCCTAATGTCTCAAGTTTATTGCCTGTAGAAGAAAGTGATAAATCCAAAATTTGCAGATGACTGCATTTTTTAAAAGATTTATTTATTTGTTCATACAAGAGCTGGGGTACAGGCCAGAGATGCGGCGGGTGAGAGGATTCACCAGAGACAGAGCGGGGAACAGAACAGGCAGACTGACCGAAGTACACTGCTGCGGGGAGCAGCGGGCAAGTCAGGAGAGGTCTGCTGCACTATGTGGGTTGCTCCCTGGCTGGCCCGGCATCGAACTCGTGCTGCAGAGGCTGCGGATTGCTTCATAGTGTGTTGCTTAACCCCTTACGCCACCAGGGAGGCCTGATGGCTGCATTTTTGATGTAACTTATTTGATCTATAAAGAACAAATAATTACTACAACTCAAAAACAAAAGACAAAACAACTTAATTTAAAAAAAAAAGGCAGATCTGAATAGATATTATTCCAAAGAAAACATACAGAAAGCCAACAGGTACATGAAAAGATGCAAGTCTTTACAAATATCAGGGAAATGTAAATCTCAACCACAGTGAGCCATCACATCACAACTGTCAGTATGGCTGTCATCAGTAAGGTAAAAATGTGAATTGGTTCAACCATTATATGTGTAACACTATGGGGGTTTTCAAAATATTAAAGAAATAGCATATGACCCAGCAGTTTCACTTCTGTGTATTTAGCTAAGGAAATTGAAAATACTAACTCAAATATATATGCAGCCCCACGTTAATTGCAGTATAATTTATATAGCTGAGATACAGAAATCTCTTCAGGTGTCTGTTAATGGAGGAATGGCTAAAGAAAAAGGGTGCATATATATAGTTATACCATGGAATATTTTTAAGTCATAAAATTAATGAAATTTTGCATTCTGACAAAATGGACCTTGAAGGCATTATGCTAAGTGAAATAAGTCAGAGAAGGGGAAAGTCAGAGAAAATTACTCTTATGATCTCACTTTTATGAGGAAGCTAAAAACAAGCCAAGGGGGGATTGGAGCAGAATATTTGGTGAACAATCAACTTATGTACAGATCAACTAAAGGAATGTATATTAATCTGAGCTAAAATACTTACATAATTTTTAACTATTGTCATTTTGGTTATAGGAAAGAAGCAACAGATTTCCATGCAGACCATCAGTTAAAGCACTTTTTAAAGTAGGTATTGAATTTGGAGCTAATAGTGTGTAATAGAGGATATCCTGGAAAATTGAAAACATTTTATATTTCAAAATTTGTTACATGAGAATAATCTATCAAAAGGACTGGCAGTATGCTGCAACTGCATATGGAGAACTTTTTGAAATATTTTCTCTGTCTTTTTATTAGATAAGATTTCCTATCATTAAATATCTTGACCATAAGCACATAGGACGATTTGTGTAAGTTATTACAACCATGACTTTCTGTTTAGATTTCAATTAAAATTAGTGACAGTTTTACTCTGTTGAGTTTTTGTTGTGCTTTTAAACTCTTATTTTGGCAATCCCATACATAAAACTATGCTTACCTAACTGTTATATTTTAAGTAAATATTTTGATACATATTTTGTTTGTTGAAGGTTAACTGGTATGTTAAAAACTAAATCTTCATTCTAAATATTTGGGATATAATTAAATTTAAGTGAATAATGTGCAGCTCAAATTATGGCTAACAAATGAGAGCTTCCTATTGACTGACAAAGCAGTACTTATATTTCTAATAAAGGATATTAGCTAAGCTGCTATATAGCAAACATGCTGTTTGATATTATGAATAGTACATTTTTTAAGGTTTTATATAAGAAACTATGTTCTATATTATCTTAAGTTTTACAAAACATCCCCATACCATGTTAGATCTTTAAGATCTTTGTCTTTATACAATTATATTACACATCCTTGTTTAATATCTTATGTGGAGACGTATGCAGTATTTTTTACTAGATGGATGAATTAGCTTATTAAATAGATTAATGAAATTTTATTAAAAGGATGAATTAGTTTTCTAGTATTGAGAAAGACATAATAAAAGATTGGCTGGAGTGATTGGAAGTAGTTTCATGAGGCAATGACTTTTATGATCAAGCACACTGTTACCCTTTATCCCTAGTACCATACTTATGTAATCAGCCTTTTCTGTTATGTCTTTTGAGAATTCTGTATTAATAGGCTATTATAAGCTTCTTCAGGGAAGAATCTTATTTTATAGCATGTTCTGATTTATAGTAGGTCATCATTAAATGCCTGTTGAAGGGATAAATGTAGGTTTGTTTCCTTGATTTGGGTTCCTTAAATCAACATTTTTGGGACAGCTAAGACCTAGCAGAATATGTATGAGAAAAATCATGTGGACCTTTTGGGATAGAAAGAAGGATTACTTTTTGTACATGCTGTTTCATAGAAATAGTCTTCAAAATGAATTGTTTTAAAAGGGGACTGAAGGAACCATGTTGATGAAACATGGTTCATAAGGAAAGGAATTGTGTGAAATAGAGTTAATAGGCACAGAAGGACTTGCCACACTATGTTCATTTCTCCAGGAGGGTCCTGTCCTCTCATTTAGTTCTGATGAAAGAGAAGTATGGGTTTGCTTTTAAAAGTATTTTTATTCCCCATAGTAGAAGAAATGGTGGCATATTTCACAGTGAAATTTGTCATTGCTGCTTTAGACACAGAAGTGGAAAAATAAAATGAGATATTGTTTTTCCTGTCTTAGGTTACTGTGATTCAACAGAATATTTAATGGAGAACTTATGTGTGTGCTTTAATAATTTAAGACACAAATTGGCCAAAATAGCTTTTACACTAACAAAAGGATGTTTCTTGAAGGGCAGTTGACTTGCTTTACTTTATACTAGGCTAACTCAGTGCATAGTGATTGAAAGATCATTGTCATTCTTGAATTTAATAGTTCTACACTCAAGTAATTAAATTCCTACTATAAGTATGTTCCAAGACAGCATTCTCATCACTTTCTGTATCATGAAATTTTATTAGACTGCCATGGTAAACCACATGAAAATAAAAAGTAAGATTCTTCTATATTTTTCAGGCAATAGAAAAAGCATAGGTCATCAATATGCAATTTTTAGTAAATAGAATAGTCTTAATTCAAGGAAATATAATTGATTGGACAACAGTAGTGTTCACTATGTACATTTAATTAATGACCTTGCCCAAGAAAATTCACTATATCCTGAGATCATAATATCCATGTATCCCTTGGAATACTCAGTTTGTAATATATCCTTATTAAGAGAGCTACCCCAGTTGAGAGGAAAATGAAGCAAATCAGTCTTTTTACCTGTTTTATAGTGAATTGATCCAATTTATTTCAAGTGGTCCTGTTATTGCTATGGAGATTTTAAGAGATGATGCTATATGTGAATGGAAGAGACTTCTTGGACCTGCAAACTCTGGACTGGCACGTGTAGATGCTCCTGGAAGCATCAGAGCCCTCTATGGAACAGATGGCATACGAAATGCCGCTCACGGTCCTGATTCTTTCGCTTGTGCTGCCAGGGTAAGGTGTTGTTAAAATATTTTAGTTTTGTTAAATGTTTGATGTCAAAGAAAAGTATTTCTGTTATTGTAGTAGATTTTTACAATTCAACTAGCAGTGGCAAAGTCTCTTGACCTTTGACCTAGGATTAAACAGTGTTTGATGGTATATCTTCCTTGTGAAGTGGTAACTGGGTTGTCTTCAGGATAGGTTTTCTCCAATTAAAACCATTGTCACCCCATTTCCTGTTGCCAAGAACCTTAAATTACTGAGGTTCGTAAATATTTCTGTGATTGAGTTCATGAAAGAATACCAGTTTATGGCTAGTAAATATTAAAAAAGACATCCTGTGATGTCCCTGATTCAGATTTAACACTCTGTTTTCCAGCTTAACATCCTTTTACCGCCCTCCTCATATGTAGCTGGCATTCTGAAGTTTCCCTACAATTACTACTTATTTTAAATTCATGTAGGTAAGATATTTAATGTTGAATTACCAGACTGAAAGTTTGTTCTTAGGATCATGAGAAATTTCTCAGCTAATTTAAGATGTTCATGTTTGCAATGAAATAATATTAGACAGTTTCATAAATGAGTTTTAAAATTTTTTATAACTTTATCAAACATCTCTTAGCTTTCCTTTCACATTAGCCCTTGAATCTAATCATTGTGGTCTAAACCACTGTTGTATTTTGTCTGGACTACTGCAAAAGCCTCCTGATTCATCTGCTTACCCTCAATTTATGAAAATTTTACCTTGTTCAAGTAAAATTAACTATGCCCAGAGTGATCTTATTTTAAACAAATGAGATTAGAGATTCAACTATTAAAAGCCCTTCATGTGAATTTTTGTCTCTTAGGCAATAAAATCTAAGTCCAAAGCTCTTCCTCATTGGTCCCTATCTCTCCAACTTGTTCTCCAACCTATCTCTCTCTTACTCTGTCCCAGATATTTTGACTACTTTGCTATTCATTGAATAGCATATTTCTACCTGATATATTCAAGTAGCATCAAAGAGGCAACATAATTGGAAGGGAGTAGGGAAGGGGAGAGACTGATGAAGTCACAGAAATAAGATATTATCATCTGGTCTTATAGACTATGGTAGTACTTTTGACTTTTTCTCTGAGGAAAATTGGGAGTCATTGCATGATTTTAAGTGCAGGAATGACATGTTTGGCTTGCCATTTAAAAGAACAGCTCTGGCTGCCACGTTGAGAATACACTATGGAAAACAAGAGGGCAACAAGAGTCCAGTTAAGGGGATGAATGTTACTATAATTCAGACAGATGATGAGTGGACCAGGGTAGGAGAAATGAGAGGAGTATATTTTAAAATGCATCTTAGTGGTTGAAATTTAAATGATCAAGATTTCAGATTGAATGTAGAGTATGAGAGAAAGAGAGCGAGAACAAGGATTACTCCAAAGTTCTAGGCCTAAACAATTGAAAGAGTAGAATTTACAGAAACTAAAATGAGGAAGGTTATGACTAGAATCAGTATGGATGGAAAATCAGGTTATATTTTGGACATTGCAAGCTTAACGTGTGTTAGTTATGCAAGGAGAGGTGCTTAGTAAAAAATTAAGTATATGGATTTAGGAATTAGGGAGGTCTGGAATAAGGCATAAGTATGGGGGTCATTGGCACAGACATGGTATTTAAAACATGAGACTGGTTGAGCTTAGCAAGGGCAGTGTATAATTGGAGGAAAGAGAACAAAGATGGCAACTTTGCTCTAGTAAAACATGGAAGAGGATAAATCAGCAAAGGACTTATGAAAGAGATGGAAAAACCTGAGCTAATTGTGTCTGGAAGGCCAAGTGAAGAAAGCATTTTAAGAGAGAGAATGATTAGTGTCAAATGAGACAGATACACATTTCCTCTGCTATCTGTAAGTGCAAAGATCTTATTTGATGGCTTATTTTTTGGGTCTGGAAATGCTCAAAATTTTTTTTATATAAGTTAATGGTAATAGTGTTCTGAGGCCCGCAAAATAACCCAAATACCAATTAATACCAAACAGGAATGTTCTACTTCTGCATAGCAGGGGGAAACCTATATATCAAATATGAAAGGGACTAGAATTGACCATTTGATTTTGAAATACAGAGATCGTCAGTGGACTTGGTATGATCAATGTCAGTGAATAATTGGAGGCAAAACCCTGCTTGCAGTGGAGTTAGAAGAAAATTAGAGAATGGGAATTGGAGATAGTGAATATGATAAACTGGTGGGGAGCAGGGAAGATGGTAGCTGTGAGCTAAACACTTTTTTTTTAAAGATTTATTTATGCATGTAAGAGCCAGGGTACCTGCCAGAGATGCAGGGGGTAGGGGTGAGAGGATTCACCAGAGACAGAGTAGGGAACAAAACAGGCAGACTGACTGAAACACACTGCTGAGAGGAGCAGTGGGAGAGACAGGAGAGGTCTTCTGCACCATATGGGTTTCTCCCTGGCTGGCCAGGGGTTGAACTTGTGCTGCAGAGGCTGCGGATTGATTC
This sequence comes from Talpa occidentalis, assembly GCF_014898055.3. Taxonomy (NCBI): domain Eukaryota; kingdom Metazoa; phylum Chordata; class Mammalia; order Eulipotyphla; family Talpidae; genus Talpa; species Talpa occidentalis. The sequence goes on from NW_023601212.1 coordinate 63,228,625, forward strand.
ATAGTGCGGTGCTTAACCCCTTGTGCCATCAGGGAGGCCCGCTAAACACTTTTTATAAAGACACAAAGAATTACAGATATGAGAAATTGATGTTGGGAAAAGAGGTAGTACTGTCACTGATTTGGTTAATAGGAATGGAAATTAGAACCCAGATTGACTACACTGGTACATGGGGGTCTTCTATAGCAACTTTAGGGAAGGCAGATTATGTGGCATAGATGCTGATTCTTACTACCTCATTTTTCTCAGTAGGAAGTAGAAAGCATGGTCACAACAGCTAAATGTGAGGATGGGGGGTGAAGGTGTGGGTTTGAAGAGAGAGAAGATGTGAAATAATCACCTGAAAGACTAGGAAAAAAGAACAGATCAGGAAAAGAATGGTAGGATTGCCATGTTGAAATATGGCCCACCTGAAATTCATGGTCAGGAATTATGATTGTGGTTCTCACATACAGTGCATGGATTTCCTTGCAGAGAAGATGAAGAGTTTGCTTTAATGACACTGGTTTTGTGATGAAAGCAGGATAGGAGGGTTGAGGGTAGTCAAAGGTATATGCAAGGGAGTGATTAATAGTCTTTGATCTTTGATCTTAGCAGTAGACATTTTCTGTAAATGTAATATATCTACTATAATTAACTTCCTAGTCAGAGTTCTGATGTATTAACAAAAATGATAGACACAAATAATAAAGAAAATAATTGGGGGACTCATCTGAATTCATTAGCCATATTCATTGATATTTTTCTCTTTCCCGTCTTATCCCATCATTTCTTTTTTTTTCTTTTCACTAATTTATTTACTAAATTTGTGCACAAAAATGCTTGCCAGATATTAGATAGCGTAGGCTCTACATATGTGTTTATATGTTAGATGATTTTACTATTGAGTGCCATGACTACAGGGATTTTTATGTTTTGTTTTGATCAATAGAACCTTCCTTGCACATCATAAATGCTCATAAATGTTTGTTGGATTAATGAATTCTGCTGATATTGGTCATTAGCTCCATTAGTAAACAATCTATTTGAAAATGTAAATTCCCTTTTATTAAAATCTTTGATATAAATGAAAGATGGAAAAATGCCAGCATGTCATTTTGTTTTTCTCGATGCTTTATAAATATTCTTTTTAATGAAATACCATGAATCTTGACTGAGTACAACTATCCCTTGTCTTTATTTGATGTTAATGTAAGTTGTACATTTCAGTAATACTGTCGATGCTGAAAACAAATGAATCCAGAAACGTCAGCAGTTTTATACTCTTAACAGGATAAATCTTGATTTTTCCTAAATACATATAGTTGTGGTCTGTGTGTGCATGTATGTAATACATGTGCTAAGCTTGGAAGAAAAATTTCTATTTGAAAATACAACTTGCGGAATGACTTTCCCCCTTTTTTTTGTAATAGAAAATCTTTTGCAAAGGTAGCTACCATATTCCATTGTCCTAAAGTAGTATCTTAGGTATGTTTGTTTCTGTTCTGCACACTTGATTTTTTTTAGCTCTTTCCAACATCCATCTCTGAACTTCCAATTATTTGGATCAATCCTTTAGAATTTATGTAATCTTGACTCTTGTATTGGAAAGAGTCCTGTGGACATCATGTTAGCTGACAATCTATCAAAGAGAAGTTCTGAATAGGAACACACACAGTTCTGAGTGTACACTCTGTCAGGACACATGTCCAAGCTCTTTTTATTTTTTTAATTTTTTAAAAAGATTTTATTTATTTATTCATACAAGAACTGGGGTACAGGCCAGATGTGTGGGAGGGTGTGAGGATTCACCAGAGACAGAGTGGGGAACAGAACAGGCAGACTGACGAAATACACTGCTGAAGGGAGCAGCGGGCGTGACAGGAGAGGTCTGCTATGCCATGTGGGACCCTTGCCGGCTGGCCAGGATCGAACTGGTGCTGCAGAGGCTGGGGACAGCTTCACAGCGTGGCGCCCAACTGCCTGTGCCACCAGGGGAGGCCCCCAAGCTCTTTTTAAAAGTCTCATTTAATTCCCACACTATCTTACACATTTGCTTACATCATGTCAATTTATTGCTGCAGAAATGAAAACTTATAGACGTTAAGTATCTTGGCCACTTGAGGGCTAGATCTTGGTCATTTTGACTTGAGTCCCTGTGCTTTACCACCCTTCTCCACTGAGTATACTGAAAGTAGCAGCCTGCCTTATTTTCAACATTTCAGCTTTTAGAACACAAAGTGGAAACACCGTTCAGAATTTGGAAACTAGAATAAAGAGAATTTGTAATCAGTAACCCTGCCAGCAGTGTTTGCAATTTATCTATTTATGGCATCTTCCTTCCCATGTTCTTTGATCATTTAATGATTTACATAGTAAATATCATTCTGCATGGTTTAATATAATTTGATTTTTTAATTTAATATTAAATCATAATATTTTACATATTACCAGATTGGTGTCATAAGAATAAATTTTAATTGTTATAGACTGTACCCTTGCATGCATAAAATGTGATTTATTCAAACATTCCCTTTTGAGAATTTTGTTAGGTTGTAATTTTTTTTACATATGTATAGATGTTGGTCCACCAATCATAGGACTTCATATTTCACTTACCAATGTTTCAGATTATTTTCTGACAACAGATTTCTTATTTGATATTGGGAGAGTGTGTGGACAGAACTTTGGTATGGTTTTTTAAAAATGATTTAATCCAGGCATTTACAAAAATGTCATTTAACTTATTATGTAAAGGTTTTAGAGAAATGTTTAACTGGTAGCAATTGAGTAAAACTTTCATTACTGTAACTAAATATACAATTGTATATTAGTCAGATGTTTTCATGAAATTATTCTGGATCTCATCAGGGTAATACTAAAACAGTTTAGCTCTAGATTTTACAATTTATTAAACACAGGAAAAAATCCTGTATACTTAAATTTTACCAAGTTGAGCCTGAATTTTATTTATTTATTTATTTATTTATTTTTTAATAGAGGCATGTTTTATTTATTTATTTATTTGTTTGTTTGTTTGTTTTGTTTATACAAGCACTGGGCACTGTCAGAAGCGCGGGAGGGTGAGAGAATTCACCAGAGCCAGAGCGGGAAGCAGAGCAGGCAGAATGACCGAAGTACACTGCTGAGGGGAGCAGCGGGCGGCAGGAGAGGTCTGCGCGCCATGTGGGACCCTCCTCCGGTGGCTGGGGAGCAGCCGGGGATCGAACTGGCGCCGCAGAGGCTGCGGGCAGCTTCGCAACCCAGGGCTCAACCGCTGCGCCACTGGGGAGGCCCTATTTATTTTTCTTTAAGATTTATTTATTTATTTCTACAAGCACTGGGTACAGTCAGAAGTGTGGGAGGGTGAGAGGATTAACCAGAGCGGGGAACAGAACAGGCAGACTGACAAAAATACACTGCTGAGGGGAGCAGCGAGCGCAGCAGGAGAGGTCTGTCGCGCCATATGGGACCCTCACCCCTGGCCAGGGATCGAACTGGTGCTGCAGAGGCTGCGGACAGCTTCACAACCCAGCGCTCAACTGCTGCGCCACCAGGGGAGGCCCGAGCCTGAATTTTAAGCTTTTGGGAAAGGTGCCTATTTTATCTTTTTCTGCTAGGCAATTTAGAGACATATAAAAGGCTAAGTGATAACAGAAATGCTTGGAAAAAAGCTGTATGCAAAATTTTAGGCAGCTCAAATCACAAAGGAATATGAAAATTTTGGAGTGTGATTTTTACATTTGTTGTGTGAAGCCTCTGAATTAGTTGCCATAACAATGACCTAATAAAAATGCTCTTGGAAATGGTAACTTGGATTCCTAGGTGGGAGAGAGATGACAACCCATACAAGGAGAAAAGAACACAGAGGTATAAAATAGAATTCACTGTATGGATAGGTAAAATCTTCATGTTCTTGGCCTTAAATGCACATTCAATATATATTCAACATAGGTAAATGAATACTTGGAAAAAACTGACATTTTAATTTTTAAAAATTGAGTAAGAATGGCCTCCCTGGTGGCACAAGTGTTTAAGCACCACACTATGAAGCAATCCACAGCCTCTGCAGCACAAGTTTGATCCCCGGCCAGCCAGGGAGAAACCCACATGGCGCGGCAGACCTCTCCTGTCTCGCCCACTGCTCCCCTCAGCAGTGTATTTCAGTCAATCTGCCTGTTTTGTTCCCCACTCTGTCTCTGGTGGATCCTTTCACCCCCCACATCTCTGGCCTGTACCCCAGCTCTTGTATGCATAAATAAGTAAATATTTAAAAAAAGAATTGAGCAAGAAAGAAATTAAAAGTTGAGAAAAAATAATTGACCAACAATGGAACATGGTGCAGGATTATTGGGACCTGGTGGTGGGTAGGCTGGGAAAGGGTGCATTTGTAGAGATTTGAACCTATACCCAGGAGTAGATAAATTTAAACCTGCTTTACCTTAATAAACATAATTTTGGAAAAATAATAAATACTTCCCACTGTAAAAATTTAAAGCAAAGAATTTAAATTATGAAATTTTAAAGTAATTGTATTGTTCTTCCCCTTTCATAAATATCTAAGAATCAGGATAAGAGATAACATGTGCCAAAGCCATTTCTTTCTTTCTTTAGGAAATGGAGTTATTTTTTCCTTCGAGTGGAGTTTGTGGGCCAGCGAACACTGCTAAGTTTACCAATTGTACCTGTTGTATTATTAAGCCCCATGCTATCAGTGAAGGTAAGTGCCATGTTTGTTGAATACTGTATAGCCAATACATTTTAATAGCAGTTTGTTTCATTAATGTTTATTTTCTTGATGTATTTTATGTGTTGAGATTAAAGTATGATTTTATTATTTCCATTTACTTTTTCTTTGAAGGTACATGAGTGAAAATGACAAGATATACAGGAAATCCTGTCTAAAATCTGTATCTTTATATCTGTCCTTTTTTCTTTTTAATTGAGGTACAACTAACATATAGCATTTTTCAGGTATGCAACTTAATGATTCAATATTTGTGTATAATGCAAAATGATCACCACAATAAATCTAGCTAGTTATCTCCATGCAAGGTTATAATTTTATGTGTATGATCAGAACTTTTAAGATCTACTTTCAAGCAACTTTCATATATACTATAAAATATTAACCATATCTACCATGCTGTGTATAGATACATTTTTAAAAGATTTTTTATGTTGTTGATTAAGGTCATACTCATCTTGCTACATTTCATGATTCCTTTACTTTCAGCCAACCACAGAACAGATTCACTTAAATAGCATTCCGAGTGTACAATTTAAAACAGTGTCTACCATACCTGCATATTTACAGTGTGCACTTCCTGAGATGGAGAAACTTACTTTGGTGCTCAGTATCTGAAAGTTCTTTGACTAATTTTGTGTGTGTGTGTGTGTGAGTGAGTGTGTGAGTATATATATATAGTATATATGTGTATACATAAAGTATATATGTATGTATGTATACTTTATGTGTCATAAACATATTTGTACAGGTAAATAATGTATGTAGATATGAATGTATACTGAATTTTCAAGTCTTTTTCTTCATTATTTTAGTCTGTATATTTTTGTCAGCCATTCCAAATTCTTTTAGAAATGAGAAGGGATATAAGACCATCCTTAAAACACCAGAATATACTAGAAACCATAATTATAAGGACTTGTGAATTTTATTTTTTCTAAGTTTCAAATTAATAAATGTATACAGTAGAAGATTTAGCAAATAATTAAAACATAAGAAAACAAGAATTAGGGCCTCCCTGGTGGTTCAAGGGGTTAAGACACAACCTATGAAGCTGTCTGTAGCCGGCTGAAGCACGAGTTCGATCCCCCGGCGGGCCAGGGAGCTACCCACATGGCGCAGCAGACCTCTCCCAGCTCACCCGCTCCTCCCCTTGGCAGTGTATTCCAGTCAATCTGCCTTTTCTGTTCCCCACTCTGTCTCTGGTGAATCCTCTCACTCCCCACACCTCTGGCCTGTACCCCAGTTCTTGTATGCATAAATAAATAAATCTTAAAAATAAAAAAGAAAACAAGAATTAGGGCTCCTCAACCTGAGCAGGTCCTTTTTTGTAGGGAAAGAATTCACCAGACAGTTCTAGTTGTTGTTGAACCAGGCAAGGTTTTACTAGAGAGATTCATTTATGAGGCAGCCAGTTTGGGAAAGGTGACTATACCCTGGCTCTCCGAGGGAATTAGGAGATACTTAAAGGGTAAATCCAGGGTCAGTCAGGAAGAGAGCAGCATCATAGCTTACTCTGGGTTGGGCCATGTGCAGGCATGCTCAGATGGGTACATTTCAACTGAATGTATGGGCTCTTAGTGTTATCCCACCAGGAAATTGAGATATTCATTAGTCAGAATCTGACACTTTTATGGATCATGGCACCTCATGGTCAGTGAGGTGGGCTGAATTGTTTGGACAGGGCTCGCTAGTCTGATTTAGTCCACTTGTTCAAAGAGGACTGGGGCAACTCATCCTGCCACTCACAATTTCTTTTACCTAGGCTCTCTAGGGCACATGTTCACTGGCACACATGAATGTAATTGTTCATATAGTTGAGATGTAGATCTACAGGTTATTCTTTTAATTTAATTTTTGAACATTTTTATGTGCCCTCAATTCTCTTCAACATTTTAATAGTTGCACACTATGCAATCACATGGATTAAATATTCTATTACAACCATGCTTAGGTTGTTTCCAGTTTTTTGATGTTAAAAATCAGGTTCTGGTGCATACATATTTGACAATATCTCTAACCATTTGCTCTGGCTAGTTTCCTAGAAGTAAAATTATTATTTGAAAGGATATGAGTCTTAAATATCTTATTACATAATTAATATTTCTTTAATTATTTGGGAAGTACTTTATATTTTATAGATGCTCAGGACTATAATTATAGGGAACTGACTTGTGTGATGTGTATCAAGCATTTATGGAGAACTTACTACCATATGCTGGATAGTAGACTGAGTCTCTTACACATTATCTATTTTAATCTTCATAAAATTATATCAAGTAGGTAGATATATCATTCTTTTCCAGATAAGCTAGGTAAGGCTTGTGAGAATAAGCTGTCTCCCTTGGGCCTCCCCTGGTGGCGCAGCAGTTGAGCGGTGGGATGCGAAGCTGCCCACAGCCTCTGCAGCTCGGATTCGATCCCCGGCTGCCAGCGAGGGTCCCGCATGACGCGACAGACCTCTCCTGTCTCGCCCACTGCTCCCTTCAGCAGTGTATTTCATCACTCTGCCTGTTCTGTTCCCTGCTCTGGCTCTGGTGAATTCTCTCACCCTCCCGCACTTCTGACTGTACCCAGTGCTTGTATAAATAAATAAATCTTAAAAAAAAAAAAGAAAGAAAATATAAGTTTAAGAAAAAAAAAAAAAGAATAAGCTGTCTCCCTCAATTTTGAGTAGAGAATCCAAGCTGTGAACAAACCCTGGTCTTTTCTAACCTTCATGGTCTTTCCTTTATATGTATTGTTCTGTAGTAATAGCAGCAAAAATGTCACTTTTATAGAAAGTAATTTGAAATAACTGGTGTTAGGGAAAAACAAAGGGATTCCATGTTGCACTCATTTTTCTTACCTCAAATGGATATACATACAATGTGATGAGTCAGAGTCTCAACTTCACAAGAAGTCTATCTTTGTCATTTTAATATATTCTTTTTGGTTGTATCTGATTCAATCTTTTCTAAGGAAAAATGATGCAGAGGCAGAAATAAAGTAGAATTTAAATAAATTTTTATGTACTTTAATAATTGCATAAAAATGACTGAAATTGATTAAAATGTATGTAAATGAAAGGTAATGTCAAAATGATCAATTTTATGATGCATAATTTTAAAAAAATTCTTATTCAATTATTTAAAAGCTTGGCCATCTCATTTTTCATAATTGATATTTGATATCAGAGACACATGAGTTAAAGCAAAATATTTTTGTAAAGTGTAATCATTTGGCAGAATATTTTTTTTTTAAATATTTATTTATACAAGCACTGGGTATAGTCAGAAGCACGGGAGGTTGAGAGAATTCACCAGAGCCAGAGCGGGGAGCAGAGCAGGCAGAAGGACCGAAGTATACTCCTGAGGGGAGCAGCGGGCAGCAGGAGAGGTGTGCGCGCCATGTGGGACTCTCCTCTGGTGGTCGGGGAGCAGCTGGGAATCGAACAGGCGCTGCAGAGGCTGCGGGCAGCTTCGCAACCCAGTGCTCAACCACTGCGTCACCGGGGAGGCCCAGGCAGAATACTTTAAACATTCAAGGTTTTTTCAAGAGCTTTTTCTTTTGTTTTCTTTCTAAACCTCAATTTTAGGGATACTTTAAAATGTATAACTAACCTAAGTCACCTTATAGTTAAACTGCAGCTACATTGGAATATAGTATGAAGTCTTTTGTTGACTTTATTATTTAGATTCACTCAGTCCCTTTCAATTACTGGTATATGTTTTTCTTTTTCTATGATGATCTTGTTTCCTATCTTATTTTATTTCACCTGTAGTCTAGTTAGGGAAGAGAAGAGATTTAAAAAGTTAGTAAAGCAGCTAGAAATAGAGTAGGATCATTCCCTTCTGTTGACCTAAAGTCCCTAGGAATAGTCTTGTGATCATGCAAAATTAAGTTTATTGCTTACTCTAAAGGGAACACACCTTGATAGAGTTTTAGTAGACCTGATAATGGAGAGATCATGGGCAGATATCGGGGAGTTGGAGTATGACCTTGAGTGATTTAATGTGGGTCTAACAGTGCATTGATCTGATTGAAACTGGTAAAGCCCAGCATATGATAGTTTAGGATTAGTGGAAATAGTGAGGAAAGGGTCTTCACTAAGATCCTAAACACAGTTTTTTTCTCAGCTAAGGGAATATTATAAAAAGGGAGCTGTTTGAGCAGTCTATTGTTGGGGCATGTGAGCTTTGGGGGCAGTTCCTGAAGCAAACAATGAAGTTATTTACTGATACAGCCTTATCTTTGTGGCAAGAATTTCTTGGCACAAATAATAAAGTCATGTGGATGTAGGCAGCCTAGGTCTTAGTCCCATAGTGAATTTATATGGATATGGTGGTTCACTTCTCACCTTTAAGAGCTAGAAAAAAAAAAAGCTTATTTGTGGAATAGACGGTGGGAAAATAAAATTAGGTAAACTTGGTATATTGGTACTCTTTTCATATATGTAAATTAAATGTATTTTAAGGACTCTGGTTTTAGAAGGGAAGAAAATAAGGAATATTTTTGTGTTCTTTCTTTAATTTCAAGATTATGATTTGCACTTATTTTGTCCTTAATTCTATTTAGAGTTAAATTCCATCAACAAAATGATTATTTTTTTCTCTGAAATCTGGAATTTTGGCCCCATAACTTACTAGCCTTGTGATATTGGATAAATTACTTAAGTTTTGTACCTTGTTTCCATATCTGTAAAATGAGAGTAATAGTATACCTTCTTCACCAAGTAACTATAGGATTAAATGCAGTAGATGGAATGATTAAATGAGGAAATGACTAAATGTAAGGATTACTGTCCTAAGCATAGTGTCCAGCACTTCCTAATTGCTATGTGCATTTGAGTCATTATTATGTTTATGACTACTATTCTATCACTACTTCCACTATTACTGTTATTATTTAGAGTCACTGAGTGAATCTTAAGTAAAGTTAATGACTTTTAAGTAAAGTTAATTTTTAAGTAGAGTTGAATGACTCCTTTGTTACAAAACAAGTTTAAAATGCTAACAAAATCCACATGCACATAAAAGAGGAAAAATCCTATTATTGTTTAAGGAACAAAGTACTGGGTCTAGTTTAAGGCTACCAAGTAGTAGTTTTGTTTCTGTCCATTGTTAAGTAACTATCAGTTATTGCTTTTCCTGGTTGTCCATTATGCTTGGCACTAGGCAGGAAGATGGTAGGCAAAAAAATTAATCATTTGAAATATTAGAATCCTGAAGTTTTGTTGGAAATTTTCCTTTCTTACAACAGATTTATGTATTACATAACTTCTGCATCATTCTTAACATTGTCTTCTGAAATTCAATTCCTTTCACAGTAAAATGAGTCAAGATGGTTTACAGGCTGCCTGTCAGCCTATAAGCCCAGATATTCTATTATTCTGCGAAACTGTGTAGAAAATTCTTGTACAAGAAAATTGTATTTTGTATTTCAATGTTGAGTTTTGGCTATAAAATTGTTTTCATGGAAAGTGTTTCAAAGCAATTTTAGAATTTATTTTTAAAAAGACAGTTTGGGGATTGTCTGTTTGCATTTAATTAGGAAGTGAGTTATTTCTTGTAATATTGGCCAGTTGTAAATTTAGTGCCAGAATTGGCTCGGAGAGGCTAATTAAACCACCATACAGAAAGACTGTACTTATCAAGTTTCTTTTAAGAAATGGGTTATTCTTATTTAGAGCCTCCTTAAGAGTTTTTTAAAAAAAATTTCTCCTTGTGCAGTAGTTATCATACTAGGTAGGCCAAGACCTCTTCAGGAGACCCTCCCCACCATCTCCTGAATTTGGATCAACTGAATTGGTTATGTTCTCAGCTTTGTTGAATTAAATTTCCTTCAAGAATTCAGTTTCTTGGATACTATGGAAGAGGTTTTTTTTTTCTTTTTAATGTAAGGAAACTATATTTAAACATTGTAAATCAAAGTCAATTTTAATAAAAATTATGGGGGACAGTTTTGTTTAGAATGTCACAATTTTGGACATTTTTGTTTTGTGTTCTATCTAAAAAAGAGTAACAAATGCACCAAATATATTGAACTACATGTAAAACCTTGATTTTGCATGAATACATAGAGCTTAGTGTCTTATTTTTAAAACAAAATTATAGGCTGTGAAAATAGCTAATGAATTTCTAAGTTATGGGAACTCTAAATGAAATTAGTGAATCTTGGGAGTTAAAGAAGTAGATGAGCATTAGACTATTAAAGAATATTTGGAAATATAGTTATGTTTTGTTTGATACTATGCCTAGTAACCTTCTAAGGAAACATCTAATAACCTTATAAGTAAAATGAAACTTCCTAAGATTATCAGTCTATAATTTTGTTTCAAATCTTGTTAATGAGACTTGTCTAAGGACAGAAGGGAGGAAGGCCTTTTCAAATCTTGTTAATGAGACTTTACAATGGGCTTAAGTATAGGTCAACAGAAATAGTTTTTTTTTTTTTTTTACAACAATTTACTAATTACAGCTCATTTATGGAGTACAAAGCACTTTTACATGAATCATTTAACTTTTAGAACAATGAGGGTTGATATTATTTGAAACCTATGTCACAGAGGTGGAGACCTACGCTGTGGGATGTTAAGTAACTTGCCCAAAGTCACACAGCTTTTAGGTGGTAGACTTGGGATCTGTACAAAGTTTGTCTTTATTCTATTACATTATAGCATTTTGTCTCTACATAGATTATCACTTAGACCCTACATCCTCATCAGATTTGATTATTAACTCCATTTACAGGTATAGAATCTAATAATTTGAAGGAATAGGTAAATCTGAAATTCAGGGCTCTTTGCTTCCACAGCTGTGATTATTTGCACTATTCCCTTTAATTCTGAGGTCACTTGATTGCTTGTGTAAAGCTATCGAGTATATATTTTTAATTGGCATTACTTAAATTTTAGCATGTGTACTTTAATTTTACTAATAAAACTTTCCCACTCTCCACATTTTTCTAAAACAGTTTTTTGAATGCTTTCAATAGCCACTGAACTTTTATATCTTCCAAATTATTGGTGTGAAAACATTAATTCTCCTTTTTGTTAACTTTCATTTTAAATCAACTTTATTGCTATATAATTTGCATAGCATAAAATGTACACACTCTGTATAGTTCTGGCACTATATTACAGGGTCTTAAATTCTGAGTCAAGAAATCCTTAATGTATAACCTTGATCCTATTTCAAGTCTCCTTCGTGGAGACATTTAGAGGATGACCCGATAACTTTGATTGTTTGAATATGTTATTGTATGCAAGGAGGAAGATGGGATAGATTTATTCCAGTCTAAATGATGCACCTTTATATTTATAGGTTCTCATTGACAAAGCAAGGAACAGTCATTGTCTTTTATCTTTGGAAATACGGCTTGCTTTTCACACCTAATGGGAATAAAGAAATACTTGTTAGACAGCCTAAGCACTGACACCTAGTAACCCTAATTGGTGCATCAGGAATGTTAGGCTCCCTCAGAACCTAGTCATGTGAAGTCCAAGCAGAAGTTCAATACTCATTTCTCTGAATTAGAACAAGAATCTAAATAAAGTGTGGCAAGATGTTCAATGAAAATCCTACTGTATCTAGTGAGGATGACTATAGTGCATAATATTTGGAGTGTCTGTTATACTTCTGTGACTTGATACTTAACAATTGTGTGGCCTTGGGAACATTGACTTCCCTAAAGGCTCATATTTTTTCATCTGTGAAATAGAAGTGATAGAACCTATTGCATATGTTACTACATGTGATGCACTTAGAATAGTTTGCATAGTAAGTGTTCAATCAAGTGTTAGACATTAATGATAGTAGTTTTGGAGGTTATATCATATGTTACAACATTAAAAAAGAACCCGAAGACAGTAGTGTTTGGTACCTCTTGTTTTATAACAAGCCATACCAACACACAGTTTCTTAACAACAATGATCCACAGTTCTGTGGATTAACTGGGATCAGTTGATGATACCTTTGTGGTATACCTGGGGTTACTTGGGCATAGGAACTGTGCTGGGGCTGAATGTACAAGATTTCTTCTCATGTTTTCATGTAGGATGGCTTCATTCGGCACCCGTCCTGAGCTGCTCTATAGTTCAATTGCTATCTTCCAAGAAGAGCATTCCAGGTCCACCCTCAATGTGCAAATGCTCATTATGCTTCCGCTTGCACCATGACCTTAATATTCCAATGGCTGAAGCATCACATAGCCAAGTCAAGTGTCAATATAGGAGGGGAATACAAAAAACAAACAAACAAACAAACAAAAAAACCGCACACACACAAAACCAACTTGGGAATTATGGTTCACTGGGGTCCACCAATGTCAGTCTTTTTGAAATGCTGTGAAGCTTCCTAAGTCCTTGATTTGACTGGATGTGACACGGGCTCTGAATCGGTGTTCTTGTGCCACTTCTATACCAGACTCTCTTTCTCAACCTTCAGTGTGCAATAGAACCTCTTGGAGAGACTGTTTATCATGCATATTCTTGTGGCCTAAGCTTAAAACTTTTGTGTTTATAATTTGGAGGAGAGCCCAGGAAAATGCATTTTGAAAAGTCTCCCAGGTTTGATGAACATCCAGTTTGAGAACCACTTATCAGTGACTTTAAGGGTAGGAAACACCTAGCCTTTCTCCTGTGATCGTCCTTCCTCAGAGGCTAGCCTTATGAAATTTCATAGTCAAGATCCCTAGTTTTTTTTGTCTGTGGAAGGTTAATAACAATCATGGAGATGGTTAAGGAAGAGTTTGATAACAACCATGGGAATGGGAAGAGTCACTTTTTGGTTTTCAGTTGTTGCTATAACTTGCAGACTGTGCTAGATTTTAGGTTGGTGTGAATTTCTTGGAGTAATGGAAAATGTAGTTATCCAGGATAATCTGCCCTACCAAAGTAGCTTCTTTAATGCTTCTTAGTTTCTGTATAGAAGTTAATAAGATAATAGAAAAGTTTGATTGGTGGATAGGCAGTCGTCCTTAGATTGACATCTGTCTAGTGCAGTTGGAATGAAACCTAGTTTCACTAAAAGAATACACTAGAAGAAGTGCCACATATGGTAAGTGACTTCTAAGATATGTGACTACAAAGTCATCCTGAAGTTTTAAGCATTGTAGAAATATAAATTCTATATGGTTAATAAATATCACTTGCAAGTTTAATTAAAATTCTTTCATTTTAATTCCATTTTGTTTCTTGAATAATTTTGTCTGTTTTGATTAACATTTAACAAATTTATAATTGAACTTTCAAATTATATTTTATTATACATTTATAGCACTTGTTCTTCTAAGTTACTTAAACTTGTACTACGACTTGTGAGACATCCGTTATATATATTAATAAATGATAGCCATTGGAAGAAGAAATTAAAAAAAATCCCTTTTATTATCAAAACAAAAAAAAAATCAAATACTTGGGAATAAATCTAACAAAAGAGGTAAAGGACCTATACAAAGAAAACTATAAAACACTGTTAAAAGAAATAGAAGAAGACACAAAGAAATGGAAAGACATCCCCTGCTCATGGATTGGAAGAATAAACATTATTAAAATGGCCATCCTACCAAAAGCAATATACAGATTCAGTGCTATTCCAATAAAAATTTCAATGTCATTCTTCAAAGAAATAGAACAATTATTGATGAAATTCATATGGAATCACCAAAACCCCCGAATAGCCAAAGCTCTCCTGAAAAAAAAAAAGAAGGGAATGGAGGCATCACACTCCCAGATTTCAAACTATACTAAAAAGCCATAATCATCAAAACTGCATGGTATTGGAACAAGAACAAACACACAAACCAATAGAATCAAATAGAAAACCCAGAAATAAACCCACAGATATATGGTCAACGAATCTTTGACAAAGGAGCAAAGAATATGCATTGGATCAAAGAAAGTCTGTTCAGTAAATGGTGCTGGGAAAACTGGGTTGCTACATGCAAAAGAATGAAGCTTGACTACTACCTAACACCATGCACAAAAACCAACTCAAAATGGATTAAAGAACTAGACATAAGACCTGAAACCATAAAATACATAGAAGGGAATATAGGCGAAACACTTCATGATATGCACATCAAAGACATCTTTACAGACACATCACCCAAAGCAGTGATAGTGAAGGCAAAGATAAACAGCTGGGACTACATCAAATTAAAGAGCTTCTGCACAGCAAAAGAGACAATAACAAAAACAAAGAGAAACCCCACCGACTGGGAGAACATTTTTGCACACAACACTAATGATAAAGGACTGATCACAAAAATCTACAAAGAGCTGATGAGACTCAACAACAACAAAGAAAATAATCCAGTCAAAAAATGGGCAGAAGAGTTAAAAAGAAACTTCTCTGAAGAGGAAATGCAAATGGCCAGCAGGCATATGAAAAAATGTTCAACATCACTTGTAATCAGGGAAATGCAAATCAAAACTACAATGAGATACCATCTTACACCAGTGAGAATGGCATATATTAAAAAAAACTAGCAACAACAAATGCTGGTGAGGTTGTGGAGAAAAAGGAACTCTCCTGCACTGTTGGTGGGAGTGCAAACTGGTCCAACCACTATGGAGAGCTGTGTGGAGATTTCTTGGCCTACTAAATATAGAGCTTCCATATGATCCAGCAATTCCACTCCTAGGTATTTACCCAAAGGATACAGAAACATCTATTCCAAAGAGCACCTACATCCCTATGTTTATAGCAGCACTATTTACAATAGCTAAGCTTTGGAAACAACCCAAATGCCCAAAAATAGATGACTGGATCAAGAAGATGTGGTACATATACACCATGGAATATTACTCAGCATTCAAAAAAGATAAACACATGCAATTTGCAGCAACATGGGTGGAACTGGAAGGGATCATGCTCAGCGAAATAAGCCAGAAAGAAAAAGAAAAATACCGGATGGTCTCATAGCAGGAATCTAGAAAACTTAAATAAGGGACCAGGAAAATGAATAACTATAAGAAAGAAAATATCAAAATCAACAAACAACTATAAACCAGAGACACACTATGGGGGGTGGGGGGCGGGGAAAGGAGGGCTTGGGGTCAAAATAAGGGGGTTGTAATTGTATGGGGAATATAAAAATAAAATTTAAGTAAAAAAAAATGATAGCTTTTGGAAGGAAGATTGTTTCACTTGAGAATAAGTTGGAACCTCTTTTCCCCCGACCTTTTTATAAATTGTGATTCGGCAGTCATCTTTGAGAGAATGACATTTTTGAAGCAACTTGATTTAAGCATTTGATCTGTTCACCTTCTGGGGTCTAGGAATAAACAGAAACTTCTAGGAGGGACAGGATCAATGCAAACTTTTATGCAGAACTTTGAGGACAAAGTACTGTTTTTTGATACATGTGTCTGTTAGAGAACCATGCAGTTTTAGAATGCATGCTAATGAATACTCAGCAAAGATGGACAGGATGTAAACTTGAGGAAAACATCTCAGAATTTCTAGCAAAGATAGGGTGTTTCCTTTCCTGTCTTAGAGAATCCCCTTGTCGTGGTTTATTGTATCTCCTCCTAGCTTTTTCCTCTTCAGACATGCATATATGATTCTGTGATATCAGAAGGAAGACATGCATTTCTTCCTCCTGTGTTGTGACCTTGGCCTTTCTGCTGCTTTCTTCCCCCACCTCAGGTGCTGGGCTGATGTCTGTGAAGTTGGGGTCCAGGGATTCAAATGTTACTGTATCAGGAGATGTTTTAAAAATGAAAAGCCAAAGTAATTTGATCTCGTAAAATTTAAAAATTGACTCAAGTTACAGGAAGATTACAAATGCTAAAATTCTAACAATTATAATTGATTGTCATGAGGAAGAAAGATGGCACACCTCTAAAGAAAATGTGGTTCTTTTACAGAAACGTTTCTAAAATCATGGCTTTCTAATAGATGAAGACTGACTTTCACCATTATATATTTTTATTTTATTTCCAATTTTTTGCCTTTCTTTTTTCCAATGGCAAATGATCTTAAAAGTTAAGTGATAGGCAACCTGCACTCCTATGTTTATTGCAGCACTATTTACAATAGCTAAGATATGGAAACAACTTAAATGCCCCAAAACCAATGAATGGATCAAGAAGATTTTATATAAATACACAATGGAATACAACTCAGTGATCAAAAAAAGATAAACTCTTGCCATTTGCAGCAGTATGGCTGGAGCTGGATGGAATTATGCTAAGTGTAATAAGTCAGAAGGTAAAAAAATCAGATGATTTCACTTATAGGTAGGGAAACTGAACAAAGGGTCAGGGAAAAGACAACATTTGCAGGCAAACTGTAGATCTGAGGCATACATCTGGGGAGGGGGGATGGGGAGGGATCAGCACAGGAGAGGGAAGAGCACAGGGACTGTGGTGACATTTCATGGATGCTGTGGTAGTGGGAGAATTATGGGGACTGTATGTGAGGGGAGAAATCAAATATTGTATAAAAATGAAAAACTATGTAAGAAAAAATTAAAATGTGATGGTCAAGCAAAAATATTAAGTGATAAGAGTAGTGGAGTTTAAGATAGAAAATCCAAATTTTAAGAATTTAACATCCTTTATGATTTTCTAGTTAAGGAGATTTGGTTTAAGGTTTGGAGCAGTAGGAGAAGCTGCTGCAAATTAAAACCTTAAGTTTCTCAGAACATATTACCCCATTTTCACATCTGAGAGAGTGGTTATTGTGAACCTCAGTTGTTGATGGTCAGGGTTCTCAGATGGTCATGTGTGTCTGAACAATCTGAAGGATTTGTTAAAATTTAGATGTCTGGGCCCTACCTCCAGAGTATCTGGTTCAGCACATATGCATTTTTAACCATTCCCAGGTCAGGCTAATGTCCCTTATGCAGGCCCCCGTATTTTGATAACCACCAGACAGTGAAGTTGCATATTACATTTACTGCTGGGAAATAGAACAAATATGGAGGCCGTTCCCAGTGCAGATAGCATGTGCTTCCAACAGATAAGGGACAAGAGTCATGTAATTTGTGGCCCAAGTGGTGGTAGTACTATTTTTATGTGTGTGTGTGTGTGTGTGTGTGTGTGTGAGATTTTACCAAACTTAGGTACATCAGATGAGCCTTTTGAAATCAACAGGAAAAACAGTGTTCCTGCAATAAGATGGCTACATTTCAGGGGGAGGAGGGGTTTCCTTAACTATGATTTTTGGATAGCTGGGATAAATGAAAACAAATGTACTTCCTTATGAAAGATTGTGTAAAGGACTCTTTTTGAGAAACTTTTTCTCTCTAAAGCATTCAAAAAGACAAACAGAAGTAACATTAAGAGGGGAAGATTTTTTTTGTTCACATCGGTGTTAATGGACCCATGGATTTGAATCTTTAATTTTTTTTCTTTGCCTTTGCCTATAAAACTAACAAATTTACAATGATGAGTTGGTATGATATTTGCATATTTATATTCATGAAAATCTCCTAGAAACATAGAGTCTACCTTGAATGGGACTTGCACTGGCTCCACAAGTCCCTCCACAAGAGGAACTGGCCTTTTAAGATCAGGAATGATCTTCCTTATCCATAAGCCACCTGTTGACCATCATCTCCTGTGGAGTAGAACTTCTCATTACGTTAGATTGTTTTCTGTGGTAACCTCAAGTTGACTTTGGACTTCTGATGACCTACTTGCCTAATATGACAAAATTTTCAGTTTCTGGCTTGCCTTCCCAATACCCTACTTTATTTTTGTTTTTCTTGGGAGTCCTTGTTTGGATATGATCTTATTTCAATCACACTAGTTGTTCTTGGCTCCTTTTGCTGGGTTGAGCTTATTCTCTTCCCTGTAAGGAGGGATTCTTGATTGCTTTTTCCTGGAGGTCTTAGATCCTGTGGATCTCCTGTTTCAATGTTGTTGTGGAGACTGCCTTAGTATTTTCTACTCATTCATTCACTAGATTATGGTTGTTAGGACCTTGATAAGGAAAAATGTACATTTTAGATCCAGGAGTGCAGTGTAGGTGGTGGATTAGAAAGATCATTGACTGAATTAGGTCTATCTTTTATAAGCCCAATTACTATAAGACTAGATTTTATGATCAGTTAATGGATCAATTTGAGATCCAAAGTGTCTTACTAGCATTACTTACTCAGTGTAACAATTATGCTGAACCCATAATCTTATCTGTAATTGATTTAATGTGATTTTACAATTTTTTGCTTACCAAAGGTAAGAAATCATAAGTGATCTGCAACCAACCTGATCTGTGGGTTTATCTTTTTATATGATTAAAAAGTACTGGAAGATTTTCAGTGAGTGGTATTGCCTAGTAACATATTATTGTTTAGGAGACAGAAAACTTGTCTACCTGGCTTGTATGCCGTAAAGTTATTTGGTATGCATGTTTGCCAGGATTAGTATTAAATTTCTTCTGTTGAGTTTTAATGCTTGTGATTTCTTTTGTATTTTGTCATTGAAACTTAATCTGATCTCATAATCTCTAGCTTTGATCTGACTTTACACTAATAACATGTTAAGACACACTAACTCCTTTTTTTAAGTTAAAATACTTTAAATTTTATTTTACTAGATGTAAATTTTTAAAGCAATCAAATATCTAATTAGATTTAAATTATCTATTAGGATTAAACATATCTATTTATGTATCAATTTTGTTTATGAACTCTTGTCTACATCAGGATTAAAAATTTTCCTTCATAGGTTCCTATCCAAATAAAATGCCAAAATGTTTTTAGATGTTTTTTCCATGCTTCAGCTTCATTTCCCATCACTCCTATTTAATATTTAGTATTTGTATGGTGGAGTATAGCACCCAGGTAATGGTGAATTGTCTTTTATAACAGCCTGGCTATATCTTTAAAATTCTAAGTTGCTTTGTTCACTAAAGTCCTTTTCAAGGGGTCTCATTTCTATAAGTAGGGTTTTGTTTTCTTGCATTATTTTTTTACATTTATTTTTTATTGACATCTCATTGTATTCTTTATTTACTCCCTTGAAATATTTTCCCACCACCACCCCCTTTTTTATTTTAAGAAAGTAGTTTTTCTTTTCTAAATATTTATTTCTTTTTTTAAAGATTTATTTATTTATTTTATATAAGAACCAGGGTACAGGCCAGATGTGCGGGAGGGTGAGAGGATTCACCAGAGACAGAGTGGGGAACAGAACAGGCTGACTGAGGAAATACACTGCTGAGGGGAGCAGTGGGAGAGACAGGAGAGGTCTGCCATGCCATGTGGGACCCTCGCCGGCTGGCCGTGATTGAACCGGCGCTGCAGAGGCTGCAGACAGCTTCTCAGCGTGGTGCTCAACCGCCTGTGCCACCAGGGGAGACCCCCCACAACCACCCCTTTTGTCCCCTTGACACATACTCCCTCTGCCTTCTCTTAATCTCAGATCTCTCACTTTGTTTCTTAATATCTGATAGTTTTTATGAGTATCTTAGTTTGTCATGTTACCCACTTTGTAAACAATATTTGTTTTTGTCATTCTCACTTACTTTATCACACATATAATTCCCATGAACTCCTATTTTGCTATAAATGGCAGAACTTAATAACCTCTTCTGTGGGACAGGTGAGCAAGCCTGGCTCTCTCTGCTGGTTTGGGCTCTAGCTCTTCTGTATTGGGAACCTCAGGTTCACGAAGTAGTATCACTCTGTATCCTCCTCCTTTAGTACTCCAGTAGTGCATCTTCTGTCCTACATGCCAACTCTGTGCATTCCCTTATCTAGTTCAGTGGTAGGTGCCCAAAGTCCTCAAGATGTGAATGTGTCTCTCAATCAGCAACTGTAGGGGGTTCTTAGTGGCTGCCACTCCTCCCTCTCTTGTGCTGTACTGCGCCCCATCACTGAACACACAGAGATCAGACTGTCTTCCCTGGCTTTTGTTTTTTTCTGGGATCATCTAGCCACTTGCTTTCCAGGGGCTGTGGTTGCCCAAACTTTGTCTTCTTGTTCTTCAAGTTTGCTATTTTATAGGCTTTCAGTCAGTTTTTGTGCAAACTGTACTCTTCTCTTTGGCTAAAACAAAGAAGCCACTCAGGTAGCTGTGTCCAGGTAACTGTGTGTGTCTTTTTTCTAGACTTTATGTAAATTATTATCTGTGAGAATCACTCTACCATTTTGCTTTTCTTCAATCTCCTGAGAAACCTTTGTTTCTGCAGCATGCTCGCATGCTGTTTGGCCTTCACTTGGTTCAAATGTATCACCTGATGGATAGATCTGTCAACTTTTTTATTTTTTTATATTCAAATGGCAGGTTTATTAGAAAAAGGAAAGGAAAGTAAAGAATGCTTGCACGACACAAATGGGTAGAAAGAGCTGCCCCTGAAAGAGACAGATTTGTTAAAAGAGATGCCTGCATAGTAACAGGCAGGCTGTCTTGGTTAGGAGAGCTGCCTCTGCTGCTTTGCAATGGGAGAAGGTTGGTAGAGAGAAACATCTGCATGGTCACAAGTGGGCAGGAGAGCAGCTATCATCTTTTTTAATCCTTTAGTGTGCAAAAAGTAAAATAGCACTATTTGTAGTAAAATAGAAAATAAAATGCACTTTGGGCACTGATACTACATACTTGGTGCTTTGGTTTTTCTAGGTGAGCATACAGATAATCCAGAATGGGGGATGTGCTTGTATATGTGCGCTCATGTGCACTTTTGTATGCAATGAATGAATTTTAGTTGACAAAAAAATGAAGCATAGGAGACTTTTAGCAATCCACCTTGTCCTTAACACTCAGCCACCTTGTCCCTAGAGGAGATTTTTATAGAAAACAAATGGAATCTCAAAATCAGCCCTTGACTAGCCCTGCATACCTTATTATAAAAAATTTAATCTGTGGCTTAGACATTAAATTATTCATGTTAACATCCAAAGCCTTCATTAGATTGGATTAAATCTCTTCACCTTAAGGGCCCTCCTCCCTACCACCTCATTTTATTTTCCTGTCTAGCTTCTTGTAGTTCTGTGAACATGCTCTCATTTCCCAGGTGTGCACCTGCTCTCCTTTTATCCTTTTGTCTTTATCATCCAGTCTGTCCACAGCCTTGTAAGGATGAGTGCATGTTCTTATTTCTCCTTGAAGCTTCTGCTTCCCTCTTCAGCTATAATTTGATTTTTCTCCTCCTTTGGACACTTTCTGTATCTAGTACTTTGGCATTTCATTGTTTTGTAATGTTAGCTTTAATTGTTTGGTTTTCATATTCTCTACATTATAAGACTTCAGAGGCCTTAAAGTCAAAATAGTATCTTAATTTTTTTTGCATACTCTTCGGTGTCATTGTTGATGTTCCTGAAACATTATTAACTGAATCATTTAATAATCATCATCATATTAATTGATGCCCTGTATTAGGGATTTAGTTCTCTTACAAATATATGTGATTTCTTTGTATAGACAGTACTTCATATAAGAAAACATACATTTCTAAGAAACTAAAATGCCTTAGAAACTTTGTATTTTTGTGCTTATTTGTTTTATATTTTCAGGTCTGCTGGGGAAGATCCTGATGGCTATCCGAGATGCAGGATTTGAAATTTCAGCTATGCAGATGGTAGGTAGTTTATAATGAATTGTAACTTATTAAGGAACTGTTTTTTTTTTAAGAACTCTTGATATGTTTTACATTGAATTTTCCCTTTGCATTTATGAACTAAACATGAAAAATAAGCAGACAAATTTGTTAAACTTGGTAACTTTATAATAAAAAATGTTTTTGAAATTATTTTACCCATGTAATCTACCCAAAATTATTTTACCCACAAACCGGTTATGAGAAATACTATTCAAATGTACAATTAATTTAAGCACATAAGGTAGATTTATATAATTCCCAGGAATTTATCTGCAAAATAAATATGCGCCAAAACATAGTTTGTTATTGGAAATAAAAAATAGAATTAAGCAGTTACAGTGAGTTTTCTATTACTGGATTTGTAACTAAGAAGAGAATGAAGGAAAATAATCAGGTGAGATTTTTTTCCCCTGACCAATCTTTGACTGGTAACTGAACTCCCTCGGGATCTTCTTTGGACTTGACATTTCAGCTCCTCTCTTGGCAGTCCCACCACTGGGTCCCAGAGCACACAGTCATTCAAATTTGCCCTGCTGACATGTTTCTAGGAAACCTTCATTGAAGACAACTCCTTTTCTTCCTCCCCAAAAGTATGAGTCTAGATCCTCAGTAGAGAGTTTTAGTTAAACCAGGTAAGATTTTATTAAAGACTAGAGCATGAGGAAGCCAGTGCAGGAAAGAGTCTGGCTCCATGAGGGGAACTAGGAGATTTTTAAGGGATAGGTCCATGAGTCAGGGTCGGGGGAGCAGTGTCATCGTGTGTTCTTCATTGAGCTGTGCCAACTGTGTGCATGTAGGGCTCTTGGCCTTCCCCTATAAAAAAAATTGTAAAACATTATTAGTTTGTACCTAGAACTTTTTGTCTAGTGACTTTACTCAGTCTGGTTTGGTCAAGATGTTAGGGTAAGGCCTGCTGCTCAGTGATTTGGTCTATTTGTTCAAACAGGATATTAGGTAACTTCACCTGAACTAGTTCCTCTGCTAAGAATGTTAGGCAACTCAATTAGTGATTCTGTTCCCTTGTTCAAACAGAACAACTCACATCTTACTGGTTTACAATTTATTTTTTCTAGCCTATCTCAGTGCCTTTTTGTTGAAGTCACATAGTCAACTGATGCTATTTTTTTTTTTTAAAGATTTATTTATTTATTTATTTATACAAGCACTGGGTACAGTCAGAAGCACGGGAGGGTGAGAGAATTCACCAGAGCCAGAGCGGGGAGCAGAGCAGGCAGAAGGACCGAAGTACACTGCTGAGGGGAGCAGCGGGCGGCAGGAGAGGTCTGCGCGCTATGTGGGACCCTCCTCCGGTGGCTGGGGAGCAGCCGGGGATCCAACTGGCGCTGCAGAGGCTGCGGGCAGCTTCGCAACCTGGCGCTCAACCGCTGCGCCACCAGGGAGGCCCCTCACTGATGCTATTGATAAGAGACTGGGCACAATTTTTTATAAGAATCAGATAAACAGTTTGGTTCTTAGACTGTTTGAAAGCCGGCAAGTTTATTTTTGATAGTGAAATGCTGATTTTGGAGCTGAGAATTCTCTTACCAGTATAATCTATGTGCTCTCTTTTTTTTTTTCCGAAAAGGAACTGCTTTTGATATCTTCAAATCTAGGATCACCCCAAATCAGGGCTCAGAGCACTGGTTCTGGTAGGAATGCCCATAAACCAAAAAAAAGGTGAGAACTATCAACCAGTTAGTGAAGTCATTAGGCAAAACTTAGAGAGTAATGAGAGAGTTGGACTATAAAGAAATTGTTTAAAATGTTTAAAAATGCTTTAAAAGCACTAGCTTGGCCATGTCGTCACAGGATTATATGACATAAGCCAGCTTAAAAAATAATGTGGAAATTTTAGCTTTAAATGTTGATCTAATTCAGACCTACACTCTAACACAGTGATTGGTCACATTAGGTGTGAAAACAAGAATAATTTTTTACAAAATGAAAAATTAAATATAGGGAGAAGGCATAGTGTAAACTGCAAGTCACGGAATTTAACTTTTGGGGTCAGGAAGACCTATTTATGAATCATGGATCTGTTGCTTTCTAGGTGACCTTGATCAAATTTCAGGCATTTCCCCATCATCTCAGATAGGTAATAAGAACATTATTATTTACCTCAATGTGTTATTCTATGGGTTCACTGAAATAACCCTATACGATATCTTATAAAGTTTGCAGTGCAAATTACTAAATTTTACTGAATTATATATTTTACTATTTTGTTTTATTAATAATGCAAGTTGTGTGAACATAGGATGAAACACTGAAATCAACAAAATTCCCTTACTATAATAGTTAACTGGAAAAGACACATACAATTGCATCACTAAAATAATTTACAAATTCATTGCAAAATGATAAAGAGTTTATTAAATAAAGTGAGGTTTTGAATCCAGGAAGTAGTTTGACAGATTTTACTCTGCAATAGCTGTTCCAACAAATACGAGCTTCAATTTAGTTTATAGGTAGGTAGGAATAGTGAGTCATTGACATTAAAATGTAATTTTTATAGAGGAAGCTTCTAGGTCTAAGCTAGAAGCTAGCTAGCTTGTCCCTAGCTAAAGATGTGCTGATATTATTTTTTTCCCTAGTGCCTTATTTGGTTGCCCTATATTCCTCCTAAGTGAAACCATCTGATATTTTTCTTTTCCCTATGACTTATTTCACTGAGCATAATCCCTTCTAGCTCCATCCATGTGGCTGCGAATGGCATGAGTTTATCTTTTTTGATTGCTAAATAGTATTCCATTGTGTATATATACCACAGCTTCTTGATCCAGTCATCTGTTTTTGGGCATTGGGTTGTTTTCAGGTTTTACCTATTATAAATAGTGCTGCAATAAACCTAGAGGTATAGGTGTTCTTTTGAATTGGTGTTTTTGTGTCCTTTGGGTATATCCCTACTAGTGGGATTGACCAAAACAAAAATAAACAGGCAACTATAAATCAGAAACATTCTGCAGGGGAGGGGGAGGAAGAGGGATCAAAAGGAGAAAGGGAGGAACACAATGTGCTATGATGATGGTGCATGGGTGAACTGGTGGTGGAAATTCTATGGGGACTATACCTGAGAAAAGAAAACATTGTAAAATATATAAAAAATGATGTAAAATATATATAAATAAAGAAATAATCTGGGATTCTTTATACCATATTTAGTTCATTCAATAAAAATTATTGGAGTGAAAAAAATATTGATGAATGGAGCTGATCTTTATTTTTTCCAAAGTATATTTAATTCATACAATGTTTACATAATAAGGTAAAGAAAACATATCCAAGAGCTTATAAATATTGAGTGCTATGAGTGGCCTGTATTTTTCTTCATGATTGATTTATGTTTTTTTTTTTAAATATAGTTTAACATGGATCGTGTTAATGTTGAAGAGTTTTATGAAGTTTATAAAGGAGTGGTATCTGAGTATAATGTAAGTATCAAAGTAAATGAAAAGCATTGGTACTGAAAGCAAAGGGTTTTTAAAATCTTGGCAACCTCAGTATAATTTATTATCATGAAAGTATTCCTAAAAGTATTCCTAATTCTCCCACCTCCAGCTGATCATACTCAGTGACTGAGGCATTCTTATCCCAGAGAGCCACTGTATCTGTTTTTAAAATATGAGATTGTTTCATTTAGGAATACAAAAAACCTTAAAGAGATATTGAAATAGTTTGACATTATCTATAAATTTATAATATTCTTAGTTGAAAACTTTGAAATAGAAGTTAAAAGCAAATAGTTAACATCATAGAATAATTCCATAGCAGTAATTTTTATCTTTTTTAAAATGACACATATACAATAGAAGCATTTGAAAATGTGACTGAAAATGAAGAAATAATAACATTTAAAGTAACAGAGTTGTTTAGAGGATAATGAAATGTGTTCATGAAAACATATTGCAATATTCAAATAAGCCAAATATCTTCTGGTGGTAAACACACACACACACACACGCAAACACATAGTAGGTATTTAATCAGGTTCCTCTCCCTCTGATCAAATTATCCTAAATACATTGTACTAGTAGACTGTCTCATTACTCATATTTTAAAATAGAGACTTGGTGTTTCTTTTTACATAAAGTTCATGTTCCTTTCAAATGACCTAGACAAAGGAAAAATGTACTATTTCAGGAATTGGCTGGAGCCTTTGTCTTCTCTAAGCCTCCATAAAAAAGCCAATAATGAAATATGCATCTGGTTTACTGGTAGTACTCTATGCTTCTTCAGAAGGAACCACAGTTATTTTTTATGTTGTTGTCTTTATAACGTAATGAACTTTAATTTTATCAAAAATGTCTTTATAATTATACCTTTGTTTTTTAAGTGGAAGAGATTTTAAAATGTTTTGTCTTAACATCATATATTCAATGAATGATAAATGTTTTCCATTTTTTTAAAAGTTTTCTTTCATGCATTTTTAATCTCTTTTCTAATTTTTAAAACGTGGTTAAAATCAAGTGCTTTCATTAATTCACATTGTTTTATGGTTTACTTGTAGATAAGGTAAAGAAACTCACAAAGTATATATGTCACATAATTGATCCTCAGTTATATGCTCACTTTGTTGCCAATGATTTGAGTTCTTTTACCTATCCTGCATCTGAACAAGCCCAGGAAAGACAATTTAATCAAGATTTAAACCTCAGAGGGAACTGATTTAGAGCTATTGCTATAAAGGCCTTCTGCCCAACTTAGCAGTAATAAGGAGGGGAAGAGGCTAAAAGTCGGCATCAATAGGATTCCAAAGATTAGGCAGGGCTTTCCAGGAACTGCATTCACGCCCCATTTTCTTTCTGATCTTGGAAAAACACTTTATTCTCCTTGTCTTCAAATTTTATTTATAAAATAAATGATAAGATATATAAGGTCATACTCGTGACTCCATCCATCTTATTATTCTAAATTTAAAGATAAGTTGGTATGAGGTTATGAGATGATCCTCTAAAATATAGTCTATATTTTGAGAGTAAGGACAGCATCTCTAACATTGTTACACCAGTTATTGCTTGGAAACTGTTCCAGTTCTGGATTTTCCCACATTACATGCTTCAAACTGAAGACTTTTTCTCTCTCCTTAAATTTACATTCATTGCAACCAGGGTGCAGTTTCCTGATTCAATTTCCTTCTCTCTCTCTCTCTCTCTCTCTCTCTCTCTCTCTCTCTCTCTCTGTCTCTCTGTTTAAACAAGCCATATAGGTTCAAATTCCAAGTTTGCCAATTATGTGACCATGGACAAGTTGTGTACCTTTTTTTTAAAAAAAAAAAAAGATTTATTTATTTATACAAGAAATGGGGTACAGGCCAAATGTGCGGGAGAGTGAGAGGATTTACCAGAGACAGAGTGGGGAACAGAACAGGCAGACTAACGAAATACACTGCTGAGGGGAGCAGTGGGCGAGACAGGAGAGGTCTGCTGCGCCTTGTGGGACCCTCGCTGGCTGGCCGGGGTTGAACTGGAGCTGCAGAGGCTGTGGACAGCTTCACAGCGCAGCGCTCAACAACCTGTGCCACCAGGGGAAGCCCAAGTTGTGTACCTTCTTAAAGTTTTAGTTTATCTATAAAATGAAAATAATGCTATCACTTGAAGAGGTTGCTGTGGTAATCAAAAAAACAAATTGGGCAAATTATGCTAACATTGAGATTATTTAGTAAATATTAGCTATTATTATTTTTTTATCTGACTTGGTTCTTGTATTAGATTCTATGTTGATCACTTACACTTACATTTGCTGCTTTTACATTTGCAATCATACAAAGGTGATAAATCCCTTCTCATAGTGTTATCATGATCCAGTATCATGAACCACATATATACTAACTGTTTACTGTGTGCCAGACAACGTGTTTAATACCAAGGATATAGAGATGAACCAAAAAAGCACCTCCTGGATCCATGGAACTTATGTTCTAGAAAGGATAGACATTATCAAATAATCCCAACATAGCTACCTAAGGATGTAGTCAAAGGGCTGTAAAGGCAACAAACAGGTGTGCTTTTTGTTTTTTCTTTTACTGTTTTTTCACTTAGCTAAAAACTAGGTGATTGAGAAATCTGTTGAGCCTTTTTATTTTTTTCAAAAACATATGCTTTTCAGAGTTCTTTTTTTAAACATTTTTTTCCTTTTCACTGTGTGCATTTTGTGTAGCCTTTTATATCTGTTTTTTTAAAATGGTATTTGTTATTAACCTGAAATAAACACAAATGAAAAGAAAGGCAATGAAGATTCGCTCCTCTCCATGTTTTCAGTAATGTGTTCATGCTTTCTACGGAGAACTTGACTCTTGACATTTATGTGTAGGCAGTACTTCAATATCATGAAACAGAAGATTTGACTCCATATAATTAGCCATAATAAATCAATTACGTATGACATTTGTGAAATAGCAAAGTGACCTCAGGGGGATACACTTAGGGATCTAGTGATTAAGGTTCTTGTGTGTCATATTAATTATAAGTCTTCTCCCTCTTTTAACTTCTGGCATTTCTGTTAGGTATGATGACTGAGGTTGGTTTAATATTTAAATCTTGTTCTATAATAAACTACCATTATTTTACTTTGGCATTGTGTATCATAAACCCTCCAAAGTCATTAAAATCACTCATGTGCTCCTGTATGATCTGATCTGATCTCATTGCTTTCCTGTAGTCTCTGTCAGCTCTGATATACCGACTTCCTTACTGCTCTTCAAACAAACCAACTTTACTTCTATCACAAAGTCTTTCTATTTATTTTCACTTGTGCCTGAAGTATTCTTTCCCATTCAAAGAGAAGTAAAGAGGGCCTCCCCTGGTGGCGCAGCAGTTGAGCGCTGGGTTGCGAGGCTGCCCCCAGCCTCTGCAGCACCAGTTCGATCCCTGGCCACCGGCGAGGGTCCCACCAAAAAAAAAAAAAAAAAAAAGAGAGAAGTAAAGAACATTCATTGAGTGTTTCTGAGTCTGTGAGAGGCTCTTTCCTCCTCTGATCATGGTTTTCTTTATACCACTTCAAATATAATGTTAAAAACCTTAAAGCCATAAGCTGCCATCTCCCCCTCATTTATGTGCTGCTGTTGTCGTACATTTTACTTCTATATATGTTATAAACTCAGTGGGCCTATTTAATATATTCTTCATCAAGTCCATGTTTCCTTCTGTAATCTGAGCATATAGTGTCTGTATGATAGTTGTTTTAAAATTCTTACATAATTATGTCATTGTTGGGTCTATGACTATTTGTTAATTTTTCTCTTGGGGACAGTTCATATTTTTCTACTTCTTTGCATGCCTGATAACTTTTTTTTAGATGCCTGATACAAATTTTACAATGTAAAATGGTATGGTATTCCTTCAAATGCTTTGTTCTGGCACTCAGTTAAGTTACGTGGGATCAGTTTGCCCCTGTTGAGGCCCATTATAGGATGGATACATAGCACCCCATATCTAAAGAAAATTTCGGTCAACTACTATTGTTTATGTCTTCTGTAGCATAGAAGGGCTTGATTCTCTGGCTAGTCGAAGCACAAACTCTTCTCAGCCTTGTGTTTTCTCTGTATGTTGTTTTGTCTATTGCCTTCTGATAATTCTTTTCTCAATCTTGGGTTGTTTCCTTTACACCTACATGGGCTCATGACCAAAAAGACTCAAGTGAACTTCCCTGAAGTTTACTCCCCTGTAACTACCCCTTCCACTTCCATATTCTGGTCTGCAAATTTTAGTTATGTTGGCCTCTATGAATGCCAATTTTTGTCTCTTCTACTCAGTGAGAATGTTGGACTCTGTTTTGTTTCTTTTGTCTGTCTCACTGACTGGAAACTGCCTTCAGGCAGTAAAATGGAGCAATCATAGGCTTACCTAATTTGTTTTCCTTCTCCCAGGGGTCATAGTACTGTGCTGCCTGTCATCTAGTGTCAGAAAACTGTTTCCTAAAGGTTGTATAATTCTAGAGGTGATAATTACTATCTCAATTTCTCTCTCATGCTAATGTGAGAGAGTAAATCGTATTCCTGTTATTCCTTATTGATTTTTAAAAGTAGCTTTAGGAGAAACACTTTGGAATAGATGTCTTTTGAAATGTTCCTTTGATGATATTGTGTTCATGGAGAGAGAGCCCTTTGAAAGATGTATTAGAGGATTATTTCAAATAATGAAAGTGTCTGATGGTAAAGCATTACTTTAAAAGGGTGGTAATGATAGGACTAGAGATGAGGGAACATATCTAAAAAATTTTGCTTATATGAAGAATGGACAGCATTTCAGAACTGCTTGGTTAATTGAGTACAGGTGGGGAAGAAGTCAAAGTTAGCTATCACTTTGAGATTTTTTGATTAGGATAGTGGTACAATTAAAAGTGAGGGGGTAAAAAGTTTATTAAATTTTACTGACTGTTGTATATTCTCTCATATTACGTATTACAGGACATGGTGACAGAAATGTTTTCTGGTCCTTGTGTAGCACTGGAGATTATTCAAAATAATCCTACAAAGACATTTCGAGAATTCTGTGGTCCTGCTGATCCTGTGAGTTATTGTTTAAAATATTAAATTTGTTTTATCCATTTACTAAATATTTTAACAGGTTTGATGTTGTTAGTTTGCTTTTTAAAAGATAATACAAAAGTGAATATAATAGACAAAAATTTTATTCAGAATATCATTTTGCATAATTAATTTTTATACATTACAGAAAAAGTGAAATTTTTATTAGCCTGGTGACAATGTAGTATGGGCAGAAAACACTTATTGTGGCATTTCTTTTGTGGTTTTCTTTTTACAAAGTTGTCTAGGCAAGTAAATTTATCAAGGTCTGGTAGAAATCATCCAAGGTATTACTCTTTAACATAGGAAGGCTGTAAATAAAGCTCTTAATGTAAACTATATAGATGTGGTGGCCTTATTCCAGATACATAATAAATATGAGCAACATGAAACTTGATGTTCTTTAGTATATGTCTCAGTTTGCATTGGTTTTCTTCCTGTAGCATTTGGGTGGCAAAGTGGGGTGGGGGAGGATAGAATTGAAAAGTAGAATTAGCATTAGAATACATATAAGAAAGTTCCTTGCCAATGTTATAATCTAGATAGGATAATGGGCTATATTACTGATCTTAAGCATTAATTATAATGTTAAGTTTACTCTTTACCTTTATTCATTATTGCTTATAGATGATTTATCAAGCTGCTGATTTAATTTAATTCAGGCAGCATTTATTGAGTTCCTCTAGATAATAAAATTAGAAGTTAATAGCACCTATTAAGAAATCATCTTATTTGACAGTGTTGCTGGAATAAACCTTATAGGAGATAACAATACACCTGTTCTCGGTGATCTAAGAGTACACATATAACGATCTTTTAAACACTTCAGTGAAACATACAAATAAGGACTAGAATATTCTTGGTGCAGGTAAACTGTGCTGAAGAATTTTAGTGAAGGAAAAATTAATATGATATCGAGGGAATTGAGAGGACTATGTTACAGAAAGAGAGATGTAAATAGGGATTTTAAAGGCTAATTGAGTTACAAAAAGTACAGGCATGTTCAAAGGCAACAATGAAGGAATTTACAGGGAGACTATTTGCTTGGCTTCAATGGAAAATGTTTACCTGAAACCATATAGAAAATCCATTTTCTTAGACATAGGAAGTAAGATGGAGAATGTAACATGTGATGAGTGTGGGGTGGATAGCCTTAGAAACCAGGCTAACAATTGTGCGTTTTGTATAATTAGAATCCCACATAGTAGAAAATAGAATTTCCTTGCATGTACAATAGCTTAATTTCGAGCTTACCAAATTATTCCTTTGATATAAGAGCAAACTAAATTGGGAGAGATTAAAGGCAGGGGTTCCAGAAACAGAAAGGAACAAACCTTATGACAGCAGAAAAGAAAGTGTCAGCAGGACCTACTTTGTATCTTTCCAGGGAGAAAGACTAGAAGTAAGATACATGGTTGTGCAAGAGTTATTATTACAATGTAATTCCACTGTAAAGGATATTAGGAGGATGTGGTAGTGATACTGAATAAATGTTTACAGGATATTACTCATAAAAATTAGGAAGGGACACTTTTTGGTTTGAATATTCTGATTTCTGTTTGATACCAAGAGGGGTTTTGTTCTTGTTTTTAAGATAATTGTGATTGAATAGGGGTGAATTAAAGAGACAAAAAATAGAACAAAAAAGGAATGAGGTGATTTTGTTCATTTAATAAATATTTATTGAACCCGTGCTAGTGTTTGTGAAAATACAAATAAAAGCCTCAACAAACTTACAGTCTCAGAATGGACACAAACATGCAAGTGGCTAATATCCATGTTCTGTGGCAATTGTGTTGTGAGATGTTTGCACTGGGTGCTGTGGGAGCCTTCCATTAGAGTATTTAGCTCAATCTGGGGATGGGTGCTGGGGGCTGGGTCAGAGGAGATTTCTTGCAAAACTTGGATGTCTGAGATGAGCTGTGAGAAATGAGTAGAATTTGAAATTAGTGAGGAAGGTGGGAAATGATTTAAGGTATGGAGGCCTCTAACAGTATCAATTTTGGGCTGTACAAGGTGATTCCTACTGTAGCCAAACTGCAGGGCAGTGAATGACAGAGGTTGTTGTTGGAAGCAGTTGGAGAGAGAGGAATTGAGAAATAGAAAGAAGAGGTCTGAAAATAAAAACTTGCTGATTCTTTCTTTCTAGACATTTTTTCAATGAACATTTACTGAGTGGATAGTATGCACAAGACTTACCGCTTGGTCCTATGGCTGGGGCATCACCATAAAGATAACTAGAACAAGGTATCTTTCCTGAAGGAGCTCATATCTCTTGAGAACTTAGTTGGGAAACTCAAGATGGTGTATCTTCCCTTATTCAGCTGAGTTGGAATTATTCTTTTCTTTTTCATTTTGGTTGTTTATGAACTCCTTACTGCATAATAGAAATGTATTTTAAAATCTGGTACTAGTTTTATAATAAGAAAAATATCTATCATAAACTTACAGGTGAATGAATTTATAAAAGAGAAGTTGGGACTGATTTGGGACATTAGTCTCAGGGTCATGAATTTTCTAAGTGAAAAGACAAGATTTTAAGTAGGACCACATGACTTTGCTAGGTATTGTCAATTATTAGTAGTTACAATCAAACCATGCTTTGGGAACAACAAAAAATTGCCTCTTTCTGTTTGGTCTCCAACTTCTTTTGCTTTATTTGATTCTTCTTTTCCTTCCTTTCCCATGCCCTTTCTTCTCTTTCTCCAGCAAATAGATGTTGAATGTTTACTACTTGCCAGCTACTATCCTAGGTGCCACTACGTTTGTATTAATGTCAAACAAAAACACTTATCTTTGAGGAATTTATGATCCAGCTCTCTCATAAGACATAGAACTGATAAATAGCAATCTCACTTTAAAGGACCGGACACGCCAATCTCTTCATCTATCTTATTATCTTAAGATAATTTCAAAATTCATTTCTTCACTCTATAGTCATTCCCATATCTAAAGAGAGACCCTATTTTGCAATACATGTTAATATAATTAGTGCTTGGAAGAGTACCAGATACAATGACCATGCATTTAATATTTGATGAATTACTGAATAATCTGGATATATTTTTATGTATACCTGATATCTGGCACTAGCTCATTGTTTAAATGTGTTTTCCTTACTAAAATGGGCCCTTTTTATTCTCTATTTTCTTAGATTAGAACTAATTTTTAAATGGATTCATAAGAAGGTTCAGCTCAACAGTTGCCACTAGACCTCTTCGTACTATCTGTCTTGCAGATCGACATCACTTCTGTCATTGATGTCTCCATTGTTGCCAGATTCTTCCTTTGTATTGTCTTATAAGTGGAAGGAACACCATAAATGAACAGTTTCTTCTAGTCTGTCTAGAAGTGGTCACTAAAAAGGGGGTAATATAAAAGATAATTCATTAGGGTAGGCACAAGGACTATTAGACTTTGCATTTCTATTTACTCTCTAAAAAGTAAGTAACCATGTTTTCATAAAATTTAATGCTTAAACTTGTAAAGTACATTTGTGTAATCTATTAAAATATAGGCATGTATGAATTATTTACATGTTTTACGGTCAAGTGTGCATGGAAAACATTGGAGACTACCATCCAGAATGGAAAAAATGGCACAAGTTTATCATTAGAGAAGCATTCACTCACACACTTCACCTGTAGAAAATACATCTGTTTAGGCTGAAAGTCTGTTTCAGATTTGCCTCTGGAAGAGGTTTTGATTTCACCTGCTGAAGACTTTTACTGTTGAGCTGTTGAACAGAATCACTAAAGATGTGGTAAATTGCCTGGAATAATTACGCTTTTGTTTTTGGACTAGTGGATCTGACAAGCCAAAATAATCTAACAGTGGTATGCCTTATTTTATGAAAAATATTTTTGTACAAGATTTTATGTAAATCTCATTACTTAAAATTTAAAGGATCTTGTTTAAGGAAACCTGAATTGTTTTTTTGTAAAGTTAATGTCTAATCTCACCCACTCTTATACTTTAAAAAACTTTATGCTGTCACCAGATTGAATGAAGAATCAGATATTTTCATACAGAAAAAGTGGCTCTGCAAATTCTGATGAAGTTTCCCATTTATTTGATTGTCAGAATGATATTTTTTCTGGTATCTAGTAGTGTCTGTGATTTTGGGATTAAACTAAAAGTATCAAGGGCCTCCCTGGTGGCACAGGGGTTAAAGTCTCAGAGCTATCATGCTATCTCCAGTCACTGCGGCCTGAATTCAATAACTGGCCAGGGAGCTGACCCACATGGTGCAGCAGACCTCTCCTGTCTCTCCCACGGCCCCCTCATCAGTGTATTTCGGTAGATCTGCCTGATCTGCTCCCCACTCTGTTTCTGGTGAATCCTCTCATCGCCCTGCACCTCTGGCCTACACCCCAATTCTTATATGCATAAATAAATAAATATAAATCTTTTAAAAATGAATAAAGTAAAAGTATCATATTTTGGAAATATTTTTTTATGAACGAACAGGAAGTTGGGGTAAACTTGGAAGAGAAATGCTTGGAAGTTGATATCTGTTTCTTGTCATTTGTTGACTTCCTAGTCACATTCCTTTATTCACAGAAGATTTTGAAACCCTGATTGTGGTCTTTTTTTCCCATCCCAATTCATACTGTCAACTTGGGTAAAGTAAATATTGCTGTGAAAGATTCACCCAGCACTTGACCTTGGATTTCAGTGGACTCATTTTGTCAATTATCTTTAATTATTCCACTTTTCTATTTTGGGAGGTGCTCTATTTTTTGTAGCTATCAAGAGCGAAGTCACTTATGCAAACTTAACCTCCAGTACAGTCATATTGGTCATATCTTTTGACCTGAATCTCATGAACCTCTTGACTGTGCATCTTTGACTTGATGGAAACGTCCAGGCTTTGAAGACTTCCATTTTCTGCCGCTGCAGCCTGTTTTATCTCCTCTATTCAACTCCGTTTGTTCATCTTCATTACCCTTCTTGGAATATATTAAACATCTTTACTCATTTGTCCTTTGGATACACCATGAAAACTCCAAGCCCTAGATCAGTTCACCCATCTGCCTACCTCATTCCTATACATCAGCTGATTAGTCCCACTAGATGAACATTACATTGTTGTATAAATTCATATCTTCCAACAAAAATGGGCCTAGTACATTCTCCTAGAAATCTTTTTTCATTCCCTATTTTCTGCTCATTCTCACAATAGTTTATCCCTCAACCCATTTCTCCCTCCACAAGAAGCTAGCATTATAGCTTTATTTCATAGAGAAAGTTAGGGTCATTAACCATGATCTCATAAATGTTTGCCTTTATACTACTTATTTCTGACCTCATACTCATCTCCTCATGTTGTCCCAAGGAAATATTTTTCTTTTCTTTAAAACTCCCCATCTGTTCTTTGTCCTCTACCCACTTTCCTTCAAGTCTTTCTTTTAGTCTACTGAATTTGTATTTTTAATATATTTTTTCTTGGATTATAAAAGTAATATATAGCCATTATAGAAAAATTAGGAATGAAAGTTTAAAAAAGTAAACGTGTTGGTCGCTGTCTCTTTCTCTGTACAAAAAAATTTTTGATTTGGTATAGTCTCAGTTGTTTATTTTTGAAAAAATAAACAAGGATATTAAAAAAATAAAATGTGATTCATAATTCTATCACCATAATGCTATTACCAAGAATTAGCAATTTTATACATTGGCATCAGTGTGTATGTTCATAAACTTTGTAGTTCATGACATACTATATAATAAATGAACATTTTCTCATGTCATTATTCTTCAAAGATATGATTTTACCAGATTGGTTATGTGGCATATTATTATATAAAATAGTTTAGCATTTTTTCTACAATTGGCAAGTTATGTGTTCATTTTTTCATAATTACAAGAAAATTATACTGAATATTTTTCAGCTTTACTGAAATATTATTGACACATAACATTATATAAGTTAAGATGTGTTGATTTGATACATTGATTTTTTTACAAAATGATTAGCACAGTAGGTGTTAATACCTCTATCACCTCACATAGTTATCACTTCATTTTTGTGGTTAGAGCATTTCACATTTACTCTTTTAGTAATTATATTATTAATTATAATTACCATGTTATACATAAGATCCCCAAAACTTATCTTCTAATTGGAAGATTGTACCCTTTGATCAACATCTCTGCATTTCCGCATGGTTATCAATCCCTGGTAACTTCCATTCTACCCTCTGTATATTTAACTTCTTTAGATTCCACATGTGAATATTTAACTTCTTTAGATTCCACATATAGTATCTATCTTTCCCTGCCTAACTTAATTTAACATAATGCCCTCAAGATCCATCCTTGCTGTTGCATATGGCAGAATTTCTTGCTTTGTTATGGTTGAATAACACTCCATTGATTCCTCTGTGTGTGTGAGACACACAATTGAATATATTCTACATCCTCTTTATCCATTCATCTGTACATAGACATTTGGTTGCTTCTATATCTTGCATTTATAAATAATGCAGCAATAAATCTGAGAATGTAGGTATCTCTTTGATAGTCTATTTCCATTACCTTTTGATATATAGTCAGCAATGTGATTTTTTTTTATTTTATTTCTTTATTTCTTTATTTTTTAATAGAGGCATGCTTTATTTATTTATTTGTTTGTTTTGTTTGTTTTTGTTTATACATGCACTGGGTACAGTCAGAAGCGCTCACCAGAGCCAGAGCAAGGAGCAGAGCAGGCAGAAGGACCGAAATACACTGCCGAGGGGAGCAGTGGGAGGCAGGAGAGGTCTGCGCACCTTGTGGGACCCTCCTCCGGTGGCCTGGGAGCAGCCAGGGATCAAACCAGTGCTACAGAGGCTGCAGGCAGCTTCGCAACCCAGCGCTCAACCGCTGAGCCACCGGGGAGGCCCAGCAATGTGATTGTTGGATCATATGTAATGCTATTGTTAATTTTTAAAAAATAATTATTTATTTATTTATTTATTTATTTATTTATTTATTTATTTATTTATTTATTTTTTGTGGGACCCTCGCCGGCAGCCGGGTAAC
This sequence comes from Talpa occidentalis, assembly GCF_014898055.3. NCBI lineage: Eukaryota > Metazoa > Chordata > Mammalia > Eulipotyphla > Talpidae > Talpa > Talpa occidentalis. The sequence goes on from NW_023601212.1 coordinate 63,266,433, forward strand.
GAACTGGTGCTGCAGAGGCTGCAGGCAGCCTCGCAGCCCAGCGCTCAACCGCTGCGCCACCAGGGGAGGCCCATTTTTTAAATATTTATTTATGTATACAAGAACTGGGGTACAGGCCAGACTTGTTGGGGGTGAGAGGATTCACCAGAGACAGAGTGGGGAACAGAACAGGCAGATTGACCCAAGTACACTGCTGAGGGGAGCAGTGGGTGAGTCAGGAGAGGTCTGCTTAGCCATGTGGGTTGTTCCCTGGGGGTTGAGCTGGTGCTACAGAGGCTGTGGATTGCTTCATAGTGTGGTGCTTAACTCCTTGTGCCACCAGGGAGGCCCCCCCATTGTGAATTTTTAAAGGGACCTCCAACTGTTTTCCATAGTGTCTATCACTTTACATTCTCACCAACAATTCACAATTTTTTTTTTTTTTTGCATTTCCTTGCCAATGCTTATCTCATTGTTTTGATGATAGCCACTGCAACCAATGTGAGGTTATGTCTCATGATTTGATTTGCGTATTCCTGGTATATGTTACCATACCCATCACCAAGCACCCACATTCCTCCACCAAAGCCCTTTGAGCTCTCTCCACACTTGACTCTGTACCTTCTTCCTTCCCCCTCCGGTGTTCTCAATTGTACAATCATATTTCTAGAGTTTGGCTTTTTGGCTTGGTTTTGTCTGACCCTTTGTTTTGTTTTTCTACATTCCATATATGAGTAAAACCAGTGGTCTTTATCTTTAACCCATTTCAAATTAAAATTTGTGAGTGGTGTAAAATAGGAATTCAATTTCATTCTTCTGCATGTGATTATCCTGTTCCCCAACACCATTTATTGAAGACACTATCCTTCCCCATTGTGTTTTCTTGGCTCCTTTGTCAAATATGAATCATTTGTATATGCTAGTGTTCTAGATTTGTTCCTTTATTCTATGTATCTATTTTTATGCCAATACAATATTGTTTTGATTACAATGGCTTTGCAGTAGAATTTGAAGTCAGAAAGTATGATGACTCCAACTTTATTCTTTACTGTCAGAATTACCTTGTCTATTTGGAGTCTTTTGTAGTTCCATGCAAATTTTGCTTTTTCTTTTTTGTTTCTGTGAAAAATACTATTGGGATTTTGATAGGAATTGTGCTGAATCTATATATTAGTTTGGGTAATAGAAGCATTTCAATTTTGATTCTTCTGACCCATGAACATGGGATATCTTTACATATTCAGTTTCTGCATCAAAGTCTAATCAAGTTGCATTTCTTATGGTTCTATTCATTCAGATGATGTTCACCTTTTTGGTGAGATTTATCCTCAGTATTTTGTTGCTTTTTGATGTTACTTTGAATAATATTGTTGTTTCTTTCTTTTTTTTTTGTCATAATCTGGGGTGCAGCCCAAGGTGTGGGGGAAGTGAATGGACTCACCAGAGACAGAGTGAGGAGCAAATCAGGCAGATTTACTGAAATACACTGCTAAGGGGAGCAGTGGGCAAGACAGGAGAGGTCTGCTACTACATATGTGGGTCAGCTCTAGGACTGGGGATTGAACTTAGGCTGTAGCATGCTGAGATTTAACCCCTAGGCCACCCAGGAGGCCCTTGCTTCTTTTTCAGACATATAGTAGTTACTGGATAGAAATGCAACTGATTTCTCTGTTAACTTTTTATTCTACAACTTTACTGAATTAATTGATTAATTCTAGCAGTTTTTAGGATTTTCTATACATCAAAACATATGACCTGAAAAAAAAAAATTGTTTTTCTTCTGTTCTGTTCAGATGCATTTTGTTTCTTTTTCCTATTTCTTTGCTCTGGCTAGGATGACCTTTACTATGTTAAATAAGATTGGTTAGATTGAGTACCCTTGTTTTGTTCCTTCTGTAAAGGTAAAAGCTTTCAAACTTTTGCCATTGAGTATGATATTAGCTACAGGCTCACCAGAATATAGTTTTAATTATATTGAGATACATTCCTTTTATACTCAACTTATTGGGAATTTTTATCATAAAGTGTGTTGTATTTTGTCAAATACTTTTCCCCATTTTTTGAGATGATCATAAGATTTTTTTTCATTATATTAATAGGTTGTATCAATTTTGTTGACTGTTGCAGGTTGAACCACTCTTGCATCTGCTGTATAGATCCCATGTGATAATGGTGTGTGATTCTTTTAATGTGCTGCTGAATTCAGTTTACTAATTTATTGAACTTTTTTTTTGCATTTTTATTCACTGTGGATATTTTTTGTATCCCTGTAGTTTTTTTTTTTTTTCCCCCTCCCCATATAGTGTCATTATCTGGCTTTTATATTAGAGTATTTCTGGCCCCACAAAATGAGTTTGGGTATGTTCCCTCCTTTACAGTTTTGGGAGCAGTTTGAGAAGATTTGGTATTCTTTAAATATTTGGTAGATTTTACCATGGAAACCATCTGGTTATGGACTTTTCTTTATTGGGGAATTTTTGATTAGTGTGTAGATTACTTTGCTTGTTATCATTCTGTTTAGATTTCTCTTCATAACTCAGTCTTGGCAGATTATATGTGTCTGGGAATTTTTCCATTTCTTATAGTTTTCCCAGTTTGTTGGCATATTGTGTATAATAGTTTCTTATAATTGATTATGTTTGTCTGTGGTATTAATAGTACTGTCTGCTTTCATTTCTCATTTTAATTGAGGCTTGTCTTTAGTCTAGCTAAATGTTAACTTTATCATTAAAAAACACCTCTGGGTTTCTTTGATCTTTTCTATTTGGATAGTTACAGACATTTTAACAGTTTTCAATATTTGCAACTCCATTTGCCCTACTCTGATATTTGTTATTTATTTCCTTCTGCTAAATTTGGGCTTAGTTTGTTCTTTTTCTAGTTGAAGTAAAAAAGTAGCTTATTTGTTTGAGCTAATGTAGAATTTTGTCTAAAATTCTAAAAACTACTCTAAAACTACATCTAAAAACTACTTTTGCTGCATCTCAAATGTTTTGGTTTATATATTTTCCTATGTAGAAGAGCTCCTATAAACATTTATTATAGAAGAGGTCTAGCAGTGGTTAACTCCTTCAGCTTTTGTTTAATTGAGAAAGTCTTTATTTTTCTATCATACTTGAAAGATAGTTTTGCATGATAGAATTACCTGTCATTTTAACCTCTAGGGTTTTATGCCGGATTCTGTGGTTTTATAAATTAAATAATTCTTAGCTGCCTTAATTGTATATTGTTTTCAGTTAACTTAGGCCTACTATTTTTATTTCAGTGAGTTAGTGAATTTGTAAATACAGAATCCATGAATACTAAGGACTGACTATTTACAGATAGGGGGCCTGGGATTGGATCCTAAGGTTCTTTTATCCCATAGTTCACTTTTGAAGTTCTCAGAAGATAAGTAGAATTGCTGGTTCAATTCTTCAGCAGATATGCTTTTGCATACAAGAAATTAGCTTGCTACTATGGATGTCCATGTGCTCACACCACCAGTCAATATGTGCCACCAAGGGAATAAATGTATAGTGTTGGGTAACTGAGAAAGCCTGTCAACTGTAGATCAGTTAACAGAATTTCCACAGTGTATTTGTATATATTTTCTTTCAATAAAATTTTGTAACCTTAATAAGACAACTCTATTGGCAAACAGTTGAAATAATTTTAACTTGAACTTCTGACCAGGATGAATCTCTTTTGGCCAGGGCTAACCAGTCCTATAGATATCTTTGGGCATTCTACCAGCTAAACAGTGCTCATTATTTCCCTTCTTTTAATATTTGACATATTGAAAGATTAGTTGGCTATCACTCCATACTTGAAGAAGACAAAAAAGAAGGGGGAAAAAATGTGATGGGAAAAATTTACGAGAAAGATGCTTATTAGCTAGGGGAATGTTTTCCCTTTTTAAGTAGGGAAATGCTTGTTAAAACAAAATAATATAATTTTCTTAATCCTGTGGGATATGTAAAATTTAAAAGGAGATAAAACCCAGTGTTGGCAACTACATGGTGAAAAAGACACTCTAGTCTATAGTACTATAAGATTTATTTTTTTCATTCTTAAACAGATGATCCTTATTCACAGTAGTTATGTTCTACCATGAACACTGAATTAGTGACTACTAAGATATTTCCCCTAAGGGAAAATGCAGAGAATGAAATTGAATCCCTATTTTACACCACTCACAAATATTAACTTGAAATGGGTTAAAGATAAAGACCACTGGTTTCACTCATATATAACACCTCATTTTATGTGTTTTTTTTTTAAGATTTTAATTTTTTTATTTATACAAGAGCAGGGGTACAGGCCATATGTGCGGGAGGGTGAGAGGATTCACCAGAGATAGAGCGGGGAAACAGAACAGGCAGACTGATGAAATACACTGCTGAGGGGAGCAGTGGGTGAGACAGGAAAGGTCTGCTCACCATGTGGGGTGCTCCGAGCCTGGTGGAGATCGAACTGGCACTGCAGAGGCTACAGACAGCTTCACAGAGCTGCGCTCAACCGCCTGCGCCACCAGGGAGGCCCTTATGTGTTTCTGTTTAAACTTTTCTTTATAATGTTGATTCAGTAGCATTGAACTCATTTAACAGCACTATAACTCATGTTTGAATGACACATTACACACTTATTTTCTCTGTAAGGTACATCACAGCCTTCTTGCACTTAGGAACACCTGATAGCACCTCAGAACTTTATTTTTAATTGCGGTAACCTTGGTTTACAACCTTATTTTTGGTTTAGAAATATAGGATCTCCCCCTTCAGGTGTTGTTAGCACACCATAATCCTCACATAAATTATGTATAGTCTATTATCATAGTCCACTGTGCTTCCTCCTCACTTTGTTCTCACTGTCCTCCTACCATTCCCCTCTGGTAGCTTCAGTTCTACAGTCAGATTTCTAGGGTTCCTTATTAGTTGGCCTTATCTGACCCCTTATTTTGTTTCTCTATATTCTAAATACAAGTGACCCCCATCTGCTATTTGTCTTTCTCTTTCCTACTTATTTTGCTTAGTACAGTCCTCTCCAGTTCCATTCATGTCGTTACAACTGGCGAGAATTTATCTTTTTAATAGCTGCATAGTATTCCATCATGTATATATACCACATCTCATCTTTCGGATCCACTCATCTATTTTGAGGTACTTAGGATACTTCCATAGGTTGGATATTGTAAAGAGTGATGAAATGAATCCTAGAAGTGCTTATTTCCCTTCAAATAAGTGGGTTTTTTTTTTGGTACTCTTCAGGTAGATACTATGAGTGAAATAGCTGCATCATATGGTAGACCCATTTTTAATGTCTTGAGAAGCCTCTATACTGTTTTTCATAGGGTTTAGACCAGTCTACATTTCCATTAACAGTGTGGAAAGTTCCTTTTTATCCACATCCTTGTCAACACTTGTTTCTGGTCTTTTTACTAGGGTCATTCTCACAGGCATGGTATCACACTGTAATTTTGATTTGCAGCGACAATAAGTGATTATGAGCATTTTACATGTACCAATTGACCATCTGTGTGTCTTCCTTGGAAAAGTGTACATTTTGCTCTTTGGCCCATTTTTTGATTGTGTTATTTTCTTTTTCTTGAGTTTTATGAGTTCTTTTAAAAACTTGGATATGATCTATGTATGATATTGTGAAAAATAGACAACCACATGTAAAATAATAAAATGAGACCCATTATCTCTCACCATATACAAAACCAACACAAAATGGATAAAAGTTGTGGATGTAAGATCTGAAACCACAAAATACATAGAAAAGAGCATAGGAAAAAACACTCCGCAACATAGGCTCCAGAGATGTTTTTGCAGATTTGTCTCCAACAGCCAGGAAAATAAAGAAAATACAAATAGTTGGTACTCCATCAAACAAAAAAGCTTGTGCACAGCAAAAAACTGCCCCTAAAACAAAAAGACACCCCATTGAATGGGAGAAAATGTTTGTACACTTTAGCACTCAGCACTTTTAAACAGTGAAATCATCAACAAGAAGCACAAAAGTGTGAAAGTGTGGGGCTAAGTAGACTAGCTTATATCAGTAGTTTGAGAACTGGAACAAGAAAGCAGAGTGTAGCAAGGTTTACCTCAACTGAGAACTTCCATGACCCATGATGCAAATTTTTGATAGTGTGTGCATTTTCATAAATGACAAATTGCTGTAAGTATTCATTTGGGGTTTGTCAGGATGTTATTTATTAATCTTAAAATCTAAGCCCTTACCCCTTGCAGCAGGTAGATTTGGGAGGCTTGACTAGATAAAAGAAAACGATAAGGTTGCTATGGGACCCAGGCCTTAAGGCTGATCATTTTGACCCTGAATGCAGAAGTGGAGCCAGAACTTGCCTGTGTCAAAGATCAATGCCCAAGACCAGACATTCCAGCACTAAATGGCCCAAACTGACTCCCCAGTCATGAAAAGCCCCTGAAACAGCATATAAAAGGGATCCCCAAATCCTTCTTCCCAGGCAGACCTATCCTGGCTCAACTCATCACTTCTCTTAGCATTGTCTATTTCAATAAATCCCTCTTTTCTGTTCTGTTTCTGGTGAATTCTTCCCTCTAACCCCCCCTTCTGCCTCACCCTAATTTCCTCCCCCCACAACAGGAGTCACAAATAACTATTAATGGGCTTCTCTGGTAGACTAGGGGTTAAGTCTCAGCTCTCTCAAGGCTATGGCCTGAGTTTAATCCCTGGCCAGGGAGCTAATTCACATGTCTAGCCAGCCTTTTCTGCTACCCACTCTGTCTCTGGTGAGTCCTCTCCACCCACCCCCCCACCTCTGGTCTATACCCCAGTTCTTCTACACAAAACAAAAAAAAAAAAAAAACAAATACTAGTGAGCAAGTGAATTTGTAAGTACAGAATCCATGAATAATGAGTTACCTGTATTTTCTACATTTTTAAATAAATAGGAATGACTTTTATAAAGGGAAAATAGAGAATATAATTAGCTATCCCTGCCTAATAAAATATCCTGGCTAAAGAAAATATTTTTTCTTGAAGAATAGATGGCAGTTAGCTCAAAAAAGTACAAAATACATAGTAGAAAATTCTTATATTTCAGAATAACTATTTGTCTTGGATTTCTTTTGCCCTGAAACTTGTCAAGAATAATAACTGTAATTATAAAAAGATGAAGCAATGTGGCCTAATAAAAGAGTAATAGAAAAGCAGTTGTCTTTAATCTACAGAACAATGTAGTATTTTATAATTTTCCATGACAATTAAAGCTTTGTTCAAATATAATTTAACTGATTCAATAACATTATTTTCCTGAATATGCAGAAGATGTAATTCAAATTTATAAGTCAGATGTTCAGAATTTTACTTATGTTCTTCTGGTAATATATAGATTTTTCAACTAACTTAAAATGAAAATTTTTTTTATTAACAATTTTAAGGCCATTCCAACCTTAAGTATGAGAACTAGGATTCAAACCTTGTGTTGTTGCTTCTTAACTTTAGCCATTTCATTATAGTCTTCTACATATCTGAGAGATCCTGACCCAATATTACGAGGGCATAAAACATGTACAAATCGATGACTTCTGAAAATTAGATGCAATACTTTCTTCTCCATAAATTTTTAAAACTAGAGCTTGTGTACTATTTTTCTGAGTGATTTAGCTATTAAGCTGATACAAAAGCCATAAAGTGATAGTATTTGCCTCATATTACATAAGTCATAATCACATTATGGGTAGGTAGGCATAACCCCAATAAATTATTTAAAAATGAATTAAAGACAAAAGAAAAATTTATACCATCTCACTTTACCTTCTAAATATGACATATGGTCAGTTCAGAAGCAAAGCAATGCTTTCCCCTCTAAAGCCATTTTAAACTTCATTTTTGTACATAAACGATGAACCGTGTTTATACTGAATTCTTTTCCAAAGGGCTTTTGATATGTCCAGATTTTTCATAAACACTTATCCTCAGATGTGGTAATTACATTCTCTTGTAGCTACTGTGATAAACTATGACATTAAAATAAGAAAGGGAAACCAAGATGAAAATGCATACATTGTGCAAAAATGAAAAATGATGTAAAACTATATAAAATAAAAAAAAATAAAAAAAATATGTAAAAAAATATAAGAAAGGGATAACATGCGGTACTAGTCTCTCTGAACTTGTGATCTAGACAATGTATGGTAAATACATCCGAGTAGTAATGAAAGACAGTCCTGTGAGCTAGAGTGGGCTAGAAGTCTCATTTGGCCTGGAGCAAAGGGGAGGCCCCCTGGAGGTGAGAGAATCACTCAGAAGCTGTAGAGGGAATGACTGGGCTAGCTTAGCTGACAACTACTGAGTTGTGATTCTCTAGCAGTATCATGTTGCTCTCTGATTGTGGAACTTCTTTCCTCATCCCCTGCTTTTTCTTTTTCTCATTTTGTTTGTGATTGTAGCATGACTGAAAAAGTTTCTCATTGGTAGTCCTGGACAGTTCTTGTTTGGAACATTATACTTAGAATGTACTCTTTCATCATTATGGAAAAGGTATATTATGTTAAGAACTATGCATTTTTTTATTGCGGTAACAGTGATTTTTAATGCTCTATATGATTCAGAGGTATAGTTCACACTTCTTCAGGTGTGTTACCACACCCATATACAAAGTACACGTTATCTTCCACCACAGTCCATTGGGCCTTTCTCCCTCTGCTCTTCACTCCCCACCCACCCTTCTGGTAACCTCAATTCTACAGTCAAATTTCTAATGTTTGTTTTGGTTTAATTTCATCTGTTCCTTTGTTTTGTTTCTCTATATTCCACATGTGAATGAAATCATTCAGTATTTGTCTTTCTCCTCTGACTTGATTCGCTTAGCCTAACCCCCTCTAGTCTCATCCATGTTTTCACAGATGGAAAGATTTCATCCTTTTTTTAAATAGCTGAGTAGTATTTCATTGTGTATATCTACCACATCTTTCTAATCCACTTATCTGTTGTTGGGCGCTAAGGTTGTTTCTGGAAATTGACTATTGTAAAATAGTACTGTAATGAACATAGGAATGCATATCCCTTTGAATTAATGTTTTTCTAAAGAATAAAAATTTTTCATTTTGAAAGAATATGTAAACAAAAAAGTTAGGGTATAATTTTCTTCATGTGTGCACCAGTGGGCTTGACCCCACTTCTAATGTGGAATTGTTTTGTCACCTTGGTGTTTACTCTCTCCACACTTGGGAATCAAGCATTGCGACACTCTCTTTTCTGGAATAGAGACTTAAGTCTCATACTTCAGAAACAATAATTTGAACTAGATCATCTAGGTTTGTATGTGTATCTGTTTGTATATAGAATTGAAGATATTCATAATTATATATGTTGTGGAAGATATTCATATTGTCATAGTGTTGTGGAGAATAGAGAGGAGACTTAGTGAATAAAATTTCCAGAGATTGCCAAATATTCCATACAGACTGATGATAAACTAGAAATTAATTTTGCTTTTGTGATTTTTGTCTTCTTAACCTCCATTTTGTTGGCCTGGGATGTACTTTATTTCATTCAACTAAAATTATTGAATGTATTATGGGTGTGGGGTATTTAGCAGTGGGCATAATAGGCATTGTCTCTGTCCACGTAGCATTGATCTCTAGTGAAGAATATGACTATTAGACAAATGATTATATTAATATGTATGTTTTACAGCCATGTTAAGTGTTATAATAGAATGTGATACCTGTGAGAGAACTTATAACCAGAGGTGCTATCTTAGTTGAAGGGGAAGGATTCTAGAAGGATTCTCATTTATTCTGAAACCTAAAGGTTTGAGAATAGCTATGTGTAGAGGTTCTGCATCTGGGGAGAATATTACACATCCTGGGAATTTAAAGAAGTATAGTTTTGCTCCGGCTTAGAGTACAAGGAGGTGTATGAACTACAATGTGACTGAAGAGATTGTTTAAATCAGAAATTTGAAGGCCATATTAAGTCATTTGTGTTTATTCGAGAGCAATGAAATGTATAAATGGGGGATTGGTGTTAATTTAAAATAAAAACTTAATCATAATTACTGTGTAGAGAATTGGTTGGAGTAAAGTAATCCTGTCTAAGGATCATGTGACCCCAGGGTTATCACCATCGCTTGATGGTATCAGTAAAAGATTTTGAAATATATTTTGGAAGCAGAGCTGGCACAACTTGGGCATTTGAATATAGGCCTGTGCAGCTAGGTTATTTATCTACCATAGGTGAACAAATTTTTTGATGGAAGTGACTGTTACATTTTGGAAGAGATACAGAAATGGTGACTGAAACACCAAAGATGTTTAACATTAATTCTTGTTGCAAAGTTCTGCCAGAGATATTGAATTTAACTTTAGGTGTGTATAGTTTTTACTCTTAAAAATATGAAATAGAAATAGAAAAAAAATGCATTCAATCTTGAATTTAGACTATGTCACTTCAGCACCTATTAGTTTCACTAAATTTGGAGCCCTTTGGTCTTGAATGGAAAAGGTCTTGAGGGTATCTTATCTTTTTGTTGGGTTCTTAAAGTAGTCTGGCAAGAATGGGATCTTATCCAGCTCCTTCAGTGTAGATTTTAATTTTGAAGGTTTTTTTTGAATTCAAGTTTTGTAAAAACAAAAATGCCCTGCTGTAATCAGCAGATGTTGCATTTTTGTTAGTTCTGCTTTGAGAATTCAGCAGTGGGTGAAATCAGTTGATTAGGATCCAAAATCAGATGGACTATGAAAAAAAATTCTTTAAAACCTTACAGGGTTGAAATCTGACTAATATCTCCCCCCCAAACCTGTAACTCTATAGATATCTTTTTACTACTTTATCATCTCCTATAAATGAAATCCAAGTTTTTCAAGGTTAGATTCAGAAACTGGTTGGGAATGTTCCCACACAGGGCCTTGAAATCCTTCCTATTAATTGCCATAAGTTACTGCTAGGATTCATGACACAGAGAAATCATGTAATTTTGCACAGAATATAAATGAAATGTGATGAAATCATTAATGACAGTCTCTCTGGTTTCAAAGACACAAATGGTTAGCATGGAAATGTGCTTTTTCAGTAAGAGTTCACTGCCATCTTAGTTTAAGTATGGCTATGTATATAGACATTGGAAAAGTTTACTAATAACACCATTTTTCCTTTGTTATAAGCACACTTCAAGAGATATCTGAAGGTTACACACATGTTGAAGAGGTAATATGCACAGGAAAGTTGACTCAGCCTTTCTTTTATCTCATTCATTCAGTCATTCATTCAACCAACCAACCAAACTAGTGAACAAACAGTATTTACAAACCTTCTGGGTTTCTGATATTTATAGGCATTGGCAATGAAAACATGAACAGCATATGTTTCTCTGAGCCAGAGGAACTTATGTTCTAGTGGAAGAAAATAATTGTGTAATCAATAATGGCAATAAAATCTTATAATTTCCATGAAGGACATATGTATTAGATTTAAAAATCTGCTTATAATTGAATAAGATTGAGAGATACTGGGTTAAATGAAGTTAGGGACGCTTTTCTCCTGCTGGATTCTAGAACATTTCAAGTGCTAACATGCATTGTAAGTTCCAAAGAGGGCATCTGGTATGAAGTATTTTCCAACTTAGTTGCCAAAAGTTAGAGATGATAATCAGGATAAATTCCAAACCATAATTCTTTCTAAGCTGCCTGCAGGGACCATGTAGAGAACACAAAGAATTTTGAAACAAAGCTTTTACTTACTTCACAGGGGATTGAGAAAGATAAACAATTTACATGATTCTAAATCTCAAAATTGATTTTCTTTATTTCCAATTTATTCCTTTTGGTATTCTCCCTGCCCCCTGACATGAATCTACTCTGATTTTGAGGCGGCTTTACTTTCTTTTCAGTGTCCTACTGCTTGCTAAAGCTTCTGCATCCCGCAATTCTAACACACAAATGTTTGCATTGTTAGGTCCATACTTAAAGAGTGAAAAGGATTATCCATAGTTAAAGGAATTTGGAAAAACTTTTATTTGCCCCCCATGCTGAGGGAATGAAAGGTACTTAATTTTTATTTTCTCCTTCTACCTTAGGTGTATTGAGACCGATCCTGGGGCAGGGATCTTATCTTGGTGTCTATAAACTCCTAATGTTTGGGGGAATAGAATGGAATAGTATGTGAATTTGAATGACAAAAAAAGTCCAAAGCACATATTTCTGTTCACTAATCTCTGACTGAGGATTAGAATTCTTGTGAATATGAGCAACAAAGCAAGGTAGTAGCTATCTCTTGACTTTGCAACCAATAGAAATCAAATATTTTCATATCACCTTACAGTTGTAGATATCTTAAAATATCATTTAGTCTGTTGTTAGATCTGGGTAAAGTACCTTGTATCACAACCCTAACAATATTTTCATAATTATTTTCAAAACAACTTGTTTGCTTATAAGCCTATTACATGCATTCAGAAACCTCTGGGAAAGATCCTTAGACTTTACCAAATTGCCCAAGAGTTCTTAAGCGCAAGGCAAAATTAAGATTCCTAATTCTAGAGGAAGATACAAACAGGTCAAAAAGGATCCCTTTTGGAGTTGGAAGTTGGAACACAAGGTAGCCCAAGGAAGCTTCTTCCATTTTATTACTTCCCCAGGGTGAATTTTCCCTACTCTCCCTGTGCTAAGACTTAGAGCCCATTCTTATTGTTCATTTTCTTATTACCTGACAACTTCTTAATCCATTCAATAAATATTTTGGGGGACCTATACTGTGCTGAGTGCTGTTCTAGATTCTGAGATACAGCAGCGAACAAAACAAGCATGAAAACTTGCTCTCCTGAGGTTACACACTAATGAAGGGACACAGACCAAAAGCAGAATCCAGAATAACAATGTGCAATGTGCCTAATGATAGTAAGTGGTTAGGGTAAGAGGGAGCAAGGAAGGATTTGCAGGTTTAAAATAGGACAGGGAAGCCTGCACTGAAAAGGTAACATAGGATACAACTTGAAGGAGGTGAAGACAAGAGACACTTAGCAATCCAGAGTGAAGGAACAGCAAGTGCCGATGCTGCAGTGTGCTTGGAGGTCGTGGAAGAAGCCAGGAAGCTTGTGTGTCTGGAGCAGAGTAACCAGAGCGACCACCAGGGGAGAAGAGCAGGAGGGGAGGTCAGATCAGTCAGGGACAGGAATGAAGCTGATGTGGAGCACTGCGTGCCACTGAAAGGGCTTTGGCTTTTGGTCTGAGTGAGCTGGAGTCACTGAAGAGTTTGAGGACCCACATGATCTGACATGTTCTACACTATCTCGATTGCTTCTATATAGATGAAGCTATGCAAGAACAGAAAAAAAGAAAATTTTTCACTGAGGTGTTCATCACTTCCTGACTAATTTACAGAATAACCAAACAAATCTGTTTACCTTCAGAATTATGCCCCCCTCTTCAGTACCCCATTTCTGGGTAATTTATTTTCATATAAATTTAATCATGTTATGCCCCTGCTTAAAATCATTCTATTACATCTAGTATTTACTGAGTAGTTGAAAGTTCTCAGCAAAAGTGAAATAATTCAGGTGGAGAAAGACAAACATTGTTTGATTTCACTTTTATGTAGTAAAGAAAAAACAAATGAATCAAACCAAACAAAACAAACTCAGATTATTAGAACAGTACAGTGGTTACCAGAGGGAAGGGGGAGCATAAATCAGGTAAAAGGGGTCAATTGTATAATGGTGGATGGGAACTAAACTTTTGATGGTGATCGTGATGAAGTGTATACAGATAGTGAAATACATTGGTCTTTGGATTGGCTGGTCTCCCTAGAGTTAGGAAGGCTTCAGATGTCAGAACATCAGCGTTAAAAGGCATGCCTAATATACTCTCCCAGTCATATGGCCTATGCTGCAAACACTTGTAAATGGCTTGCATTTTCTAACCGCTCCATGCTAAATTCCCTTACCCAATTCCTAGAGAAAAATAATTTCTTTCTTAATGGGATGATGTTCTTGGTGAAGTCTTCCCTGACTTTTCCAATAGACTTCTGACTCCCTGCCATGTTCATTCAATGTTGCTTATTACATTATATTGTAATTATTAGTTTACACTTCCTGTTCTCTGATCCCTCCTTCCCCCTCAGCGAACTTAGCCCTTGAGAATGGGGACTGCCATATTCCTCTGATTCTGTGGAGCCTGGCACGGTGCTTGGAGCACATAGTAGCTATTTAGTGTATATTTGTTGATTGAAATGAAAAATGCCTAAATGAATAAGTGAATGCATAAATTAATTCTATATCCATCATAACTGTAGGAAAAAATTCATCATTATTGAGATTTATTTTGTTTAACCTGAGGTTAGGCAAAAGTCCCCAAGTTTTCAGTTTTATCATTTATATGAAGTTGTCATGATTTATGCTATTCCTTCCAACAGTAAAACTCTGACTTTTTCTTGAAATTTCGGTGAATTATATCTTTTTCTTTTACCTGTAGATGGCTTGGAGGTGTAATATACAGTTTTAGAAGTTGCAACTCTGGGAAAATATGACACTTGTTTTTATTTTATGGCTACAGTAGGATCCAAGAAATATACCAAGGCCATTAAGGCCTTGAATTCTGTAATCTGAGTTCAAATCCCATTTATACCACTAGTAACTTTGCTCTTGGTCTCTCAAAACCTTAATTTCTTTATCTGTGATACAGAAATAATAATGATGCTATCTCATGGGATTATTATTATAGAGAATGAAATAATTCATGTAAACTCTCAGCACATAGGAAACACTTAAAATATTAGCTAACATTATCATTATTTCTGGTGTAATATGATTGTTACAATTATCACTTTTAATATTCTGCACTTTCACAGCATGGAACTGGTAGGGGTTTTAAGGACACAATGGCATTTTTGAGACATTGAGAACAGAAATAATGTGCATTTAATTAAACCATTTCCAAGTAGTATTTTATGTAAAGCAAAGTCAAAGAGCATTTCTCTTTTTTTTTTTAATACCCAGTAGACTGTCTGATAAATTATTTCAAAGAGGTTAAGAAAGAGGGAGAGTGAAGAAAGAGGAAGAATATCTTTGAAGTTTGCAAAAAAATGGAGCAAATTGTACACATTTGATGTTTAAAAAGCAGTACTGATATAGAAATCACACACAATACAACCCACTCATTTTGAAATGTACAGTTCATTGGTTTTAGTACATTCACACATATGTGTGACCATTCCCACAGTTGATTTTAAAACATTTGCATTATTTAAAAAATAAACTCATACTCTTTGCTATTACCTCCCTACCCCTGAACCCTAGGCCACCACTGACCTGCTTTCTGTTCAGAGTCCCCTATCTGGACATTTCTTGTATGGACTCATAATATGTGGCCTTTTGTGACTGGCTTCTTTCCTGTAATATAATGTTTTGAAGACTCATCCTTATTGTACTATGTCCTTCATTCCTTTTTATCTGCTAAATAATATTCTATTGCATGAATATACCACATTTTGTTTATCCATTTGTCAGTTAATGAACACTTGGGTTCTTTCCAACTTTCTGAGTAATGCTGCTATGAATATTCATGCAAGTTTTTGTATGAAATCTATGTTCTCAGTTCAATTGGATAATGCTTGGGATTAGTATTGCTCGAGCATAGATAATTCTATGTTAATCATTTGAAGACCCATGACGTCATTTTTCCAAAGCCATTTTGTGTTAGGGCTAGCAATACATGAGCATTCCCATTTCTCTATGTTCTTGTTATTATCTTGCTATTGTATTTGTAATTATCTGACATTCTGATGTTATTCCTCTCAGTGGTTTTGATAGCAAGCATCTTTGCATGTGCTTATTGGCCATTTGTAATCTTCCTTGGAGGAATTATTCAGTTCTTTGGCCTATTTTTTAATAGGGTCATTTGTCTTTATTATTGAGTTATAAGAGTCATATGTACATATATATATATGAATTCTTTATATATTTTAAATAAAGTCCATTACCAGATACATGTTGTACGTATTTTCTCCCATTGTGTGGATTGTCTTATTTATTTTTTCATAGTGTCCTTTGACACACAAAAGTTTTACATTTTGATAAATGTAAAACTGGCAGTCTGTTGTTTTCTTTTGGATGGTTTTGACACCCTTGTTAAAAACCAGTTGACAATAGATATGTGGGTTTATTTCTGGGCTCTCGGTTACTTTCCATCATTCTCTTTGTCCATCATTGTACCAGATAAACATTTGATTTGTAGACATTTCATTAAATTGTCTTATTTTTCTTTTAAATAATGTTGTCATCCAAGAAGACATATGCAGTTTTGTTTTTTCAGTTTTTAAGTACTACACAACTTTCTTTTATGATCATGGTGTGAACCAGACATGAGAAATAAATATTCATCAGAATTACATATTTGAATATGAATATAAATTCCAGGTATTACATAAGCCTGGAGTTTTTAAAGTATTAGTCATAGTTTTTATTTTGAGAAATAATATATTTTTCCCAAGTTCTTTTTCAATTTATAAAGCAATTAAATATATAGCACTTCACTTGGTCTTAACTAGTGAAATACAGCTATTGTTATTTACTCAACATTTGTTCCCCATTTTATCTATGAAGAACCTGGTGCATGAAAAAGGGCAGTGACCTGTCACTCATTCAGCTTAAGAATACAAAACCCTATCTGTATTCTGATTACTCCATCAGGCTGCTTAGTAGGATATGTTTACTCACTAGGTAATTTGCTCCCATTCACTTACCTTTGCAACATTACAAATTAATACCTCCATAAACCTGTAATGGATAAGTTGTTGAAACCACAAATGTTAAACCTTTCCATGCCAAGGCTTTATTGTGGAAGTATCCCAATGATTTTCCAAACTGTGTGTCCTTTCTAAAAACAATTCCCTCTTAATTACTGCTTTCATGTAGTCAATCACACACTAAGTACTTGTATATTAAGCAATGCTTGGACAGTGGATTTGCAGCAGAAAAAAACAAAAGACAAAAAATCCCTGCTCATAGAGTTTTTTTTCTCGTGGGGTGAAAGACAACAAACAAATAAAAGTATGTGCTGTGGAGAATAAGGCGGCAACAGGGGAGTCGGGGAGTTGTTTGAGAAGGACAGACCTACAGTGGACATGGCCTTAGTGAATGCTGCTCTACAAGGTCAAAAGCAATGGTAGTGCTTTAAGTGAACACTGCTCTCTGCAAGGCAAAAGACAAGTGAAGAATAACATGAAAAATGCATTATAGTTAGAATATTTCAAGGTAAGATTCTAATAGAAAACTTAGCTCATTTAAGCCTTTGGAGAACAACAAAAACAGTAACAAGGGCCTCCCTGGTGGCACAGGGGTTAAAGTCTCAGTGCTATCAAGCTATTGTAAGCCACTGTGGCATGAGTTTGGTCCCCGGCCAGGAAGCTAACCCACATGGTGCAGCAGACCTCTTTTGTCTCCCCCGCTGCTCCCCTCAGCAGTGTATTTCAGTAGGTCTGCCTGTTCTGCTCCCCACTCTGTCTTTCATGAATCCTTTCATTCTCCCTTCACCCCCGCACCTCTGGCCTAGACCCCAGTTCTATTTATTTATGCATACAAGAGCTGGTGTGCAGACCAGAGCTGGGGGAGTGTGGATAAGAGGATTCACCAAAGACAGAGTGGAGAGCAGAACAGGCGGCTCTACTAAAATAGACAGCTGAGGGCTGAGGGGTGTAGCGACGGAGACAGGAGAGGTTTGCTGCGCCATGTGGGTTAGCTCCCTGGCCAGGAATTGAACTCATGTTTCAATGGCTGGGAATAACTTGATAGCTCTGTATCTTTAACCCCTGTACCACCAGGGAGGCCCAATAAAATAAATCTTAAAACAAAAACAAAAAGTAACAGAATGCCATCCATGTGTCATTTATAACTTGCAGAAATCTGGGTTTGTACTTAGTTACTTCAGTTACATGGACTTGGTAGTACTTCTGCTTTTAGGTCTCATTCTAAGAGGTCTACCTTACTTATAACTCCCGTACCCTCCACACCCTGCCATTTACAGTTGCAACACCTTGATATTCTCCCTGCCCCATAGTTTCAATTGCTTATCCCACCCTATTTTGTTTTCCTTTTTTTTGTAAAAGGTATTAACTTCTAAATATACTGTCATTTATCTATGACCACATATATTTTTGTTTACCCCCATAGGGAAAAAGAATTAAATTTCTACCTTGCTTGGCTTAAGTGTTCATCTCATTGATCTCATTGTATTTCTTGTGGCTTCTATAGCTACTCTCTGACCCTGAACCTTTATTTTCTTTCATTCTAATTCTTGATTCCCTTCAAGGCAGAGTTTTTGGCTGCCCATTTTACAGATGAATGAAATTAAAGCTCAGAGAAGGTTTATTAAAAACCTTTTTTTAAGAAAGTATTTTTTTCTAAAAGACATCTTCCTGTTAGAAATTGAAGCCAGGATTTTAACACTGTTCTGCCCAGTTCCATTTAGATTTTTTTTTCTTATAACCCAGAAACTCAATAATATTATTTCTCCTAATTATGATTATAATTATGTAATAAGGAAAGAAACATTTTGAGTGTCCTCAAAGCATTGAAGAATATAATTATCCTGTGCAGTCTCTGGGTTCCCTGGCACAGTTTCTGTCTTGATAGTCATGCCAGCAAACATTTTACAGGTGAGAGTGGTATTATTCTAGACATCACTCTCAGCTGTACAAGTTCATGTCAGTAATCTTGGAATTGTCACCCAGAGAATTTTTCAAGATTTATTTATGCAAGAACTGGGGTATAGGCCAGGATGTGTGGGAGGGTGAGAGGATTCACCAGAGACAGTGGGGAACAGAACAGGCAGACTGGCGAAATACACTGCTGAGGGGAACAGTGGGTGAGACAGGAGAGAGGACTGCTGTGCCATGTGGGTTTCTCCCTGGCCGCCTGGGATCGAACCCACACTGCAGAGGATGCGGACAGCTTCACATTGCGGCGCTCAGCTGTCTATGCCACCAGGGAGGCCCGAGAAGTTTTTTTTTTTTTTTTTTTGAAGACTCCTGACTGTGTACCTTTTTGGATTTGGCACTTTTCCTGACTCTCCTAGAATTATGAATTTCATTTTCCCTGCCAGGTTTTTGTCTTTGCTTGCACCTCTGGTCTGAGCATCCCTCATCTTGGCTAAGAACTGTATCCTTTCACTTCTCCCACCTCAACTGCTTGTCCCTTCCCCTTTATCCCAGGGGTGCCACCATGATCCCTAGGGAAAATGGGAATTTTTAATAGCTCTTTTCTTTTTTTCTTAATGTCTTTTTTCTTTTTGTGTGTGCTGTACTTTGCAGTTTCACTGATTTCTGTTTCTCCTTTCTTTATGTCAGCATTGTTTATCTCACCAATTTCCAGTAGGTCTGAGTGGCTCTCATTAAAGTCTTTCTTTCCTAAACATATTCCTCTCTAGCAATTCTTCCACCTCTCTGGCTGCATTAACTTTGTCTACCAAATGACAGTTTCCTTTCAGATCACTTAGTTTACCATTTTACCCTTCTTTCTTCTTTCCATTTTCTTTTTATTCATAGAGAGGATCATTTGTTATGAATATCTTGAAAAATAGCCATATCCCAATCAGACACGTCCCCATCACAGACAGGAGGGGATAGAGTTTCCCCAAAGCCATGCACGCTGGAGATGGGTACAGCCACCAGCTGGAGCTGCTAACATTTTAAAATCCCTAGAGGCTGCAGCAATACACGCCAAGCCTTATCTCCCTAAAGCACACGGGCAGCTCCTTAGTTTCAAATGTCAGCCTCTAGTGACATTACTTAAAGACAGCAGGCTTTGTGTGAAGGTGGAAAGAAAATATTTTTTAAACCTTCCCAAGCCCCTGGAGAATTACCATTTTTGGGCATGAAAGATCCTGCCATCTTACTAGTTCGTCAATAGGTAAAAGCCACTGACATTAGTGCCAGATTTGAGCCCAGGATCGGTTTCAGTTGGCATGAATAGCACTGAGCCATGGTGTTCTCAGGATGTTATTACATTTTATTTATAGCTCAGTAAGACAGTCCTACCACTGGCAAAGTCAAAGAATGGGACTTAGGGGGCCCTTAAATGTAGCCATGCAGACAGGGCCACACTTTTACCTTTGGATATTTGTTTTTGGTTGATGACACTGTACAGCAAAAACAATAATCATCACTCCACTGTAGTAAGTACAGACATCATATTTATAAAGGCACATAATTAAAATACTATCTCAGTACATATAACTTAGGAATTGAATCTTTTTCTTTTTGAAGATTTATTTGTTTATGCATGCAAGAGCTGTGGTACAGGTCAGAGGTGAGGGGAATGGGGGGAGAGGATTCACCAGAGACAGAGTGGGGAACAGAATAGGTGGACAGACTGAAATATACTGCTGAGGGGAGCAGTGGGCAAGACAGGAGAAGTCTGCTGTGCCATGTGGGTAGCTCCCTGGCTGGCTGGGGATCGAACTCATGCTGCAGAGGCTGTGGATAGCTTCATAGTGCTGTGCTTTAACCCCTTGTGCCACCAGGGAGGCCCAGGAATTGACTTTAAATTATAAAAGAACTCTATCCTTAATAAAATTCTTTCCAGTAGTCAAAAGGCAGCAAAACCTACATTTCATATAAAAAGTGTATAAATACATGTTTGTAGATAAAACAGCCTGCCCTCACTCATAGAAAGTAGTACATTTCAGAATGAACCAATGTGATCTTTCGAGATTCCTCATTCCATGATCTGAAGCACTGCTACCTGATGGATATGCTATTTTCATGTCTCTGTAACTGTTATTTAGACTAGATTCTCTCCAACCTTACTCATTCTCCAGGGTGCTAGTGAGTGAAATTGCTAGAGAGCAAATTTATGCAAAGGTGGGTTGAATATACCACAAACCCCATTTCTTCTAAGCATTGTCCTCCCTCTTAGTCCCCACTCACTGCTCCAACTCTGAGTGACTTTTTGTCTTCCTTTAAACCCCTGTACCATTGGATTGCTTACATTTGTCACCTGGAAATTATGTGTCCCTTTTATCCTTTATGCTTGTTCCTCACCTCCCTGGATACCAATTTGAGAGCCTGTGTTACACATTTTTTGCTATATCTAGTACTGGAAAAATGCTCAAATGCAGTGATTTTCCAACTTCTATGTAAATAGGAAAGCCAGGGGATCTTATTGAATTGTACACTATGACTCAGTGGGTCTGAGTTTGTCATAAACATAGAATTTCAGAGTCTACCTCATATGCATACTACAAACCCTAGAAAATCTTTCCTTCCCTTTTTTGATGATACTCAAAAGTGGATCATTAGAAATTAATCAGCAAGCAGTGAATCCAAGTCCTCAAACTTTAATTGCTATCTAGAAACCCATCTTTATCCTCCAATAGAGGATGCATTAAAAGTAACCCTAGGAGATTATACTTACATCAAACTTTGGTCTCCAAAGGATACCTTTAGAATGTCCAAATAGGGATTGTTTTTTTTCTGGTGGTTTTGGTACCAAATGTTATTTGATATGAGTCTGCCAGGCCTACACTTTCTTTATAGATTATCTGTCCCCAGGCCCCAAGGCTACTTCAGTCCAGTTCCTCACAAGTGAAATCAGGCCAACTAAACAAAGACATCTCTGTTCTGCCAGGAGTGAAATGAACGATTTTTAAACAATTTTTTTTATTGTTTGTTTTCAATTACTGAAGTAGTTCATATTTATTATCTCTATCTCCTCCTTGACCAAATAAAAATAAGGAAAGTCCTGGAAAAGAACTAATACCCTTGAACTTACTGCCACTCACCATTATCAAAACATTGTCTTACAGAAGAATACATATGAGGATTATTTTGAGGAAATACAAACACAATACCTCCTTTCTCTTACGATTCTACTCCATCCCAATGCTACACCAAGATGTGGAATGGAATCATTCTGATTTATCATGTAATTATTGTACATTCTAGGCTTTCCACCTGAATTTGTGTAGTCTGAGTTGCAATTCTTTGATCCCAAATAAACGTGCTTTGCCTTTTTAATTGCCTCCTGAATTTTGGACTGATAGGGCAAGCAATACAAATCAGTCTTTTTGTTATTTGTTTTTTGAAAGCTGGCTAAATAAAATAATGTCTAGAATATCACTGGCCATTTACTTGTCTGACTACTTAAACTAAAATAGGGTAAAAATATAGACCTCTTAGAATAAAAATAGCGTGTCTTATTAATTATTATTTTAGACCTCTTAAAAATATAGCGTCTTATTAATCTTTATTTTGTTATCTCTAATACCACCAGTATTTTATATGTTATGGATATCAATAGATAATTATTGAATAAATAGTGAACCAGATTAACAAATAAGATTGACAGATTAGTGACCAATTGGCTGTGGGTAATAATCGAAATCGGTAGAAATAACCCTAGATTGTCTAGCTTCAAAATTTGGGAAATGATGCCACTAGGAAACAAAGAAGAGATATTGAATTGGGACAAGGGTGAGGAGGGGAGAATAGCAGGGGAAGATAATTGTTTTGGGATATGTGTCTGAGGTATTAGTGGAAGACAAGGATTAGAGATGGCCAGCATTCATTCCAATTACTATTGACTGACAGCTTTGAAATGACTTTTTCTATGATTTTCTAAAATACTCAACTATTCAGACCAGTTGAAGTTCAAAGTTATCATTTATCAAAAAAAAAAAATTCCATATTCCAACAATATGAGAAAATTGAATTTCTATATTGCATTTTGAATACTGCTTTGGCAAGAAAAAGCAGAGATCAGATAGTCTAGGAGAGAGTGACTGAGGAAATGGAATGTTTTCTTAACACCATAAATTTTGTTTCAAAATGATAGTCACAGTTTACAATGCCATAAGCAAGAGAAAATGGATTTCAGAAGAGGATAAAGCTACCATTTAGAATGTAACACCTGGAGAAAAGTGATCTTTTAAAAAAAAGTTTTTATAAAGACCAAAGATAAGGAAAAATATCAATTTTTATAATAAAGACTTGAAGCAAACAAGATACTTCTGATGGTAGCATTTTAATATGAATTATCAAGGTAATGGGGCATTCTGATTTATTAAATGTTCTATTTAATAGAATAATTCAGAATATTCTGTACACAAATGAGCATTTAAATTTAATCAAGAAAATATGCTTGTCATTGTATACAATGCTGACTTATTTATTCTTGCCTTTATAAATTAGGCTCTTGCCTCAAGAACATATAAAAGAATGTGAGTTATTGTATTGCAGAGTATATATTTTAAAGTATATATTTTAATTAGAGAAGTTCAACAGATAAGATGAAAGATCATTTATTGTAATGTTGTCTCTAATTTTAGAGTGAGTTGATCTTTTCTACACTATGGATTTTCACCAAAGATTCAGTAGGGATTTAGGTGTGTTTTAGTATCCTAACTGGAAAAGTTGCTTACAAGCATGCATTTATAAATCTAATGTCATTCAGGTGGATTGCTCCCATCTCATTTTATGTTAGCCACATGATGTTTTATGTCTATGATGAAACAGTAATATTCTCTTATATCTTAAATCAAGGTCACAGAGCAAGTCACTTTCAGAGCTTGGGATTTGTGTTTGAACTTCTTGATTCCGTTCTCAGACAGGTGGACCCGAGTTTGAGAAATTCTGAAACAAAATCACCAACTCACAAAATAGATAAATTTAGTGGTCATTGCTTGCATTTTAAAGGGATTTTCTTCAGGGTTCCTTAAAATTGGATGGTCTAGAGAGTGTAATATGGCCCAAGAGGCCTGTACTATTTGTAATCCCAAGGCCTCTATCAATAATTTGGTTAATGAAGTATATAAATTTGACATGTTTATCATTTATTCACTCTTGCACTGAATAATACAGTGATTCAGTGACTATTTTGTGAGCATTCTCTGTATTGGACTTGCAAAGATTGTACTCCTTGTTCTTAAGGAGTTTACAGATTACAAGAGTGAAGGAGATGTATAAAAAAGTCAATGGAATCAATTGTGATGGTAACCACTATAGTTTAAATAAGATAAAGGGGGCCTCCCTGGTGGCACAGACCGTTGAGCAGCGCTGTGAAGCAATCCACAGCCTCTGCAGCATGAGTTCAATTCCCGGCTGACCAGCGAGAAACCCACATGGCGCAGCAGACCTCTCCTGTCTCGCCTGCTGCTCCCCTCTGCCTGTTCTGTTCCCCATTCTGTCTCTGGTGAGCCCTCTCACTCCCTGCATCTCTGGCCTGTACCCCAGCTCTTATATGCATAAATAAATAAATCTTTAAAAAAAATAGAAAAAGAAAAATACTGGATGGTCTCACTCATAGCAGGAATCCAGAAAACTTAAATAAGGGACCAGGAAAATGAATAACTATAAGAAAGTGAAAATCAAAATCAACAAAAAACTATGAACCAGAGACACTTTTTGGGGGGTGGGGGGTGGGAGGGGAGGGATTGGGGTCAGAATGGGGGGTTTGCAATTGTATGGGGGAATATAAAAATAAAATTTATTATTTAAAAAAAAATAAGAAACGTGGTGATAGAGCTAAAAAGTTGAGAAACAATGCTATGCTTAAGAAAAACAATCCATGTGACTTCATGATAGATCAGATGTGAGGCAGAGAGGTCTTGGGATGACTCCCAAACTTTAACTCAGGTAATTTGGTTAAATGGTGGTGTTATTCACAAAAAGAAGGAATTTAGGGGCTTGGGGGGGGGGGCGTGGGGGAAGATAATGAGATTAGTTTTGAGCAAGTTGAGTGTAAGAGTTCTATGGAACAACTGACTGAAGTTAAGCAGTTGTTTGAGTCTGAAACTCAGGGAACAAATTGGGCCTCTTTGGGGATTCAGGATTCTTCTGAAGAGATGTGATTAGTAGTGAATGAGATTGCCTTGGGAGAGCCAGAAGACAAAAAGAGAGCAAAGAGGGAACTCTAGGCAGGGGGATGGTTTAAATGAAGGAGCCTGAGGAGGATCAGTCAGGAGAAGAACCTGCACCATGATATCCTTTGGGCTGAGCACAGGGAGGGCTTCAGGAGTCAGGGAATGGCTCGGAGTGCTAAATGGTAAACACAGGTCACAAATAGAGAGAGTCTGTGACCTATTAGAAGATTACTGGTGTTCTTTGTGAAAGCAGGTTCGGTAAAGTTGTGAGGCAGAAGCATAGAGAATAAATGGAAGTAGAGGTTATTAAGATTTGTACAAGGGGCAGGGAAGAGATAGACAGCAAAGTTGTTTATTTTTTAATGATGGGAGAGACACCAATATCTTAACAGGTTGCAGAAAAGAAGTTAATGGAAAGAAAAAGATCGAAAATATCAGAGAATGGGAATTATAGTGACCAAGAGATAGGAGGATTAACTATTATTTTTTTAATAGAGGCATGTTTATTTATTTATTTGTTTGTTTTGTTTATACATGCACTGGGTACAGTCAGAAGCGCGGGAGGGTGAGAGAATTCACCAGAGCCAGAGCGGGGAGCAGAGCAGGCAGAAGGACTGAAGTACACTGCTGAGGGGAGCAGCGGGCGGCAGGAGAGGTCTGCGCGCCATGTGGGACCCTCCTCTGGTGGCCGGGGAGCAGCCAGAGATCCAACCGGCACTGCAGAGGTTGCGGGCAGCTTCGCAACCCAGCACTCAACCGCTGCGCCACTGGGGAGGCCCAGGAGGATTAACTATTAAAAGAAGAAACACTTCTTTGAAGGGAAGTTGAGGAAGAGCAGATACAGATACATATATATATTTTTTAAAAATAGGTTTTTATTTTATTTTTTCTGCCCTGCAGGTAGCAAAAGTTGTCTGCTCAGAGAAAACACTTAAATTAGATAGAGTGAACATTTTCAATGCCAACTGTAGAGGAGTAGTGGGTAATGAATATTACTGAATGACAGATAAGATAGATAGGATTATAGATGATGTTAAGAATTTTGGATCTTCTCTTAAGAAGGAAAGCATTAGGGTCCGAGGGAGGGATGTGGTATGATTCAGCTTATGCTTTATAAAGCTTACTCTGACTGCTTTGTGGAGAATATGTTTATCAGAGGCAGTGAATATAGGAGACTAGATAGACCAGAAAGAGTGAAATCTAGGAAACCAGTTGTCTAGGCAAGAGAATGTGGTGACGGAATGGATAAGGAAAGAAGTAGTCTGTTATGGGACTGTGTTTCAGCACTTGTACTGAGCACACTTGGCAATGAGTTGGGTGTTAGAGGGGTCAAGAATGGGGCCCAGCTATTTTCTTTTTTTTCTTTCTTTAGGGGAGTTTGAATATTGAGCCATAAACTTTCATCAGGAAAGTAGAGGAAGACTGTATAGCAATTCTTTATATCATCAGGATGGGGTTGACTGTGTACAGCAATGCTTTTTTGGAGAGAGACTGAGAAAGGTTAAATCTCCTATAATGAGGTGTTTGAAAAGTAGAAATCTACCCAAAAGTAATGCAAATTTTCTCCATACTAATGTTTATGCTGTTAGATTTTACTTAACTTGAGTCTTTGTGTTTATTAAAACATAAGGTGATTTTCATATAAGCGAGCAAAGAGATATCTCAGCTGTAAAAAAGAAGAACAAGGAGGACATCATTTTACATTTAAAATAAAACATCTGTGTCAAAAAAAGTTGATTTCAACCAGGGCCTGTTGTTGACTGATGCAGCAAACAGCTTGGTAAGAGGCAGTCTATTGAAGCTTAGTAGAAGACAGGAATGAATTGTAAGAATGTTTCACATAAAATCACATTTAATTATATCCCTCTTCATGTTCTATGAATTCACATGACTGCTAATTTCTACTCAATGAAAAGAGAGCTGAGGAGCCTATTGGAGTTCACAAGCCAAATGATTTAACGATTCCCCATATGTAAAGTTGGGTGGGCTCCAGAACTAATAAGATAAGTGAATTTACTGTGGATTTTCTGATGGCTCATCAGTGACACTAATGTATAAGTGCTGGAGTTGAGTTGTGCAGTTACTTTTTCTGAATCTATGCATAGGTTTTGGAAGGATCATTCGATTTTCAAAAGTAGCCTTTGGCTCTCCTTTCTGGTTTCCTTTCTTGCTTCCAATTCCTTCCAGTATTTTACTATCATGTTTTAGTTGTGAATTTGCCTATTTTTATTTCCAAAGCATATATAACAGCCACTGCATTAGTTAATATGAAGTTGTATGCAAATGGGAAAACTGTTTGAGGCCAGCTTTGGTGATTTATTGTTGAAGTATCAGGAAGCAAAGGGATGATTTAGCTTGTGCAGTTCAGTGTTACAGAACACATGAATATTTGCTGTTTTAATTGTGGTGGTTGCTGCATTGAACTTTGAAATTAAGCTCTACCCTTGTTACCTAATAAAATGAGGGCATCAGTTATAACACGATTTCCATTCTGTTTTGCAGCTATTTTAGAATTGCTTACGTCACTTATGCTAGTTCCTCTCTCATACACTTTTATATATTTATCTACATCACTACTAAAATGGTTATCCTATAATTTAAGGAAGCCTTTTTTTCCCTAAAATTTACCCAGAATTAGGCTATTGATCAAATGTGAGTATCCACTATATACCATTCATTATAGAAAGTTGTCTTTCTTTAAAATTCTATAATTGGTACATTTTACAAATCCTTTTCTAATTCAATTCACTTCTTAAGTGAAAGGTCATTTATTGTTCTTATATTTCTCTCCTTTATGTAGAGAACTGAAACAAAATAACTTTCTGTAGAAGCAGTTTGTTTTTTGTCTGGATATATTATATCAATCTGATAGACCTATTGCTCAATAAGCAACAACAATTAAAATATACACAAAGACACATCACCCAAAGCAGTGATAGTGAAGGCAAAGATAAACAGGTGGGACTACATCAAATTAAAGAGCTTCTGTATAGCAAAAGAGACAGTAACCAAAACAAAGAGACACCCCACCATTGGGAGAAAATTTTTGCACACAACGTTAATGATAAAGGACTGATCACAAAAATCTACAGAGCTGATGAGACTCAACAAAAACAAAGTAAATAACCCAGTGAAAAAATGGGCAGAAGAGCGAAAAAGAAACTTCTCCAAAAAGGAAATGCAATTGGCCAGTGGGCATATGAAAAAATGTTCAACATCACTTGTAATCAGGGAAATGCATATCAAAACTACAATGAGATACCATCTTACACCATTGAGAATGGCACATATTAAAAAAAACTAGCAACAACAAATGTTGGCGAGGTTGTGGAGAAAAAGGAACTCTCCTGCACTGCTGGTGGGAGTGCAAACTGGTCCAACCACTATGGAAAGCTGTGTGGAGATTCTTCAAATTGCTAAAGATGGAGCTTCCATAGGATCCAGCAATTCCACTCCTAGGTATTTGCCCAAATGACACAGAAACATTAATTCAAAAGGGCACCTGCACCCCTATGGTTATAGCAGGACGATTTACAATAGCTAAGCTATGGAATCAACCCAAATGCCCAAAAACAGATCACTGGATCAAGAAGATGTGGTACATATACACAATGGAATATTACTCAGCAATCAAGAAGATCAACTCATGCAATTTGCAGCAACATGGATGGAGCTGGAAGGGATCATGCTCAGCGAAATAAGTCAGAAAGAAAAAGAAAAATACCAGATGGTCTCATTCATAGCAGGAATTTAGAAAACCTAAATAAGGGACCAGGAAAAAGACTAATTTATAACAAAGTAAAAATCAAAATGAACAAGCAACTGTAAACCAGAGACACAGTACAGGGTGGGGCAGGGGAGGAGGGAGTAGGATCAAAGCAAGGGGGGTAGGAATTGTATGGGGACTATAACCAAGATGAAAATGCATACATTGTGCAAAAATGAAAAATGATGTAAAAAATATATAAAAGGAAAAAAATGGAAAAAAAAAAGAAACCAGTCCCATTCCCTCTGGTGCCTGAGGGCATGCATATAATAAAAACCTATGTACTCGCAACTATAATCCAGAGACACACTACAGGGGGGGAGAAGGAAGTAGGATCAAAATAAGGGTGGTGGGGATTGTACGGGGACTATAACCAAGGTGAAAATGCGTACATTGTACAAAAATGAAAAATGATGTAAAAATATACAAAATTAAAAAACCAAAAAAAAAAAATTGAATCAATAGGCTAAAGATTGGGAAAGTAACTAATAAACTGAGCAACTGCTAAAAAGAATTAAAAAAAATACAACAATAAAATAATTATGGAAACTTTCTCTTCTTTTTTTTTCAGTGTGTTATTAATCTCTGTTCTATTTAGTGCATTTTTCCAGGTCTTAGGTTTAGATGTCACACTGTAAGCCAGGATTCTTTCCCCCATTGAAGGGTTACTTCAGCAGAATTTTTAATACCAAGCATCTGACTTTTTGGGGCTGAAGCAAGTAGGGAATGAATATAAC
Organism: Talpa occidentalis; assembly: GCF_014898055.3. NCBI lineage: Eukaryota > Metazoa > Chordata > Mammalia > Eulipotyphla > Talpidae > Talpa > Talpa occidentalis. The sequence goes on from NW_023601212.1 coordinate 63,295,736, forward strand.
AGGAATTTGGTAGAATTTGAAAAATATACAAGGCAAGGGAACCTTTAGGTAAAATTTAGATTAATGATTGCCTCTTAGTGGAGGTAGGATTGGGTGGGATTGAGGACTTTAAAGTTACTGTATTATTATTTTAATTCAGCTTAATAATGGGTGAACAGATATTTGATTCATCATTATTTTTAAAGTTTCATGTATAGTAAATACCCTTTTATATGTATCATATAGTTCAAAATTAGGATTCTTGAAGAAAAATTTTACTAGGATAAACTATAAAGTAGGTCGTTAATAACTCTCACATCTTTCTTTTTTAACTTGGTGGTTTTTTTAACCACGTTACAAATTCTGGGTTTCCATTTTTCTCTTAGGTGTAAACTAGTAGGAAGATGATAAAACTAATATTTCAAAAAATCTTTGAAATCAATGTCATCAGACTAGCTCATTTTAAATCAAGTTGTTAGTATTTCTATTGTCTCTCACCATAATCAACTGGGTTCATACTTTGTATGATTCTCATAATCTATGAATAAACAGAGCAGTGATTATTGTTGCACTCTGACATAGATTTCAGTGGACTTTGCATGGGGCCACAGAAAAGACCTTATGAGTGAACTGAAAATTTGCACTGCTCAAAGTTTTCATATATTCATGTTCAGGGGAAAAAAATCTGTACCATCAATATATAACTGTTATTTCCTAAACATGTTTCAGATAGCTGGTGTTTTTCTGATTAACACTAGATAACTGACTTTAATCTATATGTGAATATATATTCAATAGGAAATTGCCCGACATTTGCGCCCTGGGACCCTCAGAGCAATCTTTGGTAAAACTAAGATCCAGAATGCTGTTCACTGTACTGATCTGCCAGAGGACGGTATACTAGAGGTAAGAGAAAGAAGAGTAAGCATCCTATTTATATTTTAAGCCCATAAGTAATCTCATCAGTGCTGGTGTGTAAGGGACTTCAATATTCTTGGATCACATTGTTACATATCTATCTGATAACTTCAGATTTTAGACTGCAACTTTAAAAGACCACATTGTAGGATGCTGTATAACTAGGTAGTCCTCAAAGAATCAATATGTATTTCTGATTGGCATATATTATGGTCTAAAAGTACTTTAAAAATGGAAAGCTATAGCATTAATTAAATTATGTGAAATTGGTTTTAAAATCCGGTAAAAAAACCACTATGATCATAACTTTCTAGTCATGAAAATACACCACTGAAATTTAGTCCAGTAGGCAACGTGATAGCATTAAAAGTAATAACTACCATTTATTAAGTTTTTGTTTTTGTTTTTACCTTGATAAATGCTTTGTAAAAATTATTTCTTTTATTCTCCATGGCATCTCTAATAGATTGGTATTATTATGTCTGATTTTGTTTTTGGGAAAATGAAATTGAGTTCAGGGTTAAGTAATGTCCTCATAGCAAATAGCTAATAAATGACAAAATCATATTTTGATATTCTACCAGTGTCATTTATATAAATAATGAACAATGAAAAAAATTCTAAGAAAATATAAGTGAAAATAAGTTTCATTTGGTGTTCAAGAAAATTATTTCTAGACCAAAAATAAAAGAAATATATTTTAACCTCTTACAGTCTAGATTTTTTTGCATGTCAAAAGAAACTAAATGAAATTAAGATATGATAAATTGAAGTGATTATAGTATAAATGATGGAAAATGATATGAAAAAATTAGTATGTTTGTCTTTATATTTTGTCAAATTTATTGGTCTCCTTTTTAAAAATTCTACCTTTGAAGTCATAGACTAGCCTTCCCCAAATATTTTATTTCTATTTCTTGCTTTGAAGTGTTCAATCCAGCTGGAATTTGACATATCGTAAGAGGTATGGCTCTGGTCAGCTGTCACAATGTTTCTTGTTAAGGCTTTTCAAGTTCTTTCTCGTTTATTGGATGCTTACATACACCTGTGTTCCTGTTTCTGAACTTTCAATTTTATTACCTTGGTTGGTGCCAGCAGAATACTATTTTTATTATTGTAGTTTATACTTTTTAAAGTTTTTTTGATTATTCTCTTAAATTCATACCCTCAAAAGAACACTGCCTGAATTTATCCTAACCCCTGCAAATTCTTTATCCCACCCCCCACAAGATGTAAATAGGACCCTGACTGATTTTATGTTTATGTGGGGATGATTTGCCAATAAAGGTGAGTCCAGTGCAATATATGTTGTGCCTCTCCTTTTATGCAAACAGTAGAGTGAGTATGTGTCTATATATAATCTTAGACATAGTCTATTAAATTTATTCCCATCAGTTTTTTGGTTTTGTTACTATAGAGAATAATGGCATTAGCACCATTAAAAATTTCTGCTATAATCCAAAGAGTTAATTTGCTAAAATCTTATCCAAACTATATTACATCATAGTATGAAATTTAGACATATTTGTGAAATGTAAAAATGTAAAAAACTCCATTTTTAGTTACCCAAGAGACTAAATATTTATTTAGAATTTTACCTATTTTATAAATAGTCCCTTTACCTTCTGATAGCTTAGGCTAGGTTTGAATACAGATGGTTGTTCAGTGAAACTGATGTACTCCTGATATTATCCATGAAATTTAAGCCCATTAAAAAATATCATCCAAGGTATGTATGTGATTCATACAGTTTGAAATAAATTACTACTGCATGTATTTCACAAAGCCATTTACTAAATGATTACAATCTTTTTAACCTAACTGCACAGGATATTTAATTGCTAATTGACTCTGTGGTTTAGAAAATTAATCAAAAACCAGAATTGGAATCTCCTACCACCTCTTCTCATATGATTTATGATTCAAACTTGATATGACCATACATAAGTCACTTACTATCATTGATATGGGAAAAACAATGTTGACATAACAAGTGATGTTCTCTTAGTAACTATTTACAATTGTTAGTTGGTTTTAAATGCTACAGTATTATGAAAGCACTTAAAGGCAAAAAGAGTTAATCTGCTCATAGAGTTTAAAAGTGAAATTGAGAATTGTTTATAAAGACAAGCTCTCTGATCAGGTAAGCACTTTGCACTTAGATTTGCTATACATTAAAGGAATATCTTAGATGTAGGGTGATCATAAAATTTATTACTCAACACAGGATCTACTTGAAAGGCAGCACCAATCAGACAAGATACTAGGTCAAAGGGCACAAACCAGACCTGTTTTAGGCACACAGGAATTATAGGCAGCCCATATATAGGGCAAGAAGAGGGAGTGGGGTAATAAAGTATCTTCTTACTCTATTCTTGTGGTACTTAGTGAGGTAACTTTGTCCTGTGTTTAGAACTCAGGAAGCAAGGGTTCAGTTTTGTCATGATATATTTTGTCATCATTGATTGTTTTATCTACTTATTCTTACTTCAAACAATTATCGAGTATATTTTACTTATTGACATTGTCATAGGATTTGAAAATCAAACATGACATTTCTCCTCTCCTTATTGAGGTCCCAATAAGTTTTAGAGATCAAGGATCCTTAGCTTTAATATAGAAATCTGATTGCTTTGGATGCTACTAATTGTGAGATAGCCACTTTTTTGATAATAGTAAATGGCAGCATCTACCATCTGAGATATTTTGGGATCTTATTTCACTGGTAGTGTTCCCTGATACTCTGTTGGTATGAACTATAAAGAACTGAAGGTTGCACTTTAAAAGGGTATTAGTGGAGAAATACTTTATGTTAACTAGTAATGAAAGAATTACTAGTTTCCTCTATCTATGGAATTTACTGGGAGCAGGCAGAGGTCATAGCTACTGCCAGGGTCTTGCTTTCAGCTAGTTCCAATGGTCCTGAGAAACACCCTGCCCTAGCCTAGCTCCACAGGCTTTCCAGGGCTCATTTACCCACAGTAACTGAGTGAGTATGCATTTCCTAGGGAGAACACTCTCTGTGGAATGTGCTGCAGCAGACTCATAACTACCTCCAGGGGCCCATTTTCAGCCAGCTACAGTGGACATGTGAAATACCTGCCCCTCGCCTGCCTGGGATCACTAGACTTCTGGGCAGTCTGCCTTCTACTAGGATTGCAAACACCTGCAGTACCTGCTTGTGGCCCACAGTGCTCCCATCCTCCACCCCCAGCTGCCCTGTTCTTCTCTAAGTCTCAAGGGAAAAACCTTTGCTTGCAAAACTGTGGAGATGAAAGCTAGGCTGCAGCTCAGGGGCCAGTTCCAGTCTGAGGCTTCCGAGAAAACTCTATCAGTGAAATCTCACTCAAGCTGTGTGTAATTGCAGATCCCTTCCTAGGCTCAAGCATATAATATTCAGGGAGGCCTCCACCGTTGGCATTTTACAATACCTCCCTGGAATTTACACTGTCGGTTGGGTTCTTGGTCCACTACCCTGCACTGACTATTGAGCTTCAGTCATTCTGATCGGTGATATAGTCTCATCCTATTCAAAACCAGAAAGCCCTGCATCCCAAACCAATTCCCAGCAACCTTCAATTCTAACGTAAGATCATTGCATCATGACTGGAAAGGAAAGTTATTTAGCCCAATCTATAGAAATAAAGACAGAGTACCAGGGGAAAAAAAAAAAAAAACTGATAGGAAATTTACCCCAATTGATAGATCAAGGCAAAACTGAGAAAAAATTCTAATGCAATAGAATTAAATAAATTATGGGAAGAAGACTTAAAAGTAACTTTCAACTCACTGAAATTAGGAAAAAAAGGTTGAGCAAAATAGGAACTACAAGGACAGAAAAAAATATGAAAAAGTTATAAGCAGACATTATAAAGCTAAGGAAAACAAAAGTGGGAATAAAAATAATAATAGAAGGGCTCAACAGTAGACCTGATGAAACAGAGGACTGAATCAATGTGTTGGAAAATAGGGAAGCAGAGACATCAAAGAAAGATCAGCAGAAAGAAAAAGTATTTTGAAAAATGAAGACAACATAGGAGATGTGTAGGACAACATCAAGAAGAATATTTGCATCATAGTTGTTCAGAAGAGAAGAAAGAAAGGGACAAAAATATTATTTGAAGAAGTAATAGAACTTCCCAAAACTGGGGAAGGAAACTGACATCCAGATCCAGAAACTCAAAGCATCCAAACAAAAAAATCCAAACACACCAGATGCATTATAGTTAAAGATCCTACATGCAGCAAGGGAAAAACAAAGACTCACACATAAGGAAATCCCCATAAAACTATCAGAGAGTTTCTAAGTAATAAAACATACAGGTCAGAAGGGAATAGCATGATATCTTCATGGTACTGAAAGGAAAAAAAACTCTAAATGAGAATATTCTACCTAGCTAGGCTATCATTCAGAATTGAAGGAGCAATAAAAAGTTTTGTAGGCAAACAACAGTTAAAGGAATTCATCTCCACTAGACTAGCCTTGCAAGAAATACTGAAGGGACTTCATATAAAACAAAAAGAAAACCTACTTAGAAGGAACAAGACACTAAAAACATAAAATATGAGGGTTAGAAGAGTAAAACTGGGGACTGTTAGAAGGCCTTGAGACTACCTTTCAAATTAAAATAGGTTTTAAGCATAGAACTCTCTATATCTTTTTTTTAAAGATTTATTTATTTATTTATTTATTTATTTATTTATTTATTTATTTATTTATTTATATAAGCACTGGGCACAGTCAGAAGCATGGGAGGGTGAGAGAATTCACCAGAGCTAGAGTGAGGAACAGAACAGGCAGACTGATGAAACACACTGCTGAGGGGAGCAGCAGGCAGGGCAGGAGAGGTCTGTTGCGCCATGTGGGACCCTCGCCAGTGGCCGGGGATCGAACCGGCACTGCAGAGGCTGCGGGCAGCTTCGCAGCCCAGCGCTCAACTGCTGCGCCACCAGGGGAGGCCCATAGAACCCTATATTAACCTCAAACCAAAATACAAAATACAAATAAGAAAATGGAATCCAAACATTACACAAAAGATAGCTTTAAGGGAAAAGGATAGGAGATTAAAAGAAAAGAGATAAACTGAACCCTCACCCCTCCCCAAATAAGCAAAAATGGGAATATATATATATGTGAATTTCCCTAAATGCCAGTGGCCTGAACTCACTAATCAGAAGGCAGAGTTGCTGAACAGACTAGAGAACAAAATTCAACCTTCTTCTCTAAACTCCAAAGAGAAGCATAGGCTCAAAGTAAAAGATTAGAAAATAATTCTACAATGAAATGGTATCCTAAAATAGGAATAGCCATATATAGATAAACTTCCAGCAAAAAAAGGTAACAAGAGATAGGGATGGACATTACATAATGATTAAAGGATCAGTCCATCAAGAAGATATAACACACATTTATATACATGCAATGAAGGAGTATCAAAATACAGAAAGCACCTATTAATAGATATATATATATATAAAGTGAGATAGTGAAAGCAACACATTAGTAGTAGGGGACTTCATCACCCCACTTAAATCACTAGACAGATCAACCACAAAGAATCAATAAGGAAACAGTCATCTTAAAGGAGGAATTAGGTGGACTTAATAGACATTTACAGGACTCTACTCACAAAATTCTGAGTATACATTATTTTTAAGTGCACATGGAACATTTCTGAGGAGAGGCTACATGTTGGGTCTCAAAACCAGTATCAACAATTTCATGAAAATAGAAATCCTACCAAGTATTTTTTCTGATCTCAATGGTATAAAACAAAATCAATACAAAAAGAAAGCTGGAAATACCTCAAATATAGAGAGACTAAACATTATGATAGTGAGAATACTGAAATAAATGAGGAAATTAAAGGAAATAAAAAGTACCTGGATACAAATGAAAATGAAGACATGAGCTATAAGAACCTATGAGAAGCAATAAAAGCAGCACTAAGAGGTAACAGTATGACTATAGGAATACATCAAGAATTGGAAAAAATCTCAATCTAATCTTACACCTTAAAGATCTAGTTAATGAAGAATAAATGAACCCAAAAGTCAGTGAAAGGAAGGAAATAGTAAAAATTGGAGAATAAATAACATGGAAATAAAAAAGGCTCCAAACCATGTTACAAAGCAATGATGTTTAAAACTATATGGTGGAGGGGGCGGAGCAACATGGCGGCGAGGAGACGCTGCGAGTAAGATCTCCCATTAAAAAAAGTTAATAGGGAGGAAAAGCGGCAGGTCCCAGTGAGAACCGGGACACGGAAGATAAACGGACGACTCCAGCAAACTACCGGAAGAAGAAAGTTGCCATAAAAGAGGACCAGAAGGTAGGGAAGCTCAGAACCCTGCTCCCCTCCCCCACCCACAGAGGCGGCACTCTCCGACCGGCAGAGAGGAGGAAAACAACAAACTAAAACTGCCAACAAGAACAAAGGACACAGCAAGCGGGACTGTGAGTGGAAAGGAACTATTGCAGCCACCACACCCTGTGAACGGGAGCTGCGGAGAACCCCCGCAGGATCCGCCCCGGAGGTGAGCTCCGGGCACCATTGAAGAGAGCCCCGCCCAGGAGGAGACCAGCACCAGCACACAGCCCCGGCCGCCCGGTAAGCCTGCGCGGAAAGCGGCGCACCGGAAAAACAGACGCGGAGCGGGATTGCGCGGGGAAAGCGGCGCGGATTGCGCGGATCGGATCACAGCTGCCCAGGTCCCCGCGCCTGCGACCTAGGCTTGCGGGGAGACGACCTAGGCTTGCCGGGAGACGCGCGGAGGCCCTCCCAGAGTGAGCAGGAACCAGGCGCCCAGGCAGGGGAGCGGGATTCAAAAGGCGCCATTCCCGCGCCACTGATCTGGGCTACAGCCCGCGTCCTGGAACTGAGGGCTTTGGAACTGAGACCCGGGGCACGAAATTAGGGGCGTGGGTTTCCCACGACGGTGGGGCACAAGGCAGACACAGCACCCCAAAGCCGTTGAGGTGTACCCTACCATCCCTGCTCTGCTCCCTGTCCCACGGGGTGGAAAATCAGCTCCCCAAGGGTTCCAGGAGAGATCTCTGGCGCCACCTAGCGACTTGAAGCCAGCACAGGCTCCTGAAGGAGCTAGTGGCCAGCTGGGGAGTTAGCCCACACCGGGCCCCTTCCGAACAAGTAGTCTGAGCCCACAGGGAGAGCGAGCACCCACAGCCAGGGCAGACCAAGCGCGCAGAAGAGTGTGCCTGAGACCGGACGCGCAGGGAGTGTGTCCCACATCACCATTATAGAATAGGGACATTTCTTCAGTAAAGACTACCTGCAGAAGGCTTCCTCAGGAGCCAGAGGTGAGCGGGGGAAGTTCGCCCATGCCAGACCCCCTCTGGCCTGCAGTCCAAGCCCAGAGGGGGAGCAGGAACCCACTGCCGGGGCAGACCAGGCGCACAGGGGAGTGTGTCCCCACATCGGCATTTTAGAACAGGGACCTTTCTCCAGTAAAGACTGCTTGAAACTGACAGATGACTCCTGGAGGAACCAGGGGGGAGCAGAGAAGCCCACCCAAGATGCCGGCCAGTCCCAACTACACAGTGTCCCAACGCATACGGCAAATTAGAAAACAGACAGTAGGGAGGAGAAGAACCACACGCAACCTAGCAACTCTCCAGAGAAAAAGCACACCACAAAAAGAAAACCAGCCCCCAGATGGCAACGACAGTAACTTGGAAGAACTTCTGAGCCTTCCAGAAAGAGAATTTAAAATTGCCGTGATTAAAAAACTGACAGAAGTCATAAAGGAAAACAATGATAAGGGAAAAATAATCAACGATCAGAAGAATGAAATTGAGTCCCTAAAGAGGGAAGTAAAAGAAATGCAGGAGATCAAAGAATTAATGGAAGAACTAAAGAATTCTGGGAAAAGCAATGAAAGCAGAATTGATGAAATGGAAGAACGAATAAGTACTCTTGAAGACACAGAAATAAAAAGAACCAAAACAGAAAAGGAAAGAGAAGTACGAAGGAAAAAGAATGAAGAAAGACTTCGGGAACTATCTGACTCCATGAGGAAAGGAAATATAAGAGTTATAGGAATACCAGAAGGAGAGGAGAGAGAAGTAGGAACAGAGAAAATATTCAAAGAGATAATTGAAGAGAACTTCCCAAATGTGAAGGAGGAGCTGAAAATTGATATACAAGAAGCAAGAAGAACACCAAACTTCCACGATGAAAGGGAAAATACAGCAAGACACATAATAGTAAAGCTCCCAAGAATCCAGGACAAGGAAAAAATAATGAAGCTGGCAAGAGGGAAGAAACAGATCACATTCAAAGGAAAGCCAATCAGGCTGACATCAGACTTCTCCGAAGAAACACTACGGGCAAGGAGAGAGTGGAGGGACATAGTCAACAGACTCCAAGAAAACAGATGCCAACCAAGAATACTCTATCCCGCAAAGCTCTCCTTCCTCTTTGAAGAAAGAATATGGACTTTCCCAGACAAACAGAAACTCCGGAATTTCATTGCAACTAAACCCCCACTCCAAAAAATACTACAAGGAGTCCTAAAGCCAGAACCTCAGAGGGACGAATAACAATGAAAGAAGGCCAAAAAAAAAAAAAAGTTATTAAAAGAATAAATAAATAAAATCAAAGGAAAGACAAACACAATGGCAAATACAGATGTTAACATATCAATATTAACTCTAAATGTAAATGGACTAAACTCTTCAATAAAAAGACACAGAGTTGCAGCCTGGATTAAGAAACAAAACCCAACCTTTTGCTGTCTCCAGGAAACACATTTAGCTACAAAAGATAAAAATAGGCTCAAAGTTAAAGGATGGAAAACAATCCTACAAGCAAATGGACCAAAAAAGAAAGCAGGAACAGCTATACTTATATCAGATAAAACAGATTTCAAACTCAAAAAGATAAAAAGAGACCCCAATGGTCACTACATTATGATCAAGGGGACAATACTTCAAGAAGAAATAACACTCATTAACATATACTCACCAAACGAAAGAGCACCAAAATATATCAGACAACTGTTGTCCTCTCTGAAAACAGACATCAGAGAAAACACATACGTAGTGGGAGACTTCAACACACCACTATCAACCATGGATAGATCAACAAGACAAAAAATAAGTAAAGAAACCAAAGCTCTAAATAAGGACCTAGAGCAATTGGGCTTAACAGACATCTATAGAACACTAAACCCCAAAAAAACGGAGTACACATTTTTCTCAAGCGCACACGGATCATTCTCCAGGATCGATCACATACTGGGGCACAAGACAAACATCAACAGATACACCAAGATTGAAATCATATCAACCATCTTTTCTGACCATGAAGGCATCAAACTAGAAATAAACCATAAAAAGAAGGCAAGGAACTTTCCTACCTCATGGAGATTAAAAACCACACTACTGGAAGACCACTGGACTAATGAGGAGATGAAAGAAGAAATTAAAAAAATTTTTGAATTGAACGACAAGGAGGACACCAATATCCTAAATGTATGGGATGCAGCAAAAGCAGTAATAAGAGGAAAATATATAGCAATAGAAGCTCACATCAAGAAACAAGAAAGAACTCAAAGAAACAACCTAATCTCGAAGCTCAAAGATCTAGAAAAAGAACAACAAAAAATCCCAAAACCAGTAGAAGAAAAGAAATAATAAAACCAAAGCAGAAATAAATGAAATTGAAACTAAAAAAACAATCCAAAAGATCAATGAAACCAAGAGCTGGTTCTTTGAAAAAATCAATAAAATAGACAAACCCCTAGCCAGGCTCACAAAGGAAAAAAGGGAGAAAGCACAAATAAACAGGATCATCAATGAAAGAGGAGAAATCACAACGGACACAGCAGAAATCAAAAGAATAATCAGTAACTACTATGAACAGTTATATGGAAACAAGTTTAACAATCTAGAGAAGATGGACAAATTCCTACAACTCTACAATCACCCAAAGCTAGATAAAGAAGAAATAGAACACCTAAACAGACCAATTACAATTAGCGAAATTGAAATGGGTAATCAAAAACCTCCCCAAAAACAAAAGCCCAGGACCTGATGGATTTACAAATGAATTCTACCAAACATTCAGAGACGAATTAGTGCCTATCCTTCACAAACTCTTCCAAAAAATTGAGAAGGAAGGGACAATACCAAACACGTTCTATGAAGCCAACATTACACTAATACCAAAACCGAACAAGGACAACACAAAAAAGGAAAACTACAGGCCAATCTCCCTAATGAACACTGATGCAAAAATCCTCAATAAAATTTTAGCCATCAGAATCCAACAATGTATCCATAAGATAATTCACCACGACCAAGTAGGATTCATTCCAGGGACACAAGGATGGTTTAACATCCGAAAATCAATCAACGTTATCCAACACATCAACAAAAAGAAATATAAAAACCATATGATAATATCAATAGATGCTGAGAAAGCTTTCGACAAAGTGCAACACCCATTCATGATAAAAGCCCTTGAAATTCTTGGGATACAAGGAACATACCTTAACATCATAAAGGCCATCTATGACAAGCCAACAGCCAGTATCATTCTCAATGGTGAAAAGCTGAAAGCAATTCCATTAAGATCTGGAACAAGACAAGGATGTCCACTCTCACCACTGCTTTTCAATATAATACTGGAAGTCCTAGCCAGGGCAATAAGACAAGAGAAAGACATCCAAGGAATCCAAATAGGAAAAGAAGAAGTCAAACTATCACTATTTGCAGACGATATGATATTATACATAGAGAACCCCAAAAACTCCACAGAAAAGCTAATTCAACTCATCAATCAGTTCAGTAAAGTGGCAGGATACAAAATCAACACGCAAAAGTCAGTAGCCTTCCTATACACAAACAATAAATCTGAAGAAGAAGAAATCAAAAAAACCATCCCTTTCGTTATTGAAACAAAAAAAATCAAATATTTGGGAATAAATCTAACAAAAGAGGTAAAGGACCTATACAAAGAAAACTATAAAACACTGTTAAAAGAAATAGAAGAAGACACAAAGAAATGGAGAGATATCCCCTGCTCATGGATTGGAAGAATAAACATTATTAAAATGGCCATCCTTCCAAAAGCAATATACAGATTCAATGCTATTCCAATCAAAATTTCAATGTCATTCTTCAAAGAAATAGAACAATTATTGATGAAATTCATATGGAATCACAAAAAACCCCGAATAGCCAAAGCTCTCCTGAAAAAAAAAAGAAGGGAATGGAGGCATCACACTCCCAGACTTCAAACTATACTACAAAGCCATAATCATCAAAACTGCATGGTATTGGAACAAGAACAGACATACAGACCAATGGAATCGAATAGAAAATCCAGAAATAAACCCACAGATTTATGGTCAACTAATCTTTGACAAAGGAGCAAAGACTATGCATTGGAGCAAAGAAAGTTTGTTCAGTAAATGGTGCTGGGAAAACTGGGTCGCTACATGCAAAAGAATGAAGCTTGACCACTACCTCACACCATACACAAAAATCAACTCAAAATGGATTAAAGAATTAGACATAAGACCTAAAACCATAAAATATATAGAAGGAAATATAGGCGAAACACTACGTTATTTGCACATCAAAGACATCTTTACAGACACATCACCCAAAGCAGTGATAGTGAAGGCGAAGATAAACAGCTGGGACTACATCAAATTAAAGAGCTTCTGCACAGCAAAAGAGACAATAACAAAAACAAAGAGAAACCCCACCAACTGGGAGAACATTTTTGCACCCAACACTAATGATAAAGGACTGATCACAAAAATCTGCAAAGAGCTGATGAGACTCAACAACAACAAAGAAAATAATCCAGTCAAAAAATGGGCAGAAGAGCTAAAAAGAAACTTCTCTGAAGAAGAAATGCAAATGGCCAACAGGCATATGAAAAAATGTTCAACATCACTTGTCATCAGGGAAATGCAAATCAAAACTACCATGAGATACCATCTTACACCAGTGAGAATGGCACATATTAAAAAAACTAGCAACAACAAATGTTGGCGAGGGTGTGGAGAAAAAGGAACTCTTCTGCACTGTTGGTGGGAGTGCAAACTGGTCCAACCACTGTGGAAAGCTGTGTGGAGATTTCTGGACCTACTAAACATAGAGCTTCCATATGATCCAGCAATTCCACTCCTAGGTATTTACCCAAAGGACACAGAAACATCAATTCCAAAGAACACCTGCACCCCTATGTTTATAGCAGCACTGTTTACAATAGCTAAGCTTTGGAAACAACCCAAATGCCCAAAAATCGTTGACTGGATCAAGAAGATGTGGTACATATATACCATGGAATATTACTCAGCATTCAAAAAAGATAAACATATGCAATTTGCAGCAACATGGATGGCGCTGGAAGGGATCATGGTCAGCGAAATAAGCCAAAAAGAAAAAGAAAAATACCGGATGGTCTCACTCATAGCAGGAATCTAGAAAACTTAAATAAGGGACCAGGAAAATGAATAACTATAAGAAAGTGAAAATCAAAATCAACAAAAAACTATGAACCAGAGACACTTTTAGGGGGGCAGGGGCGGGAGGGGAGGGATTTTGGTCAGAATGGGGGAGCTGCAATTGTATGGGGAATATAACAATAAAATTTATTATCTAATAAAAAAAAACAAAAAAAAAACATAAAAAAAAACTATATGGTATTGGAATAAATATAGAGACACACCTGAGGAACAGAATGGAAAGCCCAGAAATTCACACCTATTTGGATAGTTAATTTATGACATATGGCAAAGGAGCCAAGAGTACACAATGGAGAAACGATAGTCTCTTCAACAAATGATCATGTAAAAACAGGACAGTCATATGCAAAAGAATGAAACTACTATCTCACACCAGACAATTTTTAATTGTTAAACAATTTTTAATTGTTAAAAATTAAAAATGTAGCAAAGATTTGGTGTGAAACCTGAAACCAGAAAATACAAAGAAGAAAATATAGGCAAAACACTCCACAAGATTAGCTTCAATAATATCTTTGGGAAAGCAACTCCAAAAGCAAGGAAAGCAAAACAAAAATAAATAAATGGGACTACATCAACCTACAAAGCTTCCAGACAGCAAGAGACACTATTATTAAAATGAAAAGATGCCCTACCAAATAGGTGAAAATATTTGCACATCATGCATCTGAAAAGGGGCTGATATTTAAGATCTACCAAGAACTCACACAATGCAATGAAAAGAAAACCTAGTCAAAAAGTGGGAAAGTAGAGCTAAACAGGCATTTCTCCAAAGTTATACAGATGACAAACCAGCACATGAAAAAATGCTCATCATCACTTGTCAGAGAAATGCAAAGCAAAATCACAATGAGGTAGTGCCTCCTAGCCTTGAGAATGGCCTATTTTAAAAAATCAGAACCAAGTGTTGGCAAGGGTGTGGAGAAGAAGTACATAAAATATTTCACTGTCTGTATAGTTGATCAAACCCATTTGAATTTGGATATATAATAATTTCTGCATTGATTCTTATTCTGTTAAACTTTAAGGAAAAAATTAATGAAATATTAACCAGAAATAAACATACAGGATGACTAATATAGATGATGGACAGGCCTAGATTTTTGGTCTATGGTTAATGTAGGCCTCTCCACACACTGACGTTCATAAGTTATCTTTAGTTTTAATTTCTATCTTGAGGAAAGAGCTGTGATTTTTACTAGTACATTGTCAAAGAGGGAACAACTTGTACAAAGACAAGAGCAAACAGCTTCCTCTTGGAGATCTGAAAATAGTTTAGTAAGGCTGTTGATTTGACTTTGGGTTGGAAAATGCAAGTGATAAGCCTAGAGAAGTCAGCACAGGTCTTGTAAAATCATATTAAGACATCTGAACTTTATCCAAAAGGCAATAGGAATCCAAATCGTTGTTTTATGCATGGGAGTAGCATTATGATACCTTGTTATAGAGAGCATTCTGGCTGCAATATAGAGAACAAATCAAAGTGGGATAAAGGAGCAATCTGAGGGAGAGAGACAGGGAAGCCGGCTATTAAGGTAATTTGGCAGAAGGTTCTGGTAGCCTGAGTTGATACGGCAGTAGGAACTGCCAGAAGCAGTGAGCAGTGATATTTAGGGGGTAGAACTGACAGCCCCAGAGACTATTTTTTTAAAGATTTATTTATTTATTTATTTATACAAGCACTGGGTATAGTCAGAAGCGCGGGAGGGTGAGAGAGTTCACCAGAGCCAGAGCTGGGAGCAGAACAGGCAGAAGGACCGAAGTACACTGCTGAGGGGAGTAGCAGGCGGCAGGAGAGGTCTGCGCGCCATGCGGGACCCTCCTCCGGTGGCTGGGGAGCAGCCGGGGATCGAACCGGCGCTGCAGGGGCTGCGGGCAGCTTCGCAACCCAGCGCTCAACCCCTGCGCCACCAGGGAGGCCCCCCAGAGACTATTTGGATGTGAAGAATAACTTATGGGAATGAGACCAAGAGAATCCCTTTCCCCTAGTAAATATGGTGGTGTTCAGACACTACCATCTTTATTGTGAGACCAGTATTTCTGAAAAACAGTTTTTTCCCTAAGTTTGATGGCAAAGCCTTGCTGTATAATTTTTATTTAACCCACTTAGTGTGACTATTCACACTGCTACTGAAATATATATGAATTAGATTACAGGGGAACTTCCCATGCTCCTGTGTAACACTGTTGACTGAGAAATAATCAGGCTGTACAATAATCAGAAAAGGAGTTTTTTGGAGGAAAGGAATCATAATTTGTGTCCAAGATCAGAGGCCTTCCCAAGGTGTATATTATCAGACTCAGGACACAGCAGTTTTAAAGGATTGGGCAGGGAGATGGTCTGAAGGTTAGGTCATTTGTGGTGATGATTCTGGGTAGGTCCAGAAGTCCATTTACCTGTCTCTAATTGGTGGGCAAAAAAAAAATCTTCAGACAGACCTCTGCAGTAGGGCGAGTCTGCTGTCATGACCAGAAGACAGATGATCTCTTGTTTTTTGGTTTTGTTTTGTTTTTTTGGCATCACCACATGGCTGAGTTAGCTATTTAATATTTACCTGAAAGTATCAGGATGAAAGCTTGGAAACCAGATGAAATCTGTTGAAGTCAAAATGGGTTCCACAATAAAGAGAGAGAGAAAGAGAGAGATGGAGTGTGAGTGAGTGAGTGTGTGTATGAGAGAGAGAGAGAGAGAGAGAGAGAGAGAGAGAGAGAAAGCGAGAGATTTACAGTGATTCCTGTATAACATAGAGTGAGTAGTGTGTATGCCATATTGCTATCCTAAATTTCTAAACATATGGATGCCCCCAGGAACATCGAATAAAGGTAGTGGAGAAGTTTTGACATAGCCATGGGAAAAGAGATGATCAAAGAATATAGACTTACAGGTGATGTTTAGGATTCAGTTGACTCGGGAGGTACATGTATCATAACTTTGTTTTCTCAGATACTTGGATTGGCAAAGCCTTTACAGGTGGGTGCATGAGGAAGGATCACTGAGGCGGTGAGCAAGAGCGGTTGAAATTAGAAATAGGTAATGTGTGATGGCAGGAGGGGCCAAAAAAAAGGGAGAAAGTAGAAGGAGAGTTAGGGAACTGTGCTCAGAGCAGGCTTAGATAAGCTTAAAATTTCAGAGGTGGAGCTTTTCAGGGCGATAAGGTTCAGAGTATGGTGGCCACAAAAGAGGTAGTGTGATGTGGAGGTCAGTGTTAGTCACCGGAGATTTGTAATAGCCTCTATTCAGTGAAATAAAAGTCGACGAGGATCATGTCTGGGAGGCAGAGTGGAGAGGGAAATGCTAATCCAAAGCCTGAAGTTTTTTTCAGCAGAGGAGAGAAGTGAACCTGAGATGTGACAGCAATCAGGAGGAGAAGAGAGGCTTTAGCCAACTGGCATTGCCTGGAGTCCAGGGCTCATACATGAAGCAGCACAGGGGAGGAAGGAGGACATGGCTTCTACCATCCACCAGAGGGCCTTCACCGAAGGCCCCAAGGAAGTGATGACCTTGGGGACATCCAAGTTTCATTTAACACATGGAGGCGTAGAGGATGGTTCAAGTTTCAAGCAGTTTCCTTTGGCACTGAGGTTCCAGTTGGAGTAAGAGGAATAGTGAGCAATTGGGGGAGTGGAGAGGAACCCCATAGCCAAGTAAAATTAGCAAGATTGCATAAAATAGGTGACTAGGATGGCCACTATCTCAAGGTGGGCATGCTGTAGGTTTCTGCTCACTAGTAATAGACTCCCAGGCTCCATTGTCTTGTCCCTCTCTGCTGTTCTTAGCGCGTGCTTTTTGCCTTTTGGTCCAGGATGGCTTGTTGGAACTACAGTTATGATCCAGAGGAGGAGCAAAGGGCAAAGGTAGAACAGCTCAGGCAGCAGCCTCCTCCCCCACCCACTTTAAGGTGCCTTTCCAGAGGCTGGGAGCCCTATGCAACATTTTCTATTTATTATTTCTTTGCTGGAATTTAGTCCCATGTTCACCCAGTTCTTCAGCGGGAGCTGGGAAACTTAGTTCTGTCAGTTGAGAACATTGCCATCGCCAAGAAAATCAGATTTCTGTTGGAAATAAAAAAGGGAGGACGAGCACTGGAGGTGCCGTTGTGTGTGAAGGGCAGTATCCGCCAAGGTGCTTAAAGGACAACAGGGAGATGTAGCCGGTGACCAGGTTTCCAGTAGAATTGGCCCCTGCTGTTCCTATTACCATGGTTCTCAGAGTGCCCTTCTGTGAGCAACATCTATTTCACCCAAGAGCTTGGTGGAAATGAAGTTCTCTGGTCCTCCCCAGGACCTACTATCTCAGAAACTCTGGTGGCTAGACCCAGGCAGCTATGGTTTAACAAGCCCTCCAGGGGATTCGATTCCCTAAAGTTTGAAAACCACTGCCCCAGGTGAAGGTTCCCAGCAAATGAAATGCATCAAAATGACCTAAGGAGGTTTTGAAACGTTTGCAATTGTATGGGGGAATATAAAAATAAAATTTATTATTTAAAAAAAAAAAAAAAGAAACTACATAAACCTGGCTCTCTAACAGAAGATTTTGGTTAAGTAGGTCTGGGATGATTCTCACTCTCTCTCACTCACTCACTCAAATGTTGCAGGTGACTCTGCTATAGCTAATAATTAAAACCACCTTTTGGAAACCACAACCACTCCCCTCTGGATTTTTTGGAAGAAGTTGACCATGGTTCTGCTTTTAAGGAAAACCTATATCTGTCAGCAGGCCAGCAAGAGTTTGTTCTCTTTAAAGACCAACTGAAAACTAGAAACAGCAGCATTCTTTAAAATTTGAGGGAGTCCATGGCTTCTATCTATAAATTCCAGGATTATTGTATTGCAAGGGAGTCCTAGTCTCCAAATGGGGAGTTGTGGCCTCTGCAGGGTGCTAGCCTGCAGATCTGATTGAGTACCTGGATTTCTTGGGTGGGTTTGGGAGAGAGTCTCAGTGTAAAGGCCACCATAATGCTTCTCCAAGGAGTGACTAAGGGACCTGGGGTGCATATGCCTGTTGGCACCTATTGAAGCCAACAAAGTCAGAGGCCCTGGGTCTTCCCAGATGAAAGCAGTTCTCAAATCTACACTCCCCAAGTGGCATGGGCAAGTAGCCCATAGGTGAGCATACGTTTCCTCCTTGCTGGTTGTACCTAGAAGCCTGTACCTTTCAGAGACATTTGTATGTCTGGTTCCTGGTTGGCACACTTCAGGCTGTTAGTCAATGTCTGTGAATAACAGAATGGGGGTGGGGGGATGTATGATGAATGGGGACAGTGCATCCCCACCCCCTCCTCTTTTCAGGTGGCTGAAATGTCATGCCTTGATGAGGGTGGACCCCATTTTGATATGCCAACTTTCCTCTATTCCCTCCACATACCGGTTGTCAGGAGAGTGAATTACCTCCAGCATGTTGCCTTATTGCTGACTTTGTGCTCAGGTAAAACCTGAAGCATTGCATTTGGAAAGTTAATGGTTTGCATAGATTTTTCTTCCTTCTCAAACATATTTCAAAACTGTCTGCATTAACCTTTAAAACATCTGGAAAATTTAAGAAGGGTTAGGCTATCAAATTAAAATTCTTTATGATCTGGTTAAGTATTTCATCAGAATTGCTTATTTTCTCAGATGAAGGAATCTTGGATTAAGGAACAATTTTGTGGTCCTTCTATATCTTGTTGTATTAATGCATGCTCTTTATTAGATCACTTCAATTACTTCTACTCCAGGTAGTTCTCACACAATCTTGGTGATAAATGGATCTCTAATAATGTCTTCATTTAGCATAGATAGTATAATATTTTATTCAATAGTGGATCTCTATTAAGGAAATACTGGAATAATGTACCCCAAATATGCATAATATCGGCTTACTTCATGGAAGTGTCTGTAAACATTCATATCTATCATATCCATGTGGTCATTAGAATGACTGAAGCTTCATTCCACAAAAAGTGTTTGCAGGTCCATGGGTCCTTCAGTTTCTCAAGTGCGGACTAGCTCCAGCTTTCTTCTCAATCTGAAAAATAACAAGCCTAATGACATATGGACTGTAGTTAATATGGTTTATCCCACTTTACATAGGTACTTACAATGTCATTGACTGTAGACACTAGGAAATAAAATCTAAAGCAATTTCTTTTGGAAAGATTGATTAATAATTATGATGAAGCCATGTAAAATAAATAAATGCAGAATCAATGGACTGAGAACAACCTTAAAGGGGCATTTAAAATACCCAGGCATTTTGTGTGGGAACTTTACTGCCCTTACCTATTCCCTAGCAAGGTTCACAGAGTTTAGCAGAATCCCTAGAGGGCTTTTTAATCATGAAGATTGCTGGGCTCCACTCCAGTTTTTTATTTTGTTGATCTGAGTTAGGGTCTGAAAATTTGCATTTCTAATAATTTCCCAGTTAACATTGATACTGTCAGCCTTGAGTATAGCTCTTTGAGAACAGTGCCCAAGGCCAAAACCACTGTGTACTCTTAAACTGTGAGTCCAGTTCTTTTGGTTAATGGTTCTCAGATTTGGGATTTCACAGAAGGGACATTTCCAGAACAAACTAAGCAATGAACAACATTAACAAAACCCACATTGAGGATAGACATGAAGATCAACTTTTTAAAAATTGCCAATGACAATGAAAAATTGTTTCTCATCATCACCATCATTTTGTTTTGAAAGGACATTTGATTATTACTGTCATTTAATCATAGAATAATGGATGGTCTCTTCTATTGGATAAATTCAGCTTCAGCGGAACTTAGATTATTGCTCTGGCATGTCACTGGCATGGTGGTAGAAGCAGTCTATTGCGGTAGAGGCAAAACAGGGTTACATTTTTACAGATAAATTAGACTTGATCTTAGCCAAAAGGCCGAGAAGCGATTACAGATAAATTAGAAGCAGTAATAGAATCCACTGAAAGTTTGTCTGTTTGTTGTTTTTTTCCACCATACACAGGCAGTTCCCAACAATGTCAGTGAGAAAATACTGCCCCCACCCCAGGGAGACCATTTCTACCAGCCCTTAGTTTACCCCTGCTTTATTGCCCTGGTTTTTTCCCCCTTTACCAGAAGGCAATGAAATATCCAGGAACAAACCTAGCTGTGGAATGGTGGACAGGAGCCATAGAGATAAGTAACATGATGAAGGGGGTCTTTGGATTTTTAATCTTACTCAAACCTGATATGGAAAACCTATATGATGTTTCTTAGTTCAAAGAAGAATACAAATTATTTGAAATTTCTTTTGTCCTGAGAGTGGTATAGAAAACCACAAATAAAACACATACAAAACAAAAAGAACAAAAATTCTTTCTTTTTTTTTTTTTTTAAGGTTTATTTATGTATACAAGAACCGGGGTATAGGCCAGATGTGCAGGAGGGTGAGCGGATTCACCAGAGACAGAGCAGGGAACAGAACAGGCAGACTGACTGAACCCTGCTGAGGGAAGCAGTGGGCAAGACGAGTGGTCTGCCACTCCATGTGGGTATCTCCCTGGCCGGCCAGGATCTAACTTGCACTGCACAGGCTGCGGACAGCTTCACAATGCTGTGCTCAACTGCCTGTGCCACGAGGGAGGCCCCAAAAATTCTTTCTAATTGTGAGTCTTATTTTGAATACATACACTTTCTAGGTTCAAATATTATGCCATAAGTATGAATGTAAAAAAACAACAACTTTATGACAATTGACAAATAATGGTAGAATATCTATTGCAGAGTGGAAAGCCAGTTATTTTTAAATAACATTGAGTCCTTCAACATAATATGAAGAATGAAAAATTAGATTTTTCTTCTTAATTCATGACTTTTTCAAGTTAACTGAAACACATCCGTGCATATTTTATTTCAGTTCCATTCACTCATTGATAAGAATGTACAATCATTTTCCCTAAGTATTGTTTTGAGGACTCAAGTATTAAATTGTCCCAGCCATTAAGGATTTGAAAGCTTAGATTAGAAAGAAAGGTAAATACTCATATAAAGTTGAATTGTAATATAGAATTAAACTCCTGTATAAGAGAATGTCACCAAACTAAGTGTATGTGAAGCCACAAACAGACCTTAAATATGATGAGTGTTTAATGGGGAGTAGTATGACTGTGATTGAAGGGACCAGGGAAATTTCATTAATAAAATGGCACTTGACAAGGGCCTTGAAGAATAAGACAGAGTTTTAGATGCAAAGAGGACGAAGAAGTGGCAGGCTAGTTTTTAGGAGAATGTTGTGTTACCCAGGTCAAGTTAAAGTGGAGGGGTTCCTTTGTTAGAGAATGGAAAATATATTTGGAAATGTAAATTAGAGTTCCATTATGGAGGCTTTTTTTCCCCTGATGTCTATAATAAACTCTCGGATACCAGTGATAAATGATAATAATACAATTTACTGAGCAACATTTGCTTGGTGCTACACTGAATAATTTACCTTTGTCACCTAAAACCCCTATTGAGTAGTCTCAGTTATTCCTGATTTACACAGTGTGGCTCCCATAGTGAAATAACATGGGTTGCATCTGACATTCAAACCTAAGGCTTTCTAAATCTAAACCTCTACTTGTATGTGACAAGCTAGGTCAGGAATGGCAAAAAGGTTTCAAATGTCAAGTCTTGATTTATTGATGTGACTGGGACAATGGCCTAATAAAGTAGGGTTTCTAAAACTTGACCCAAGCAGCAGAGTTTCAGTGAATACATGATGTGCCTTAATCATCCAGTAAGAAGTCTTAAGAACCTTGTGGCCTAAAATATTTAGACATACTTGTCTATTTCCAGTAATCCATTTCCACTGTAATTGGTATAATTCTTTGTATCACTTCCATTTCCTCCACTAAACTCTACTCATGAGACCTTGCATTTTTTTGTTCATCACTTAATTCCCGAGTGCCTAGACATTTAATACATTATTCTAAATCCAGTAATAGTAAAGTTAATAATTGCAGTAGTGATAAGCACTTTGTACTAGGCACTGAGCTCTGGGTGTTCAGTAGAATGAGTACATGTAGAATCAAACTAAATTTGAATCCATCCCTACTGACATAGGGCAGCAAGGGGCACTAAATCTGGCCAAGGACACTGCCCAAATTGTTTTATGGTCACCAGTCTGAGTTCTTCATCTGTGCACACAATTGCAAGACTCCTCAGGCTCAGAGAACAATAACAATGGGATTTATTTAACAAACCAGGGAAAAACAAAGAGTTACTGAGGCCAAAAATGGCTGTTTACCTCACCCCAAGCAGTGTCCAGTGTTTTTAAGTCATGAACAAAAGCAGCTAAGATGGCTACTCTCCCAAACAATAGCTCATGTATCCAAGATGGGGTCTTTCTGCCTCAGCCTACCTGGAACACGGGGCAGCCAGACTATAGTCCAGGTTCCAACACACGGAGACAACAGAAGACACAACAGGAGGTGCTCCCAGAGCTGCTGAGATGCCCCAGCACAGCACCAGACAAGTGACGCCCATAATAGCAGCTGCAGTGGCCGAACAACCCCACAAATAGCCACACTCACAGTTCAGCGATGCACCCAGCTCCAGGTCTTCACCCTCACTGACAGGCTGTAACAGCAGCAAAACCAGGAACGATTTAAGTTGCTCTGCTAATTGCAAAGTCTCCAAACTTTTCCTCTCTGAGGTTGGCTGCTGGAGGCCTCCACCTTCAGAGGTCCATGATAGCCTTCTGGAAGATCGTGCAGTGGGACCTGAAATCGCTGACCCTGAAATTTCTGAAGATTCAAAAGCACTGAATCCTCAGATGGTGAATCTGGAACACTGAATCCTCAGACACTGAATATCCTTCAATGCTGAATCTCAAATGCCAAATCCTAAAGAATGAATCTAAAATGCTGAATCTGAAACACTGAATCCCCAAGACTGAATAATCCGCCTCCTCCTGCAATCTCTTTTATTTTAGTCACTCCACCCCAAAATGCAATACTTTTTGGCATTTTCCCTGGGGCATTCTATCCTTGCAAGCACTCCCCTCTAGGGGGCACCACCTGTAACAGTCCTTGGCTTCAGCCCCCAGTTACATTACCACTTACTAGCCATTTAGGCAAGTTGCTCAGACTCTTGTGCCTCAGTTCCCTTAGTTTTGAGATGGGGGCAGTAATGGTTCCTATCTTAGAGGGTAGTTGCAGGAAATACGTTGGTTGATCAATAAGAATAGGAGCTAGTCAATAAAATTACTTTATTATCATAATCTTTAATATGACTTCATTTGGCTATCAGAAAATAAATAGATCATAGTCAAAGGGACCTAAATTTTAGAGTGTATCTATTAGGTGTCATGCCAGTTAGGCTCCTTCACAAACAGTATGCCAGTGAGGGTATAACTGTGTAACTTCACTGCCAGAAACGACTTAATTCTATTTTCACCAAATACAATGCACCTGTAGACCTGGTTCATATAATGTTTTTAAAAATAAAAGAAGGGCCTCCCCTGGTGGTGCAGGTGGTTGAGTGCTGTGCCGTGAAGCTGTCCGTAGCCTCTGCAGTGCCTGTTCAATCCCCGCCTGCCGGCGAGGGTCCCACATGGCAAGCAGACTCTCCTGTCTTGCCCCTTGCTCCCGTCAGCAGTGCATTTCCTCAGTCTGCCTGTTCTGTTCCCTGTTCTGCCTCTGGTGAATCCTGTTACCCTCCTGCGCATCTGGCCTGTACCCCGGTTCTTGTGTAAAATAAATAAATCTTAAAAAAAATAAAAATAAAAGAAGCTTTCTTTTTGTGTATCCCTATATGATTGAATGTCAGATTATATTCCCTTGTAAGAAACCCAAAGGTCAGTACCCAGTTGCTGATCTCAGTGTGATAGCAGCTAAACTCCGTCCTCTTGTGTTTTCATTTGCAAGTGTCTTTTCTCATTGTATGAACTCTGTTGTTTATCATCTGACAGTGAAATGAAACTCACAGTTCCTTTTTTTAAGGCTTGAGAGGTAACAGATGTGCTGATAAAAAGTGAGGATAAATGTTTTATGAAGACAAGCAAAACTTTCCTTTGCCTACTGTTTATTAAAACCAAAATAAGAACTTCCATCCCCGCTGAGTAATCACGTCTCTGTTTTTTAGCCCTTCTGCATGATCTTCAATAATGTGATATATTGATTTGAATGAATATAGTCAGTGTTTGATCATTTACCATAGTGAAAAAGTGATGAGATTATCAACAAGGGCATTTGAAATTCAGAGAGAGTCCAGCAACCATCTATCCATTAGTTACAACCTTTTCTCCAGGTCATATTTTACTCTTCGGCTTATAAATATCCAAATGGACAGGAGGCGAGGGAGGAGGGGCTTATTCTTTCATTCTTTGATTTGCTTTTCTTAACCACCTTCTAATAAAGCACAAAAATATTTGTAGTGGCATTAAAATAAATAATGATTGAGTAAAGGTGATTAGAATTATGAAGGGACACAAGGTCACAAACTAGAAAGAAGTTGAAATATTGACTCATCCAAGAACCATATTATCTAGATTTGATGATTATATTAAAACCAAGCATAATCCTCTTAACAATAGACAGCTATAACTGAAAGAGTAACATGTCAGAGTTAAAAACTATTTAAAACAAATGCATATGCTCTTATTCCAGTAATTCTGGATTTGAAAGAGCTTCTAAAATAGCATTGGGAAAGTATTGAATATTAGTAGGGACATCCAAATGCACATTTGAAAAAAGGTATCAACGCAGTACACGTGGGGGTACAAGATGACTTTTATTGGGTATGAAGTAAGGGAGATAAAGTGTCCTTCATAACCTGAGATAGGTGTGTCTCTTCAACTAGGACTTTTGATAGTGGATTCTCATTACTTCCTTCCAAGGCTGTGAGTCCCTTCCTTTCCCGGACTCTGGAAAAAGCAAGGAGAGGAGGAAGGTGTAACCACTCACTCATTATCCTTTGCCTTTCAGTTTGACCCTGAACTCTCTTCTTTGGTCTGCACACTGCTTCATTTGTCAGGCAGTTAATGAGTAACAGTCTGAGTTAATAAGTAACACTTGGACTACTGATTAAAAGCCCTTAGAGAGGACATGGGAAGGAGCCTAAAACATTTTTGACCTAATCAAATTCATCCTCTTTTCATTCATAAAATATTACTGCTGCTTCCACTTTGGTTTCAGAGTAAAGGTGCTAAACCCACTACCGTTCTTTGTCCATTAGAGAGTTATGAACATGGCTGTTATAACAGACAAAACAACAGTCTAACAAAAAGAAAATACCAGGCCCAATGTTTAAAGAACAAGTGTATTGAAAAGATTTTGCAGGTTACGTAAAGAAACTTGAAAGGACTTTAGACTTCACATGTCAAGAACTTTCACATATGTATATTCTAATTTTGTGTAAGCAATTTTCTGGGAGATTAATGTGAGTAATTGTGATAACAGTAGCTGTTTCCGGTTCTCCTTTAACCTGAACATTCCTCTAGCCACAAAAGAAGCAACTAGAGATCTTGAAAGTATCTTATCTATAGCAAAGCCAGATTCTTTTCTTCAAGCAAGTTTTTTTTTTTATTAATTCAGAATACTTTAGTTGCTATTTTCAAATCTTATATTGGGAAAACAGTTTAGTTAGGAACTTAATACAGAACTGCTAGGGCTAAGTTTAAAAAGAGATATATGCTATAAAATTTGTAGTACTTCCATGTCACTTGCTTATTAATTTTGTGTTTTTATGATGTGTATGGTGACATTATTAACTTGCTTTCGGGGATAATTTCCAGGTGCCAAGTGTTGTTCTAAGTGTTTTTAGATGCATAACTTATATAATTCTGATGTTACCCCACTTAAAATTGGAGCACAGAAGAATTAAGCAACTTTCCCAAACTCATGAAGCTAGAATACAGCAGACTAGAGATTGAACCCAGGCAGTCTGGGTCCAGAATTTAATACCTTCTAACCTCACTGTCTTTATATATTTAAACTTAAGTGTATCAGTGCTCCCAGGGCTTATGATAGAATGATAAGCAGGGGCAGAAAAATGAAGCTTACGCTACAAAATATTGAGTCATAATATTGAGCCTCCCTCAAAAGTAAGTAGGATGATTGGCTATTTATATTTTATCATTATTATAGTTTTATTCATGAATGTCCTCTGAGGTTTTAGATGAAAAGTATTACTATTTCTTAGAAATCTTTCAAATAGCAATTTCAGCAACAAGAGACCATTAAATTCTTGAGGGATAAAAGGGAAAGTTGGGCCGCCTGGGATCTTAAATGATCATTCTGTTTTTAGTGTGTAAATTGCTGACCCGTGACATGGGCACAGTGCTAGTTATTGAATGACTGGGTGCATAATTCTCACTTTCCATTTTAATGGTAAGGAATCATAAGAATAAGAAAATCACTTACTTTTCCCTCTGTGTTGGACATCCTGCTGTTAAAGCATTTGGCACATTGTAAAGTAATTATTTGTTTCAAAGTTGTTCTTCCTTCACTGTGAGCGCCCTGAGGGCAGGAACCATGGCTTATTCACCTTGACAGTCCAAAAATCTTACATTCCGTTACCAATAACCTGACTGCTGACAAAGCTTGTGAAAGGAAAGGAAGTAGTGAGGCAGGCAGCAGTTTTAAAGCCGATACTCCAGGTATCTATTTTGTGTTTAGTAAGAAATCACTGGGCTTTATGATTGAGACTTCTGAATTATGCAACTCAGTTTAGTTGCATAATTTTGTCACCCTCCAAAGAACTAGGCTGTATTTTGAATGAATGCATCTATAATCATTGATTAACGTAGTCATTTGTGCTAAACTTGGGTAATGTTTGGGTAGGTGGTCTCAAGTTATTTAATTTTATTTTTTATCTATTTTTTACATCATTTTCCATTTTTGCACAATGTATGCCTTTTTTTAAAGATTTATTTATTTATTTATACAAGCACTGGGTACAGTCAGAAGTGCGGGAGGATGAGAGAATTCACCAGAGCCAGAGCGGGGAGCAGAGCAGGCAGAAGGACTGAAGAACACTGCTGAGGGGAGCAGCGGGCGGCAGGAGACATCTGCGCTCCATGTGGGACCCTCCTCCAGTGGCCCGGGAGCAGCCGGGAATCAAACCAGCACTGCAGAGGCTGCGGACAGCTTCGCAACCCAGCGCTCAACCGCTGCGCCACTGGGGAGGCCCAATGTATGCATTTTAATCATGGTTATAGTCCCCATACAATTCACACCCCTCTTGTTTTCATCCTACTCCCTTTTCCCCTCCCCAGTATTGTGTCTCTTGTTTATAGTTGCTTGTTGATTTTGATTTTTACTTTATTATAATTAGTCTTTTTCCTGGTCCCTTATTTAGGTTTTCTAAATTCCTGCTATGAATGAGACCATCTGGTATTTTTCTTTCTTTCTGGCTTATTTTGCTGAGCATAATCCCTTCCAGTTCCATCCATGTTGCTGCAGATTCTATGAGTTTATCTTTTTTGATTGCTGAGTAATATTCCATTGTGTATATGTACCACATCTTCTTGATCCAGTCATCTATTTTTGAGCATTTGGGTTGTTTCCATAGCTTAGCTATTGTAAATTGTGCTGCTATAAACATAGGGGTTCAGGTGCCCTTTTGAATTAATGTTTCTGTGTCATTTGGGTAAATACCTAGGAGTGAAATTGCTGGATCATATGGCAGCTCCATCTTTAGCAGGTTGAGGAATCTCCACACAGCTTTCCATAGTGGCTGGACCAGTTTGCACTCAGTGGTCTTAAGTTATTGCAGCATCCAAATTCTATCTCATGGATAAGACATAAGTCAGGAAGTCTTGTTGGAAAATGATGAAGAATTCTTTTAAAAATCACATTCATTTTAATATTTGAGGCAAATGTGTGGCATTGAGTTTTTCCCCTTATAATAATAAATTTTATAACTCTCCACTGATCTCCCAATTCACGTTACTCTCATATTCCATCACATTCTGGCTCATATCACTTACATTAAACATTGTGTCCTGGTTACCATTTTTGTTTTGAAGGGTTTTAAAAACTCATTTTCTACATAATTCAGGTTTTCTCTTTTTAAATACAGGTTTACATGTATGATGGTTTCTATATTTGTTGTAACACACTTTTGTTTGGTGATCTTCAGTCTTTCTTACTGTCCCTATCATTTTATGTAGCGAGCACCAGTACTACCTCTCACTGCCACAATGGCAGGAGTCGAATTGGGGGCTGGAGTGAGGCTGAGAGAGGAAATCAGCAAGTCCACCCCTAGCTGGTCACTTAAAATGTGCTTCTGTGGAGGCTTCTGATTATTATTCCATCCAACTTCTTCTGCCTCACCCTTCCCAGCCCAACCCGCAGCTTTCTATGCTGCGCCTACAGCAAACAAATGTGGCATAAGGGAGGGGTTTAGAATTAGTTACACAGAAAGGTGTAATTGGCCATCTCATTGGCTCCTTCCCAATCACATTTGAAGACTCCATTATGCATTATGTTTTAGTCTATTGTATAATGAATGGCAGTCCTGACAATGATAAACAGTGGTTCCCTTTGGCAGCTACCTTAGAATTACAGATAACTTAATCTGTTGGGTGAGTAATAACTACAGTTTTAAAACAGCAAAAATAATTTATTTGCTTGGAATATCGATATACATGTTGTTTCTGTGCAAAGTTCTCTTTTGCTTTTTACACATTAACTTTCTGGCTATTGTACAATCACTATCTGAGAGCTATAAGCTGTTGCTTACTATTCATGGTGCAGTGAGAACTAGTCCTTCAGTGGTTCAGGTTAACACACATTTGTTGAAGGTCTGTTTTTGCCATTCACTGTTCCAAGCTGAGGGATGACAAAGATGTGGCTCCTATACTCTAAAGAATTTAATATTCTCTAGGAAACATTGTTATCTGAAAGGGTAAATTTGCCATCAGCAAGTAAATGCAAGGGGACTGATCCTTACTGGATGTCCCAGACCTTCCAAGGTATGCATTTCCCAGCACGTGTGTCAGGTGAGGCTTCTGGAAGTTTTGATCTTTGCTCTATGTGTTGGAGAATAGTTTAAAAAAGAGAGATGGGAATAGCATTCCATTTATCGATATGTAGGAAACCAGATATAATTTGTTACATTTCCATTTAAAATATTGGAGAATGGTAGATGAGCTTGGAAAGGTAACTAAGGATTAAATCAAATGATTGTGGTTTTGGTCATATTTAGGAACTTGAAATTTATTTATAGGGTTAATCCATGAACTAACTGTCAGTCTGTAAAATGTTATGAATATGTCCATTTTCTTGGGGAAAGCAGCCAAAACCTTTATTAGATCTCCAGAGTGTTTCACAAGCCGAAAATTGCTAAGAATATTGACAGTGAAACACCTTAAGCGAATAACCACACAGTTCATTCATTAATTAAAATGAAGGCATTGCCATATACATATTTCACATCATAAAGAAATTGATGGTACTGAATTAGATCACTTCAAAGATTAAAGTTGCTAGGAAGAATCCTATAGGTAGCCCAAAGGAAACCATAAATTCATTTTTTTCAAAAAATATTTAATTGAATCACCTTCTCAAATCATTTGTCCTGAATATCTGGAAAATTTCCCATCTTCCCCAGCATGAGTATTAGGATCTT
The DNA here is from genome assembly GCF_014898055.3 of Talpa occidentalis. Taxonomy (NCBI): domain Eukaryota; kingdom Metazoa; phylum Chordata; class Mammalia; order Eulipotyphla; family Talpidae; genus Talpa; species Talpa occidentalis. The sequence goes on from NW_023601212.1 coordinate 63,325,684, forward strand.
GCTAACAGGTTTGCTGTGGGTAGGCACTGAGCAGACAGTAGTGAGCTAAGAAGGCACTATCCCTTTTCAGAGCTTAGCGTAAGGCAGACATGAATCAGATAGTTAGAAAAAGAAATGAAAGAGTTCAAAGTGTCATCAGCAGTGTGTAGTAAAAGATAGGTATAGTAGGGGAACTCGACATAGAAGGAGAATTAGAAGAAATGATTTTTGAACTGACAAGAAATGAGTTAAGTGTCAACTGGGGAAGAAGCCCTGAGACAGGAAAGTGCTTGGTGTATTTAGGAATGGAAAGAAGGAACTTAAAATACTACCCCAAGAATAGCATGAAATGATTCTGGAGAAACAGAGGCTGGGCCATGTTGGATCAATTTTTATAATTAGCTATTTTAATATAATTTAAAAAAAATGGATCTTTATCCTAAGAACAATTAGATGCAATTGGTAAGGGAATGGGCGCTGACATGATACTTTTTATGTTTCCTATATTTTTAAAACATCTCTCTGGTTGCTGTGCAATATATGGATTGAAGAGAGGGACAAGTTAAGAAAGAGTTATCAAGCCAATACATAAATTTTGAAAATACATCGATACCATGTAATTTAGTTTAGAGTCATTGTAAATTCAAATGATGTGGTTGAGCATTAGTTTATTCACATGAAAACTAATGAAGCTGGGCCTCCCCGGTGGCGCAGCGGTTGAGCGCTGGGCTGTGAAGCTGCCCGCAGCCTCTGCAGTGCCGGTTCGATTCCCGGCTGCCGGCGAGGGTCCCATGTGGCATGCATACCTCTCCTGCCACGCCCACTGCTCCCCTCAGCAGTGTACTTCGTCACTGTTCTGCTCCTCGCTCTGGCTCTGGTGAATGCCCTTACCCTCCCACGCTTCTGACTGTACTCAGTGCTTGTATAAATAAATAAATCTTAAAAAAAAAAAAAAAAAAAAACTAATGAAGCTGATCTTGTGGTTCTCTAAGCTCTGATGGCCACACCAGTAAGCTGAGAAATTGATCCTCTGAGACCTAGGATACTTCTTCAATCCTGAACTACTTCCTTTTGGGGGCCCAATGTGCCACCCAACAGCTATTATTTTCTGTGTGTCACAAAGTTGCAAGATTGAGAAGTCCTGCTCTGACCCCCTTTTCTGCACTAACATGTTATGGCTTTAGGTTTTGAAGAAATCAAATTCTAACCCCCTTGTTTTTCACCAGTGAGGAAAGCATGGCCCAAGAAGGAAAGTGACTTGCCTGGGTGGTATGGCTTGGTGTATATATTAGCCTTCTAGCCAGTAATGCTGACTTTTCTAATACGCCATTCTGTCTTCATAGCCCTTGGGATTAGATCATTGGCTATTATTATAGCTATAGGACTGCAGATGTTTCTTTCCTTTAGTTATGAACAGAAGCACATTTTATTCTTTTTGATGATGACTGGTAAAAAATTTATTCTCTATCAAGCATCGTCTTACTAAAACTTAAAGCTTGAAAACTTCTGATTAGTGACTTCCCAGAAGAGTAAGACTTTTTATTTTATTCTGACTAGGCAGAAAATATTGCAAGACTTGTATTTCTGTTTCTAAGTTAGTCCAAAGTCTGTAAGCATATGAAAGTTATGAGTCAAGAGAGGAATTAGCTGAGCTTTTAATAACTTTTACTGGGTTTGAGCTTGAGTTCAAAGGTATCGGAGTTTAAAGTCAAATTGGAGTCTCACTTTGCCAAATAGGCTTCTCCTAGCCTTAGTGAAACTCTACAATATGAGACAGGCCCAAGAGTATAGTGTTTCTGAAAATAGGTTCTTGACCCAGGTGATACAAACTCAGATCCTCAATCTCCATTTACCATCTTTTTGACTCAGGAAATATTACCTTTGTTTTTTTTTTTTTTTTTTAAGATTTATTTATTTATTTATTTATTTATACAAGCACTGGGGTACAGTCAGAAGTGCGGAAAGGTGAGAGAATTCACCAGAGCCAGAACGGAGAGCAGAACAGGCAGACTGACGAAATACACTGCTGAGGGGAGCATCGGGCGGCAGGAGAGGTCTGCATGCCATGTGGGACCCTTGCCTGTGGCTGGGGCTCGAACCGGCACTGCAAAGGCTGCGGGCAGCTTCGCAACCCAGCGTTCAACTGCTGCACCACCGGAGAGGTCCCGGAAATATTACCTGTCTTAGACTCATTCTTCCCACTCTTGAAATAGAAATAAAGGCAGTTCTCAGTAACCACTACTGAGACATATGGGGAAAAAAAATGAAATTATCATCAGAGTTCAGAGATATTGGAAATCACTCCAGGTGTTTCGAGAAGAAAGGGGTTAAATTTGGGAAAGCCAATGGGAGCATGGAGGGGCTTCCAGGCCACTGATTTCACCCCACATTACTGTAATTATGATCCATATGTCAAGTAGTAATTCCACTGTCACCTCAGGCATCACTGCTAACATACAGCCTCTCATGACCTGATGACAACACCCTGGAGACTGGGCCCAACTAATGCAAACACTTCTCTGACTTGCTGGCTAACATTCCAGTAACAAGATGCCTTGCTGCTGTCTTTAAATTTCACATGAATGTGTCTAATAGATGGAACCTAATTTAAAAAGAGTTTTAGCTGCAAGGGAGTGTGGGAAATGTATGTAGATTTTTAGCCACTCAAGAGTAGGTGGATAAATGGAAATTGAGGGAACTGATCAAAGGTATCTGCCACAAGGATATAGTCTGGGATGTGGTATACAGCAAATAAATATCCAAGAAATAATAGCTATTGTGGGTTTTGCTGCTGTTGGTATATTTGTAGCAGGAGTACATAATTTACCATGTGAATTTTTATCAACCTTCAGAGACTGATTTACTCTTATTCTTTGAGGTTTCACTAAAGATGAATTAAATCTAAATCTTCATGTATGTTGTGAACCCATTATTTATAAGATCCTGATTTATTCCCCTCCAAGGTGGTACTAAGTAATGAAGCAAATTTCTGCATATTATCTGATCAGTTAACACAATAATTGAGTGAAAATAATAGCTCTCAATTAAGTTCACTGTTTTTTGGTGGAATATACCTTACAGAGTTCAAATGTGAACAGCCAGTTGATCTTTATTAAGTGTCTAGACACAGGCTACATCCTATGAAGTTATTATTTTCCAAATGCTAATGAAAGAGTGATTATATCAGAGTGTTATCCTCTCACCACTCTTTTCTTTCATTCAGTCATTCAACCATTCATTTATTCATTTTCCCTTTTCCTTCTATTCTGACTTTGGTACTCAGAAATCCTAATAATAAACATCTGGGTTTCTTGGATCACCATTTTAAGATGAATTAAGAAAACCCCACAAAATAGCATACCAATTACAAAGTTATCTGTTTCTTCTGATGCAAGGACACCTATTTTCCAAGTGACCACTTTCGACAAGAGATTCTTAGATTGACCTCTGTTTTTGCTGCAGGAAGGGAAAATATAATAAGAGATTACTGATAAAAGTATACTAGCACCTTTTCAAGTAACTGAACATACCTAAAAGAGTAGTTGGTTCTAGCATTTGATTTTTTAAAGGTCAAACTAATGTGCCTGCTTTTACTTTGTGGTGTAAATTTTCTCTCTTAAGCTATGTTTATTTTATTCTTTATTTTATGTTTGACAACTAATCACATTTAAGAAGAAAGATATCTTCAGAATCAGTATGAGAAACTTAAATTTAAATATTTAGAATCCTCACTTAGATTCAGAGCTGTTTCTTGGAAGTTAAGGCAAGAGCGACACTGAAGTGACTGCCACCACCAATTTCACTGCAGGATAATAAGCTAGGTTCTACCATTGATTAAGTATATAAGACTGTACCACAGTAGAGGAAATTGGAGAAGATACCTATGGAGTTATGTATGCGGCTAAACACAAAACTACAGGTCCAGTCGTAGTCATGAAGATAATCAGACTTGAAAGGTCAAAGGAAAGGGTTCCTAGTACTGCAATTCAGGAAATTTCTGTATTGAAAGAACTTTGTCATCCATATTAGTCAGCCTTCAAGATAGGCTTGTGCAGGATTCCAGGTTATATCTCATCTTTGAATTTCCTTCCATGGATCTCAAGAAATACTTGGATTCTATCCATCGCAGTCACTTCCTAGATTTTCCACTTGTTAAGAATTATTTATATTAAATCCTGGAGCTGGAAGGGATATGCGCAGCCAAGTAAGTCAGAAAGAAAAAGGAAAATACTTGGATGGTTTCACTTATAGGAGGTACATAGGGGGACCAAATAAGGGATCAGGAAAAATAAATAATAAATAAAAAAAACAAAATTAAACGGCAACTATAAATCAGAGACATTCTGCAGGGGAGGAGGAGGGAGAGGGATCAAAACAGGGAAGGGAAGAGCACAAAGGACTATGGCGATAGTGCACGGGTGAATTGGTAGGGGGAGTTTTAGGGAGACTACACCTGAGAGGAGGAAGCAAACATTGTACAAAAATGAACAATGATGTAAAATATATATAAATAAATAAATTTAAAGATTGTTAATAATAATAAATTATCAATAAAAAATTTATGTTTAGAAAAAAAAAAGTTTTATACCAAATCCTAAAAGGGATTATGTTTTGTCACTTTCACACAGTGATTTTAAACCTCACAATCTGCGGACTAATGACAACGGAACAATTAAACTGACTTATTTGGCCTTTCCAGAGCTTTTGGAATACCTATTAGAAAATATACACAAAAGGTAGTAATGTTCTGGTATAGACCTTCAAAAGTTCTGCTGGGGTCTGCTTTCTGCTCAACTCCAGTTCACAGTTGGAGTTAGGCATCGTATTTGCAAAACTGAAACTAAGAAACCACTTATCCACAGGGATGCAAAGATCGATCAACTCTTCAGAATTTTCAGAGCTTGGGAACTCCCAGTAATGAAGTAGCCTCTTTATAAGACTATAAGAATACATTTCCCTAGTGGAAAACCAGGAAACCTAGCATTCCATGTCAAAAAAATTGGATGACTATGGCTTGGATCTACTCTCCAAAAGTAGTCTATGATCCAGCCAAACAAATTTCTGTTAAAATGGTGCTGAATTATCCATACTTCAATGACTTGGGCAATTAGACTAAGATAACAGATTTCTGACAAAGAGTTTCCACATGCTGTATCAAGAACAGTTATGTTTTTACCGTTAACTATTACTGTCTTGTGTGTTTTTGTTTTCCTTGTTGTAAAACATAAGCTGTACTTCATCTCCTAATTTTGAAAGAATAACTTATATGTGAATATTGTTCTATATGTATTTAAAGATAATTCTGTGTAGGGCCTCCCCTGGTGGGAATATTAAGTACTTGGAAACACATAGTATGTAGCTTTTTTGGTTTGACTTCTTTTTTCTTTGTAATATGCATTTAAGTTTCCTCTATAGCTTGATAGCTCTTTTCTTTTTTAATACTGAATAGTATTCCATAGTCTGGTTATATCAGTTTGTCTATTCACCTACCAGAGGAAATGTTGGTTGCTTCCAAGTTCTGGCAATTATTAAGCTGCTACAAACATGTGAACCCAAGTCTTCAACTTCGTTGGTTAAATACTTCAGGGTGTGATTGCTGATTCTTGTGGATAGAGTATTTTATTTCTGTAAAAAAACTGCCAAACTATCTTCCAAATTGGCTTGTACCATTTTTACCTTCCCATCAGCAAGCTTGAGAGTATTTATTTTGTTCCACATCATCACCTTAATGTTGTGCATTTAACTGTTTTAAGAGGTATAGGGAAGTATCTCTTTGTTTTAATTTACATTTCTCAGTAACTTATGACTTGGAGCATGTTTTTTTTTCATATCGAGATACATATTTTTATACTTTAATAGCACCTTTTTCCAAAAGCAAAATAAAACTACCATCTGTTTATTTCTGTTTTTCTTTTATTTTTCTAATTTATTTTCTTTGGTTAATTTTTTAATACAATGTTTGATTTCTCCTCTCAGGTGTAGCTTCTTAACAACTTATTTGTCATTTTATACAACTTATTTGTTGATATCTCTATTAAGGCCTTTGACTAATTTTTTTTTTTTTTCCTTTAACACCTGATACAAATTTGCTCCCACAGCCAGTCTCAATTGAAAAGCTAAGAGACAAGCCTGAGGCACTTTTACAGTTTATAAGAAACATTTTCACATTCACCCAACTTCTGATTTTAGGTATTTAAATTTATTTTTTTTTTATTTTTATTTTTTTTATTTTTATTTTTTTAATTAATAAATTTTATTTTTATATTCCCCATACAATTGCAATCCCCCATTCTGACCCCAATCCCTCCCCTCCCGCCCCCCACCCCCCAAAAAGTGTCTCTGGTTCATAGTTTTTGTTGATTTTGATTTTCACTTTCTTATAGTTATTCATTTTCCTGGTCCCTTATTTAAGTTTTCTAGATCCCTGCTATGAGTGAGACCATCCGGTATTTTTCTTTTTCTTTTTGGCTTATTTCACTGAGCATGATCCCTTCCAGCGTCATCCATGTTGCTGCAAATTGCATGTGTTTATCTTTTTTGAATGCTGAGTAATATTCCATGGTAATTTTTAAATTTAGTTATTAGTTTTCTTATTGTTGAATTTTAAGCACTGTTTTGGCATTTTGGATACCTGCCTTTTATCAGATATGTCTTTCGTGAATATTTTTTCCTAGTTTGTGCCTTTATTTTCTCATTCATTTGACAGTTTGTTTTGTCAAGCCAGTGTTTTTATTTTAATGAAGTCTAGCTTTTGAGTTACTTCTTTCATGGATTATGCCTTTGGTGGTATATCTAGAGAGTCATTGTTACGCCCAAAATACTGTGTAGGTTTTTCTTTTGTTATCTCCTGAGAGCTTTATAGCTTTTGTTTTATACTTAGGTCTGTAATCATTTTGACTTAATTTTTTGCCAAGTATACATAAGGTCCAAGTCTAGATTCTTTTTTTCCACATGGATGACCAGTGTTCAGCATCATTTGTTAAAGGTTATCTTTGCTCTGTTGTATTGCTTTTGATCCTTTGTTAAAGATGGTTTGACTGTATTTATGTGGACCTATTTCTGGGCTCTCTAGTTCATGAATCTACTTGTTCTTTTATCAAAACTTCATACTTGAATACTATAGCTGTATACTTATAACTTAAAATCAGGTTGTATCAGCCTTCCAACTTAGTTATTCAATGTTGTTTTCTCTATTCTTTGTGTTTTATCTCTTCATATAAACTTCAGAATCATTTTGTCAATTTTTACAAAACATGATATGAAACTTTTTTCATATGCTTCATTATGATCTCTATATCTTTTTGGTTATCTTTAGTATCTTTACCCCACTGTACTGCCTTTGCAGTTATCAAAAATCAGTTGACTATATGTGGGTCTGCTTCTGGGTTCTCTGTTATATTCCATTATCTGCCTATTCTTTATTCCTTGAACTTTATATTTGATACACATCTTCAGTAAATTCTTTCAACTAATTACCTCTTTGGTTTCTTTCATTTGAGTTTTAGAAATTTCCTATAGAGGAAATAAAGATTACTTTCATAGATCTTTAACATATTTTGTTATTTTTACACCCAAGTGTTCCATTTTTTGGGTACTGATATAATTGCTATTATTTTCTTTAATTTCAAATTCCACTTATTTATTCCTGGTAATAAGAAAAAGAGTCACTTTTCTGTACTAACCTTGTGACCTTCAGTCTGGTTACCTTCAACTATAGTAACATAGTAGTCCCAGATACTTTTTGTCAGTGCTCTTGTTTTTTCTGTGTAGATCATGTCATCTGCAAACAGCAGTTTTATTCCTCTTTCCCTATCTGCATATCTTTTATTTCTTTTTATTATTTTATTGCATTAGCTAAAATTTTCCAGTACAGTGTTGAAAGCAGTGGTGAAAGGGGATGTCCTCATCTTGATCCTCATCTTAGAATGTGGTATTTGAGTTTCTCACTAAGTATTATGTTTGCTACAGTTTTTTCTTTAAGATAGTCTTTATTAAGACGAGGAGTTTCTTTTTTTAATTGTATTTATATAAATAAATGTTTTACTTTGTTCATTTTTGTACAATGATTGATTTCTCCTCTCAGGTGTAATCACCATAAAAGTCCCACTACCCAGAAACCAGGGAACCATCACCATAGACCCTTGTGCTCTTCCCTCCCCTGTTTTGATCCCTCTCTCTCCCCCTCCCCTGCTGAATGTCTCTGATTTATCTTTTGCCTGTTAGTTTTGTTCTTGTTTATTTGTTTTTTCCTGATCCCTGGTTTGGTTCCTCTATATTCCTCCTATAAGCGAAACCATCCAATATTTTTCTTTTTCCTTCTGACTTATTTCATTGAGCATAATCTTTTCCAGCTCCATCCATGTTGCTGCAAATGGCATGAGTCTTGTTTGATTGCTGAATAGTATTCCATTGTCTATATATATACCAAAGATGAGGAATTTCTATTCTATTTCTAGTTAGTTGAGAATTTTTATCATGACTTAGTGTTGGACTTTGTCATGTTTTTTTTTAGCATTTTTGATCATGCTTCTGTGATTTTTATTCTTTAGCATACTGATATAATGGATAACATTAATTGATTGTCAAATGTTCCAATGTCGACCATCATTGCATACTTGTAATAAATTCTACTTGGTTGTAGTATGTAATTTTCTTCATATATTGTTGAATTCAATTTGGTAAGATTTTGTTGATGTTTGCATCTATGTTCATGAGAGATATTAGTGTGTAGTTTACGTGTAATGTCTATATGGCTTTGTATCAGAGTAACACTGATCTTATAGAATGAAACTGGAAGTATACCCTATGCTTCTATCTTCTGAAAGAGATTATAGAAATATTGTTGTAATACTTTCCTTAAATGTTGGGTAGGATTTACCAGTGAACCCATCTTGGAAGGTTATTAATTATTGATTCAATTTTGTTAATAGGTCTAGTATGATTTTCTGTTTCTTCTTGTGTGAGTTTGGACAGATAGCACCTTTCACAAGGAACTGGTTCATTTTATCTTTGGATTCCTAGTAAAAGAAGGGAATTCAAAGTACATTTTTGGTAATAATAATAAAGGAAGTTCAGAATATGCGAACTCAAACTTTTATTTGCTAGGAAGGCTAAAAAAATGCATAATAATAATAATGCAGTTTTTTACTTTAGAAAACTAGAAAAAAAAGAGCAAATTTAAATACAAATTTTGATGAGGCTCATGTAGTTGTGAACTGGTGAGAGAGGTAAGTTTAAGAAGGTAAGTGCCACAATATAGAGAACCTTTATCCTGGGAACTTGAGGTTTAGAATTTCATAAGCAAAATAATTTACTTCATATATAATCCTCTAGCGCAGGTATGTAAAAATCCACCTTATTGTCTTTTGCATTTGTTAGTTTTCTCTGTTAATTGGTGTGTGAGCAGAGAAGGTTATGTTAACAATGGCATCTTAACAAAACTGGCCTTTCCACATACCAAATGATTATGAAAATTGGGAACCACTGTAGAAGGAACATCCCTCATCTCCTATATTATCTATCAAAAAAGTGCTATCTGGCTGCTGACAACTAGGAAATCCAATGGAAATCACAAATGTGCTTTTACCAGGAAAAGGGAAAGTTATCACAGAATGTATTTTCCTGACATTAAATCAGGCTCTCTGGAACCTGGCCAAGTTCAATCAAACCTTTTTCCACCCTTTGTCCAATTGCTCCATCATTGTTGTGATTTAATCTTAGAAGCAACAAGAATTCTGTGATTTGAATTATTGGACTAAAGAAGCATGGGGTACTAAGAATTAAATCAAAACAAAGATATTATTTATAAGTCAAACTGCTCTACATACTGCATCTGAATAAGTTCCTGGAATGTCTTAATACTAAAACCCTGGTAATACTTAATGGCACAGTAATGGGAATTGGGTAATAACTGATAGAAATTTGCTTCATTACTTAATGGCTATACTACAAAATATTACTGGACAGTGATACCAGCATTATAATTTCAGGTCAACAGTATTTTAAGTTAAACCTCTAAGGCTAAGAAATTTTCATTTTTAGCTCATGCTTTTCCAATGTTGTACAAACAAGGGTATAATTTTTCAAAGAAAGATGTAACAAATAGATATATACGCTGAAGGAAATAAAGCAAAGAATATTTTTTCTACTCAAAGTGACATAGGTATTTTATTTGTCCTTTCAAAATGATAGCAAATCAAATGATAAGCATTTATATAGCTAGAGATTTTATGACTAATTTACATTCCACTGAGTGGAATACTTATTGTTTTCCTCATTCAAATACATGGTATTTGAGCCATTCAGTGATTGTCATGCTAGCCTGGGGGGTATTTTTTCCCCCTAACATAGTCAAAAATTAGATTCAGTTTGCTCTAACTTAAAAATGTTGCTTTACATTTAAATCAGTAAATCTAGACAAAAACATTAGGGAATAACCTGCACAAGTAGAAATCACTATTTTTGATATATTGAATACTAATTTCCAAATTTGATGCATAATAGAGTTCTATAGTGTCACTGAAAGACCTAAAATACTTCCTTTATTGCTACCTAAGCTCATAAAAAAGAGAAAAATTAGTTTATAAAAAACAATAGAGATTAGTAGCTCATCTCCCAGCATTTTATGAATGCAACAGCTGATTTGATTTTAGCTTCAGAATCTTTAAACCTTTGGTTCATATATAGCTCTAAATTTTTAACCAGGGAATAAGTTTCTCTATGATCTTAAGGAGGACTTAAATTTTTAGAGAAAGTAAATGAGAGGTTACATTAAAATCTTATATTTTTTTAAAGATTTATTTTTGCATACAAAAAATGGGGTACAGGCTAGAGCTGTGGGGGGTGAGAGGATTCACCAGAGACAGAGTGGGGAACAGAACAGGCAGATTGACTGAAGTACACTGCTGAGGGGAGCAGCGGATGAGTCAGGAGAGGTCTGCTGCGCCATGTGGGTTGCTCTCTGGCTGGCCAGAGGATCTAACTCATGCTGTAGTGGCTGAGGACAGCTTCATAGGTTGCGTCTTCACCCCTTATGCCACCAGGGAGGCCCAAAATCTTAGGTCTTTATGACTTTGTTTTGTTAAGAAGCTCCACTTTCATCTTCTATAATTTGAAAATGCAATATGGTTTCCCTTATTCACTAAAAGATGTTATTTTAGAATCCCCAGGTTCATGAAAATAAGGTCTATTTTTTAATAGAATCACTTTGACTGCCAATATATGATCTTTTTGTTGCCTTTTAAGATTTGGGGTATCATTCAGTTTCCCATTAATCCTATCTACTCAGCTTGTGTCTGTCAGCAACTAGGTGACACATCGAAGGGATGCAGGATAGTAAATGGAGCTCTAAAAAGTATTACTGTCATAGGTGACATTGTAGCATTTACCCAACTGTATAAGTAAGTGAAGTATTTATCCAGAGTATTTTAGGCACTCTGACTCACAGCGGAACCAGGCCATTTCTGAATTATGTTACCAAGATCTGACACTCTTGTCTGAGAAGGCCGGAAAATTTTCCATGATGCCAATACAAATGTTTCAATAAGGTAGTATTATTATACATATAATTGGCATTCTTATCCCTAACCCACACTGATATAATATTTGCACGCTAAGTTCCATGTAACCCTAAAATCTTCTTTACTCAGTGAATTGGCATTCTCACATGAATTAAAAGTGCCAGATTCCGAATAGCTCTCATTGAATGTAAACATCACAGATGTCATTTACAGGGTGAAAGAGGTTCAGAATAGCAATGCCTTTTCCTGTTTCACTTGTTCCGTAAGAGGTTTTAAAACTTTTCAAAAGTGACAGGGTCCCAAGTGACATTTTTATCTCCTTCAGCATTCGGTATAGAAGTGTTCTTTTCTTTTTGATGTTGTATGTCATGAGGTGAATTTTTACCTATCAAGCTTAGACCTGGACTTTGGCAGATCCCAAATGATCATCATAACCTGTGCCCCTTAAGTGCTGAGGCCCAGCTTCTTTTTTTTTTTTTTTAAGATTTATTTATTTATTTATACAAGCACTGGGTACAGTCAGAAGCATGGGAGAGTGAGAGAATTCACCAGAGCCAGAGTGGGGAGCAGAACAGGCAGACTGAGAAAGTAAACTGCTGAGGGGAGCAGCGGGCAGCAGAAGAGGTCTGTGTGCCATGTGGGACCCTCACCTGGCGGCCGGGGATCAAACTGGTGCTTCAGAGGCTACAGGTAGCTTCACAGCCCAGCGTTCAACCGCTGCGCCACCAGGAAGGCCCGAGGCCCATCTTCTTCTTATCTTTCTTCCCTCTCTCCTTTTCCTGCAGCATTTCCTGCCTACTCCCTCAGTAACCTGCAATTTATCAACTTGTCTCATATACCTTTGTCCTTTTACAGAGTAGATACATGATCTTAGGGCTGCCCTTATTATAGTCTGAGTGGCTTAAACAACAGAAATGTACTAGCTCCCAGTTCTGAAACTAAAAAGTCTTAAGATTAGTGTCAGCAGGGTTAGTTTCTTGAGACCTTTCTCCTTGGCTTTTACATAGCTGTTTTTTTCCTCAGTTTTCATATGGTTCTTCTTTCTGTGTGTGTATCCTAATCTCTTCTAGAAGGACACCAGTCTTAAGGGATTGGAGTCCACCCTGGTAACACCATTTTAATTTACCTATTTTAAGTTCCTTTTCCATGACAATAATTATCTGAGGTATACTTAAGGTTAACTGTTCAAAACATGAATTTGGGGGGAATACACTTCAGTCCATAACAGTAGCCAATGACGGACATCATAATACTTGGGGTGACAGCCAGGATTCAGTTCTTCACATACATTTAGCCTCTGGGGAAAGTGATAGGAACCTCACTCCTCATTATCTTTTTTTTTTTTTTTTTTAAAGATTTATTTATTTATTTATACAAGCACTGGGTACAGTCAGAGGCACAGGAGGGTGAGAGAATTCACCAGAGCCAGAGCGGGGAACAGAACAGGCAGAGTGATGAAATACACTGCTGAGGGGAGCAGTGGGCGGCAGGAGAGGATCCAGCAGCTGGGGATCCAATTGGTGCGGCAGAGACTGCGGGCAGCTCACAACCCAGCGCTCAACCGCTGCACCACAGGGGAGGCCCTATCTTTTTTTTTTTTTTTTTGAAAGATTTATTTATTTACACAAGCACTGGGGTACAGGCCAGAGATGTGTGAGGATGGGAGAATTCACCAGACAGAGCAGGGAGCAGAACAGACAGAAGGACCGAAGCACACTGCTGAGGGGAGCAGCCGGCAGGACAGGAGAGGTCTGCCTCACCAGGTCTGTCTCTCCCTGGCCGGCCGGGAATTGAACTGGCGCTGCAGAGGCTGCAGCAGACAGCTTCACAGCACTTTGCTCAAGCCGCTGCCCCCCGCCCCCCCGGGGAGGCCCCACTCCTCATTATCTTGTGACAGTCAGAGTAGCTGTGGTGGGATCTAACAACAGAGGGATGCCAATGTCCATCCAAGGTCTTGACATGGAACTTCTAAAGGGCAATGAAATAAGATTGATTGCATATATATTTTGGGCCAAACACTTTGCTTGGGCATTTTACTTGCATTTATCTAATGGAATCCTTACAACAGTACTATAAAGTAAGAAAGGCCAATATTCTCAATTGTGAGCTAAAGAAACCAAGATTTGGAGATATTAAATGATTTTCCCAATCTCCCTCACAAGTAAACAGAAATGCAGGGACACAAAGCCAGGACCACAGCTGACTCCAATGCTGGGAATATACCTAATAGAACCTGTTTGCTTCTCTCTGTAGAAAACAAATGTGTTGATTGGACACTTTTTATTGGTTATACCCAAATTAGCTCATTTTGCACATCTAGTTCTTCACTTTGTGTTCTTTTTGACCAAGTCAGGGTTGGGTCAGTAAGCTTTTAACAGAAAAATACACTTTTTTCTTTACCAATTCCAGGTAGAACACTATATGGTTGGAATATTCACTACACTGAATTCCCAAAAAACGAGAATGATTTTAGTATATTCTTTTCAATAATTTCAAAGTGTTTTGATTATTGATTACTGTAAAATAAACTACCCCAAGATTTAATGGCTTAAAAAATCATTTTCTCAGAATTCTAAGGTCCACTGGACTCAGTTGGGTGAGTTTTTGGTTCCCCATCATGCTGGCTGGGTATGCAGTCACTTAGGATTTAATTGGGCTAGAAGCTCATCCATTCGCCAGACTGACATTTTGGCAAAGGAGAACTACACAAGGGCTTAGCTGGCACAGCTGAGCTTCTCTTTCTCTCCATTTAGCTCAGAGCCTCTCTTTACATGGTGGTCTCTCTGGGAGGGTAACCCAAGTCCTTTTATTGCAGCTTAGGACTGCCAAAAGCAGATGCTGCCTGGTCTTCTTGAGGCCAAGAACTGGTACAACGTCCCTTCCATCACATTCTCTGGGTTAGTGTTGTAGGCCTGCCTATATTCAGTATAAGAAGGAAACACCCAAGACCATGGATATGGGATGACTAATAAGGGCCTTCTTTAGAGAAATGGGGGTGGGGAGATGATACTAGCTGCATATTAAATATTGAGAGACTTATTGATGTCCAACTAAATGGAGAAATACTTTTGAAGTACTCTAGTGTCTTATCCAGAAAAGAATTTATACAAATGCAGTATGTTTAATCTTTGTGGGAAACAAAATCTCCTGGAGACAAATAAGATCTTTTCCTTTGATGACTGCTGTGACGAGAACCTGCAAAGGTTTAAGTATCAATTAAGAAACATAACAAGGCATCAATTTCACTGGTACCAGACTCCATGTCTAAGCTATAATTGATAGGGCTTTGTCAGCGATCAAAGTTGAAGTGGGATTTTGGCTCCTTTGCTGAATCAGACAATTCTCTTAAAGGAGCAAGGGAGAGACAGAAGGAAGCAAGAGGATGGGGAAGGATAGAAAAGGACAGAGGGATGGAGGAAACTACATGAAAAGCCAACACCAAAATCTTTGTCAACTCAAAGGTAAATTTGTATTCCATTTGAAGTCAATTAGCATAATCTTTAGCATTTGTTAAGTATCAAGAACTGCTAAATGATACAAATTTACATTATTTCTTTTACCCAGATATGATCAATAAATAATCCTTACCCTCAAACTTAGCTTTCATGGGGTTTTATTATTAGATTTTTTTTGGTTAGCAATCTGAAAACATCCCACATGGCAGATAAGACATGACAAAATTTTTGTATATAATCGATATGATTTTGCTATTTATTTTTTAGTTTTTTTAATTAAGAGAGACAAGCTTTATTGCAAACATTTAAGCTTTTTTTTCTTTTTTTTAAACAATATTTGCTTCCCCCCACCCCCTCAGATTGAGTCCCCATAGAATTTCCTTCTCCAAGGCACATGTGCACCATCACCACAGTTCCCTGTGCTCCTCCCTCCATCCCTCTCACCCCTCTCCCTCCTCCTCCCCTGCAGTATGTCTCTGATTGGTAATTGTCTGTGTTTGCTTTGTTGTGTTTTGTGCTGTTATTATTATTTTTTTACACTGATATCTTATTGGGTTCCCCTATATTCCTATTATAAGTGAAACCATCCGATATTTTTCTTTCTCCTTCTGGCTTATTTCACTGAGTATAATTCCTTCTAGCTTCATCCACCTTGCTGCGAATGGCATGAGTTTATCTTTTTTGATTGCTGAATAATATTCCATTGTGTATATATACCACATCTTCTTGATCCAGTGATCTATTTTTGGGCATTTGGGTTGTTTCCAGGTTTTACCTATTGTAAATAGTGCTGCAATAAACATAGGTATACAGGTGGTTGTTTTTTTTTTTTTAATCAATGTTTTGTGGACCCAAGGGACACAAAAACATTGATTTTGCTATTTATTAATATATTCATGGGAAACATTGTATGTTGCTGCCAGGTAAATATCTAGGGATTTGACATAGCATCATATAGGTGAGGGATCAGCAAGCCATGTCCTGCTAACCCCATCCAGCCCACTGCCTGGTTTTGTAAATAAGATTTTATTCAAATATATCCATCATTTACCTGTGTTTATGGCTGCTCTCCAGCTACAAAATCAGAGTTGAGTAGTTGAAACAAAGAGTATATGACCCATAATACCTGTATTATTTGTTGTTCTGGCCATAACTATAAAGTTTTGGGGTCTCTGATTTAGATGATTAGTCTGGCCATTTAGTTTTTTAAGTTCTGCAAGAGTTTCTGTTTGTTGGTTGGGCCGGTACGTTAAGGTTGAAATTCTAAGATCACAAAATACAAAAGTGGGGATGGCAGGCAGAGAATCCAAGAAGAGCGCTATGAACAGAAGGAATTCAATTCTAGAGACTTGTAAATACAACTGAAGATGAAATATAATTATTGAAAATGAAAACAGCTAGAGTTTAAAATCTTAAGGGAACATGTCATTGTGGTAGAATTGGTAAAAGTGGTTACAGTAGAATTTGGAATAGTATATGTGTTCAAGGTTGTGCAGGGCTCTGTTTTATTTTCAAAGCAAGGAGGGATGTAAGGAAACTCCAGTGGCAGTGTAGAGACTAGATTGGAGGAAGATCAAAAGTTGGTTAAAAAACTCTGTCCACTAAATTTGCCCTAAGCTTCTCCAGTTTTATATGAGCAAAGTGAAACTTCAGCATGTCCTGCTATTATTCATCTTTAGGAAATATTCAGTGTATAAAAAAAGACACTGTCATTGAGGAAATTTTACAAAATTCTAGTTTCTCTCAATTCTTAATTTCTGTGATCTTGACTCCAAATTACTCAATTTTCAGTTGACCAGTGTGTGTTATGGTTGATTCAGAGAGCAATTGTGATCAGAAAGGTTATTCCAGGTTTGGAAAGGGTCTCTTAAAAATCCCCTTAGGATTGGGCCTCCCCTGGTGGTGCAGCGGTTGAGTGCTGGGCTGCGAAGCTGCCCGCAGCCTCTGCAGCGCCCAGTCAATCACTGGCCACCGGTGAGGGTCCCACATGGCATGCAGCCTCTCCTGCCATGCCCACTGCTCCCCTTAGCAGTGTATTTCGTCCGCCAGTTCTGTTCCCTGCTCTGGCTCTGGTGAATTCTCTCACCCTCCAGTGTTTCTGACTGTACCCAGTGCTTGTATAAACAAATAAATAAATAAATCTTAAAAAAAAAAAATTAGGTTCATTTAAAAAAAAATCCCTTTAGGATTATTCAGAGGAAACATCAGAGGCAGCTCTGGAGTCTTCTCAAATTCAAGCCAAATGCATCCTGCTGAAGGCAGATCATGTCCACCTGTGATAAGTGAGTCATCGGGCCCAGGTGGTTGGCATGGTGCCTGCACTGAAGAAAACACCATTGAAGCTGGCACTCATCAACTTCCTTGATAATGATTTCATCTAAAAGTGGAAGGATTGAACAATCCATGAGAATAGACCTCCCTCGTCCCAGACTCTTAGGGAGTGAAGCTGAGATCTGACGAAAATGCTCAGGTTGATATAGTGGAAGGAAATGGACACAGAACACGTGGTTCTGAATCCTTACATAGGGAAGACTTTAGAAAGATTTTGCTCTTTTCAAATGCTAGTTCTGGATGCTTCAGGAATCTTTATTGGAGATAACTAAATTGGAAAAGTTTAGTATAAATATAACATAAAGGGGAATGGCAATGGAGAACAGCATAAATGACCTCAAATCCTTAGTTGAGATACTTGTTTTAACTAGCAGGGTGGTCAAAAACACGTTGCATACAGTTAAAATTAGATGCTGGGTCTCATAAATTCTTAGCTAACTATGGAACCTTAACCTCCATTTCCCGAAATGTACAAAGATAACAATCATAGATCAGTGAGTGCTGTATGTACTAAATGAGATAATGAATGCATTGACACATAGAACAGTGCTCTTGTCTGCATTAGTGTTGTGACTGTCCCTGTTATTTATATCTGTTAAGTATTTGGCTGGTAGGAACAGAAATGCCAAAAATAGAACAAATTAGAAATATCCTTATCATGAAACACGAAGCGAGGATATGGCCCATGACTGGCATTGATTCGGCACTTCAAGAAATCAGGCCTGAGGGCCTCCCCTGGTGGTGCAGCGGTTGAGCGCTGTGCTGTGAAGCTGCCCACAACCTCTGCAGTGCCGGTTCAATCCCCGGCCGCCGGGTGAGGGTCCCACATGGCGTGACAGACCTCTCCTGTCATGCCTGCTGCTCCCCTCAGCAGTGTATTTCATCACTCTGCCTGTTCTGTTCCCCGCTCTGGCTCTGGTGAATTCTCTCACCCTCCTGCGCTTCTGACTGTACCCAGTGCTTGTATAAATAAATAAATAAATCTTAAAAAAAAAAAAAATCAGGCTGAGATCTGTGAAGTAATTTTGGTTTGCCCTTGTGGTGGCCACTTAGTTCCAAGGTGGTGACTCTGTCTTGACCATTGTGTGCTCATTCCAGACAGAAAGAGCTGAAGGGCAGAGGGAAAAAGGATACAACCAGCTGAGTGTGTCCGCTTTTAAAGGGCTTTCCTGTAAGCCCTACCCAACTACTTCACTTAAGTGACCTTGGTGAGAAGTTAGTCACAGTCCTCCCTTCCCCCTACCAGCCATGGCAGTTGTGCATTTGTGTTGCCCCACAATTTCAAATTTCTTTTTATAAAGGAGAAACGAGTAATGGGTAAGCACTGGCAATCTTTACAGTGTTGTTTTTGAGTTGCTGTTGTTATTGCTTTTAGTGTTATTGTCTTGAAACACTGCTATCTTCTGTTTACAAGTTCCCAAAGTCAGGATCCATAAAGAGACTACCTCCCTCAGAATAATCCTTGAATCTATCAACATTAAACTTGAGAACCAGAACCAGTGCCAGAGGAATATGCCCACAGGGTAGTCACCTTTTTTTACTTGGTTGGCTTTTGGTTTAGTCTTGGACTTTGCCAACTATGTAGTTTAAGAGAATGTGAAACATTAATTAATTATCTAGACCTTTGATGGTACCAGAGCAAGGTTGTTAGAGCATTCAAAATAAGACTGTAAGCTAAGAACCAAACTTTAAATGAAACATCTAAACTGATAAGGTTTTATGTACTTTACTTTTTTAATGTTTATTGTGGTACTGTTGGTTTATATCATTGTTTTTGTTTTAGGGGTTATAGGTTCAAGCCTCTGCAAATGTATTTTTGTTCCATGCACACCACTAATGCCTTAATTATCCCTTACCATACTGGGGTTCCCTGTGTTCCCCCATCCTGGTCTGCCACCTTCCCCTTCCGATTACCTCAGTTTTGTATTCAAGTGTCTAATGTTATTATTGGCTTGATTTTGTCTGATTCTTTTTTTTTTCTTTTTTCTTTTCTTTTCTTTTTTTTTTTTGTGGGACCCTTGCCGGCAGCCAGGGAACGAACCGGCACTGCAGAGGCTGCAGGCAGCCTCACAGCCTAGTGCTCAACTTCTGCACCACCGGGGGAGGCCCTCTTTTTTTTTCTTTATAAATATTCCACATCTAGATGCAACCATCCACTATTGTCTTTCTCCTTCTGACTTATTTCACGTAGCATTATCCTCTCCATTTCCATCCATGTTGATGCAACTGGCAAGAGTTCATCATTTTTCATAGCTGAGTAGTATTCTGTTGCACATGTGTGTGTGTACCACAGTTTTGTGATGCACTCCTCTCTCCTTGCACACTTAGGTTGTTTCTATAACTTGGCTATTGTAAAAGTGCCACAATGAACTTGACAGTACATATATAAACAGAAAAGCTTTTTAAATAATTCATTGTTTTATGCTATTCCAGAATCTCAGAAATTTTGGAGTATTTATAGGTCACTGATGTTCTTGTTTGAAAACCAATTAAGATAGATGTGTGATAGAAAAATTATTTGAAGCTCGTCTCTATTGTACTTGTATTTTTATGAAGCCTTACTCACTTTCTTTTTAATAGGAATGCAGTCATTCATTTCTTACCCTCTCAAAATCCTCTCCAGTTCTTTACTGCCCTTCATTGTTCATTGCAAACCAATCGTGGTCTTTGATGGCCTAGGGACAGAGTCCTTTCCATTCTCTTCATGAATGTCAGTGTTTATTGTTATATCAGCATGACTGGCAGTGATGACAGCAGGAGAAACCTCTTTTTAATTTATAGTCAGCTTAAGGAGTGAGTGACGAGGATGTAAAAAGAGAAGAAATTAGAGAATGCATAGATGGAAACATTTAATTGTCGAGTGTTAATGGTCTACTCTATGTAAAGAACTCTGGAGTGTGGGAAGAAATAAAAGGGGCATCATCCCCTGCCCTGAAAGAGTTATGGATGGAAAAGAAAGGACATTTCAGATGGTAAATTCCTTTCTCTGCTATTGAGCATCAGGAAAAGAAGACTGACAGGAACCCAAGGCACACTGGTTTTAGTGGGCTGTGTTGTTGGACCGTATGAAAGCCAAACTAAGAAGATGTGATGGAATACAGTGGGAAACACAGAGCTGGTGAAGTATTGAACTGGAAAGAAATTTGTACTAAGGGAACCTGTGTGAGGTTCAGAGTTTGAGAGGCAATGTCTATGGGGATGCATGGAGCACAGTGTGGGATTGGGATTGTCTCCCTGTCTGCTTAGCACTGTGGGGTGAAGCATCTCTTTCTCCCTCCACAGTTATCTCCCCAGGACACTCACTAACCCCCAGGAGCACCCCAGCCCAGAGCCACTGGCTCAGTTGACCCAGGCAGGGACTATGCAACAAACTCTCTAATTGTAAAAATTGGAGCTGGGAATTTCATTTGTTTTATAACTTTTTTTTTTTTTTTTAACAGAGGCATGTTTATTTATTTATTTGTTTGTTTATACATGCACTGGGTACAGTCAGAAGCGCGGGAGGGCGAGAGAATTCACCAGAGCCAGAGCGGGGAGCAGAGCAGGCAGAAGGACCAAAGTACACTGCTGAGGGGAGCAGCGGGTGGCAGGAGAGGTCTGCGCGCCGTGTGGGATCCTCCTCCGGTGGCCGGGGAGCAGCCGGGGATCGAACCGGCGCCGCAGAGGCCGCGGGCAGCTTCGCAACCCAGCGCTCAACCGCTGCGCCACCGGGGAGGCCCGGGAATTTCATTTGAATATATTTACGACCACAATAAATTTTTGTTAGTAACAGCAAGAAATGTTTTATAGAAAAATAGGTCAATTGCCTTTTATAACTTGCCCTTCAAAAGATATCAACATGTGATTCTAAGGATTTTAATACTTTAAGTCTTTGGGTATAAAGGTATTAGTTTTTCCTTAAATCACTTCAGCATTTGCTCACTCAATTTCTTTTCAAATTTAAGTGAAAAAGTCCATCTTTACCATTCCCCCTTATTATGTAATATATTCTTATTTTACTTTCTATTAGCTTTTCTCTAATTTGAGTCTTTTTTAAACCCTTTCCCTAATGTCCTTATAAAAACAATGCCCTATCTTCTAAATAATTTCAGTTGCTATTTCCTTTTTTTTTTTTTTTTTTAAGATTTATTTATTTATACAAGCACTAGGTACAGTCAGAAGCGCGGGAGGGTGAGAGGATTCACCAGAGCCAGAGCGAGGAACAGAACAGGCAGACTGATGAAGTACATTGCTGAGGGGAGAAGCAGGCAGCAGGAGAGGTCTGCGTGCCTTGTGGGACCCTCGCCTCGCGGCCAGGGATAGAACCGACACTGCAGAGGCTGTGGGCAGCTTCGCAGCCCAGCGCTCAACCACTGTGCCACCAGGGGAGGCCCTCAGTTGCTATTTTCTAATCTGAAGTTTTCATCTTGAAGCTTTTCTAACTGAAATGTGTATGAAATATAGCAACAAGAACTTTTTTTTTTTTTTTTTTTAATACAAGCACTGGGTAAAGTCAGAAACGTGGGAGGGTGAGAGAATTCACCAGAGCCAGAGTGGAGAGCAGACAGGCAGACTGATGAAGTACACTGCTGAGGGGAGCAGCGGGCGCAGCAGGAGAGGTCTGCGCACCAAGTGGGACCCTCGCTGGATTGAACCGGCACTGCAGAGGCTGTGAGCAGCTTTGCAGCCCAGCGCTCAACCGCTGCGCCACTGGGGAGGCCCAAGAACTTCTTAAGAATCTAATACCACCGTGTGTGCGTGTGTGTGTTTAAAGAGTACTGTAATTCCCTGGCCTTATTTCCAATATCCTTTCTGAGATCAGTCAGCATTGATGGCCCCTTTGGGCCCCAGTTTTAAGGAACCACCAGGACAGCACTCCAAGAGTCCTTTTCTGAGTCACTGTTTATTGTCTATAGAATTCATTCCATGAGCCTGTTTTAAGTCTTGGTAAATTCCAAGGTGACCCTGTCAAAGTTCACTGCCTCCTTTTTGCCCACATTCCCCATTTCATTACATGAGGCCTTACCCATCACCTTGGCACACACATGCCAGGAGCCTCCATTGTTCTATGAGTGCCATGTTAACTGGGAGGCTTCATTCTTTCCTTGAGATCACTTACAATGTCAGATGGGCTTGGGTCCAGTCCTGATTTCTGGGGCATCTACCTTTAGTGACTATCTAGGGCAGTGGTTTGCAACCCCAGTAAACTTCAGAGTATCTGCACAGCTATTAAAAATTGCTGGTGTCCATGGCTACCCCAAGTCCTAATGACTCAGACTGCAGAGATGCCCAACATCTATTTGTTGTTTTTAAAACTCCAGAGGATGATTCTGATATACAGCAAGATTGAAATCACAAATTTCTAGAACTGATCATTATATTCACGTTTTCTTTTTAAGGGCATTTTTTTTTTTAATTTAAAGGACACAATAAATTCCCTATTTAAAAACAAAATTTTCTTCTGTGGGGAGTCAGCAAAAATAAATTTCTAATATAAAGTGTCAAGTACACCTGCGGTTTGTCCCTGATGATAATCTCATAATCCCACTTTAGTGCCCCCAACTGTAACTTCACTGTGACTGACTTGTAGCCGAGACGACCAAAGCTGCTTTGTGAAAATATGTGATGTGTACATTGTGCTATGACTTTGGAAGTCCACCCATAAAGTTATATACACATTCCTCTCAATGAGGTAGTGAGGTAGGTTTTATTATCATAAGTTTTTAGATTAGGAAAGAGGCTGAGTTTCTATGACTTGCCTAAAAGAACTAGTGGCTAGAATCACACTCAAGTCCCAATTTAGTACTCTTTCACTGTACTCTTTCACTGCTTAATATTTTTATCATCCTATTTTGACTTAATTTCAAGCTCATAGGCAAGTTGCAAAAATATTACAAAGAATTTCTAAAAAATCCTTTACCCCTATTTGTTAAATGTTAATGTTTTACCATGCCGCTTAATTATCCTCTTCAGTCTTTCCTTTTGCACATGTGTGTATTAATTTATATGCATGATAGTAAAATGCAGACATAATTCCCTTAGTCTCTCAATACTTCAGTGTCCATTTCCTAAAAACAAATATTCTCTTCTATCATCATGGAACAATAATTGGAAATCAGGAAATTACTACAGTACTGTTATCTGTGTATGGACATTAAAACCTCACTGGTCTCATTCAATGTTTTTAGTAGCAAAAGAAAATGCCTCACATCTAGGATCTAATCAAGGACCATATGTTGCATTTGGTTCTCATGTCTCTTTACTGACTTTACAGAGGTTCTCAGTCTGTGGTTCATTGACCGGATCAATTACATAAGCTCTTCTCTGCTGGGCAGGTGTTGCCCTGGCAGTTTGGCCTCTCAGATCATGATGGAGTTGCTCAGAAACACATGGCTTCCTCACCATCCAGTAGCATGGGCTCCAGCATTGTGAGGATGTCTGGACCCATCATCAGGCTGGAAAATGGCAAGTTCAGGAGTCAGACCCCAACAGCTGGTTTCCATCCCTAGTGGGAGCTCCCACCAGCCTAGTCAGAATTTGAGGCACTAAACAGAACTGTGTGTCCTTGGGCAAATTAACTCTAAAACCTCAGTTTCATCAACTGAAAAATGGGTATAGTAATATCTACTTTTTAAGGTTAATTGTAAGGATTACTCAAGATAAATCTGTTAAAGCATCTAGTATGTTGGGCCTCCCTGGTGGCACAAGGGGTTGGGATGCAACCTATGAAGCTGTCCGCAGCCTCCGCAGCACAAGTTCAATCCCTGACATGGCGAGGCAGACCTCTCCTGTCTCGCCCGCTGCTCCCCTCAGCAGTGTATTTCAGTCTGTCTGTCTGTTTTGCTCCCCACTCTGTCTCTGGTGAATCCTCTCACCCACCACGCCTCTGGCCTATACCCCAGCTCTTGTATGCATGAATAAATAACTCTTTAAAGAAAAATAAAGCATCTAGTATATAGCAAGGACTTCATTTTTTAAGATAAGTAAAAATTAAAATGTGAAAATGGAAAAATTAGCCATGACTCATACTGATGTATAGCAACTTGGAGTCATTTTTTATTGTTGGGGGTGAGAGAAGAGGTAAATAGTGGTAACAAACATCTACATATTTTTATGTGTTTCGAGGGACTGCAGAGGGACTAGCTACAACCAAACCCTCCTTGAAAAAGAAGAGGCCAGCTAATGATGAGTTACAAAGCACAATTTTAGAATGTATTTCTTAAAAGGACTCCTGCATCTTTAATTATATTAGGAAAAAAGGCATATCATTCCTGTTGAGAGAAAGCTCAGCACCACTCTATTCTGGGTTGAGGAGTAATTACCATCCAGCTTTAAAAAGAGAGTTGTTCCCATTAGTAGGCATGCAAAGGAATCAAGAAGTCTTTAAAGAAAGAATTTTGAGAATGTTGGGTTTACAAAATTACTGAAACATATAGTCATTTTAATGTGAAATTTTTATTTTGTCTTCAAACATTTCAAGTATCACCTCTGAACCTATGGAGAAGATAAACATGAAGGGATACTCTCATGATGATGTCAATTCAACTTTTTTATTTTTTAGTAACCTATAAGTAGATTTTAGGGGCTATGTCTGCAGCCTAAGAACTTTCCAGGCTAACAGCAATAGCGGGCAAGGATGGATTTTTCATCTTTCTATCAAGGCCGTCTGGAGAATCCTGGACTGACTTTAGCCACCTTGTTCCTCAAATGTCCACTTCTGACTCCATATTTTGGGAGCTGGAATTAAGTGGTGACTTGGAGAGGGAAGATCAAGGGAATGCAGAAGAGGTTTGCTAAGAGGTTTTCTAAGTCCTGCAGCCTCAGTGTGCACTTGCTGGCAGCCTCCTGCATCCCTCCCCATGGCACAGGCCCTCCTCTCCTCACCCTTGCTCTAGTCTGTGGCCTGTGATCCCTGGACCTCTGTTTCTCCTGGTGAGTCTGCCAGTGCTCATCTTCCAAAGCCATCCTCTCCCTGTATATTCCCACCAGCTCTCCCCAGAGATCTGTTCATTGCTTATTTAATTTAAAAAAAAAAATTAATTTATTTTTTATTTTTTTAATTTATATATTTTTACATCATTTTTCATTTTTGCACAATGTATGCATTTTCATCTTGGTTATAGTCCCCATACAATTCCCTCGTCCCCTTGTTTTGATCCTACTCCCTCCTCCCCACTCCCATAGTGCAACTCTAGGTTATAGTTGCTTGTTGATTTTGATTTTTACTTTATTATAATTAGCCTTTTTTCTGGTCCCTTATTTAGGTTTTCTAAATTCCTGCTGTGAGCAAGACCATCTGGTATTTTTCCTTTTCTTTCTGGCTTATTTCGCTGAGCATGATCCCTTCCGGCTCTATCCATGTTGCTGAAAATTACATGAGTTTATCTTTTTTGAATGCTGAGTAATATTCCATGGTGTATATGTACCACATCTTCTTGATCCAGTCATCTATTTTTGGGCATTTGGGTTGTTTCCATAGCTTAGCTATTGTAAATCGTCCTGCTATAACCATAGGGGTGCAGGTGCCCTTTTGAATGTTTCTGTGTCATTTGGGTAAATATCTATGAGTGGAATTGCTGAATCATATGGAAGCTCCATCTTTAGCAGGTTGAGGAATCTCCACACAGCTCTCCATAGTGGTTGGACCAGTTTGCACTCCCACCAGCAGTGCAGGAGAGTTCCTTTTTCTCCACATCCTTGCCAACATTTGTTGTTGCTAGTTTTTTTTTTTTTTTTTATAAAGCAGAGGTTTTTTTTTTTTAAAGATTTATTTTTATTTATTTATACAAGCACTGGGTACAGTCAGAAGTGCGGGAGGGTGAGAGAATTCACCAGAGCCAGAGTGGGGAGCAGAGCAGGCAGAAGGACCAAAGTACACTGCTGAGGGGAGCAGCGGGCGGCAGGAGAGGTCTGCGCACCATGTGGGACCCTCCTCCAGTGGCCGGGGAGCAGCTGGGGATTGAACTGCGCTGTGGAGGCTGCGGGCAGCTTCGCAACCCAGCGCTCAGCCGCAGCGCCACCGGGGAGGCTCGTTGCTAGTTTTTTTTTAAAAAATGAATGTGCCATTCTCACTGGTATGAGATGGTGTCTAGTAGATTTGATTTGCATCTGATTTGCATTTGCATTTCCCTGATTACAAGTGATGTTGATTTTTTCATATGCCTGTTGGCCATTTGCGTTTCCTCTTTGGAGAAGTTTCTTTTTAGCTCTTCTGCCCATTTTTTTGACTGGATTATTTACTTTGTTTTTGTTGAGTCTCATCAGCTCTTTGTAGATTTTTGTAATCAGTCCTTTATCATTATTGTTGTGTGCAAAAATGTTCTCCCAATCGTTGGGGTGTCTCTTTGTTTTGGTTTCTGTCTCTTTTGCTGTACAGAAGCTCTTTAATTTTATGTAGTCCCAGGTGTTTATCTTTGCCTTCACTGTCACTGCTTTGGGTGACGTGTCTTTAAAGATGTTACTGAGGTGTATGTCGTGTAGTGTTTTGCCTATATTTCCTTCTATGTATTTTATGGTTTCAGGTCGTATGTCTAGTTCTTTAATCCATTTTGAGTTGGTTTTTGTGCATGGTGTCATTGCTTATTTTATTTTTTTTTTTGAAGATTTATTTATTTTTATGCATATAAGAGCTGGGGCGAAGGCCAGAGGTGCGGGGGTGGGGGTTGAGAGGATTCACCAGAGACAGAGTGGGGAACGTTCAGAAGAGGCAGATCGACTGAAGCACAGTGCTTAGGGGAGCAGCAGGCAAGTCAGGAGAGGTCTGCTGCACCATGTGGGTTGCTCCCTGGTCAGGGATTGACTCGTGCTGCAGTGGCTGCAGTTAGCTTCATAGGTTGCGTCTTTTTTTTTTTTTTTTAGATTTATTTATTTATATATACAAGAACTAGGGTATAGGCCAGATGCGTGGGAGGGTGAGAGGATTCACCAGAGACAGAGCAGGGAACAGAACAGGCAGACCGATGAAATACACTGCTGAGGGGAGTAGTGGGCGAGCCAGGAGAGGTCTGCTGTGCCATGTGGGATTCTCGCCCACCGGCCGGGATCAAACCTGCACTGCAGAGGCTGTGGACAGCTTCACAGTGCTGCACTCAACTGCCTGCGCCACCAGGGAGGCCCTTCATAGGTTACATCTTAACCCCTTACGCCACCATGGAGGCCCCTCATTGCTTATTTTAAAAGCAATACTTTCAATCACATATTCCACTCAGTCAGGAAAACCACACATAAGCAGACCTAGCATCGAGGCCCACTGCTATAAGCAAAATTGGTGTAGAATGAAAATGTGGGACCCCTTGTTCAAAAGTTGAGAATTTCAGGAGGGAGATGGTGGAACATTTGACCGGACAGCGAATGCTTCTAAACATGTGACTTTGTGAGACAGCACAGGGTGGAAGTCCCTAAAGCCATCCTGACTATAAGGGACTCCAGTGAGTTTAAAGTTGAAAGTTGAAAGTTCTTTACCAAATAGGCTGATATGTTTAAGAATGTATTTAAAAATCATCATCCTGCTTTGGAACACTAACAAAATTGTAACCCAGTCAAACTCAGATTGACTAGATTTTATCTGTAAAGCTAGCTAGTATAATGCCAAGGCACACATATGTGAATTTAGTGCTGGAACTTTGTGATAGTGGGGTATATGTATTCTGTAAATATTTGAGCACATCTATATTCTTATTTAAGGGGAAAATAAAAGCTTCAAGTATTTCTTAAGTTTAACCAATATTAGGAACCATTGCAACATAGATGCCTGATTTCCACTTGAAAGTGTCTGTTTCAGCTGTTGGTAGAACTCCAGGGTGTCAGTAGCAGTTGAGTCTGCTGGGGATTCTGATACAAACCAGAGTTAATAAATGTACAGAGAGATTTCATGCTAACTCCATTGTACTAGAAATTCCCTTGCAGGAGCTGTGGACAGGAGTAGAATCACTAGTATTGATTTTTGCTACTCATTGTACTCAGGACAAAGACGAGCAGGTCTCTGGAAGTTTTTCTTGAGCCTCCATTTGGAGCAATTCTAGAAAATTTACTCATGTTTGAATTCCATTTTTACAGATTTTGTAATTATTTAGAGATAGTCATCAGCTAACACAGAGTCAGAG
The DNA here is from genome assembly GCF_014898055.3 of Talpa occidentalis. Taxonomy (NCBI): domain Eukaryota; kingdom Metazoa; phylum Chordata; class Mammalia; order Eulipotyphla; family Talpidae; genus Talpa; species Talpa occidentalis. The sequence goes on from NW_023601212.1 coordinate 63,354,049, forward strand.
TTTTAGAGTTGGAAGATACAGGTTTAAATTCCAGTCCAACTAACTTCACAAGTTCCCCAGCTTAGTACAGAGGGAAGTCAAAAGACCTCCAAATCTTAGGATCCTAATCTGTATTGAGATGAGGGGCCAACTTCACAGAGCCATTGTGAAAGAGAAAAGGTGTATATATTAGAATGTACATTATGAAGTAGTAAATAAATATAAGTAATTGTTCTTATTTAAATCTAACAGTGGTAAAGACAGAACAAGCCTTCAAATTCTTATAAATAGGGGCAATGTCACAACACATTGTCATAGTGAGTAAATGTTAGGCTAAAATTTACTGTTCCTTAATCTATATCAAATCCAGTTCATTCTCAGAACTCAAAAGTTGACCCCTTTATGAAATATTTTGTGTCCTCACTGACAATTTTTTCCAATTACACCTTAGCACTTTATAGTGATTGTATTTGATCATCTGGGGTTTCCTCTTGCAGGTTATGAGCTTTCTGAGGACCTTGTCTCACCCCTCATTGAGTTATCATAAATGGATGTGCTTAATATATGTTAGTTAAATGAGTGATTGGCAGAAGAAAAAGATAACAGGAGTAAAGTACAGATGGGAATAGAGCAGGCCACTTAAAAGTATGAAGGCAGAAATTGCACGAGAAGAAGGATCTTGTCTCTCTGGATACTCCTCTTGGTTCATAGTCAGTGCTGGCAACATAGTTGTTGGCTCAGGAAAATTGGTGAATGAAAGAAAAAGAAAGGCCAGCTCTAGGCAGAGGTTTCTTTAAGCACTTCTCATGCTGCATTTCATTTTCTGAAGTGTAACCCCAAAGTGCTTGTAGTCTTTGCATATGTCCTAGTGCAGAATCATTAGAATTCATGTCCTGGTTGAAATGCACTGGTGAATTTAGAGCTCCTGCTCCTTAGCAAAAGGAATGAATTCCACTTCCCATGGCTGCAGGACTGTTCCATGCATGCTTCTCCATCACTGGCTAATGTAATAACCATCCATCCCTATAACAAGTTATGGGCACAAAAGGGCCACCTTTCATTTCATCTCACAGGTAATAAAATGTTTCACTCACAGGAATAAAATAGTTGGTTCCCAAAGTGCTTAAACCAAAGGAGGGATTCAATAATGACTATATGAGGCATTTTGGTTGGCTGAATAGTTGGGTTTCAAATTACCCTGTGGAATCCTCTACCTGGATGAGGTAGTACCCCTACCTAATCAACACTAGGGAAAGACATGCATTTCCTTGGAAAACATAGCCATTTACAGGGTGCTTCTCAGAGTCCTGATTTTATGAAAGCTCAGTTTTTAAAAAGACTTTGTGATGAAGCAAGCCAGAGATAGCTTATCACAGCTTTATTACAATATGATCCTTTTCTTAAGATATGGAATTCATTTGCTAGATTCTGTAGTCAGTAAGAGTCAATACCTTAATGAGATACTCAGTCTCTCAGACTGATGCTCTGGGAGAAAAATATAGATTAAAATCTGAACCAAGATACCTGCCTTGGCCCAACACTCTCTGTTTCATTTTGGGTGACCCACTTTGTTTCCTTTAGGGAGAATAACAGGCTCATGTCTCTATTTCCTGGTCATCTTTCCCAGAGCAGTCTAGAGGAAGGCAGATAAATTGTCTGGTTAATGCTAGTCCCCTCTTAGGGAAGAAAAGGAGTCACATTTTCTCTGTTGAATTTAAAACCAAGATCACTTTATTCAATTACAGCTGCTCTTTAATGCTCTTTGGATAGTGTCCCTCTGTTCACAAGGTCCTTAAATCCTTGATTTTCAAAATAACCTCATTCTCCTCCATCAGTTAGATATACACTGATATTGAAGTGTTACTAATCCTTTAAGAAGCCTGAGTTTGATCTATCATTAAACTTCAAAGATTCTGATAACTTTAGTCTCTGATCACTGATAATATTTTTTAATTTAGAGTTGGAGCAGTTCCCTCTGGTAATAAGTACAGCTGGGGCACACAGGCCTGCTATTGTTCTAAAACACAGTTCAACCTAGATGGTGCCCAAATAGGCATGGAATTGAGAACCTTGGGTCTGTTAGTGTTGTGCTTTTGGGCAAAGTGCATTCAGTTGACCATATAGCACTTTCATGATTTGTACTATATCTGAGTAGTATCTGAAATTTATGTACTGGCTCATATACATCCCCTGTTTTATTTGAATACATTTTACAGCCATAAATGGAAAACTGTATTACTAATACTTAGTTAAAGGTAGTAAAGTAAATACAATGAAAGTTGTTTATTAGATTCTAGCTAGATAATATTGCTTTGCAAAAAAGGTTCTGAGCCCAATGTCTGTCTCCTTTTATTTGAAAGGAAGATTGGTCTGAATTTGAAGACATTGAAACATTGCTTCAGGGAATATGATTTTTCCCCTCTATTCATTAACTATTCTGTACTTTGGTTCTGAGTAGTACTTGAGCCCATTTATGAGAAATACTGCCTTTGAAAAACTCATTCCCTTTTTAGTCTGTATTCCTTTCTATATTCTATATTTGGCATGAAGGATTATTTGATTGGTTGGACTTCTGTGAAAACACCTTCCTAGCTAAAGACATTCAGATGGCCTATAGACAAATGAAAAAAATGTTCAATATCACTATTATTATTATAGCAGAAATTCAAATTAAAACCACACTGAGATAGTAGATCTACGGTAAGAAGGGCTGTAGAGCCCGTGAGAATGGCTCATATAAAAAAGAATGGAATTTAATATTTGCAAGATTGTGGTGAAAAAGGAATTCTTATCCACTATTGGTAGGAATACAAGCTGGTACAGTCCCTGTGGAAAATGGTATGGAGATGTCTCATGAAAATCCCATTTGAGTGCCTCCCCTGGTGGCCTGGTGGCGCAGCGGTTGAGCGCTGGGCTGTGAAGCTGTCCGCAGCCTCTGCAGTGCCAGTTCGATCCCCGGCCACCAGTGAGGGTCCCACAGGGCGCGCAGACCTCTCCTGCTGCCCGCTGCTCCCCTCAGCAATGTATTTCATCAGTCTGCCTGTTCTGTTCCCTTCTCTGGCTCTGGTGAATTCTCTCAACCTTCTGTGCTTCTGACTGTACCCAGTGCTTGTAGAAATGAATAAATAAATCTTTAAAAAAAAAATCCCATTTGACCCAGTAATACCTCTATTAGGTGTCTATCCAAATAACCCAAACAACTAAACACAAAAAGATCTATATACACCTATATACATAGCAGCACTGTTTACAACTGCCAAATCATAGAACCAACTCCAGTGCCCTTCAACAGGTGAATGGTTAGAGAAACTGTGGAGCATATAGTCAGTGGAATATTATACAGTTGTGAAGAAAGATGAAGTAGTGGCATTGGCACAAAATGGATGGACCTTGAGGTGATTATGTTGGGTGAAGTCATCCAAAAAGTGAAAGACAGATATTGGATGGTTTCACTTCAAATGAGGAATATAAATACCAAAAAAAAAAAAAAAATTACATGCAAACAATAGAATAAAAATTTGAATTTGTCAAAAAAAAAAAAAAAAGATAATGGCTACTAGACGAATAGGGGAAAGGGTGGAGGATGGGTTATAGAGGCAGATGGGGTATGGACACAGATGGTTTGGTGGAGGCAAAAAAAGCCCCACCTTAATATTAAAAAAACAAGTTGTTTGTATAGTAGGAAAAAAATCCCCTTTCATTCTTTTTTATATCAGCAATTCTCAAAGGGGTACCTGCTATCTCAGCGTGGTTTTGTGTTTCTGTTATGTTAGCGATGTTGAACTTTTTTTTTTCATTTGTGTATAGGCCATCTGAATATCGTCTTTAGCTAGGAAGGGGTTTTCCCACAAGTGCAACCAATCAAATAATCCAAAAGAGTTAGATGTCACTGTGCCAACATCCAAGATATAACGAGTGGAATAAACCAATAATAGATAATACAAGAGAAAAATACGATAAATGTATAGAACAAGAGATCCAGAAACATGCAAGCATTTAATACTAGAATGTGAGCTGCAGAGGAAAAGAAGAGATTTGTGTGTTTTGATCACCCATGGATCCCTCTCTAGCTGTTCAAAGGGTACTTGGCACAGTGTAGGCAGTCAACAAATAGTAGTTGACTCAAAGAATATGAACCACATGCCCCAGTCTCCAACTGGTCATAGATCCCTAAAAATCATGGATGGGAAAGTCTGGAGACTTTACAGGGAGACAAAGTTTGGACAGAATCTTGGAGGTAATGGGGAAAGAAAGTGTGAACTTGCATGTTCACACACACTCAAACGGGTCGGAACAGAAGCTACACAGTACATTATGAAACCAAGGGGTTAAGTTTGTCTGACCAAGGTGAACTTAGAAACGTCGCAAAAAGTACATGCTGTTTTCCAATTTGAAAAAAAAAATCTCCCTTAAACTTCTTGTCCATACACATCACACATTGAGCACTCATGTACTACCTACAAAATGAGTTAATGTTTTGGCAAGACAAACCATATTTTGTTTTAGGAATGATACCGTCTATTTCTATAAATGGGTGGGTTACTTTTGAGAAAAATAGCTTTATGTGGACATGCTGTTAGTTGATAGGCTTTGCTGTATGGCTTCAGTTGCTACAGGGTGCTCCTCAAACATTGCAGCTGTGCCATTTCCCAGTCTCCTTTGCAGTTGTCAAATGGAGTCATTGTTCCTTTGGTATTAATTTGCCATCACATGATTTGCTGTTCTAGAGATAGCAAATTCTCAGGTAATATATATATTTCAGATTGAGGCAACATTGGTTTACAACACTGTATAAAGTTTACAGGATCACACCCTTCAGGTGTATGTTACCCTAACACCACACCCACCACCCAGGCACTGAAAGTCCTCGATCATAGTTCAGGTATTTTTAAAGAGCAAACAAGAGAAGCAAATCAGCAGGATTTTAGATGCAGAGCAGTCTAGTGGAATTTAAGCTGAATGAGCTGTGCTGTCATGGAAGTGGCAGTATCCTCTTGTGTGCAGAGGGCAGCACGACTGTAGAGGCATTTCCACTTCTCACCAAAGGGAGTTCTGGCCACAGAGGTCTTGTAAAGGGTTTCCATTTTCAGAAAGATGCCATGATTTAGTCTGGGTATTTTCTAGGTTGGTTAAATGATACTAAATCTTCAGCTCAATTATACCTAGACAATGCTTTTCAGACAGATTTTTTTTAATCTTCCTTGATATGAAGGCTAATTTTGAAATATAGCTAAGTAAGAAATTAGGCCAAACCATGAACCCAAAAGCAAGGCATGAACCTTTTTAGTTTACTGACCACAATAGTAACCTCATTAAAAAATAAAACAAACCTGAACTACTAACAATTTTTATTTTTTTTAAACAGGCATACCTAAATGAAGCAGCACTGCAAAACATTTTCTAAACCTGAACTTTAAAAAAACTTCACTCATTTAAGTCTCTGCCTCTGATTAAGTTAATTGTCTCTTGGGGAAGGGGTTGCTTAGGTATTCCAGTGTCCTGACCCTCCCCTTGGACTCTGTCAGGTGGAAAAGACGGAAATTACACACAAACTAGTGAAATCATGTATTTGTCTTTCTTTCAGGTTCAGTATTTCTTCAAGATCTTGGATAACTAGCAGTACAGAAAGTAAAAAAGTCACAAATTGGGGCAATGAGACAAAAGTGAATCACACACATGAAGAATGTGTTCATTCATTTATTGTCCGTTGTTTTAACCTGACTGAATACAAGATCAACAAGAGCACTGTACTCCTGGCAATTATTACATATGTTAGAACATGGATTTTGCACTGTAGACAACATTTAACACCAGTCTATGGGGTACTGCATTGCTTTTTATAAAGTCCAAAATAAAGATTTATTTTCAAACAAGTGACTTTGGTTTATTTCATACATTACACTTTTTCTTGCAGAAAAAAATAAAATTGTACAACTGCATAAATATAAAATTCTTCCACCATGAAAATGGTTAAAACATTCATAAAGACACAGCACCAACATGTGATGCCTCCAGGAAAGGAAAGAAGAAAAGTAAAAGAAAACGTACAAAGCAAATTAATTAGGCCTGCCACTAGCCAAAGTGACGGGCCCTCCGGATCTCATACATAGCTTCGGAACGTACTGGAGGACGAGGGAAGATGTCGAGACAGCATTCAATACAAAGCACAGCACAACCCATCACCTTTGTGTGTTTTTCTGTAGTGTCACTTAAAATTTAAAGGGCAGTTCCCCCATGACAGCCCACCCCACCCCACCCCCAGCCCCAGGAAAAAAAAAAAAAAAAGACCTAACACCACAGGAAAAGACTATGGAGTGTTAAAAATGCTCATTGATGGGCCATTATCTTTGAAAGAGCCAAACCAAACAAAAAAGTACCATGCCAGTTTTATTCCCATTGAATATTTACACCTTGGACAACGAATCTTGCTCACATAAAGTAGAAAACAGATATGATAAAACATGGCTTGAAAAATGACCAGTGTGTGCACCTATAGTACTGTACACTAAATAAAATACACAAGGCAGCAATACTTAGGGGCCAGAAACACTGCTTACTACAAGTCAGTTATGGAATCATAATTTACAGTAAAAATGGGCACGTCCCAAGGCTCAATTTTTATTTTTCTTTTGTCATTTACAGTAGAATAAATATTTTGTTGCTATTGCTACACTTTAAATTTACATTCTAACCTATTAAATGCAGAAAGCTAGTGTAAAGCATATAGATTAAGTGTAGGTCCCATACGTATGACAGTTTGTTCAAGACTAGTAGGTTTTGTTTTTGTATCTTTTTTTAATGTTTTAAATGGCTAGTGGGAAAGATTTGTGCTTGTGATCAGCTTTTAACTTCAATTTTTACATCAAAGCGTCCCTGAAAACGGTCTTTCTCACTGTACCCAATGTTCTCACCATATGCCTTACACTCAATGCGAATTTCAGTGTCCATTGTGAGGTTGGTGAACTGTACAGCCAGCAGGGGCTGCAGGTAGTTGGGCTGCAGGAGTTTGCCATAGTAGGGATAATACTGCAAAGGAAAGCCAGCGTAGCCACCCAGTCCGAAATACTCCACGTTTCCAATTTTATCCTTATCGTCATCTCGCTAAAAACCAGAGGGAAAGGAGATTTTAGTGCCTCACATCCTGGATTACTTCTTGCACTCTGTTACTCCCATAGATCACCCTCTGACAGGCGCAGCCCAACCTCCCCCAGAAGCAGATGAATTAACATTAACCATCAAAGGACACTGCTATGCTATCCACATAAGAACGAAATAGACTCAGACCAAACCAGACTAGCCTTGAAAAATGGTTATTAAAGGGAGGCCAGTCTCATTGTACAAATAGGGACCTGCAGCAACGGCCAACCAAGCATTTCTTTAGGTCAACACAACCTTCTAGAAACATCAAGTCAGAAATCCACTGGTGAGGGCCCAGTGGATGACATTTCCGTGTTATCACCAAAGATTTAACTATTTCCCTCTCATTTCCTTTCTTGGCACCTCCCTCTCAATAACCCATCAAGTATCTGCTTTTATTACTAAAGGAAACACATTTTTCAATATTTTTTAAAGAAAATCCAAGACCACAAATTTTTGTGAACTGTCCATCAAAACAAAAATGTTGACCTATGATTTTAATACACCTTGAGTACCAGACAAGCACTTATATGGGCTAGTCTGCCTTTCAGTTTTACCAATTAATATTCCAGTCAGTTGGTTAAGTTCACATATTTCTGTTTCCTGTTGTGGAGGAATTGACATATGGTTTTATTCCTGTTACATCTTTCTATTCTCTCGAAGTTTTACCCGTATACAATTGACTGACACTAATTCCTGGAAGCAGTGTTTCTTATTTCCCATATTAAGGTTTTACCTTTAACTTAAAACAGTCTCACTCATTTTTGCTCTCTTCCCCTGCACCATATCAACTTAATATCACCTTACCTTGCCAGTGCACTGGACGGGCAGGACATAAGGACTATACTTAATTAGGTTAGTCTCCAACGATTCATTCTTGGGAGGCTAGAAATAAAACCCATGTTTGGTCAGTAAGTTTGTAAACAACTTTTCAAATTTCTGAAAAACAAGTACATGGTGGTCACAGCAGGTCAAATGAAATTACAAAACACTCCAGGAAAGCAGAATGACTGACTACCCTAAACAATCTCAGAAAGGTTCATGTTGTGATTTTGCTGAAATAGAAGTGCCCAAGTCTTGTGACCACTACAATGAAGCTATGATTTAGTCCAATAATAAATGGAATTTCTAATGGTAACCCTTATGTTTTCCTCAAAGGCCCTGAGAAATAAAAGTTGACCAACAATGCCCCTTATTTTTTAAGATTATAGTAATTAGATGGAAAATTTGATTAACATTTTTGTTTCTCTAAAACTTGGGTTTTTCTCCTGAGTCATGCAAAATAGTGCCATCTTTTTCCTTCAAATGTGCCTTTTTTCAAGTAGGTTTTCTCTCTTTTAGAATTTTTTTCTTTTGGAATTTCCAGTGGGTTGCTAGAGACCTGTAATCACTGACAAAAACAATTCCAACAACAAAGTAGTAGTTGTATTGAACTTGGAGTGGAGAATTAATTTGGGGTAATGAATTAAAAAGTGGTAATGGGAATGGTGTACAAATATCACTCAATATCTTTGAAGAGAAATTATCAAAAGCAAGGTTTGAGAAAGCAAAGATTAGGATTAGTTGTCCTTTGGAAACACCACACCAATCCCTTTCATTTTGAAATAGCTCATTTATCTTGGATTCTATTCTAGCAATATGAATATCAACTGTAACTGCAACATAATGGTTTTTGCCATTGTTTTTCCAAGTGGAAAGAAGATTAACTTTCTGTTAAGATGTACATTTGTTTTTGTAAGGGATTTAGTAAGCCAGCCAGGCAACCATCCATCCACCCACTCATCCATTTTTGCCTCTACTGGCAATAAAGGAATTTGGATACATCAGTCAGTTAATAAACCTTTTCTTCTTTATATGATATTCTTTGGAAAATATCATTAATGGGCAACAAGCATTGTGGAACCACATTAATGTCATATGTGAGAAAATGAGTGGATTAAAAAATCAGATTCCAGAAATGAAGTGGTTTGTTCATGTATCTCAGTAGACAGCGGTGGATTCCTATCAGAGTGGAAAATGACACTCATAATGACAATGCTGACATGGACAAATGGGGGAAGCCATGCCTCATGGGGAAGGGGCAGGATTACTTATTAATGATGGCGGTGGGAAAGAGAATGAAAGAAAAATCTTTTATAAGAGCAGAGACAACACCATTTTTTTCCTTTTGAAGAATTATTATCTCACCAAATAGTAAGCAATGGTAATTTGCTATTTCTCAGTGATCTCAGGTAATGTGTACCCATTTATAAGTAGTGATACCAAAAGCCAACCTACATAGGGTTCAACTTCTAATTTTGCAATAAATCTCCGTTCAGGGGGAAAATTTTTTTTTTTTTTTTTTTCAAATTGCCAAACAGCTTTAAAAATATGCTGGCCACAAGAGGCTCTGAATCGTAATGTGATTACCCATGCAGGGGGTTTTTCAATTTAAACATACCTGTTCTATTTTCACTTTTAAAGCGTTCATATTATAGAATTACAGAATCATTAAGAACATAATAGAAGTATTAAGAATGGGACCATAGGACTAACTTTTAGAGTTGGACTCTACCACTTGGAATTACTCATAACATTAAAAAAAATTACAAGAATTTCCAGATAGATGCAGAAGTTTTTGGTGTTACTCTATAGACTGGGCTGCAAGATTGTCACTGAGTCTACATTAAAGCTTCCTTATACTAAGGAGATACTTTATCTAAAAGGTGAACAGTTCCTATAAAATCTATGATTAAAACATTGCTTGCCTTAGGTTTGAAACCCAGAACTCGGTTGAGCTTTATAATGATGCATGGTTTGCCATCTTTGTAGCCAAAAGATTCATCATTTATTCCAGAGCAATTTCCCAACCATTCAAGCTTGAACCTGCAGACTTTTCGCTCTCCTCGTTCATGGTTATATTCTCCTCGTTCTTTGAGTTCGCTGGGTACATCTGAAAAAGTAAACACCATTTCCACTTTGTGCCAACAATTCCCCAGCACCACTGAGAAAGAGAACTTTCTTGTCATCATCACCTCCCCTAAGACTATATGTTATTCTGCACTTGATGCATTGTCTGAAGTAAGCAAGGGCTTCTAGCAAACCATCGCTCATCTCTTCACTGACATTAAAAATGTATTTTACAAAAGCAATATCTAATACATGACCCCACACCAAAGTTTCATGGTACTTGATTATCAGCACATGATGTTTGGTCTCTTGCAATATTTTTCTTCCTTTAAATAATGAATGAGTCAGCTATTTAGAAGACTGAAGGAAAATTGGATCACTCTTCATTTACACAGGTCAGCATCAGCTTAGTTCAATGATGGACATTACAATTACAACACAAATTGAAAGGATTGTCAATAATTTTCAGAACTAGAAGTGTTTCTGCTCAGAACTTCTCGGAGCTATGCCCTTAATTAGCATGTTAGAAGGGAGTAGAAAAAAAAAGTAGTTTTCCCTTTTCAACCACCCATCAAGTTTTAAAAAAATTATCTTAAGCTGTGAATTCTTACAAGTCCTTATGCAACTGAGAAATCACATTGTTGCATTTTTATTCATATCTCACATCAAAGACAGAATGAATAATTCAAAGCTAACACAAAGTCCCCTACAGGAAACTGATGCCAGTATCAAAATTTTATCTATTTTTTAGGTTCAAAGATTATTTTCCCTTCAATTGGGAAAGTGCCTCGATTCAGTCCATCTCCTATAAGTGATTCACCCTGATTATTACTGCAAAGGGAAGATGAAAACTTCAGTTAGATTCTAATGAGGAAAGTGTACTAAAAACTTTTAAATGAGTAAATCTTTCCAAGATGACTGAAAATGGCAATTCTCTCCACATGATCACAAAACAACAGTCTGCCATCTGAAGAACGAGTTGGTAAGTTCTTGAACCGAAACCCAAGGACTGATGGTCACCTAGTAATTCAGAAAGGCATTTTGTTTTGGTAGGTGTGACACTATGTCTGGGAAACCCACATTCTGGGTAGCAAGGAGAATGTGTATTCCTGTCGAAGGCCATGCTACTAAAGCCATTCTTTACCATCAGTCATTTCTTACCCAAATGCTCAGCAGCCTGCAACATAGTTTTATTATCATTCCAACCAAGGTCTATAAAATATATTGTCCCTAAATCCTTCTTCATCAATTCATCAGTATCAGTATTGTTACAGTTACGTCAAAGGGTCATTTGGTGAGTGAAGGCCCTGTGTCCTCTGCTATAAGGGTGCGGGAGGGGGAGAGGTGGGAATCTGAAAATAGAAGCAATTCTACTTCTGAAAACCCAGGTCCGAGTAGTGAAAAGCAGAGATGTCTGGGAGTTTTAAAGTAAGCTGTTCTAAAGTAAGACAGCTTGGGGCCTCCCTGGTGACCAAGGGGTTAAGTCTCAGTTTTATCACCACTAAGGCCTGATTTCAATCCTGGCAGGAAGCTAACCCATATATGGTACAGAAGACCTCTACTGTCTCCCCCATTGCTCCCCTCAGCACCGTATTTCAGTAAATCTGCCTGTTTTGCTCCCCACTCTGTCTCTCGTGAATCCTCACCCCCCACACCTCAGGCCTATACTTCAGTTCTTCTACAAAAATAAAAATGAATATTTTTTTTTAAAAGACACCTTTCAGAGGCAGATGATAATAACACTTGAAGTTATATTGTTTCTTCCATTGCATCTGAGCTAACCCATGAATCTTCTCGCTTTAAAAAAAAAAATGAAAAAATGTGTCCTTTCAGTATTGCCAAAGTTCAGTCTTTTAATTATTATGAGAATCTTTCAGTCATTAAATGACAAAGAGAAATGGGAAATCAGGCCTAACCAGCCACAAACACCCAAAATGTGTCTACTTACTGCCACAATCTTCAAAAATCATGTTATCCTTCTGGGCTGCATCACCATATTTCTCCAGGAACCTCATTATGTTCCGCACATATGCCTCATAGCTCTTGGGGTCATTAGGACGGAAGGAAATTTCAGTCTTTTGGATCTGAGGAATCTGTGTTAAACCTAGACCAGGAAGAGAGGTGGGGGGAAAACACACATAGAGGATCATTAGCGGGAAAGCAGTTAACCAAGAAAACTGAGAAGCAGTCTCTGTGTATAAAATATATCTGGCTAATCCCACCTGGCTGAGAAAGAATGGGTTAAATTCTTACCTCTCATGTGAAACCATTTCTCTGGCATTTAGATTAAGTACCTAAGTATTAGTAACTCTCTTAATATCATATATCATATAATTCCCCAGCAACATTTCATAAGGCATTATGTCCATTTTATGAACGAAAACACTTCTTGCACAGAAAGGTCAAGAACCAGGCCCAAGGTCACAAACAAAATGGCGGAACCAGAATTCCAACTTAAGTATACTGTACACCAAAGCCTGCTATCCTTCCAGTACCCACATGCCCACATTCACAAACTACATTGCTAGCTAACATGTTGTGCCAGCAGCTTTCCCATTCCTGGCACAACCATCCATGCATGTAAGCTCTTGGGCTTCTTTATACTCCTATTTGTCAAAGAATTTATGAACCATTCCCAAAACAACAAAACCAAGAGTATTCAGTAGAGATATTTGGATTTTTTTTAACCTAAACTGGAACAATATGAACTTGATATACAATTATACTGTTTTCCAGTCCAAAAGTAAATGGTTATTCTGAGAGTCAAGTGCCAAATGGTAAAATCCAAAGTATGTGTACTTGGGGTTTTCACTCATTATCTAGCTTTTTTGATTTCTTAATTTCCAAAAGTCCCCTGCCATTATAAGTTGCCCTAGTTAGATACTTCAGTGATACTACACAGTACCATCTGGGCCCAAGGGTGTAGTCTCACAATTGCATTCTACTCAAGGGCTGTTAGGTAAAATACCAGATTCCTGGCTAAATGTGAACTTCAGATAAACCACAAATAAGTTTCTATATACATGTGCCCCATGTAATACTTGGGACATACCTGTATTTTAAACACTATCTGTGAATTTAGCTGAAACGCAAATTTAGTTGGGCCTCCCGTATTTTTATTTGCTCAATCTGGTCACCCTCCTTTGGTCCCTGTTCCTGGTCCTGTCCTTAAAGTGCTGGGCCCAGAAGATATCCTCTTAGTGTCCTTCAGAGCACCCACATCACTGTCCCCAGGCCTGTCAGACTCACAGGCGCCACTCCAGACTGGCCAAATCATAATCTCTAAGATGGAACTTGAGAATCTCTGTTTAAAAAGCTTGACGAGCTCCTGGTTTGAGGATCACTGCTTTGGGAGTGACAATAGTGACACACACATGAAGACAATCACATAGTTAAAATGGAAGTGACATTAGAACATAGTAACTACTGAGCAGCACTATGGTGAGGTTTGCAAACAGGCTTCCATCAGGGCCGGGTTAAATGGCAGTTACTTTTTTCTAGAGATTAAGGAGGATTTTGAGCTTCAAAAGTGGTTAAATAATAAGAGGGTGAGCCCAGTTAGGGGGTTGCATGGACAAGTTCTTCCATGTTTGCAGTTCCCTGGAGGAAGGGAAAGGATGAAGAAGCCAGCAAGGAATGGGAACCAGATAGAGGGGTTATTTGAGACAAGCTACTTTAGGAGTGACATTAAGAATTATCTCAAAAAAGATGATGTGGAACCTGAGGAATTAAGAGGAGAAAAGCTGAGGAATTAAGAGGAGAAAAGCTCAACAGTAAGAGGAAGCAGTCAAAGCAGAAGTATCTGAATTTGCTCATAACGCAATCTTCATAAAATGAAAACCATGTTTTAATACTTACAAGCCATAGAAAATTGTTGGTATGTTAAAGCAATCGAAATATACCCTGAACAGTCTTATTAAGTTAGAAAATTGGCATTGTGATCATTGATAGTGCTAAGAAGCAAAACCTAGAACAAAAATGATAGCTACCTGTAAAAATATAGTACACAAAGGCAAGCAAAAGCTTCCACTGGGATTCTGTGCTTGAGCCTGTCTGGTAAAGAAGGCTCAGCTAGTAGTTCTGGTTTGAGCTATTAACAAAACATTTAAGTCAAGGTGACTTGCCTAGACCTGGGAGAAGCACAGATGTAGCTCAAAGCCAGAGTTTTAGCAAAAGACTGGAGGACAGGAGTGAGGGGTGATTCTTGAATAATCCTGGAGTCAGGAGAATGGAGTCTGAGGGACTCCTCTGACACTGGAGAAGTCAGTCCCAGGGCAGCCAGAGGAATCGGACATCAATGCCTTTGGATCTGTCAGGCAGGAGGTTTGCCTATTTTAGGTATTTTGTGTATGGGGACAAAGGTGGGGGTAGGAGAACAGAGCAGTCATGGACTAAGAGAAGATCCAGGCACACAGGGTAAAACAGTGTCTCCATGCTTGTGAAGAAAACGCAGGAGAATGGGAGAGAGATAGAGGGCGAAGAAGATGAGACAGGCAAGTGTCAGAAACCAAGAAGCAGGCTGTACTCGCCTTACCTTTAGAAAGAGGGGAGGTGGGGAAGAACCAGCCAGCTACTTAAGGGATGTCAGCATGATCAGTGACAATTGTGCCACCAACAGAATGGTGACATAGCAAAATACAAAACGCTAACAAAATGTCAATGAGCCTGTTGTGAGGTTTGGAGAGTCTCGCCCAGCAAGTAAAAAAGAGGAAAATGAACCTAGAAGGTCATGTGGTGAGTAAACATGGTAGGAGCTAAATTGCAGGGTGAGCATCACACAGGTCAATGACCCTTCTGTCCTCCCCAGCACTTTGCCTCTCACTTTCTGGATGTTTCTACATCTTCCTTCCAGCAGCTGTTCAAGGCTCCATCTCCTGGATGTGTATGAGGAACGGTGACATACATTCATGCCATGCTTATCCACTTTGGGTCAGTGGTGGCCACATAGACGACAGTAATGTACAGCCTAGTGTGTAACGGGCGGTGCCATCTAGCTTTGTGTCAAACACTCTACGATGTTCATTCGCATAACCACGAGATCACCTAACAATGAATTTCTCACAATGTATGTCAGGCATTTGGTGATGCCTGACTGCACTACTCAAATGTTCCCAGAGAAAAAAGGAGAGAAGGAAGAGGAGGCAGGAATATGCAAATTGCCAACAGTTTCCAATATTAAGAGAGCAGGTGACACAGGTGAGACACCAAAGCATCAATTCTCCTCACTCACTGCTCTGGGCTATTTACAAAGAAAATGGAACTGCTAGTTCATTTTCCAGAAGCCTAAGAGCTATGGGCAAAGCTAAGTTTAGGTTTACCAAGAAACTTCTACCAGCCCATTCTTATTAGCATCTCTGTTGTCAATTATCTAAGACCTGATTTATGGAAATAATAGTTATGATTGTTACATGCATGATAGTATTATTAAACCAGAAAGAGGGAGACATAATTGGTCTCATGTCTCTTTGGAATAGGCAAAGAAACCTTAAAAATCAAGTAATGGAATCATACCAATGTCCACCGAGAGCCTGAATCCTTCAAGTTGACGATGTGAGCCCTGTCAAGCTTATATGTTATGATTAAAAAAACCGCCAAACGGAAGATGCTTAAAGAGCTTTGGCTGTGTTATGTCCAGAGTATCAGAAACTAGAGAAACTAAGACTGCAAGAGCTGAAATGGATGGTTAAGCCTCAGGTCTCATGATCCTATGACTTGCCCAGCTGGATTAGACCTTGGGCCAAGGGCTGCCTTGTGCCTGCCATTTTAAGTAATATCTTGCTTGAGGGAGCCAGGAATGACAGAGCACTGGAGCTCAGACATGTCTTGTGTACTTCTATAGGCTCAAGTTTCCCTCTGGAGTCTCTAACGGTCTTAGAAGGTGTAACTAACATAAGTTTTAGTGGTCATCCTTTTTGAGATACCCAACTTCTGACCTAAATGTTTTCTCCAGAAAAGGAGCCTACTAGGTTTGAGTAAACATCCTGCAATCAGTCCCTCTCTATAAACCCTCACTTACGGAGCCCATCACTATCCAGGAGGACACCCAACAGTCAAAGGTGGCTACTGCCTAGTTGGTATATGCTCTTTTCTCCTTCATATTTTTGGAAGGTCCTTCACTCCATCATCCACTACTTCTCTCTCCTCTCTCTTCATTGTCCAGAGCCTGCTGGCCTAAGACTTACACTTCCTGGAAGCTATCAGAAATCAGTCCCCTGGCCGGTTCTGTTCTTGATCATCTTAATTAGGAAGTTCTCTGATGAGATCATCTCCAAACCATTAGGAAAATTTCTCTTCTCAAAATTAAGTTCTCTGAAGCAAATAGATCCCTCTCAGAGGCAGATAAAGGATCCCTGACTTGATGTATAAACCCTTTAAATCATTTACTTTGCATTATCAGACTAATGGAAAGAAGATATAGAAAGGAGTGGAACTTGATCTAACAACTGATTGTTTTGAGCC
Source organism: Talpa occidentalis (assembly GCF_014898055.3). NCBI lineage: Eukaryota > Metazoa > Chordata > Mammalia > Eulipotyphla > Talpidae > Talpa > Talpa occidentalis. Next base: position 63,370,513 of record NW_023601212.1, read on the forward strand.
CACCCACAAATTCCTCAATTATGACATTCTCCAAGGGCAATACAGAGCCCACCTTGCTGACTGGGGTTCTCAGTAACTATCTTCACACTAGATTGGATATTCTCAGCTCGTCCCTCTCTATATTATCCACATCTTAAAGTTGTTATTTAGCACTTTGGACAAGGAGAAACTGTTTGCCGTGGTAACTCCTAGAGGCCTAAGATAGCAGAATACTCCAGGAAAAAAAATCTACTCTTTTGCCTCTACTGTCTTTTGAACTTGAAATGATATTAACCAGGCTGAGCGCTATGCAACCTTGACCATATTTTGCCTTCAATTACATATGGGTTATTACTGAGGAAAGCCACGTTAAGGGATTGAAATAGTGATATGAATATAGAAACTTTAATATTTGATTTAATGAGCATGTCAACTTTAGGTAAGACGGGGTTAAAGAAAACCTTTGGGCTCGCACTTTGCTTTTTAGAATTACACTTGCCTTTCCTTGATCCCATATCTCCTTAGAAACAAGTAGAGAAAACAATCAATCTTTAGTTTTAGGTGTTCATAGCAGGAGAAAGAACAGAAAAGTAAAAGTGGAGGGAAAGAAAAGGAAGAAGAGCGAGCCTTTTTATGAGGTACTTTGTTTCCAGTTAAGTTTATAATGTGGTAAGTTTAAATTTCTAAATCTATTTGTGAGTTTGAAGTATTTTCACAAGAATGCAACCATCTTAACCTTACAACTGCTCCTCAAATGAATCCCAAAGCACAGCCGCTTGTCCTGTCACATAATATGTCCCATAGATCAGAAAGCCAATACAGCACATTCTTGAATAAAGTTCTCTTGATACAACGTTGGTGAGAAAAAAATCCCAGTCAGCATTGAGGAAAATGACGCCATTCAAGGAGCTGCTTTCAATATAGGACATTTTGCTTAAAGTCACTGTTTCCAAGAACCTCTGAACATGATTAAGTGAGAACTTAACTATGCTCCAAATCGGCATCATTTCCCATAGAAACCTTCAGGAGGATATAGGTCAGAGCACAGGAGGCAAAGAAACTTAACTCTAGCTGTGCACACAATATATATGCATATCCCATGTCCCCTGTGCAGTCCACCTTGAAAAGTAATTTCTAGTTAAAAAAAAATTGAGGGTATGATTTTACACACACAGGCATATCTATGTACACATATATACATATGTGGAGGGTGATGTATATCTCTCTATATGTACACATAATAATCTTAACATTAAAAAATACACAAATTGTCCTCCCTCAAGTGCCATTAAGATATTTATGGGGTTTGGGTTTTCATTTTGATTTTACATCTGTAGGATTAGAATCAATTTACCTAGCAAAACACAGGCAGGGGACAGGGGCAAAGCTGCCTCTGCTTTCTAGAATTCAGCAGCCTTTGCCTCACCTTGGGGCTCAGGTTCTGTTCTTGAGGCTCACCTGGGTGGGATCGGCTGGTGTGAATCTAGGCAGGGTCAGGCTATACCCTCCCACACATTGAGATTTCCTTTAAAAAGTCTTTGAAAGGCAACTTGCTGGACACTCTCTGCACCTTGTCTGAATGTTCAACAACACTGGTATACTGAAATCATCTGTCTAAGCTAGAAGCCACATGCTGGCTGAGGGCCTTTTCTTGCTTGTATGGAATTATCCTTTATTATCAGACTTTTCCCTGTGGTTGCATATTCATGTTCAGGTCAGCAGAGAGAATTATTTAGCTCAGAGGAATATATCTTAAGCAGTGTATATAACTTTACAAGGAACTACAAGGAACTACTTTTGCTATTTTGTATAGCTTAAAAGTATATCTGACCAATAAAACAGTATCAATTTTATTACATGAAAATATAGTCAAATCCCAATAGCTTGCATTAATTATGCTTTTCTATTCAAGGCCTAACTAAAGAACAAGCACTTACAGCATATTTCACTTGTCCAAATACAAAAAGATGACGATTGTTCAGTGCTCATATGAAATACATCATATCATACATGATAGCTGCTGACGTCTGCTCCTGCATGTATGCGGGAGGAGATAAACTGTTCTGATTAACATCACTAGATAAGCCATCTCTGTTCTGTGTTGTCAACTCCACAGCTTCCCTCTAGTCATGTCTGGGTTAGATGAGCCCTTGCTCATGAGATAACCAGAAGCACAAAGAATCACCGCAGACTGCAACTAGTCCAGCCCGACCCCATGGCACCCAAGAGGCTCCTGCTCTTTCCAACATCATCTTCCGTGATCTTTCCTTTGGGGATGCAGTGCGGAAAGTCCTAGTAAAGCTCCACCGCAGTTTTTCCTCACCAACACTCCATGGGATCTGCTACCTGGTTTTCTATTTATCAGAGGTTTCTGTTTACTCACTTAACATGAGCATACAGGGCTTCCCTGGTGGCCTAGGGGTTAAGTCTCAGCGCTATCACTGCTTTAGACTGAGTTCGATTCCCAGCCAGGGAGCTAACCCACATATGGTACAGCAGACCTCTCCTGTCTCTCCTGCTGCTCCCCTTAGCAGTGTATTTCAGTAAACCCACCTGTTCTGCTCCCTACTCTGTCTCTAGTAAATCCTCTCACCTTCTGTGCTGCCCCCCCCCCCCACTCTGGCCTCATGGCCTATTCCCTAGTACTTCTATGCAAAAAAAAAAAAAAAATTGACAAAAAAGTCCTAAGTAGCATAATCTTAGGTGCAGTATAAAATGAGCATACAGTTCCATTTTTCTGAGGCTCCAACACTTTGAAGTTAATCATTAGGCATCCTGTATACCCAAAGAGCTGACTCACAGGTTGTGCCCTCTTCTTTAGAAATGAAGAAATAGCAACAGAGAGGTGAGATGTTGAAACCAGTGAGGCTGGGCACACTGAAGAGTAAGAACTTGGAATTTGCAGCCTACACCCTTAAAATTCTGGATAGAAGCTTCTGGAAGTCCTAGCTGCCACCAATGATAGATTGCTCACTGTCTCAAACTCTGGAAGCAGATGGGCAGGATCCATCTAAGAATGAGTTGAGAAAAGGAAAGCGGACATGAGAGGCAGCTGGCCTGGAGAGCAGAGTATATTTACCAAGTGTGCTCACCAATTACAGATCAATGGATTTAATTGAAAACAGCAGAAAAATACCTTGCTGGCACTTTTCTCGGCACAATTCTTCCAGCATAAAAGAAGTCAAGTGTTTCCAATTAGTCTTTTGAGATGGAAATGAAAGAGAATAGTGTGATCTAATCTTTGGGGGGAGGAGGGGGAAGCATATCTGAAAATGATGTAATAACTTCTGGAGAATTCTACTTAATCCCCCTGAAATTTAAATCACAATGGCATCTACCCAAATGGATTTCAAGACAAGACATTTCCCTCTCAGAATCAAGATGACACCTATACTGCTGTCCGTCCGTGCCAGCACCACTAGGATCTGCAGGTCTTCACCCACCTTCCTCTCCTGCCTCCCTCAGGGCACATATACATCAAGCAAGAATAAGACCCTTATAAAATGAATTCTACAGCACTGAGCCATCTTACTTTAAAGCAAAACAAAAAGCCGCCCCCAACTTAAGAAGAACAAGCTTAGATGTTCATACCTGTATACCAGGAAGCAGGGCAGCTGGGACTCTGCCCAGGACCCACGGTGACACACAGTGACCTTGATTTCATTCCACCCGTGCTTAGTGAGGGCATTTGGGGAAGTACAGTATGGTGGGGAAGGGAGACTTTCCATTACATGTCGGGGCAGGCAGCAAGGCCAGCAGGGTCAAATCAGGTACGGGAACTGCTGAGTGGGAGCATGCATGGCGGCAAGAGTGCAGGGGTCTCCGCTCTCTCCTGCACAGCTGACCCTCCTCTCCAGATTGAGCAGCATTAACAGGAGAGAAAAGAAGCAACTGACCACTGCTGAGGACTTTCCTAAGAGGGTCTCCCCTGGAGAAAAGCTTGACAAGGGCTAACTCAAGTGTGTGTGGGTTTTTAAAGGGACAGGCTTCAAAACAAATACAATATTGTTAGAGGAAAAATCTTAAATGTGTCCCTTAACACATCTTCTCCCAAGCGCGATGTGGAGAGCTAAGATTCTATCACCTGCTGTATGAGATGTAGCTCACAGTCTAGAGAATTCAGTTTCCAAAAAGAAGAACTTGGACTAGCAGAACGTCAGGCTATAATAACTGAAGTGGCTATTTAGTTAACCTTCTTTAAATGCCATTAGTACTAGATGCCTAGTACTATAGGCAAACCTAGTACCAAAAGTACTATTCACTTTACAAGTATTTGTCATTTCGCTCAGTACAATCTGCACTGGCAAGAGGCAGCTGTCCAGCCTGCCGTGACTATGCAGGTGCCTCTTTTTCTTCTTTTCCTAATAAATCTGTCCTTTTAAAATGTCCAAACAAACCAAAACCAACCATTTATAATCTCACTTAACCCTTATAGGATAGTTTACTTTTTAAAAAACATAAAATTGAGGCTGGGTGGGGATAAGCAGTATATGGAATGGTGGGCACTGGACAAAACTCCAAAGGTTCTGCTGCTTTTCTTTCTCAGGAGAACTTTATTGTGGGACTATGTATAATGGCTTAGGAACTCAGGGGTTGCTTTCAGATTTAGGTCAGGCACCATGAAAGTGCCACTAACCAGTCATGTTTCAACCTAATGTCTCAGCTGAGGCCTTGTATGTTGAGAGGGTAGATCTATTCCAATATTCCAGAAATACCCCATATCAACATGTTATAAGAACATCTTATGCATTACTGGCCACTATCGCTCAGGTCAAGAAACTATATGTACATGTTATATTCGTTTTTCCTTAATTCTACTTCCATTCTGTAATTCAGCCCTTAAGACTGTCATGTTTAGCCTATCAGTTTACTCAGTATTATAGACATAGGAACTGAAATGTGCTGCATCATTACAACGGATTCATTTGACCACATTCACACACGTTACTTAGAAGAGCTCAAATCACGAGGTTTTCCAGTGAGTACATGCAGGTTGGGTATGCATTCATGCCTCAAGTTCAATCTTAATATTTTAAATGACAATCAAAGTCTTTCACATTCAGTACGTTTATTTGACTTATATCCCCAATTTTCCCTCTTTAACTGTCATAAAAATGGAGGCTTAGAGATACTAAGTTGAAGCCAGGTTCTTCTTGCACATATTTGATCAATCTGTGAACTGCTATTCAAGACCACAAATTCTTACAATTTCCTCTGACAGATGCAAGGGGAGGTGGAGGTAGGCTGCCTCAGAGCCTCTGGGACATCCACAGGTGGCATTTATGAGCACCAGAGCTCTGCTGACCCACCACCCTGCTTGGAGTTCACTGCTATTTTCAAATGAGTGCCAGGCCCCTTGGCAAGGCAAGGGTGAAGGGAGCTTAGCCTGTGACACTCTCCTGCTGGGGTGACGGGTGAGGGCATGAGGAAGAGGAAAGACAGATGAGCCCAGGGAACAGAAAAAGGCAACAGGGAGAAGATGGAGGGACTGGGAGACACTTTTCTTGTGACTCAGACCAGAGGACAGGAATGCATATTTCCAAGATGAGCCACCAGCATTCCTTTGGAGAAGTGACGGTTGGTCAGGTCAGTCCAACTGCTGTGAGGACACTAAATATAGGTCCCAAGAATGTGTCTTTTAGGAAGGGGCTGGGAGGAAGTGGAGGGAGAGAGGCAGACAGAGAGGGTGTTGCAAGAACCAAGCACCTCAGCCAGTAGATTCCCTAAGCAAGGTCATTTTCGAGGTCAAGGTCCAGCACTTTGGCGATTTCATTTTGAAAGTAAAATTTCCCTCTCTACAAAGGACATGAAAAATTTTGATTTTTATTAAAGGCTTATTCCCCAAAGTTTTTATAGTCAAGGACCATTTATTAAATGTCAGAAACAAACAAACAAACATGTTTGATTCCGTGGTCACCTTGGACTTCGAGTGTGAGAATTATACTATAAGGTGGCAGGACTGAAGAACAGCTTTCCAGTGGCAAAAAAATACCAAGATCTACACAAATTTAAATTACAATGACTAATGTTATCATAAAAATGTTACAGAAGAGAATGTGAAAAACAAACCCTGCTTTATTGTCACAAAAGCCAGCGTACAGTATATTTCTGTATCACCCTAGCTCTCTCTGTACACACCAGAATCCTCGCTTCAATCTCTCCAGGAACCCGCCTCTTTTGGGAAATAGCTGGACACTGGATTATTAGGTAAATTTATGTCATTTTATATACTTACACACTTTTTTTCCATTTCCCAAATTCTCATGACCTCAGCTTATTTGGAAGTATTTTGGGTTTTTGTTTTACAGTACAGGGTCTTCGACTTGGGGCTGAAAGACAACGTTTGCCCACTCCATCCACGTCATCCCTACACTCAATAAGGAGGTGGATAGAATAAGTCTGCGATAGGTAGCCACAGTGGGTCAAGGCCCCTCGAGGCCATAAAGACAAGGCTGTCATCCACATAAACCGTCACTGAACCACTGCCCAGGGGAAGCGGAGAAAGGGCACGTCATTGCACCCCTAGTGGCAGCCTCAAGGTCAGTTATAACATGAGAACGTGGAATTACGCAACGTTCCTTCTCTCACTCTAGGTCCTCCAGAGAGTGATTTTTAGTAGATCCAGACAGCTGCACTGTCCTGCCCTTCCATTAGCAGCAGGCACAAGGGCAGTGGCCCTCCCCTGGGGCTTCGGAGCTGGTGTGGACCACACAGGTCATGCTACACATACAGCACCCAAACCACCGCAGGGGATTCACATGGCATTTTGCCTTTTTCTGCGATAATCTCTGTGCAAAGCCAAGTTGTCAGAACTAAAGGAGATAGTTATTAAATGGCAAAGTGGGTCCAGAAAACCAGTCAATTAGCCTCCTATTAAACAAGCATATAAATTGTGAGTGGTATCAAAAGAGAGTGCCTTTGTGTCAAGGTCAAATGAGACAATAACAAGTGGGGAATGGCCCTCTGAAGTCATGGCTCTTCTGCCTGTGAGTAGTTGGTCAGTTCAGAGCTTCTTGTCCCTAAAAATATGTTAATCTTTTAAAACAGGAGCCAAAGTGTTCTTTTAATGTATTTATCTGAGTCACAGTGAAAAATGTGTTAGTGCTGGAAAGGCCCAGAGATGGTCCTGCTAACCAACCCCTTGGGAATGAGGGATGAGGTGATAGACGCCATCCTGGGGTGTCACACAGCTGGTGAGTGGCAGGCTTGGGGGAGGACCAGGCAGAGCTGTGAAAATAAGATGTCTGCAACCTCCAGAGGCTCTGTCTGCAATGCGGGCAGGGATCTGGCTGCAGCAGAGAGAAGGGCCTATTTTCCCTACATAGTCTTAGTTTAATACTCTACCCCAGACAATCATCACAAGAATTTCTTCTCGGTTGAAAGAGTAACACCCTTTTTACCTCTGAAAGAACTGAATTTATTCCCACTTGTTTTACCTGGGGGGGCCACTCGGTCCTGGTAGGTGGGCTTGAATTCACTGATGGTGAGCAGCATCACTTGGATGGTTCCAATGAAGATGCCAGCCAGGCAGCCATAAAATATTACGTAGAAGAGAAGGATCTTAACTGCAGGGAGAACACATAGAAACAAAAGGCGTGATGCAACCACAAGCTCAGCATGCAGGGTTCATCTCTTCCCCCAGCTGGTTTTTCCAGTGCCTCCAACATGGTTGAGACGATAAAACTCGCTCCCAGACAGTGGGGTGAAAATGGGGAGATGGGCAGACCTTCACTAGAGTGAGGGAGGGTGCGTGTGTGAATGTGTGTGACTGTGTGTGCATGTGCATATCTGCGGATGGTTACGGTAAGAGGAACCTTAGTTCAGTTAGAACTAAGAATCTTTAGGAGCAAGTGCAGTCCCTAAATTAAAAACATTTTTCACGAAGATCACCAATAAAAGCTGGGGCTATATATGGGTGCTTATGCAATGCTTTTCAAATATGACAATATGCTCCCATAGAGACCTGTGTTTTCTTCATTTACTTGTCCCTTGACATTTGAATCTTACAATTCAAGCTCTACTGCTTCTCCAAATGCCCGGATGCCTGAAAGTGTGTGTGCTGAGAAACCCAAGGACACTGTCTCCTGCTCTCACCCCATCTTTGATTTGTATTACTAAGTGCATGGTCTTTCCCTTTAGAGGAGCCAAACACATGGAAAGAAAAAAGAAATCTGCGAGTGAAAACGGCAAGCACGTTTCACTTCACTCTTCTAACTGGACCCAAAATAACGACAGACTGGGTAGGTCCCATTTTCTTTTTCTCACAGTGCATAGGATAACAGGATGGAGGCTAAAGGCTGAAGTAGCTGCAAAAAAAAGATGCAAAAACAAAACCCCACAAAGCCAATAGACTGGAATGAGGCTATCAGTTACTGGTTTACAAGGATTATCTCCCTGATTAGCAGCATAGTAACAGGCTGTGCTAGGCATCGCCTGGCAGCCCTGTGCCAGCCCAACAGCTCGATGTGAATGCAAAAGTGAGAACAAGTGGACCGTAAGGTTATCAGGCCTGAAACATGACTGCACAAAGAAGCCTTAGGTTACTTCTGCAAACATCCAGATCTTATGCATTAAATGTCGGGTCCTTGGGAAAAAGCTACAGAACAAAAGCATTATTGAAAAGAAGTGTGTCCATGTGTGCATAGGGTGGGGGGGGCGGTGCATAGTGCTGCATGATGAGCTAGGGTGCCCTCCCCCATACATGTAAACGCCCAAAAGCCTTATCAGCAAGGAAACTATTCAGGGAAATCATGCTGTGGAGTTGTTAAAACAAGTCAAACACACATAAAACCACACCAACCTGTTTTATCATAATCCTCTATCAAAAGCAAAAAAAAAAAAAAAAGGAAAAAGGCAAAGACAGCAAAGATAAGGAAAAAATGGGGAAGGCTACAGCTGCCCAACTCAATCAGCGCCTCCCAGCAGGAGAAGGGTTAAGTGCTGCATTCTGTATCCAAGCAGCAGTAGGCAAATGACAAGACTGTGACGTCAACAGATCTGGAAAATTTTTCCAGAGAATGCTCCTAAGAGGTGCAAGAGTTGGTAGAACACCGTCAGAAGAGACTGGTGAGGGCCTGTTATATCACTGTCCCCCACCTCATCTTGGAGCTCTGAGTTTAACCGGGTTTGGCTCTTCTAACCGGGATGTTTTTATACTCATTCCTTGGACTTCAGATACCTAATTCTCACAAGGTAAAAAGGTACAGAATTGAGGGCACAATTTGCAATACAAATAGAGCAATGGAAAAACAAGTCAGTCTGCATGAAACCTGATTGAATTTAAGATGCAGCCTTTCGGTTCTGCCTGTCACTATATTCTAACAGACCGAGAGGAATGTTTGTCTTTTGCTCTGAGATGTTTCTCAGTAAAACCTCCCCAGTTACTATAGGAAGGTCACCTGCTTAAAAAAGAGCATGCAGGAATGGGGGGGCCTATGCTAGGGGTTCAGAGACACAGGCCACCAGCAGCTGCTCAAAAAATTTTAGAAAAAGGAAAAATTGTACCAATCAGCCAGGGTGGCACAGAGTATAAGCTTTAGAAGCATTTTTCTTCTCTTTTTAAAAAAATACAAACAACATAAAGGTTTCCCAGGTAGGAAAAACGGAGTACCCTTCAAAGGGTCACAGGCAAACAGACAAAATGGCATCTGGGCCCAACGGTAAACACAGAAACCTACCAATGCCTCTGTTAACTTAATAAAAGGTGGAAAGCACAAGGTGATTTGAGTGCTGCGATTTCTCCAGCAGGTGACAGGCAAGGCACCTGCATCCATCTTGGTGAAAATTTACCTATAAGCAAAACTGAGCCAAGGGCAACCTGCCCTCATCCCAAGGGCATCATGTCAGGCCTAGAGCTGGGGAGGTGCTATTTTCTCCATAGGAGATGAAATTTTTTTTCTGCCTAAAAGAGGCTGTCATTTCTTAAATTTCCAGAAAAGAGGAGATATATATTAGCACAAAACAAAAACTGGCACCTGCACCTTAGAAAATGGAAGGAAAGAAGAGACAAACACCCTTGTCCTGGTGTCCCAAATTCATTAATCATTGTATTGACACCTTGCTGGATGTGGTATTAGGACACAAAAATTAACACTCTCTCTCTCTCTCTCTCTCTCATGCAGGTGCTATAACATTAAATGCTGGCTTAAAAAACAAATTGTTCCATGTAGCTTTATTCTCTAAAACAAATATTGTCCTGAGACTGGGATGAGGGAAGGGATATATATTTTATGAGGGGGGAAACACTGGAGGACAAATTTCACTGTGTGCATGCACCTGGCCCATAACCAGAAAAGGGGGCTCATTCTGCAGCACCCCCAGGCTCCGGTCTTCACTCAAGTTATGAGGAGTTGCTAGGAGATGGCTCCGCCTGGAGATGCTCACCCTACACACACCCTGAGTTCTTTGGGTTTCCCCTTCTACATAAAGAAAACAAGGGAGCTTCCTTGATATATGAGAAACTATGGCAATAATCCCACCGTAGGACACAGTCTTCCCAAATCAAATAAAACATAAAATAAATGCTAACGGCCTTACTTTAAGGACCTACAATTTTCCTGGCTCAGGGATACCTATGCTTCACAGTTGAAATGAGGTTTCACCTTGACTATCCTTGAAGTGTGATGCATTATTAACCCTTTACTTTTCAATCAAGGGAGACTCACTACAAGCTGCAATTTCTTTCTTTACAAAAATCATATATTCCAGCTCTTTCCATTTCAAAATGTCAGCCAAGCACCATTTCCCTGACTCATTCTCCTGCTGATGCCCACAGATCCTCCCAATCAGAAACACTGCACCAGCCCCTATCCTGGGCTCCCTCCGTGGCTGCAGCGGTGGTGCTGGTGGTGTAGATGATAATGGTGGTGATGATGATATTAGAGAAGGAGGAGGGGGTAGTGATGCAGGAGAGGGGAGTTCCCTCCCTCTCTGCCTTCCGCAGTCACGACTCTTATACATTTGCCTACAACTCTGCCCTTCAAAATGACCTTTTTTTTTTTTTAAAAAAAAAAAAAAGCAAACCTGTCAGCCTTCCGGTGTAGTGAGGCAGAAAACAAGTAAGGTATCTAATTTTCAATGGGGAAAAAAAGAATGTCTACCCAGCTAAGCAACAGGCTGCCCAAAATCATTTAAGATGAGCTGCTACCGCCTTTGTGCCATTTATTTCTTAGATTAATCCTTTGCCATAATCAACCCAAGCGACTGATTCTGTATCTTGTAGACACGGAAAACAACCGCACTTTGCCTTGTTTCCGGAGCCAAGGCCCAGAAACGGGAATTCTGACATGGAGCTTCCTGGGCCATTTCTGGACTGTGATGTCTCCAGGGAGAGGTCATGGGGGAAACTCTTGGGCATAGCTATGAAAGACTGCAGTGTGGATGGATTCTCTCCCACCCCCAACCCCCACCTCGTTTAGAGGGACATGTTTAGAGTAGGAGAAAAGGTGTTATAACCCACAACCTCGCCTGCATTTGATTCCATTACCCTCATGGGGTTCTCTCAAAGCCTCGAAGCTCATTTTTCTAGAACTTGGAACTAGACTGAAGGTAGAGGGTTATCTGGTCTCCCAGAGCCTGATCATCCCCAGGAGGAAAGGGTTTAAGCGATGCTCGGGTAGATTGCAAATAACCAAGACCGCTACAATATTCAGAACCCTCTGCTTGAATGCTACCGCCCTCCACCCCGCACCCATCTCGGGGACTCCGCAGTCCGCACAGAGTGACAAGCCCAGGCCGGTGCGACCTGAGCAGGGCCCACCGCCCTAACCCCTTGGGCCCTCGCCAGCGCGCTGGCTGCGGAGGGGTCCGTAGAGCCTGCAGAGCCTGCGCAGGGGATGCACCGCCTGGAGAGCACCCGATGCTGGGGACCAAAGCTGGGAGCCCTGTACTTACACCAACTGCCACCGGTCCTGCCCAAAAACTCCTTTTTCTCCGAGTTCCAGATAAATTTCTTCCAGCTGCCTTCCTCCTTGGCTTTACCGCGGGCCATGGTGACGGATCAGCAGCTGCCGCGGGGACTGAGGGTGGGTGACTCGGCGCGAGCCCTCACGTCCTCTCCGGCGGTCGGTCCGCGCCCCTGGTCTGTCTCTCCACAGGCTGCACCCGCCGCTACCGCTGCGGCTCTCCGAGTGCCAGACGCGCGGCGGTGCAGGAGCAGGGCAGAAGCTGGAGGCGGAGGCGCAGGCGGCAGCGGGGGCGGAGGGAGGGGGGAGGGACAGCGCAGGCTGGGCGGCTCCGAGACCCGCACCTATTGGTGGGCGCGCGGCCGCTCCCGGGCTCTCTTTGGTCCGCCGAGCGCGCCTCTCGCCCTAGGGGGCTCAGGGGCTCCGCGAACCCGCAGCTGCCACTCCAGCTACCGCCGACGACGCGTGCTTGGCCCCCACCTCCTGTGACCTCTGCGGAGACAGGCAGGGGGCAGGAGAAAGTCAGAAGAGAGGACGGACAGACGGACGGCCGCCCCGGCACGCGCACGCACGCCGAGAGCCGAGAAATTGGCTGAGGGCGCCCGCCCTACCTTTACTATATACCGCGGCGCGCAGGCCCGGGGCCCCGCCCACTAGCGACCGGGACAGCCAATCCGCAGCGCGGGGGGCGGGGCCTGGGGCCCGAAGGGGCGGGCACGGGGCCGCCACAAAGGAGCCGCGGCGCGGGCGAGGAGACGGCCTGAGGAGGGGGGCGCTGGGAGAGCTGGAGAAAAGGGCGAAGAGTGAGCCGGGAGCACTGCGCAGCCCCGTCCGGGCTCCCGGCTGCGGGCGAACCCGCCCCTTTCGTAGTGGGGTGCCCTGCACCTGCTTCGCCCTGCGCCCGGTAGAGCCGAGGACCCTAGCCTTGCAGCCCTTGCTGCCCGCCTGCGCTCCCGCCAGCCACCCCGGGCCTCTCTCCGCTGCAGATCCCCCCGCTACGCCCGGGCGGGGTGGGGGGAGGTCATTTCGGGACGCCAGTTTGTCGGGGACTCTGCCCTGCCCCGCCCCTCCGCTCCTGCACCTGCCGCCCTCTCGGCGCTCCCTGCCACTGCGGTTGCAGTTCCGGCCCGTCGCTCTCTTCCAGGCCAGCACAGCCGGCAGCCCCGGCTCCTGACTGCCTGACTGTGCTCATTGTGGGCGGCCTGAACCACCTCAAGCAGGACAATTGCCAAAGCCACCCAGGGCGGCAACTTAGAGTCCTAGCTCGGAAGGGGTGGGAGGTGTAGGGGGCCAACCAACCCCGCACCCCCGCCCTAAACAGAATAGTTCCATAGGAAGCGAGCCCACTGCTGGGCGCCTCTCGCCAGTCTGGACCCCCCTCCCTCGCCCCCGACCCATGTCTACACGTGACCCAGTCGCTGAGGACTCTCCTAGCTCCCCAGTCGGTGACCGGTATGCTCACTGAATTCTTTTATGCTTCCTTGGGGATACCGACCACTTTGTTCTGCGGCATAATCTCTGGGACTAAAAGGGATTGAGGACACCCAATTCATATGGCAAGTCATAATGGGGTAATTCTCTGTTCTCTGTCCCCCTTCTCATCCCGTATCCCCTGTTGCTGAAAAGCCAAACTCCTTGGTTTCATCTCCCTCTGCTGAGCTCCAGAGCAGCTTCACACATCCCTCTCAGGGCAGTGACACAGCAGAAATCCTAAGGGGTGCCTCTGCAGACACTGCAGAGAGGCATTAATACCAGGGGACAATATAGCCCATCCTGGAAAGAGATTTCCCGGTCCCAGAGCTAGGAATTACTGGTACTTAGATGCTGGTCCTGGCAACCTTTCTAGTCTTCAAGGTCAACCTTGCAGATTTAAGGACAAGCTGGAACTGATACAGAATAAGCTCCTTCTCACTAATCCTTCTCCCGGCCCACCTGCAAAACCTGGGCAAACCTGAAAAATCCTGAAATTCAGGGGGAAAGCGGCCACCCAGCCCCAGGAGGCTTGCTCCACGCAGGGCTTTGTCAAGGGCAAGCGTGAGAACAGTGTGTCGAGAAAGGAAGCCACCCCCTGCTTTGCCCCTGCAGTGTTTATGTTGGAAAAGGCTCAAATCAGTGCTAGAACTGCAGGAAGAGACTGCACCTGCAGATATGATGCCCCTGGCCAGCAGAAGTTACCTCTTGGAGGAGTTTCCAGCAGGACAGTTCACTGGGAGGGGCATGTGTTCATGGAATGCCCACTACCTGTAAGAAGAAAGAAAGCTTGTGTGCAGCATCAGCAAAAAATGAGGGATGTGAGGGAAAGGTAGTGTAGGGAAGGGACTTGAGGGACTTGAGGAAGGGAATGGTAACATCACCCACTTTTTGATTTTTCTCTTTCCCAGTGGAAATGTGTGGTAAGACAAAGTATGTGGAGAAGGGTCACAGAGATAGATTTTTTTAAATTAGAATCCCCAGTTTTTTAAAAAACAAAAAACAAACAAATAACAACAGAGGAGTCCTACTTTAGCTCTCCAGGGCTGTGGCAAATGCTGAATAGACTAATCCTGTTTGGGGCATGGATGAGCTTTATCGCTTGGGTTTGTCCTGCGGTCTTTCTCTGAGGGAATCTTCCCCCTCAAGTTTTAGCTCCCCAGCTTTGCTCATTCTCCCTCTCCTGCATGTCAGCTCTTCTCAGGTTCTGATCAAGTCCTACTAATGCATCTCATTCAAAACCAGCCTCCTCAGGCTTCCTGGAACCTCTGTGTTGCCACCCTGGTCAGTGATTGCTGGGGCAGTACATGAACTTAGCCCTGTGGAAACCAGATTGCTCTCTGGAACTCACCTCAAACTCCACCTGCTCAGCTACTCTAAACCATCTAGGATAGTCCCTTCTATCTAAGCAGGTCATCACAGAGAACCACCTGGTGAAGAGAAAGACAGCTTGGCATTCACGTGCCCAACTTCAGTGCTTGCTAGCTCTGTGACCTTGGGCCAGTCACATGCTCTCTCAGAACCTTTCCCTGAGTTGTAAAATTAGAGTGATACATTGTTGCAGGGATTAAATGGGAAATGTGGGAAAGCGCTAAGCACAGTGCCTGCTGCACAGCAAGAGCTATTAAGCAGCTAGCTTAATTAAAATTAGCTGTTTCCATTTGACCTTGTCTAACCTTGGGGCTGTTGCAATGACGTTGCCACCTTCCCCCACCCATACCCACGGGGTGCCAGGACTTTTAGTCCCCTTAGAAGGTCACCCTGACTAATTCCCCACCCTTTATGCCACCTTTCCTTGCTTTCCACTGTGCTTCCTGCTCTATGACCTCCTCTAGCTCAAGTAATGAGTAACTTGAGCACACGATGTCCCTTTGGACTGTGCTGTGCTGGGCTTTTGTTCTGAGGCCCCTTGTGTGAAGGGTGCTGTGGCAGCAGGTTGAAAGCGCAGAGGACGGAGTTCTCCAGAGGGCGGGTGCCTCTGGTAGGTGGAGTGTGACTGGGTGAAGGTGGGGGGGGGTGGTGTGGACCTAAGAAACTCAGGGAACTAAGCAAGCCTTTTATTACCTGCCTGTGGAGGTCCAGTAGTTTTCTGTAAAGAAAGGAGAAGGAAAGTATTCTTCACGCAGTGTTAAGGCTCAGGGTAAAGAAATGATTTTTTAGATTTTTTTCCCTGTGCAGGCTAGGGAAGAGGCATGGTTCAGGAATACTGTGATTGGTCCTGTCCAATGTTAGTGGTATGTGTTTGTGTGTGTCTGTGTGTGTGTGTGGGGGGGGGGTGGTATAAAAGGGAAGCAGAGAACAGGAATGGCCACAGAGAAAAGAGGGAGGTTAGGGACCCTCTGTGCAAGCCAGGATGACAGGTTCTATCAGGAAAACAGTTGTGGCTATGGTTGAAACTGAGTCTACCCTGGGGCCGAGCCAGGGGCCCAAAATTGAATATAGGGCAGGATGATCCTGTTTGTGGCAAGATGACCTGTCAGAAGCCACGCTGAGAGAAGAGGCAGGACAAATGAATCCCTAGCAGTCAGCCATTTCTGCTCTATATTGGAGAAACTACTATGGAGGTTCACCTGCCTTGCCAAAGAGAGAGAGCACATTGGCATGCTGCAGAAAGGAGATCTGGATTTGGAAAACAGAACCCTGACCCCAGACTATGGGCTGTCTGAACCCCTTGGCCAAACATGATGCAGTCTGCTCTGCAGAGAACTCCAGAGGGCTAAGCTGCCAGTCCCACAGCCACACACACGTGCTCATGCACAGTGGGGTTCTGTACGGCCAGACCTAGAGTATTTTAAGTACAGAGTGGAGGGGGTGAGGGTATGTGTTGCATGGTGACTCATCCTGGCAACAGAAACTGTGCAATGTTGAGGGAAATGGCTTAATGGCAAGCTCTTGTTTGCAGTGAAAATCAGCCCGAATGCATAGCTCTGCAATGGAGGGCAGGGGGCGCTGGGAGAGAGGGGCACTGGGAAATGGTGCCAGATGGGCACAGTAGTAGGGACGTGAGTAGAAGCCCAGGTGACACCAAACAGGCACTGGGCAGAGCAGCCTCACCATCCTTCAAGGAAGCCCAACTGCTCTGTGGATCATCGTCATTGTGCGCTTCACTAAGGCCCCTACCTGTGAGATAGAAAAGCTAATCATTCTCCAGAATTCTTAAAAAGATCAGAGATCCTGAGTGGGGACAAGTAGAAATACCCCTTCACTACTCTCACTTAAAGTCACTGTGGCTCTTGGACTGAATTCATATCCTGGGTGAAGATGTAGTATGAAAATAGTAAAAAAAAAAAAAAAAAAAAAAAAAAAAGGATCTTTTTAAAGCAAGGCTCACTTGGCAGGGCTAGCTTTTCCTGTCTTCAGTGGAAGTGACAGGTTACCTCTTCATCTCCCTGGTCTCCATGCCCGTGTTAGGGGGAAATGATGTCCTGAGCTAATCCCATACAGGCTTTGTGGACTCCACCCCCACTCCAGACTAAAGCCATCAAGACATTGGGAAAGACAAATCCCATCACCACCAAAGGGAGGGTGGCTGAGACCTGAGGGTGGAGTTGGGCAGCCAGGTTGGATATAAAAACCAAACACGTGGGCCTTGGGCTCTCTCTGGCTCGCGATCGCTCGCCTCCTGGCTTCACCGCTCCTGGCTGGCGGCCAACTCTGAGAGCGCCATTTTGGGATTCCTGGTCGGCGGATCGGGTAGGACTCATTTAAAACTTTGTCTCCCACTTTTCTCCCAGAGCTGTACATTTCCTCATTTCCCCTTCCCTTGTAAATAAACCTTTTATTAACCTTTCACGTGTGCCTGCAGTAGAGCATTGATAAGTCCTTTTAAGCGCACGGGTGAGGACCCACAGTCAGGCACCCCGTTTTGTATCGGGGTTGCTCTACACACCCGGACCAGGAGACTTCCAAGAGCAGTAGTCATAGTGTATAGAGCAGCCCCGATATTAAACGGGTTCCTGGCTGTGGGTCCTCACCCGCGCGCTTAAAAGGGACTTATGAATACTCCACTACAGACACACACAAAAGGTTAATAAAAGGTTTATTTACAAGAGAAAAGGAAATAAGGAAAATGTACAACTCAGGGAGAAAATAGGGAAATAAAGTCTTTAATGCGTCCTACCCGATCCGACGACCTGGAAACCCAAAGTCACTCTCAGAGCTGGCCGGACGCTTCAAGCTGGCGGAGAGCCAAAATGGGGGAACCCCCAAAGCGCACGTGTCTGCCTTTTATATCCACTTGGCTGCTTAACCCCACCCTCAGGTCCCAACTACCTTCCCTTTGGTGGTGATGGGATTTGGAGTTTCCAATGTCTTTGGCTTTGGCCTGGGGTGGGGGTGGAGTCCACAAAGCCTATATGGAATTAGCTTTAGGACATCCTTTTCCCCCTAACAATTGTAGAGAGAAGATGACATATTTGGCATGCAAAGAATGATTTTTGTTTGTTTGTTTTGGCCATGGAGGTGCATGGTCTACAAGTATTTGTGATGTAGTGGGTGGCAGGCTGGAAGGGCAGTAGGAAGTAGTGCTGAACTAGTGCCAGAGCTCCTCTAAGCAGTCTACCTGCTCCTTTGTGCTGGGGTAGGGGAGGGTGGAGGGGTGCAGAAAGGGTAGTAATAGCTTGAATTTGCCATTCCCTTGGGAAAATGTCTGGTACCAATCAGCCAATCAGCATATCTTCTAGGCTTCTGGAAATTCCTTTCCATAATTTTCCATCTGCCTTAAAGATGATAAGTAGGCACCTGTCTGAGAGGCTAGGCTCAGTGAGGTCCCACCACATTCCACTGCCAGAGAAGTATAGTCTTATTGACCTCAGAGACGGATGTAGATGAGGGTCAGGGATAGCTCATGATTCCCTTTTTGCTGGGTGACTTGAAGTCTCATCTAAAGGTGAGTGGAATCATCTATTCTATGTTCTGCTTAATTTTCAATATCTTCCTGTTGCTTTAGGACCTAGAGGTAAAGGTAATCACCATTGATTAACTTGTGTAGAGTGCTGACAATAATGTCAGCACAGAGGTCTTCTGTCCAGACTCCTATCTCCTGGAACAAGGTCAGCTAGCCTCTGGTTGAATATCTCCTGGGGCTGTGTACTCCCAGCTTTGCAGAGGAACACTGCATTGTTGGAAACTCGGAGCTAAACGCTAATTCCTTGTAATCTCTTCCAATGTAGGTTCTCACTGCTGGAGGCACATGATGCATGTCTGGTGCATTATGTGTGTCTGCTCTATGTGAATGGAAACCATCTCTTCTGTCCCCCTAAATTTTTCCTTTCCATGTAAAATCCCCCAGTTTCTTCAGTCCATTTAGAAGGTGATTTCTAACCCTTTCATCATACTTGTTCCTCCCTCTGCACAATTTTTCATTTGTTGATTTATTTTTAAGCAGGTCCCATGGTTCTGAGTAGTACAGAGCCTAGTGGATTTATTTGTTGCATGTGACTTGGACTCTATAATTATTATCAACTGTTAGCTACCCAACAGTTTGCTTTTCTTGAGCCAAGCCATTTCTTAACTCAAACACCAGATTAATACTCTAGAAAAAGCTGTAACACTTGCGACCATAAAAAAGAAAAAAAATAGTGACAACCTCTTCCTGACATCTAACTCAAGGAAAATAGAAATGTATTAAACCATTGAGGCAGGTGGACATTGGTCCTTGACATCCAGGCAAAGTGTGGCCTGGAATGGACTATTCTGAGGTGGTGCTAGGCCCATTGAGGTGACTCAGCAGCATTCTGCATGCTGCTTCCTCCTTCTCACTCCCCCTGACTTTGGCCTATATGCAGGTCAACTGGCTAAGGCTTTTATGAGTCTTATGAGCTTGCAGTTCCCAATGCTAACTAGCAAAGGTTTACTTTGCTGTTCCACTCAATTGAGGCAGGAGGAGTCAGGTTGGCACAAATCCCATTTCCACAGATCATAAGTTGCTAGGAAACCTCAGGATTGACCATCTTGCTGAAGTTCCAACCCTGGATGTGTCCAAGATATGAAGAGGAATTTGTACAGTTAAAATGACTCTGTAAGTAAAAGGAACCCTCTTATACTGTTGGTGGAAATGTAGACTGGTCCAGCCCCTATGGAAAGCAGTGTGGAGATTCCTCAAAAGAAAAAATCAATCTACCATATTATCCAATAATGCCACTCCTTGGTGTCTACCCCAAAAACACAAGAACACTGATTTTGTTTATTTATTTAGTTAGTTATTTAGTTATTTATTTTAAAGATTATTTATTTATACAAGCACTGGGTACAGTCAGAAGTGTGGGAGGATGAGAGAATTCACCAGAGCCAGAGTGGGGAACAGAACAGGCAGACTGATAAAACACACTGCTGAGGGGAGCAGCGGGCACAGCAGGAGAGGTCTGTCGCTTCATGTGGGACCCTCCCCAGTGGCCAAGGATGGAACCGGAGCTGCAGAGGCTGCGGGCAGCTTTGAAGCCCAGCGCTCAACAGCTGTGCCACCAGGGGAGACCCCACAAGAGCACTGATTTTAAAGGAAACTCGTACCCTATGTTTATTGCGGCACTATTTACAATAGCCAAAATATGGAAACAACCTAAAAACCCAAAAGCAGGTGAGTGGATCAAGAAGACATGGTATATGTACACAATGGAATATTACTCAGCAATGAGAAAAGATAAACTCATGCCATTTGCGGCAACATGGATGGAACTGAAAGAGATTATGCTCAGTGAAATAAGCCAGAAGGAGAAAGGTAAATACCAGATGTTGTCATTTGTATGTGAAATATAGAACAACCAAACAAAGGGTCAAAGACAAGCTATAAAACCAATCCTTGAAAACTCACCAATTCTGAGGCATCCAAGAGGGCAGGTGGAAATGGAGGGAGAGGGTGAGGATGGGGTTGGGGTGGGGGGAGAGCACAATGGACCATGGTGAGGGAGAAACCCTATACAGTCAAAATATTAACCATGATGTAAAACAATAGTACTTCAATAATAAAAATATTAAATTGAAAATATTTTTAAAAATTTAAAAAATGACTTCGTAGCTGTTGTCTCACACCAGACATACACACACACACACACACACACACACAGACTTGTAGGCAAACAAACACACATAGAACAAAGACTTTTATATACCCTATAAAATGTGCTAACTCTTTTTCTTTCTGAGGTACTATGCTTTTCCACATCATTCTAAAAATACTGCATATTAACATGGTTAGTTTGTAGGGATTAAATTAAAGGGAAGAAATAAAAAAAGACTATTTTGCATTTACTTTGGAAAGGAGCTGGGAGGCAAGAAAACACACACAAAAAGGGCATAATCTGGACTATAATTTATACTTCTCTCTATACTGACTAGAGTTTTTCCTGCTCTCAAGGAGCAAATTCTTTAGGCAAACTGTCTGTTTGCAGTACATGTGTCCAAGCTAGCATACAGCAGTTTTTGCATTAATAAATGATAACATTCAGTTTTTCATATCTACTGTTTACATGGCATTGTATCTGACAAGTCCACTGGAAGGCAGACCCCTTTACCAATGTTATATATGGCACCCCAAGTATAGATGCCCTCCTGTCCTGTCACATGGCATGATGCTACCACCAAGGTATTCAACTTCCTGGTTCTGAAAATCCTTGCTGTGCCTTCCCTCACAGTGGCACCACTGAGGACACCCCCAAATAAATGAGTAGCATGATGAGGAGACCTACCTTCCCCAAGACTCTTATTCCCTTTAAACCTTCTGTCATCATATTAGAAGGTACTCTGTTAGATAAAATTGCATTCATCAAATACTGTAAGTCAGACATTATGCCAAGTATTTAATAGGAGTTATCTTTTTTTTTCCTGTTTTCTATTTTGTGTGACCTTTTCTACAACTTAATGAGGAAAGTCCTTGTCATGGCTTGTTTTACTTATCAACTTGGGCTAAGGGATGTCTAGAAGGCTGGTAAAACAGTGCTCTAATTGTATCTATGATGGTGTCTTCTGAGGAGATTGGCACTGCATTCGGGAGACTAAAGGGAATCTTCCTCACTAGATGGCCATCATCCAATCCCTTGAGGGCCCGAACAGAACAACAGTGAGGAAGGGTGAATTTGCTCTCTCTGCTTGAGCTGAGACATCCATCTTCTCCTGCTGTCAGATATTGGTGCTCAAGCTTGAGCTTTTGGGCTGACATCATTGATCTCCTGATTCTTAGGCCTTCAGACTCAAATAGGATTATTACATCACTAACTTTCCTGGTTGTCCAGTTTGCAGACAGCAGACCTTGGGGCTTCTTGGCCTCTATAATAGTAGGATCTAATCCTATAATGAATGTCCTCATGTCTATACCTCCATGTCTATACCTACACACACACACACACACACACACACACACATATATATAGACATGAAGGTATAGACTGAATGCTATCATTTATTAATGCAAAACTGCTGTGTGCTAGCTTGGACACACATACTACGAACAGACAGTTTGCCTAAAGAATTTGCTCCTTGAGAGCAGAAAAAAACTTTACATTAGTCAGTATAGAGAGAAGTATAAATTAAATTATAGTCCGGATTATGCCCTTTATTTGCATTTTCTTGCCTCCCAATGAATGTCCTCATGTTTATACCCTATGTCTATACCTACACATGCACACACACATATATACACACACATATGTATACACACACACACATATATATTAGATCTACACCTGGATCTAATCTATCTGTAGCTCTATTCACATGCTTGACTAATATGGTCCTATTATTATTATCTTCATTTTACAAATGAAGTAATGAAATCTTACATAGACTAACTCCCTAAGGCAAGCCAGAAGGAAGATCACATTTAACCCCCGGGAGTCTGGCTCCAGAGCCCATGCTCAGAACCACTAGGCCTAACTGCCTCTCCAAAAGGAGGATGGATTCATATAGAAAGTACAAATAGATGCAACCATGTAGAGTCTTTGATTTTTATGTTCATTGCTCTCCAAGATAATGTAGATCTTCATTACTCATGTACTCATCCATCAATCATTCACCAGTTGCTCTCTGCATAAATCATGTTGTTTTAGAAACTTAGGGAATCACCAGAGAGGTAGAAGCCACAGTCAGAATTTTTTAGTGGCAGACAATAGAGGCACTGGAGAAAGAGTCACAGGAATGGGAAACAATGCAAGGTGGTAAATGATTATGTTCCACAATGGATAATAGTGGAGACCACAAACAAGAAGTACAAAAGAAATTTAGAGAAGAGAGTCACCCCTTATGGAGCAAGTAAGCCCAGGATTTTGATAGCACTATGAGCAGGAACAAAGATGAAAGAACATTTGTTCACTCATTCACCAAGTATTGATTAGGCTTGCTTTGTATTCAGTCCGTTTGCTGGTCATGGGAGAGTCAAGATGGCCAAGTAGCTTATTCTCTCATGTAGGAACAATATAATATTTGCCAAGGGTTCTAGGTGAGCACCCAGGAGTGGGAGCCCTCCTGAGAGCTTCCTGTAGACAGTGACATCTGGACAAGGAAGAGTTAGCCTGAAGGAGGACGTACGGGCAGCAAAGCAGAAGTCGGGCAAAGGTACAGGAATGTGGGCTATATTTAGTCAGGTAGACTGAGGGAAAGCCTTTGCCTGAGCCAAAGATTTTTCTAGACTTCCCTTTCCAAAGGAAGACAGAGAGTAAAGCAGGTCAGAGTTCATCAGGGAACACAGGCTTCACCCCCTGACACTCCCCCATTCATAAAGGTTCTGAAGGAAAAGAACCTCAGTTCTTCCAGCATATGAAGTCCAGCCAGCTCCCAACACCCCCTCCACTGCTGTGCTGCTAGGTCCAACTGGGTGATGTCCAGGCTCTAACATACCAACCCACCACAGCTGATAGGAAAAGAGAAACTCAAAAGAGAGCATCCTTCCTCCCTTACCTCTCCCAGAGTCTCTGCATAATATCTGCTTTAGGGACTTTGGATATGGTTTACAAAATGGCGTTTCTTTTGCCTACAGAAATGAGATTTCCAATGAAATCAGAATTAAACTGAAGAAAACTAGGAAGCTTTCTCCTGGGCTACTTGACACCTACTGAGGTTTCCATTTTCTTAGCTTTTATATGAATGTTCATGTGAAAGGAAGTGTCATTAGTTAGAGGTGATGATGCCCACCACCAGAACACAAAGGCTGAGGAGCAGGCATTCCCTTTTCTGCCAGGGGTGGAGGGGAAGATCTTGAAACAACTCTTTCACCTCCACCCCACAGCAGTGTTCTGCATATTGATTTGGTTCTGTGACTCTGGGAGGCACTATAAGTGCTAGTTGGGAGGAAGGAGAGGGATCAGCGGGTGGTAGGGAGGAGCACAGGGGACTATGGTGATGGTGCACGGGTGCATTGGTGAAAGAAATTCTATGGGGACTACACCTGAGGGGGTGGGGGAAGCAAATATTGTTTAAAAATGAACAATGATGTGAAAAATAAAAAAAATTTAAAAAGTATCTTTTTGGAATTTTCTGGGAACCTAATCTTCAGGTACATTATTGACCTATGGAAAAATGTGTTACCAGACAAGTTATATATACATATATAAACTTAAAACACACCTTTTTGGTTAGATGAAAGGTCTTTATTCTGATAATAATTTCCTGTGACTGGCAGAGTTGGGTCACACTGGGCATGCCTGGTCCTAGAGACCACTAGATTTACAAGAGAATTTAGAGGCTATTTTTCAGATGAAGAAGTAGAAGGCGAGAGAGGGAAAAATAGATGGCCAGCTTTTGAGGGGCACCAAGAAAAAAATTTCACTGTAACCCTCCATGCAAAAAGAAAAGAAATTCCTATGATCATTTTATCAGTTAGAATCAGGTTTGGCTGTGAGTTTCAGGTACTCATTCATGGCTTCAACAGAAGGATTTATTTTCCACTCACAAGTCCAGAGGGGGTGGACCAGGACTTGGGCGATGGCTTTACTCCATTACATCCTCAGGGAGCCCTGCCTTCCAGCTCATGCATTGTAGATGACCTCCTAGGTGATCTTATTTTCTTGGTCTGAGAGGGTGCCCAGGTTGAAGGGACACAGAAGAAGAGCAAAGGCATGTGTGCCAGCTGCTCTTCATGCAAACATCAGTTCTGGAAAATATCTACTGTCTCGTGGGTCAGTATTTGCCCTCAGGATAACACTTGGCTATTAGGAAAGCTGAAACAGACAGACTTTATTTTGGGTGCCATGTTCCCAACTAAAGATGAGAGGAGGAGCTGCCCCTGTCTCTGCCACCACAATGTAACACATATTGATTTGTTCCTTTGGATTAATATTGTCCGGATCTTTTTCAAAACGACAAACCTTGGGAGGAACACCCTTACCTAACATTTGATTGTTCAATGAGAACATCAAATCCCTTTCCTTTGTGGGAATCGAGACAAGCCATTAGATGAGTAAACCATTGAAAGAAGCCAGACCACTGTGGTCATGGTAGGTGGCTCTAGAAGGAGCAGAGAACAGAGCAGGAAAAGATCTGAGTGTGCAGGAAACAGTTGCACAGAGTAACCTGTGGCTGCCTCCTGGGCAGGGCTGCCTCTGCTGCTATATAGTCACCCCCTTGCTCTCACTCATGGCAACAGAAGATTCAATCTCTGCCAGCCTTTTGGGGGGTTGGTGGGACTTAGACAGCTGTTGCCTAATCTAGTTGGGGTTGTGGTGGCACCAGGCATATGATCTACCCAGACCCAGCATGCCAGCTGCCCTGCCAGTGTCAGCCTGTTAGCTGGCAGTGGCCTCGGAGCTGCTTACAGTTAGTTGTAAATAAGCAGCTACTCTTGGATCTCTGGGCTCCCACACAGTTTTAGCCCTGTGGCTAAACTCACCGAGAATTTTGGAATCGTCGGTAGATACAGAACTCCTTATGGTACCTTCCTCAGGAAAATGGTGATGAAAGTAGAAATCAGGCAAGTAACCTTTCTCCTTTGGCAAAAACAAAATGAAGAGATGAGCTGCAGAGATCTGACACCATGGCTCCTGCATGGAGACTGGCCAGTGGTGCTCCCCCTGCCGTCACAGTGAAGTGGGTCATCAGACCACAGAATAAATGGAAAGGCCAGTGCGCTGCCATTTGAAATATCACTGGCCTATAATAAGTGGGTTACTTTATGTCACCACAATAGCTGTTTTTACCAAACCAATAATTCTTCGGTTTCACCAGCCTTCCAGAGGGTGCAATGTTAGAGTTTGGAGGTCTGATTGGGATGGGCCCTCTGGATAGCACATTCTTGGCTGCTGGGTTCAAGAACCACCTCAGAAATTTTTGGCTGTTTTTTTCTCTGACCAAGTTCCCTCTGGTCACAGGCCCTTACACATGCTGTTCACTCTCTGTCTGGAATGTTCACCTCTCTCCTCCCTCCAACACCTACTAAGCCTTTAAGGGAAGATGCCCCTGACATCTGGGACTAGGGAAAATGTCTCAACTACAGTTTCCATGGTTCCATGTAATTTCTTTGTGCCATCCATCACTGATGTATTTTTTTTTTTTAAAGATTTATTTATTTATTTATACAAGCACTGGGTACAGTCAGAAGCACGGGAGGGTGAGAGAATTCACCAGAGCCAGAGCAGGGAGCAGAGCAGGCAGAAGGACCGAAGTACACTGCTGAGGGGAGCAGCGGACGGCAGGAGAGGTCTGCGCGCCATAAGGGACCCTCCTCTGGTGGCCGGGGAGCAGCCGGGGATCGAACCGGTGCCGCACAGGCTGTGGGCAGCTTCGCAACCCAGCGCTCAACCATTGCGCCACCAGGGAGGCCCCATCACTGATGTATTAATAGTCCTATATTCATTTGTGTGATTATTGGTTTGTTCATGTGAACAATCTTTGTCCACCATGAGATCCCTAGGCCAGTGATGGGTGCAGAGCAGACACTTGATTATTTTAGCTGAATGAGTGATGTGGACTCCCTGGTACATTTGTCTCTGGCCATAATCTGATTGCACAGAATTTCTCAGTATATTTGCCATGCGTCCTCTATATGAGATTTGCCTGATTAGCTCCCTTAATGTGTAAATTATTGGGCTTCATCCTAGTCTGGCTGAATTTTTTTTTTTGCTATAGAGCCCAGAAATCTGCCTGTGAACACATTTCCAGGTACAGGTTCAGCACCACAAATTTTGAGAAGCCCCAGTGTGGGGTATGTCAGGGAGAATAGGAAGATGGCGCAGCTTGGGTATCTGGGCACAGGAATGGTCCTCTGGGATGGGGCTGCTGGGTTCAAGAACCACCTCAGTAGGCTTAGATTTAGAGAGGCAATCTATGAGAAAATTTGCTCTTTGAGATTTCAGAACATGGTAGAAAATCTGGAGACAGCTGTTCACAGTACTTAGGGAGCTAAGGTTATGTGGAAATAAAACAGGCTGTTCATGGTAGTGCCTTTGCACAGAGGGCTTTTAAGTAGTAA
This sequence comes from Talpa occidentalis, assembly GCF_014898055.3. NCBI lineage: Eukaryota > Metazoa > Chordata > Mammalia > Eulipotyphla > Talpidae > Talpa > Talpa occidentalis. The sequence goes on from NW_023601212.1 coordinate 63,397,255, forward strand.
ACAAAGACTTGATTGTTACTTGGAACTTGCTGTCTTCTTCCCCGTCCCACCCTACTCCCAGGTAGAGAGGTGAACACAGTTTCTTTTTTTCTTTTTTTTTTAATTAATTTATTTTCTTAGATTGTTAATTTTTGGACAATATTTGATTTTTCCCCTCTCTTGTAGTCCCTGTAGTACTCCCTCCACCACAGCACCCCTGTGATCCATCATCATAGTCCCTGTGCTCTTCCCTCCCCTGGTTGGATCCCTCTCTCTCCCACTCCCCTGCTATATGCCTCAGAAACATTCTTACTGGACCTTCTGAATTAGGAATCCTGTCCTTCGTGGAAGCCTAATACTGATTTCAAGTCACCAAACTTAATTAGAACACATAGTCACCGATTAAAGTCATCCAAGTCAACTGAGAAACTTTAACCCTTGTGTTCATATTTTAAAAAATGAGTGAATTTTTTTTTCACCCTGAAGGTGAAAATGTTCCTTCTTAGTCACATTTATTGAGGTGTAAACATGCAATTCTACAAAGGGTGAAAAACACCTTCAAAATCTTTGTCTTTCTTGGTTTCTGTCCACACACTTGCTCTTTTTACCTCACACCAAAGGTTTCCTCTTCTAAGACTCTATTGTCCTTTCTCCCTACTCCAGGGTAGGTTTTCTGTATTTTTTAAGGGTCAAAGATTCCTTACCTTCCAAGAATTTTTTTTTTTTCCTCATTGCCCCAGGACTTACCTTCTCTTTTTAATATTTTTCCAAGATCATGAATGATCAATATTATTTGTCTTACAAAAATAAATCATTATATTGCTTCAACAAATGTCCAACTCCTATACATTAATAGCTATACAAAAAAAAAAAAAGAGCACAAATTGATAAATGAATTGGGATTGTGGATAAAGACAGAATGTTCAAACCATAAAGTATAAGACAAAAATTACTGTCCCAAAGAGGACCCAGAATATTGTAGATGGAAGATAGCTGAGAAGGGCCTCCCTGGTAGCCTAGGGGTTAAGTGTCAGCGTTATCACTGCTACAGCCTGAGACTGATTCCTGGCCAGGAGCTGACCCACATATGGCACAGAAGACCTCTTCTGTCTCGCCTGCTGCTGCCCTCAGCAGTGTATTTCAGTAAAATCTGCCTGTTCTGCTCCCCATTCGGTGTCTGGTGAATCTTCTCACCCCCCACTGCTCTGACCTACACCCCAGTTCTTCTATGCTAAATAAATAAAAAAATAAATAAATAAATAAATAAATAAATAAATCTTTTAAAAGAAGTAACCACACAAAATTGCAAGCTCCTGGAGAATGTGGACAGTGCCTTTCTTATACCAAAATTTCCATAACTCCTGACACACAGAAGTTCCCAAAAAATATTTATCAAATAAATGATAGTTTAACTGGATACCTGCTAGTTTTAATGTAATGTTTGTGTTCAAAGTTAATGTGTTCTGAACCCAACAAATTTATTGTTGGCCCAGTAGTAGCTCATTGGGCCAGGTAATCTGGACAGTGGGTTGTGGTCAAGGCAGGAAAACTGTCCCTTCTTGGAGTGTGACCCTTCTGTCCCAGCCCTTGGCATCTTCCACTTGAAGGTCCCCAAACTTTCACTGACAAAAAGCTGGGGAATTTCTTGTGAAAGTCCATTCGTAACATTAGCTATATATATTCCATTGTGTTGTTATGGAAAGAACATGAGTGTTGAAGAGGCAGCTATCTGCTGTTGTAAGTGACTTAACTATATAAGGCTCACCTTTCTCAACTTGAGATTGGAAATAACGTCACCTTTATTTTATTATCTTTGTGGGGACTTGAGATAATTAATACAAACAGCTTAAGACATAATAAAATTTCAGTAGAGGGTAGACTGTTCCACTCAAATTTAAGCTTCATAGGGGCTGATAGTTGTATCTGCTTTGTGACTGCTGGTTCCCAGGGCCTGATACAGAATAAACACTCATTAATGTTTGTTAAATACATGATGTACTTAGCAGGTCACAGACCAGAAAAGCATCTCTGCATTTTGAATATACTGAAAGATTATGTAGTTTAGTGTTTCTGTTAGTATCTGGCTTTGAGCTCTGTGTGGGAGGACACAATAGCTGTGTACTTGGTGTATAACATGTGGGACAGAGGTCAGTGATCTTGTATCAGAGGATCTCAAGAATTACCAGCAGCTTCGACATCTCCTGGGAACTTGTTAGAAATGTAAATTCTCAGGTCCTACTCCAGACCTACCAAATCAGAAATTCTGGGGGTGGAGACCAGTAACCCATTGGAACTAGTAACCCTTTGGTTGATTCTGATGCATGCTAGCATTTGAGAACCAGAACCACTGGTGTATATAAAACTCTTTTGTGCTGTGATTACAAATGACCTGAGCACTCAATGCTGAGAATAGGCAGGCGAGTTGTGCCTAGAAAATACAGTCCATCAGCGAATTCAGAATGGGATGCTTACAGAATGAATATCCTCCAGGTAAAGGACTCAGGAACTTAGCTGAGTGTGAGATTGTGAGTTCAAATGCTTATACAACTAAGTGGCTTCTATGTGATTGGTGGGTGTCTGATATAACTACTGCCTAAACTGCTGATTTTTACTACAGTGTCTGTTGAGGGTGGACTGTTTGTGTGTCCCCCACCCCCAAATGTCAAATGTTGATGCCTTAACCCCCAATGTGATAGTACTATGAGGTGGTGCCTATGGGTAGATGAAATCACGAAAGTACAACTCCCATGATGGGATTAGGGTCCTCATTAGAAGACCCCAGAGCTATCTCTCACAACCATGTGAAGACACAAAATTATAAAAGACTGTCCGCAAGCCGGGAAGAGAGCCCTCGTCAGTGCTGGCACTGTGAATTTTGACTTCTAGTCTCTAGAACTATGAGGATACCTGCTATTTAAGTCCCCAGTCCATGGTATCTTGTTGCAGCAGCAGGGGCTGATTAGAACATTGCCCCTTCCAACCCTGTCCACAGAGGTGGATCAGGGTAGCACTGACTCAGGGGAAGCTCCATCTGTAGGTTTCCCCTCAATTCTTGAATTAGTTAAGATGTAAGCCAAGTCGTCATAATGGAGACCCAAAATTAAAAGACTCAAATAGAGGGCAGTTTTTTCTTTCTCCTGTAATAGCCTAAAGCTGGCAAGGTGGTACAGCCATGTGAAATTATCTAGGGACACTTGTTCTTCCATCCTGTTCCTTGGGCATCCTCTCTGGTGATGTCCTTTGCATGAGGAAGGCTAAGTCAACCCCACCTCTTCATTCCATCTCATTGCAAGGAGAAAATCCAGGATAAGTGGCTTGGACTTTAAGAAGATGCTAAGTTCATGCTGTCATCTCCACTTAGAACCCGTTACTCAGAGTCGTGCTGGAAGGCAGCTGAGAAAACTGCAGTGTACCAATGGCTGCCTTGTGCCCACATAAACCACAGAGAGTTCTGTTAATGGGAAATGAACCCTGGAAAGACACCTGGGCTCTGCAGAGAGTCCTGAACACCTCTTAGTTCCTCTTCTCATGGAACCTCGTGTGGCCATGCAGCTCTGTCTGTGGATTCCTATGAGATTTCTTTTCTTTTTTTTTTTTTTAAGATTTATTTATTTATTTATACAAGCACTGGGTACAGTCAGAAGCGCGGGAGGGTGAGAGAATTCACCAGAGCCAGAGTGGGGAGCAGAACAAGCAGAAGGACCGAGGTACACTGCTGAGGCGGGCAGCGGGCCAGACAGGAGAGGTCTGTGCGCCATGTGGGACCCTCGCCTGGCGGCTGGGGATCGAACCGGCGCTGCAGAGGCTGCGGGCATCTTCGCAGACCAGCGGTCAACTGCTGTGCCAACGGGGAGGCCCCTATGAGATTTCTGAATTTTTAGATGAAAACCCCCTTTTTCTTAAACACTTCTCAGTTCCTCTTCTCATGGAACTCCTTGTGACCATGCAACCCTGTCCTTGGATTCCTCTGAGATTTCTGAATCTTTAGATGAAAACCTCCTTTTTCCTAAATTAGCTTGAGTGGGAAATTAGTCTTTGTTACCAAATGCTCCAGATTAGAACAGTATACCTAAAATCCCTCAGATCTTAGTAAAGCTTGAAATAAACGTAATGTGGCAACAAGTGGGTTTGGAGCAAGCACTAAACACAAATACTATATGAAAAGGATTGGTCAGTCTGATTATAAGATCAGCCATAAGAGGAGATGAGAACTCACCCCACACGACAGTTCTGGAATGTCCTGAACACTGTTGCCTCCATTGAGAGCCCCTGAGTTCAGGAAAAACCATGAAGGGCATTAACTTATCTTTGCAGTTTTCATTTCCTTTCTGCATTTTTTGCCAGTGGGAACCCTGCCATAAGAAGCTCCAAATCCTGTGTCCATATCCTCAACATCTGTGTTCTCTCATGTATATGTGCACCAAGGATTCCTTGGGGTTCAGAGATTTATTATTAAATGGGTATTTCTAGCAATGGAGAATTTTAGGTCTTTTTGGATATTGGACATATTTATTTCTCATCTTTTTTTAAAAAAGATTTATTTATTCGTGCATACAAGAACTGGGGTACAAGTGAGAGGTGTGGGAAGGCGTGAGAGGATTTACCAGAGACAGAGTGTGGAACAGAACAGGCAGATTGACTGAAATACACTGCTGAGGGGAGCAGCGGGCGAATCAGGAGAGGTCTGCAGCACTATGTGGGTTGCTCCCTGGCTGGGGATTGAACATGTGCTGCAGTGGCTGTGGACAGCTCCATAGGCTACGTCTTAACCCCTTGCATCAGCAGGGAGGTCCTATTTCTCATCTTATAAATAACACCCATGCAGAATCCCTCAGACATGTTGGAACAACATCTCTTTGTCTTCATCTCATAATAGTAGTCTGCTCAGAGAAATCACTTTTTTTCTACTTTTGCTTTAACCTGTCATTTAGAATGGGGCAACTGGCCAACTGGCCAACATTTCAAAATGCTTAGATCAGCTCAAGGCTTTGAGTTCCTTGATGAACTGGATTTCTCATCTCGTAACATTGCTTTCTTTTTATTTCTGTAAAGCTGATTGTTTTCTCAATAGAAAAAATTATCTACCATATGATCTAGCAATTCCACTCCTAGATTTGCACTTGAAGAATACAAAGATGCTCATTTGAGGGGCCAGGTGCACTCCTATGTTCTTTGTAGCACTATTTGCAATAGCCAAGTTATGGAAACAACCTAAGTGCTCAATGACAGAATGGAGGATTAAAAACATGTGGTATATGTACACAATGGAATACTACTTAACTCTAAAACCAGATGAACGCTTGCCATTTGCAACAACATGGGTAGAACTTAAGGAGATCAGGCTAAGCAAAATAAGTCAGAAAGAGAACGACAAGAGCTGGATAGATTCACTCATCTGTGGAATGTAGAGAAACAAAACAAAGGGGCAGATAAAAACAAATACAAAACAAACCCTAGAAATCTGTCAAACTGAGGTTTTTAAGAAGGATGGGGAATGTGGGGAGCGAAATGTGGAGGGGGCTCAATGGAATATGGTGAGGAATATAGGTGCCTTGGAGATGAGTGTGGCGTAGTAACATACATCTGAAGAGGTGTGAACCTATCCCCGAAATCATATACAGTGTTATAAGCAAATACTAGCTCAATAAAAAATAAAGTTGACTGTTTTAGGCCCTGCTGTCCAAATGTGTGGTTCAAATAAGCACCAGGATTGTATAGCATATGCCCCTTGTGGGGTTATAATAAACTTATGGCAATCAGAAAAAATCCTTAAAGGGATTTTGCACATTCAAAATTGGAAATGGAGTCAATGTTTGGGCTTAGTCAGTTCAACACGTGTTTTGGTCTCATCTGTGCTAGGTTTCATGGTCCATAACCATGTTTTTAAGTAAAATAGTGAGACCATTATGGGTCCCTGACATTCTGCTCGTGATAGGTCACACAGAAAAAATGGAAGATGAGGTGGGAAGCAGACTCCACATGAGCTGAGCAGCCATTATATACCAGGCACTGCTAGATGTTTTTAATACTCAAATAAACAGGAGAGGAATTAATAGCTCGGCTTATGAGAAAATTGAGTTTCCAAGAGAGTAAGAATTTGCATAGGTCACTCATAACTAATAGAGCCAGATTCCAACAAAAGTCTGTTTCATTTTTAAGGCCAGTGCTCGAAATTGTCTTCCACGCACTTACACCAAGAGTCTTCTGTTAATAGCTCTACCTTGGTGATAAGGAAGGAGTGCGGTCCATGTTAGTCACATTCTTTGTAATGAATGGCGGTGGATGGGGGCTTCTGAGAATGAATTCATAATTTATCAAGAGGGGAGTATGTTCTGCCATAACCTTATTAATCACCTCCAGGAGAATTCATTGTGTTCCCTGTGATTTAGTTTTGCTCACAGATTAAGAAAAAAACAAACAAACAATGCTACTTGTGTTTAAAGGGCTCAGAGAACATCTGAATGAAACACTATGTAAGATTCCCAGCAGGTAGGAAAATATATACATGAATTAGTATATATTTATACTAATTGATACAAATGATATGAATGATAAATGGATTTTAAACAATCCATTGCAAAGTGTTCTCTACAGAACAACAATTTTGTTTTGCTATTGCACTAAAATTGTCTCTTAAAGGTAGGTTCAAGCCTTTGTGAAGAATCCTAAAATGTTAAAACTGAAAAGGACATTAGACATCACCTAATCTAACATTCTGCCCTTGTGATTGCAAGCATCTCCTTTTCTGTTTCACTGACATAAACTAGTGCCATGCCTTGTGTACAAGCAGGGGCAGGGTTTTGATAAATAGCAGTTGAGTGAATGGTGAACGTGCTTTATATACTTTGTAATTTGACCTCATCCCTGTACCCCAATGAAGAGGCAACAGGACACAACTGAATCTTTGAACACATTTTATGCAATCACCAATGACTCCTATAGAAGTTTACTTATTTTTATGAGTTTTTCCCTCCCGAAGTTACCTTTCTAGCACTTTGGATTTAGCTTAGAATATGAATTAAATATATTTAAGCATTTGTAGAATATATTCTAGTGCTTTCACCCATTGTACTGACCCACAGTGATGACAAAACATTAACGTTTGGGTAACACTGTCAAACCGTCGCTCCACTTTTTTTCATCAGTATCGTCTTCTCTACTGAGGTTGGGAACTGTACTGGCAAGTTCACCTCCGCCCCGGCTCCGGGCCTGCCTTTGTGAGCATGCAGCCTACCAGCTGCACATAGTTGAATGTTCTGCTTCTCCTCTTGAAATTCTTAACAGTTTTTTTAAACAAAAGACTTTGTATTTTCATTTTGCACTGAACCCTACAAATCACGCATCTGGTCTGGCCTCACTCCCTGGGGTGTCTGAGCATGTTCTTTTCTCTTCTTAGTTCCCCTAACTCCCCTTCACATTGGTGGGTATCACATGCCCCAATCCTGGTGGAATCTGGAACATCTTAGACCCTTAGAATAGCTAGTGTTATTCAAAACCCCACAGTTTTCTTCATACATGTCACAAAGCTAATGGAATACAATGAACATGTGTGAACCATTGACTAGTGCATGTCACTGAACTTGGGCCAATAGACTTATTTTGTTTAACCTTCACCTCAAACCCATGAGATGGGCACTAGGATTCTGACTTATCAGATGGGAGCCTGAGGCTCAGGGAAGTTGGTCAGTGGCAAGGCTCACACCTCTGATTTATTTGACTCCAAATCCTTTTCCCTGTTCCCTCCCTTTGCTCATCTGAGCCTGGAAATCTTGTCCTGACATCAGAACATTACTGGCAAGGACTAACCATTTTACCACCACTCTCACCTCACCTCATGCACGGGGCCTTGAACAGCTGATTGGTTAACAGCCAGGATACACTATTCTAGGCTCTTATGAAAGAGTGTGTTATGTTATGGAGCTACTTCTCCAGGAGCACACCTGGCACCAGAAATGAAGAGGCATCATTCCTTTCAGTGACAGGGGATGGGATATGGAGAAAGTGGACAAGCAGCAGCAGAATTTTGTGCCAGTGATCTTGAGGCCAATACAACATCTGATGGCGTTGCTTTACTCAGCCATGCTCTCAACTGTGAAATAGAAAAAGGCACCACTCATTTTTTTTCTTTTTTTCCCCACCAATCTCTCTCCCACACCTGCCGTGTGCCCGGCACTGTACTTGGATCCTGCAGAGACAATAATGAAAAAGACATAGCTCCTGTTTTCCAGAGGACACAGGCTTGCAGGAAGGTGTAGACTCTTAACCTACTTTACCCTCACATTTTTCCTGCCCTGATTCCAAAGAAGAGGAGTCAGGAGTCTGAGAAAATTCAGGAGATGAATGGAATTTTATTTCTGGAGCTCACTGGAATCCTCCCTTGGTGATCACTGTTACAGATCAGGGCCCTGGGCAGGCTGGCATACCTCTACCTGTCATGATTTGCATCTTTGGATGAATAGCTGATTGTAGCCAATCTTATGCCATCCTCTACCTTAGGAAACAGAATCACAGTTTTTGAAAATTGACATGAAGAAGAGTTGAGTAACAAACAAGTTCTGTCCTGGGTTCCCACCCCCTACCTGGTGGCAGTGCTTTGTAATACTATTGATTATTCAACAGCCTCCAGAAGCCAGCAGGGTGAGAAGGATGGAATTATGCTCAGCAAATGCAGGAATGGAGCACAGCTCTCTGTGAGTGTTTCCATGGTAACAGTGATAACAGCTTATATTTATAGACTCTCTATCTCCAAGGAGCTCAAAGCACTTTACAGACACATTATCTTCTTCTAGAGGAGAGAGACAGAGAGAGAGAGAGAGAGAGAGAGAGAGAGAGAGAGAGAGAGAGAGAGAGAGAGAGGGAGAGGAAGAAGAATAGAGGGGAAAAGGCTAGAGTGAAGGAGGGAGGGAGGGTGAGTATGAAGAGGAGAGGAGGGAGGAGGGACAGAAGAACATGATGTGCTATTATGCACATTTCGCAGATGGCATTGAGTGGGGAAGTCAGTGACCCAAGGTGGTATGATAAGCCAGTGACAGATGGCAGACTGGATGAACCTAGTGGCTCATGTAACTCCTGGAACCCTTACTGCTGGTCTTGGGCAGATGTCAGGGCCGAGCTGCCATCCCCAGTCATTTAGCTCTGCTCAGTGTCACCTGGGTGATCAGATAACTCCAGGGACGTCAAAGGCAACTTGGCTCAACTCTTGTTGACATGAAACACAGGGACAATTCTTCCATGGAGATTTGGGGATAATGTCCAAAGTCCTTACAGCCAGAAAGTCAGCAGACAATCCCAGACTGTGTTCCCGGCAATGAATGACTTAAATGGCCTTATAACCTCAGACAAAAAGTACTATCCCCACATACTGAGGGTGGCAGTGGAGCTTGTTTCACAGAGCCCCCAGGACCTCTGGAAGGGTGCTGCTCTCTGAGATACATGTCTGCTCCTTTAAATGTGTCATTAGATAGAGTAATTCAAAGGCTGTAGCCTCTAAACTTGAAAATGACATTTGGGAATCTCAGCTCTATTTTCTCTGTATATTATATATAAACAAATGCATATATAAAATTTAAAATTTAATTTTTATTTTTATTCTATTTTTTGTGTGAGTAAAATCTTCTACAGAGGCCTAAGCTCAGGTTGAAATGATCCTGCATGCTCCTCATGCTGGAGCATTTATCTTTAGCTGGAGTTTGCCAACCATGGTCCCCACTTTTTACTCTCACAGGCCTTTCATTCCCCCCTCTCACTCCCACCTCACTTCTGGTTTGGTCTTAGGAAAATAGGACGTATTTTCCTGTCAGGGCTTCCCAGGGCCCCCAGCCTGAGAGATGAGAGGTATTCTCCCTCAGGTCTTTCACGTTATCTAGGAGCACATAAAATCATTTCTGCAGCCCAGGACCCCAGGATTAAGCAAAAGATGAACTTCTTATTTGCATACTGTCTGTTTAGACTTCAGTGCCTTGGGTTAAAAGTGGGTACCTTCAGAGGGTGAGCTCCAGGGTAGTTTAAACAATGGGTTTGCTAAATTCTGACCACCTAGAGGAAAAAGAAATTAAATGAGAACGCTGAAGAAGAACAGAACAGAGTGCCAGCGCATGGGCCTTCTGGTTTCCAACATCATGTCAGGCACTTTAAGTACTGGGGTCAGCACCCTGAGGTTTGTCCAGCAGGAAGATATAGCAGATCTCTCCTGCAGCATGGGGGTGGGCTTCATCACACCAAATTTCTTCCCCTCCCTCACCCATTATATTTATTGAAGTAAAGTACGTTTACATCTTTGTATCTGCTTTTGGGTTATGGGTTTAAACCTATGCAAATGTGTCCTCTCCCACCCATCCCACCACCAGTGCCCCAACAATCCTCCACTACATTTCACTGCACCCCTTTCCTTCCCAACTCCCACCCCACCCTCCTCCCACTCCAGTTACCTCAGTCCTTCAGTCAGGTATTAAGGGTTTATTATTGGTTTGGTTTTGATTGACCCCTTGTTAAGTTTCCTTATATTCTAGAAATAAGTGATATGATCCATATCAGAAATATGTGAGCTCTCTCTGTGTGTGTGTGTGTGTGTGTGTGTGTGTGTGTGTACATATGCACAGGTTTATATGTACATAGGTGCATGCACACACACACACACACACACACACGGAATACTACTCAGCTCTAAAAAAGGATGAACTGCCATTTGCAACAAGATGGATAGACCTGGAAAAGGTATCGTTAAGCAAAATAAATCAGAAGGAGAAATATGTTGAGTTTGTCCTTTGGGAGGATGAGCTCCCTCTTACCATCTGCCCTTGAACTCCAGGAGGAAGGAGTCCTGTTTTGCTTGTTATTATCTCCTCAGCCCCAAAATTTGTGCCATGCACAGACACAAAATTTTTAAGTGAATGAACTTCCTGTGACACTCCCCTCCTATCCTCACACATTTTTCTTGATTTAGTTATTTGTGAGAACACTATTTCACACTCCCAGATATGGTCTTTTCTGCTTGTTCTTATATAGTATTTTATTTTTTCCTTGCCACAGCACTTGTCACTTACAATACAGCATTAAATTATATTCATGAGGTTTCTAGATGTCATTGAAAGGGAGTTTTGTAATGTTTTACAGAAAACATTATTTAATGGTTTACCTTTGGATTAAAAATGAATATACCACTTATTAAAGTTAAAATCATAGTGTATTTTAGATTGGCTTACACATGCAATTATTCTATTTTTTAGTCTAGCAGGCCTTAATAATCACTTCTAAAGCATCTATGAATAAAGTTAGCTGATTTCTTACAACTATTTGAAGCCATGATTATAAATGTTATATATACACATGTATATGCACATACATATACAAACAAATAAACATGCATATTTGAATTTACCAAACAAAGCACTCTGTAGTACTTCAATGCTCACTTTCACTTAAGTCCTTGAATTTCTAAATGTGGGGTCCTGAAATTCTCTTATTTGTATAAATTCAACTTAAAATTTAAAAATTCCATATCAATGACTCAATTTTAAATTGACCTTATAAGGCTATCATGCCAATAGGACAAACTCTCTTAAAAATTGCATACTGGGACCTCCCTGGTGGCACAAGCAGTTGAGTGAAGCACTGTGAAGCTGTCCACAGCCTCCGCAGCAGGGCTTCAATCCCCACCGGCTGTGGAGATACCCACATGGCGAGCAGACCTCTCTTGTCTCACCCACTGCTCCCCTCAGCAGTGTATTTCTGTTGGTCTGCCTGTTCTGTTCCCCACTCTGTCTCTGGTGAATCCTCTCACCCTCCCGCACATCTGGCCTGTACCGGGTTCTTGTATAAATAAATAAATCTTAAAAAAAAAAAAAAACTCTATACACACAAAACAAGAAATATACAAAATTCCTTTCAATACAAAATTATCAATACCATGGTTTGATTCCCTCATATCTTTTATACTTAATTTTCAATCTTTCTGGTATTAGGAAGTACATAGTTTACCTAAAGGAAGACACTTGCCATCCCAGTTACTTATGAACAATTTTGCTGAAGACAAGGACACCATGATGGGAAGTATTGAGTGATTTTAAAGTTGTAGGTTTTCACACTAACACAGTTGTTCTCCTAGATCTCTCCCACTTCATCTCATTCTTCACTTACTCAAGGAAGTCTGCAGTTTCCATTCTTGTTGATCGCTTGACTGAATTTGGCATTTCCTTGGCTCTTGAGATTCACAAATATATTTATAAGTAACTCTAACTTAAACTTGATGGAATCCTAAGATTTGTAAACTTTGTCTTTCTGCACATAGCAAATACTGTTAGGGCTATTTGACATGATATTGTGTTTTGTTTCATCTGACTTGTCAGGACACCTGAGTTTGGTTTGCTGGCTGCTCCTTTGCCTCCTTCATTAAGAAGACTGAGTTTCCTGAGGGTAGGACAAGCTGTTTTGTTCAGAACAGAAAAGCCCAGAAGTCAGCACAGCCTGCTTATCACAGGCTAGATTAGCGTCACTTGTTCCTCTAGTTGAAACTGGCTGAAGTAAACCTATAGTTGAACAAGTTGGTTTTATTACTTTGAATTAAAGGAGAACACACAATGGGGTGCAGCCACAGAGTGTTTAAGTAAGAAAGTATTAGAAAGGATTTGGGTTTGCTTGTGTTAGATGATTTGGGCAGATTCCGGGTTTTGCTCTGTATCAGATGCTGCCAGGAAGCAGAGAGAATTCTGTGATGGGGTGTCTTATCTATGGGGAGGTTGACTAGAGTGAGGCTGAAGAGGCAATTGGTGAAGACATAATAGTCATTCATGCTCATCAGGAAAGGGGATGTTGAGCGATTTTGGGTGGTTGGACAATGTTCATGTTTTTGCCTCTTCAGACACAAGCATGCAATGCTCTTGTTTTTTGTCTTGTTCCATCATAGTCACAGAGCAACTGCCTGGCTCTTGTGTGAAATTGTTTCTGTTCAATGAGAGAATACCAGACCTATGAGTACTGGATCAGCTTCTAGCAACACCAAGGTTTATCAGTACCACCAGGGAGGTTCCACTGTGGACTTAGGACAGCTCTATTGGACCCAAGGTCATGACCCCAATATACCCCCTTCAGATTCCCTGGGGCTCAAGGTGTAGTGTATGCAGGACCTTGTACCTGATCCCTTTTTGCCCCTTTTCCCCATGCATTTCTTCCTTCTTTTCCTAAAATGTTACAACACTGACTCAGAAATACAGAACCCTACCTCTTCAGGTTTGTGTTTCCACACACTCCTACCACCAAGGTACCCAGAGTCCTCCACCAGGTATTTATGCCTCCAACATGGACTCTTTAATATAGCAACTCTCTATGCCTTGGAGTCTGGGGAGCTGACAGGGGTGCCCAGCAGCTAAAGACCAACTACCTAGTAAGCATGCACCTTTCTTGTGTGGGCTCATTCCTACTAATTCTGCTTATCCTCCCACCCAGATTTTCCAGCTCTGGTTGCTTGTTGGAGAGAGCAAAGCTGGTAAAGCCCAGGCTCTCAGCCCTCTGCTGTTTACTTGCCAAAAATATTTCTGCAACTGGAATTCAATTTGGAAAATGTTTTACAAATAGAATTTCTTGGGAGAATATTTCAATTTCCCTGATCCAAGTGTGAGGTAGTAATCTCCTGCAGAGCAGCTCCAGATGCTTTGGAAATGAAGATTCTAGTTGATTAATATGAATCCTTGATTTCATCCTAAATCCCTTAATTTGGACACCACCAAAACTAGTAAATATCTCAAAATGAAGGAACATTTGGAGTGTACAGAATAAGGAATGGGAAGTTGTTAATTCCCCAAGGTCTTTGAGTGGGGGGATGTGGACTGTATATATGTATATGTGTATATATGTGTGTGTGTATATATACATATATATATATATATTCTTCTTCCTCATTTAACTGATTTTACTTGAGTTAATAATAAAGATGACCTTTCCTTGGGAACGCTTATTGAGACTTCAGAATAAAGAAGGCTTGATTACTTTGATTACTCCTTATTTTTTAAATTAAATTGCAGGGTGTCTTTAACCAACCAACCAACCAACACAACCAACCAAAAAACTCCTTTCCTTAGAAGAACTGTTGGAACAAACAAGCAAATTGCTTGTGTAAAGTGGAGAAGTGGAAAACTAGGTGCCAAGATTTATTGGTTCATTTATTGTTGGTGGACATTGACCTCCTGATAGACTTTTATTTGGCTTTTATATGAAAATGTCAAGGGCAAAGTACAGTTTCCAAGTATGCACAGATCCTCATATAATGGAACATTAACTGTTCTGAGAGTCAAGGGACCTGAATTCTGGTATCACCTTATTTGTTAAATGTTAACCTTAAAGAAAGCATGAAAACAAAAATAATCAGAATCTCAGTTTTGTAAAATGAAAGGAATTATGCTATCTTGTTTAGAAGCTTCTTACAGCTTAAATATTCTAAATTTTTGTAAAAAATCTGCATGAAAATTTACATTACATTAAAATGATAAATGTACTTGGTCAATCTTTAAATACAGAAAGCTCACAAAAATAACTTAATTAGTACATGGTGCCAGGAAGGTCATGCTCTGTCCATATGTCATATGCTCAAAATGGTAGGCTTCAAGCATACCTATGTTTTATCTGAAACATATTTTACACTCCCATCTTTCACCTCCTTTAGAAATATTTGTTTAAATACTCAATTTAACTGTGCTCACATACTTGCTGGCCATGAAATGATAGCCTCTTCTTCATGTCCTGGCAACAGGGGGCATCTCTGTGCTACTAAGATCATGAAATAAAATCTTTTCAACCAAAAAAGTCATCCCCATTTCTCATAAGGATGGAATTCCTTTGAAGGAAAAGCCTAGCTTTTAGCCACTTAACTAGATGTTATTAGAAATGTAAACATTAGAGCAAGTTTTTTTTTTATAGCAAGATTTTTTTTTTTTTTGATCAGAAAATTTTAGGTAGTTTTCACTATGAAAACCAAGCTAGGAAGTGTACTATTCTAACTATATCTTATCTGAAAATATTTATCGTTGTGTGCTACATGTGGAGCTAAATAAAAATATTAGTTCACAACTGTTTTCAGTAGTATAAAGGATTTCAGAAGAGAGGATCATTACTGTAAGTTTTGTTTGAGGGCCCTAACTTAATTCTATGACCTTCAATAGCAAGATCATAACTACAACATGTGGCAGCCGAGAAGGACATTAGGAGACATTCAGAGAACAGAATGTTTGGCATTAAAACCTGCATTAGCACCAAAGCCTGCCTTAGGCACACAGATCTACTGTATTGACTTTGGCAGCGTGTCTACCTTGTCAAGCAAATAAAGTTAACTGCAGTTGAAAATTGATTGATAACACAACCTTGGTCTTTCTGTCTCCTTTCTCTCGGGTTGTGATTTGGTTGAGTTAAATGTAGCACAGAACTTTCTTCTGGTGTCCACACTCTCCTTCCCCAGGACAGAACATGGGCAGCCCCATCTCCTGGGAGAGGTAGTGCTGGAGGAAGTTACCCTTCCTGATTTCACACATCTACAGGTACTTGGTATCTGCTAAAGGAAAACTAAATTTCTATTTACTCTGCAAAGTGTATCTAATAGCGCAGTCTGAGACAGATGCATGTGTGCTTAGCTAATCCAGTTGCAAAGGAAAAAAACATTAACCTGACTCTAGTTACACAGTAGCAGTGATGGGGAAACATGTCAGCACCTGCTTGGGTAGCTCATAGGACACCCTTCTGACCTTGAACAGTTTGGAGGTCACAGCACAAATATGCTCTGGAAAATCAGGGACAAGAGAGGATAGAGAGGCAAGAATGTTAACCCCAACAAAACCTGAAGGGACAAGAAGGCACAGGAGCTGACTTAGAAACTATAGAACTTTTGATCTAGAGAAATCTTTAATGAGTTTCAGTTTCATTTGCTCTCAGTGTCATATCAAGGTGACCCATATCTGGAGTTCAAGATCGCTGGAGATAGGAACACTCTGGGTATTTTAATTCCAAGTGTTTCTGGGAAGGAATGCCCTGGTTGGTCAATTTTACCCCAACAAGCTGCTCTCTCTGCTTTTCTGTTGGTCATGGAGATTGCCTTGCTTTCTGATTAAGGGTCTGGTAAAGACAAACTAAATCTATTTCTGTATCAGGTTCAGTTTTCCAGAAATAACCAAATTCTCTAAGCATGTGAATCCTTCTCTTTTAGGTTGTCCCACAAAAGTTGAGAAAGTGATGCAAAAAAATTGGAAAAGTGATAACACAACACAGACCCAGGACTTTCTTAAAATGTAAAGCAGTAATAGACTAGAGGACACAATGATGCAGAGAAGCAGGGACAAAGTTGGGGAAGAGGAAGGGGGCCATAGCAAAACATAAGACAGCTACAAAGTCTGAGATTCTCACATTAATTATTAGGGTCCCAGGGGAATTCTTGAACAGGGAAACAAGGTGAAAACCAGAATGTTAGTTGGATTAATTTGCAATGTTTTGAAGATAGTCTAGCAATTTGGAGAAAATGGATTCAAAGAAATTGATTCTGTGATAACCTCTTAAGACATCCTTTCTGTTCTCTTGACCATCAATTAACCTTTTTGTGAAATGATGAGATTTTATATTTTCCTAACAGATTGATCAAGTTTTTGAAATATTCTTCTTCACATTATATGTTCATACTTGACTAGCATAGTTTTCTCTAAAGCTGTGCTTCTTTTGACCAACCATATTAAACAAAACTCAAACTGAATGCAACAAACTGTTTGTTATTTTTGAAGAGAAAGCAGAATTCACTTTACAAACTTCTTGATAAGGAGCACAGCTCAGCCTTTTAAATCAGCATTCTCTTGGGGGAGTTGGGGACTTCACTTTTACAAAGCACTTCCATGCCTATTAGCTCTTAATTTTATAGATGAGAAATGGATACTTATAAAAAGATAAATAATGTTGCCAAACATCACAAAGCTACAAAGAGGCAAATCTAGGTTATTATTAAAGGTGAAATTAAATTGATCAAAATTGAACAAAAAGCATTTCTGGAATTATAACCTAGAAGCACACTTTAATTTTTAAATGTCAAATGTAGAGAATCTCAGGGGAATACAACTTTTGTGGAAAGTGAACTTCTCCTGAACATTTTTTTATGTCTGATGTTTATTCCCCCTCTGGCTCTTTAGCTTATGATGCCTAAAATACCATCACTACTTCTTTTTCCCTGATATATTATAAATCCCATTACTTATACTAATGGGTATTATTTTTTTTCCTGCCGTCTTACAAAATCCACCACCATGAAGATAACTACACTAACGCCATTGTTTACTGTGTGTAAGCCATTGTAGTAAGACATTTCCCGTATCACTTCAGTTATTTCCTTCAAGGACTTGGTAAGGAAGGCGTTACCATGATTATTCTTTCCATTTTGCAAAATAAGAAAGCAGAGGCTTAGCAGGAGGAGCTAAGAAACTTGTCCAAGTCCACACAGCTACAAGGTGCAGGAAGCCAGGCAAAAAGTCCAGCTTCGTCTTACTGAGAGTATTAGCCACTGAGAAATAAACCGAAGACATGTCTCTGGTTTCACTTCCTGAGCGGCTCCTGTACACACTGTCAAGAGCCAGGGAGTGTCCTGTTGTTCTTGAGTAGCTTTGTCTCCGGTGAATGACAAGCCCTAAGCAGCTCAGCCAGCAACCAATCCTTAGGGGAGAGATGGTATTTCACTCAGCCTGTTTTGTGTGTTTTTTGTCCCCTCCTCCTTGCCAATATAAGTGAGTGCCAAAAAAGGATCATTGGATGGTGAAAGAGAGGCCAGTGAATGGCTATGGGGAAAATACCCTCAACGATGACACTTAGCCTGGCGCCTGGTATCTGAACATCTCCAAGCACGGACCAGGTACCTGAGTCATGCCCACATCCTGAGGGATTTCATGTGTCAGGGGAGACAGTGAAGCCAAGATGGATTCTCAAAGGTCCCCAAGGCTGCAAAGCAAGGCTGAGCAGGAAGTTATCCTCCTGAGACCTATCTTTGTAATAGGAGAAGACCCGAAAGAGGCCTGGGCTAGTCCCTGGGGAGACTGAGAAAAAAACCTCTACCAAACTCTGCCAAAGACTGAAACAGAGAGCGGTGGTAGACAAAGGCTCTAAGTACATAGGTTCCAGAGTCAGAGGTATTGACTGAAGCTTAAATAACCAAATAATTCATTGCTTGCAAATTCCTCATTTGTAAGATGGAATTGCTTGCAAATTCCTCATTTGTAAGATGGATTTAGTACAAGTAGGTGCGAGTTTTGCAGGATTATTATGAGGGTAGTGGAGACAGTGCTGGACAGCGTGGAGCAACATGGTATAGAAATTCCCAGTTAATGGTAAATATACAAATCCGGTGGGAACCAACCTCTTTTGGCATAAACTTTGGTTACTAAAGAGGAATCATAAAGCAATAAGGAGAAGGGAGGTGTTCTGTTTTTATAGGGAGAACATATTGATGAGCATAGATCTGTAATGGTAGGTGTTTTAGTCAGAGTTATGTATTATTGATGCCAGTTTATAAGTGATAATGTGAAAGTTAAGTAAGTACTTTGCACAAGATCAGGTGGGAAAGCCATGATTTTAACCAGGGTCTGACTGAATTTCTGTTTCACTGCAGGATAACATGTCTCAGGTATGTGTTTTTCAGATATGAGACATAGGAGTTAAAATGTTTCTATGAACTAACACCTTAGCATGGCAGAGCTCTGTTGCTACCTACTTGACTGGGATTAGGAATCTGAGTCAACAAAAGAGGAAATGATTCCTGCATCATATGCAGCTATCATTACATATTTAGTTTTGTTCAGGAACTGCCGAACTGTTTTCCAGTGTGACTTTAGCATTTTACATTCCCACCAGCCATGTGAGGATCAGTTTCCCTGCATCTTCACCAGCATATGGTTTTGTCACTATTTTTTACTTTGGCCGTTCTTATAGTTAAGTGGTGATATTTGATTGTGCTTTTAAACTGCATTTCCCTGATGGCTAATGATGTTGAATATCTTGTATGTATATATGTGTCATTTATATATCCTCTTTGGTGAAATGTCTGTTCAAGTGTTTTCCCTATTTTCTAATTAAATTTTTTTTTTACTGAGTTTTGAGTTCTTCATTCTAGACACTAGTTCTTGGTCGTATGTGTGATTTGAAAATATGTCTCCCATTCTGTGGCTTATATTTTCATCCTCTTTAATAGGGGCATATAGTAACACAATGAAAAAATATTTTATGGTGGCAATTTATGGCAATTTTTTCTTTTATGGATCACACTTTTGTTATCAAATCTAAGGACATCCCCAGGTCTTAGATCCCAAAATTTCTATGATTTTTAATAGTCTTATGGTTTCTATCATCCATTTTAAGCTAATTTGTCCATTTACTCTAGCACTATTTGTTGAAAAGGGTATTATTCCTCTATTAAATTGCTTTTGCATCTTTATCTTATAATTGGGCATATTTCTGTGGGACTGTTTCTGAATTCTCTATTCTGTTCCAATAATCTATGTGTCTATATCTTTGCCATCTCTAATTTTTTAGACCGTCTTTGATATTTGTCATTAACATTGAATAGCTTTCAGAATATAAGTCTTAGATGCATTTTCTCAGATTTACACATAGGTGTTTCTTTTCTTTTGAGCAATTATAAATGATATTGTATTTTAAAATTTCTGTGTCCATAGGTTCTTTGCTAATACATAGACATATAATTGATTTTTGTATGTTTATCTTGAGTCCTTGATGCACTCACTTAATAATTTTAGCGGTTTTTTGTTTTTGTTTTGGTAGACTCCTTGGGCTTTTTAAAATGACAATCATGTTGGACTTCCCTGATGGCGCAGGGGTTAAAGTCCTATCAAGCTATCACTAGCCACTGTGGGCCTGAGTTCTATCCCCAGCCAGGGAGCTAAACCCCATGGCACAACAGAACTCTCCTGTCTCACCCGCTCCTCCCCTCAGCAGTGTATTTCAGTAGATCCACCTGTTCTGCTCCTAACTCTGTCTTGGTGAATCATCTCATCCCCTGCACCTCTGGCTTATACCCCAGTTCTTGTATGTATAAATAAAAATAAATCTTTAAAAAATAAAAACAAAATGACAATCATGTCATATACTAAAGAGATAGTTTTAGCTCTTCTTTTCTGATATATAAACTGTTTATTTCCTTTTCTTGACTATTGCTCTGGTCAGCATGTCCAATACTGTTAAATAAGTATAATAAGAGTAAACATCCTGCCTTATTCCTGATATTAGGGAGAAAGAATTCAGTCTTTCATCCATTAAATATAATGTTAATCTATAAAGATTTTTTTATCAAGTTGAAGATAAACTATTTTTTCTGAGAATTTTTGTCATGAATGGGTGTTGACTGTCATCAAATACTTTTTTGCATCAATTGATATGATCATATGAGTTTTTTTCTTTTTAGCTTATTAATATAGTGTTTTACAATGATTTTTTTATTTAAATATTTTATTTTATATAATTCTTACATCTTTTTTCATCTTTGCACAATGTATGCATTTTCATTTTGGTTATATTACCCATACAATTACCCCCCCCCCCTTATTTTGACTCTAGTCCTTCCTTTCCCCGCCCCTCCCTCTCCCCCCCCCCCCCCCCGTAGTGTGTCTCTGGTTTATAGTTGCTTGTTCATTTTGATTTTTACTTTGTATTGATTAGTCCTTTTCCTGGTCTCTTATTTAGGTTTTCTAGATTCCTGCTATGAGTGAGACCATCCGGTATTTTTCTTTTTCTTTCTGACTTATGTCGCTGAGCATGATCCCTTCCAGCTCCATCCATGTTGCTGCAAACTGCATGTGTTTATTTACATTGATTTTTGAATAATGAGCCAGGCCTGCTTTCCTGAAATAAATCTCCCTCAGTCATAGTTCACAATTTTTTGGTACATTATCAATATTTTGGATAACATTTTGTTAAGGATTTTTACATTTATATGTATGAAGGATATTTAATATATGTCTGGAGTTTTCTTTCTTTTTTTGATGAATGAAAAAATGTCATTCAGAAGATGCAACATCAAGATGTCAGAGATGTTAGATCAATTGTATTTGTCTAGTTTTAGTGTCAGGTAACACTAACTTCAGAAAATGATAGAACATGTTCCCTCTTCTTCAATTTTCTGGCAGAGACTGTGTATAATCAATGTCAATTCTTCTTTAAATATTTACTCCAATGATTCCATTTGGGCTTGGAGTATTTTTTCTTTCTGTTTGTAAAGTTGTTAGTTCAATTTCTTTAAGATTTATAGAGCTGTTGGACCCTTGTCAATTTTACAGATAAAACAGACAGAGAAAACCATTCAGCTGCAATCAAGTGCTACCTTTTAGGAGAAAGAAAAAATAATCCCAAGGGTAGGGCTGTGAGCACAGAGAATGGAGTCTTGAGTCATAGAGGTTGAGGGCTGGATTTAGAAATTGCTTGGGTCTGCTGGCTGCTTTCTTCCTTCCATTTTCCCCTTTGAATAGGAATGCCTCTGTTATTCTTTGCCCATATCTGTTTAATGACTTAGATGATGAGATTTGGGACTTTTGAACTAATGAGAATTTAGATTTCAAGATATAGAGATTTTTGATGAGATGAATGAATTTCATATGTGAGACACACATGAATCTTTGGGAACTAGAGGGCAGACTGTGGTAGGCATATGTCCACATGCTAATCTCCAAAACATGTGAATACATTATCTTATGTGGCATAAAGGACTTTACAAACGTGATTAAAGATCTTGAGATGGGGCATTATCCTGGATACTCCCAGTGGGTCATTATATTCACAAGGGTCCTTGTAGGTGAAACAGAGAAGCAGGATTGTTGCTGTAAGATTGCTGAAATGTGAGAAAGACTTGATCAGACATTGATGGCATTGAAGATGGAAGGGACCCATAAACTAAGGGATTGAGGGTAGTTTCAGAAATCTGGAAAAGGGAAGAAGACAGAATCCCCACTGGAACTTCCATAAAGTAGCACAGCCTTGACATACATTGATTTTAGTCCATTGAGACCCATTTTGGATTTCTGACTTCCAGAACTCTTAAGAAAGTGAAATCTGCATTGTTTTAAGTTGCTAAGTTATGATAATTTTTCATAGCATCCACAGGCAATTAATACAAGCCCATACACTGTATTTTTAATTTTGATTACTTCATTTTTCACTTCTGAAGTTCCAATTTGGCTCATTTTTATATCTTTAATTTCTTTGCTGACACTTTGCATCTCATTGAGGCTTTCAATTTTTATTATTTGTTTCAAGCATGTTCAAAAGTGCATCTGAAGCTCTTTTATCATGGACTGCTTTAAAATCTTTGTCAGAGAGATCTAACATCTCTGACATCTTGTTGTTGCATCTACTGAATGACTGTTTTCATTCAGTTTGAGATCCTCTTGGTCTCAGAAGTGATGAGTGATTTTTGGTTGAAAGCTGGACATTTTTGTATTGTTGTAAGATTTGGGATCACATTTAAACCTGCTCTTTTAGCAGGTGTCCTCATTTGTCACTTTGTCACTTTGGGCAGGATAGAGGGCCAGGTGCAATTCTTGGCCTTCACTGATTGTCAAGTGGTGAGAGGTCGAGAAGTCCCTTATTACTGTGGGTGAAGATGGGAGATGCAGTGGTGGCGTGTCTTCTATACTTCTGCAAGGTGGTGATAGTTCTGATTTTCAGCTTGCCCTCCTCTGAGTGGTGGGAGGTATGCCCCATTGCTGCTGGATGGACTCCCGCCTCGGGAAATGTACGACTGTTTACTAACCATGGCAGATGAAAGTCCTGACTCTTGACTTGGCTATGTGTGACACACTCCCGTGGGATGATCAAGAAACCTCTTAAAACTCACAAAGGTGGAAGTCAAGCTTCCCTATAGGGCTTTGATGCTGTGGGGTGGGGAGCCACATTTTTCTGTGTGGGTAGGCTGGAGTAGAGAAATGATTGTCTTAATGTTTTCTGTCTTGCTAGGCTGCCCTTTTCTGTCCTTAGCTACGGAGGGCAGCCTTTCTTGGGACTTTTTTATTTTTTTTGGGGGGGAGTGGGGGTCTACACCTGTTAGCACTTCTGGATCACTGTATCTTTAGTTTCAAGTATGGGATGCATGGGTCAAAAAGAAAACCCACAGAATTCACTATCATGTTGTTTCAACATTCCCAAGAACCCTACGGAATCTGGCTGTTTCGCTTCCTTTTTAGACTTAAGTTTTTTTCTATATACTGTTTGTGGTTTTAGTTGTACTCAGTGAGAGAAATCTTCACATCCTGTAAGTGAAAAATCTCTCCTTAATCTTTAATGTTGGTAATTCCTTTCTCTTTCTTTCTATAGATACTAAATCCTCAATCTGTCTAGAAACTTTTTCATACAGACTTATAATGAGTTTCAAATTTGAAAATCCCCTAAAAAAAGGTTTCACTGTAATCTTTTCTTGACTAACCACATTTTTGTCTTTTGTTTGACCAACGACTGCTAACTTTTATCAAAACCAGGGCCTGTGGGAAGCTTTGTTAATGAAAGAAAAATATGCCTCACCTTTCTCTTGATTTTTCTAACAGTCTGCTCCCTAAGATAAAAGTGGAACCTCTGACTAAGTCTAGTCTTTCAGCCTGAGAAAGGACCTCTCACACTGCTGATATCCTATCCTTCTGGATGACGTCTCTCAGGAAAGGGAGACTCTGGGCCTGCTGTTGACCTCACTTAGAGGGGCTCCTACTTTTCAGTCTGTTTTTTAGCCTCGCCTGCTGCAGCTGAGTTGTGTGCCTTGCGTTCCTGCCCTGGGGTGTGTCTGAGGTGATTTTGTTGTTGTGATTCCAAGTGTAATATTTCCTGGGGAAAACTGCTTCAGAGATGAAGTAACTTGACAGCTGTTAATAGGAGAAGCAATTGCTCAGTTTTGTCATGTACTCAGCTCACCTAAACTAATAGGTTATTTCCTCACAACCCTCCTTTCTATCTTCTAGGTCTCGTCTAATGCTGGATCCACCCAGCATTCCTTCACCCCAGAGGGACCCCTTGACCTGGCTCCCAGCTTCCTCAATCACATGTCTATTTCCTCCTCTACCACACAGCCCTACATCATGGTGCTCACAACACTGTGTTCTCCTTGGTCTTTCATTTCATTATTAACTACCGATACCATTGCTGCTGTCACTACAGCCACCTTCCTCTTCACACCCTATACTCTGCTGTTTTTAGTTGGTTATCTTATTTAATCCACCCAACGCAACATTTAGGTGAGGTAGCAACTATTAGTCCCACTTGAGAGATATGTGGATGGTGGTTTTGAGATATTCATACATTCAAGACATGTAGTTAGTAAGTGGTAGAGCAGCAATGGTAACCTTAGGAGTCTGCTTAATTTGTAAACAGTGTATGATACTTCCTCCCTTCTCTCATCTTAATCCCCACTTCCGACTATGGATAGGTATTTCCATTTCTCCTCCCTCTAAAAGGACCACCCACAGCTGTTACCATGGGCCTCAGGGGAAGGACACCTGCTGAGGACATATAATCCTGTCTGGCTTTGACATCTGAAACTCAGTCCTCCTGAAAGTTCACTTACCTCATCCCTCTGCTTCCAGTCAACTCCTGCTCACAGGTAGAAGCCTCATTTTCTGAGACAATGCACAGCGAAGGGGACCATGCTTTAGTCAACTGAGCTACCCTTTCCCTGTTCTCTCAGGGAAGTTTTCTGTATAACTTAGCTCTGCAGCTCAATTCTTCCAGGTTCTTCCACATTTTCTCTGTGACTCCCATCCAGAAACACTCCTCAGTCCTCTCTGGAGAGAAGCAGAGTCAGAAAAGGGAGTGATTTTGTAATGTGAACAGTGGTAGTTGCTCATGGCTGAGGAATCTGAGCATTGGTATGCATTTATGATGGGCGGAGGGCCCAGGAGCAGGGGTAGGCTTGCTGTGGGAAGAGGAAGGACTCAGTGGGAGGACTTCTTAAGAGAAATCAGAGGAGGCCCCCAGGGATGGTGCCCTGTGCTCTTTTGGGGCCTTCTGACAATACCAAGGTGAAGACCAAAGCTTTCAGCACTTGGGGTCCTACCAGGCCCAGAGGGCATGAATCAAAGAACATACATAGCCAAGTGAAAGTTAAGTGAATGAGTAATGAGTGATCAGTGAGGCAGCAACTTGGCCATCAGATTTCAGGCTTAAATATATACTCTAAAGAAGAAAACTCAGTCGTGTTTTAGGATTCAACTTATTTCTTTTTGCAAAAGTACCATCTTTTTCCCATAGGAATGAGCAGATTCCAGAATTTTCCTTAAAAACATTTATACAACTCCCAGAAGAGTTGTCAGTAAAGTTGTAAATGATATTTCATGTTCATGAATCAAGTATTATGTTGTCCACAGAGAGACATTGGTCAATTTTACAATAGAGACTGAAACTGAGGCCAATGATCACTGCTTCTGCCTTGACATTTATCTAGAATCTCATCATGACCGTTGTCAAAACATGTGATCAGGAATGACAAGATTTTGTTGTTTTTGTGCCAGTGAGTCTGTTTTAATATTTCATATACTAGAAAAGTTTGGTGGGAACTTGCTGTTTCAGCCTGCATGGACTATGATGTGGTCACCTGGAGTTAACACTTTTGAAAGGGCTTTATCTCTTCAACCAGATGGTAGCTCTGAGTAAGCAGTATCCTTGTCTTAGAATGGCTTGATTTTCCCAAGCACAAAATGGACATAATTTTATTCATTCCTTCCTGAGAGAGATGAGCCAGGGCCTACCCTCTCTGATGCAGATCTTGTTCATGGACAACCATGGAGATATATCCCTCTTTGCCTTGCTATCAAAATGCTGATTTTAGTTAATCTTGTCTGAGGGTCTATGTTTTACTTAGGAACTTGGACTCTATCCAACTCCTTGAACTCTATCACCCAGAAGTTGCAGCTTTATTGATCTGGGCCAACTTGGTGGCCTCACCTTGACCACTGATAAAGTTTAAGTATGAGTGCCCTGTGCTGCCTCCTCTAGCCAATGAGACACAAGGGGATGCCTGTGGGAGGGATATATGATGAGCATTTCTCTTTCCTGTGTCTGGAAATTGTTGACAGCATGGGAAGCCCAACCTACAGCAGATCTTGGGATTGTAAGGGAAAGCTGCAGAATAGCTGAGCTAGATCTGTGATGTTTCTCTATCAATGGACTAACCCATTCTGAAACTGCTCAACCCCAAGACTTAATGTGATGCAAAATAATAAACATCCTTATTGTTTAAGCCACCTGAAGTTAGATCTTCTATCCTGTACTATCCAAAGCACCTTTCGCAACCTTTGTTTGGAAAAGGAAGTTGATGTTGCCTGGGGAAGCCAACTCAAGAACTCCTTCCTCTTTTCCTATGATGACAAAGAAGGTAGTCATGGTTGATGGCAACTGTTGGTCTATCTTCTAGGGAAACTTCTCTGCTTATACTCTTGACCTGATACTGTTGGGAAAACTATTCCCTGTGGTTGGGTTGGTTCAAAGAGAGAATACATTCAAGGAGTAACAAAGAAGGATTTTCTCCTAGAAGGCAGAACTCATTGTTGGTAACTTTCTACACATCAAGAAGAGATTCCATTCAAATGTGCCTTAACTACTTGTTGCTATTTTTGCACAAACAAGATTACAAAGTGAGACCCTCCTTTTGCCAAGTTGAGGCTGACGTGAGGATCCTCCCAGGGATGGAGAGTATGCAGTAGTGGGGGTAGGGGAGCTCTGTATCTAGGTGCAGGGGCATGCTGAGAAGCTTCCATCTGATCAAGCAGAAATGGGAGCTGCATATGTTAGAGCATGCTTCAAACATGAATGTATTTATTAATTTAACTGGTATTCTTTGAGTACATTGTGCACTTTGCACTGTGCAAAGTACTTGAAAAAGAAGGAAACATGGTGTATTTGCCATTCAGGAACATATAATTTAGTATACAAATCAGTCTTTCGGTAACCACACCAGTTTGTCAGCCCCAGTATTAGTACTTGGAAGACTTGAACATCTCCTTCCACTCCCAGATGATGCCATTGCTGGAGTGAAAATGATACACGCCAGCCGCTCCTCTACATATCCCACATGATGTCCTTATTATCAAGATTAGGAAATGTAGCCAGTTTAAGGCTATGAAGAGTTTTCAAGCACATTTTATGGGCCAGAGGATGTGGGACAAGCATATGAAAGTAAATGAGCTACTCTCTATGGCCAGGAAACAGCAGCCCAAATGGGGATCTATGCTTTGCACACTGAATGTTGGAGCAAGCAAGCAGGTGACAGCAGCATTTGAATGGTGCAGAACATAAGTGCTAGGGGACTCTAATTCAAGTCAACACATGTTAATTGAGCATTTCCTAGCGTCAAGTACTGAATTAGGCTCCTGAGGCACAGGAATGAAAGAGTTCAATTTCTACCCTCCAGGAGTTAACTGTGAAATAATAATGATACAATAGTATTAGTTTTATCAACCAACATTAAGGAGTACTAATTATTTTTAAATACGACTAACTGTGCTTCACATAATAATTCATTTATCAGTTAACTTTATGTGGGAGATATAAATATTATTCCCATTTTGTGTATGAGGAGACTGAGACATTGAGAAGCTAAGTAAGTTTCCCAAGGTCATTGTGAGTATAACAGGAAAAAGACTAACAAAAAAATCAAGTAATTAATCTTACCAGTAATGGATCTAGATATGGAAAAACTAGGATCTCTAGGTAGAGGGGATAGGATGCCAATGGACTTGTAGCCTACTACAATAGGTTAAGTTGCCATCACTTCCCCCAGCACTGCTGTAAACCAGAGCCCAGTGATGTCCTTGGCAGACAGGCATGCCTGACAGCATTGCAAATGGAGAACTCCAGGGAAACAGATCTGTGCAAGAGCTGGAGCTTCCTTCTGTCCCTGTGAGCTGAGCTGAGCTGAGCTGAGCTGAGGTTTATTGAGGCCATTTGCTTCTGGGACACCTAGAACTAAAATCCCATGAAAAAATATAATGGAACCAGAAATAAAGCCATGAAAATTGTGTAATCTATTTAAGCTCATCAACAACAGTCAATGAATGCCAGGAGGGCTCCTTGCCACCTTACTTGGGGCCCAGCCTCTCACAGACTGCAGTGCCACCTGGGTGAAAGCATTTTCTGCTCTACATTATCTTCTCCTCCACAGGGACCCTGTTTATCCCTTCTGTTTTGCAGGTTCCAGATGACCTTTTCAAAAGGACACAACCCATAACCAGTCTTACTTCAGAGTGGTTGTGATATAAAGATTTGGTCCTTCTCTCCTGCCTTGGCAAGGAACTACTAGAACCCTCAGAATTTCTGAAGATGTAAGTCAGAAAGGTGAAAAGAGAGTTTGTTATTTATGACAAACCCCTTTCAACCACACCTGAGTTGTTAAAGCCACTAGATAATCATACAGTGGCACTGATTGTAAAGAGAACCAGCCAAGGTGACTAGAGAGTTGAAACTTCTAGTTCCTCCTCCACTTTGGCAGAAAGGACAGGGGTTAGAAGTTAATCAATCACTGGTGGCCAACAATTTAATTAATCATGCCAACAAAATGACACCTTTGCAAAATCCCCCCAGTACAGGATTCAAAGAGTTCCTATGTTGTTGAATAAGAATATATCTACATGCCAGGAGGGTGGCATACCCCAAGATCCATGAGGACCCAAGGTCCTGTGCTCAGGACCCTCTGGACCCCACCTGATGTATCGCTTCATAGAATGGTTCATCTGTATCCTAAGTCTGTCATAATAAACAGCTTTCCTAAGTTCTGTGAGTCATTTCAGCAAATTACCAAACCTGAGGAGGGAGTCAAAGAAGCTTTCAATTTACCGTTGGTCAGACAGAAGCACTGGGGACAATCTGGGGCTTGTGACTGGCATCTGAAATCAGAACAGTCCTGTGGGAGCAAACCCTGAGGGATCTGAGGTCAGAATTGAGTTAAATTATAGGAAACCGAGTTGATGTTTGAAAATTGCTATGTGGGAAAAACCCTGAAACATTTGCAGTAAGGACATATTCTGTGAGAAGAGAAGGAGACAACTTTCTTTCCAGAACATCTGACCTACATTTGATGGGGTCTGCAATCTGTTGCCTACTCAGCTAGTAACAGCTTAAAACCAGTGGTTCTTTTTATTGTGAGGACATCCTCCTGCCCCGGGCATGTGAGTTCTCAAATTCACCAACCTGCATTCTGTACAATTTTTTCTTTAGTCCTGGTGCTTTTCAGATCTTATGCTGCTGGTAGGAAACCAGTGAGATCCCACACCACACCAAAGGGAAGTATTTATATTCCTATTTGTTTCTAGAGTCCTCTGATTAGATGAAGATGTTTCTCAGCATCCAGGAAGGACATGAGATAGGAAAATAGCAAGAAGAGCCAGAAAACAGAGATAAGTTTTTCTTAAGGCATTCATTCATTCATTCATCACATGTTTGTTTAGGCCCTACTTGGTGTCAAGCTCTGCATCATTTACTAGATACGCAGTCGGAAGAAAGATCAATGTAGTCTGAGCTCCTAGTTTTCATTCTACCCATGGAGATAGAGGAGACAAAATCTTCAACTATAAATACAATTAAGTGCTGCAAAAGTTAAAAACTAGATAACAAAAGATACAAGAGGTGGGGGCGGGGGAGGTAAACCAACTATATTTCCATGGTCAAGGAAGGTGGTCAAATTTAAAGCAAGGCCAGAGGGTGAGCCAGTCAGTCTTAGAACATCTTTCCAGGTAAGAGAAACAGTTTACTTTGAGACACTGGAGTAAAAAGAGACATGTGTGTTCAAGCAATAAATTAAAATCATTCTTGTGGCCAGAATATTAAAGGAAAGTAGAAAATTGGGAAATGAAATTGGTGGACTGGGCAGGGGCCATGGGAAGGATTTTGGATTTTAGTCCCAGTGCAGTGATAAGTGCCAGTAATGACAAGTCCTTCTCTTCCCAGAAGGGACACCCTATGACTTGTAGAGGAAGAGAAGAATGCCAGAGTGGAGAATGAGGAGGGAGAAGTATTTGGTTTCCTCTTAAATCTCCTAAGCTTTTGAAGGATCGGCCTTTAAATTATTATTTGTCAGCTATGGGATTTACAATTCTAACATAAGCACTCTTAACAAAATGAAATGGCTTTCAAAGGAAACTTAAAGAAAGAAGATTTGAAAAGGAAGTTCTGTTTGACAAAATTATTAAATCCTCAGATATGAGTCATCTTTCATGTACCTCTTCGAGTGGGACAGCCACGGTAAGACATGGTCAAAACAAATGCTTATTTATGGAGCATTAGTGCATGCTCAGCACTGTGATAGATGCTGTGGTGGGAGCAAAACCATAAATGGCCCCTGCCTTCTAGGACTGTAAAGATATCATAGGGATAGCAGACACAGGACCTCAGAGCAGTGCTGTAGCAACCAGTCAAAATGTGTACCCCTCCATTTTTGGGTATCTGATACATCGCACACAAATTTCAACTCAACAAGGGCTGGGGATTTGGAGGGACAGGTTATGAATCACTAGTGAGGTTCAGCCAAGCAAACAGATGAGCAAGAATGCTGGGGTCCCTACTGTGTGCTATTATTCCTTCCCACAGGTTTATTCCAGACACCTGGAATAGAGCAGTCAGCCAGCTTGGCCTTCCTGGACCACCCCATGCTTTCATCATTAGCATCACATTGGCAACAGCCTTGGAAACCCTCACTAATTTCCCAAATTTCAGTTTTATATGGTTGGGAACCTAGCCTCAATGTCATTTAGTCTCTTTTTGACACCAACCATGGGATAGGAAGAAATGGGGTACATAGAGTTTGTGTAGAGAAAACTTGGGTGTGCAGTCTGAAATGCCACTGAGGTTGTAGAATGTCAGAATTCAGAGTCTGAGCCTGTCATCTTGAGAAAGGTATTTAATCTTGTGCTCTTCCAAAGACCAAGTTGGTTCTGATGAACTCCAGTCAATGATGTGTCACTCCAACTAGTTAACCCCACTTCTGGAAGAAAGAGGCCCTAATCCCTCATGGTAGAGTGCCAATTTTTCCAGTAAAATAGGGCCCATCAGAAAGATCCCACTGTCCTGTGGGACATGTGAGCATTTAGCTACACTTTTAGTTAAAGATAAGTGAGCGCTATGTTATATGAAGTAGCTGAGTAGCTGTTCAATAAGTTCTTTACAGGTCACATATGAATTTAGAAGTAGATGGTCTGGGAGAAGCCCTTCTGTCTTATTCACTTATAACCCAGTTTTTCATTGCACAACATGTGTTATTTGCCAGGGCTTATCATAACCAGCTTTAAAGTTACCAGGAGCAAACTTAGACAAGACAGGTGTATCATCTCAAATACCCTCTTAGATCAGCGCTCTCAAACTGCTTCATTCTTCCAGGGATTCAGGCCTCCAGTCCAAGCAACAGAGTTGTTTCCAACCTCTCACCTTTAAGGAAGGTTGAAATCATAATCCAGAAGAGAGTGGGTTTGGTTTACATAGGGGATCTTCCTGAACATCTTTGCAGACATTTATTTGACTTCTTATGTCTTTGACTTTGAAATTCCTATGAAATTTTCATTCTATATCCTACTACATTTTTCTTCACGAAAAACTAATACATTACCTACTCACCAGTTATTAACAACCCCTACCCTACACATTTTTTTTTTTTAAGATTTATTTATTTTTATACAAGAGCTGGGGTACAGGCCAGAGGCATGGGGATGAGAGGACTCACCAGAGACAGAGCGGGGAGCAGAACAGGCAGACCACTAAAATACACTGCTGAGGGGAGCAGCCAGTGAGGCAGGACGAGGTCTGCCACGCCATGTGGCAATCTCCCTGGCTGGCCAGAATCAAACCCACACTGCAGAGGCTACAGATAGCGTCACAGCGCTGCACTCAACCCACTGCACCATGAGGGAGGCCCCTACCCTAAACATTTTCCATGTAGGTGGAGTATCTGCTTCCAGAAGGAGCCTGAGGACAGAGCTCACAAAGGCAGATGGGAGTATGCTGTAAAAGTGCAAGAGCTCAAAGCAAGAGAAAGGACCTTGGGTGGGAGGATGTAGCAACTCTCGCCTTGCTCCAGAACATCAGCCTAGAAACTTTAGGTTGGTGGTGGAAACAGAAGCTGAGCACAGAACACATTCCTGCCTCCAATGAGGTCTGGATACTGACTCCTGAAATCTACCCCCTACTGAGGGCCCAAGGAAACTGCCCCAGGGTCGTTGCTCCAGGGACAATGTCTCACTTCCCCATGCTTCACAGACCCGACCCCGGCAGACTGCAGTTTCAGTCAGACGTGAAAGGGCCATTACTGATAATGTTTGAGGTGGGTTCCTCCTGTAACCCTCCTGTACCCCTCCTGCCCCCACACATTTTGCATTCTTTTCGATGAAGCCTAACCTTCCCTATGTGAATGTCCCTAGAATATGAGCACAAAGAGTGGAGGACTTGGCCGCCCTATTACCGGCTGGGCCCCCCAGTGCCCAGAACTGGCATTTAGCTTAAGCATCATGAAAACTTTTTGAATGACTGACTTGGAAGAGACTGAAAAAAGACTCTTTGAAGGTTACACTATAGTGGGTGAGGGGAAAGCACTTTTTTTTTTAAAAGAGATTTATTTATTTATGCATACAAGAGCTGGGGTACAGGCCAGAGATGAAGGGGGTGAGAGGATCCACCAAAGACAGAGTGGGGAAGAGAACAGGCAGACTGACTCAAATATGCTGCTGAGGGGAGCAGTGGGCAAGATAGGAGAGGTCTGTTGCGCCACGTGGGTTTCTCCCTGGCCTGCCAGGGATTGAACTCGTGCTGCAGAGGCTGCGCATTGCTTCATAGTGCAGTGCTTAACCCTTTGCGCCACCAGGGAGGCCCAAGGGGAAAGCACTTTGAGGGCAACAGGTTTCTAAAAAGATTTTAGATGACAGGAAAGGAGAGGGACAAATGAAGATGGGGCCCTGGAAGTTCAGGGACAGATCTCAGAGGGCATCAAGGAAGGAGCTTTGGGAGGAGGGACGGTATGGACCTAAGGGTGCTCCAGTACACAGGAGCTTAGTGGGAGAGCACAGCTCATCTTTCCTTGCATGAGACCTTCTGCAGGCCTGGGGCCACTGTCTAAGCCAGGTGATGCTCTTGTGGCCCAGGACAAAATTGGGCTCTGTCCCCTCCCCTTAGCACTCACCCTGGCCCAGTCAAGAGGACTGAATCCGATGACAAGATTTTCCTCCATCCCTGCTCAATGACCTCTTCCTGTTCAATTACTCAGCAAGGTTTGGGGACACCAGTCAATCAAAGGGGGTGGCTTCTACATCCTGGAGAAAAGGATGTGAGGAAGTCCCTGAATTATTCCTGCTGAGAGAGGCCTGAGAGGCAGGGTGGCTCTGCACAAGCTTAAGGGAGCCAAGTTGGCATGGGGTGCTGGAAGATGCTCTTGCACCTCTGTGCCAGCCCCCTGCCACCTGGCTGTCTGAAAGGGGCTTTTTATATTCTCTGTTCTCTCCCCATCAGCACTGACATGGTGCTTCACTTCTAGGTTCCAGAAGCTCTTGATTTCTTGGGTTCTATTCATCTGCTCCCTCAGCTACCCTACCTCTCAAATTACAGCACTGTGAGAGTAAGAGGATCTCAGCTGATTATCCTAGCTGAGATGACCTAGACAGCAGGGACAGTGGCTAGACACATGGGCCCTGGGGCCAACCCACCTTGATTTCCCTTCCGGTTATGCTTCCTAACCTTGGACAATTCACTTCACATTCTAGACTTGGGAGCTCTCCTCCCTAAAAAATGTTAATGGGGGCCTCCCCTGGTGGCGCAGCGGTTGAGTGCTGGGCTGCAAAGCTGCCCGCAGCCTCTGCAGTGCCGGATCGATCCCTGGCCACCAGAGAGGGTCCCACATGGTGCGCAGAGCTCTCCTGCTGTGCCCGCTGCTCCCCTCAGCAGTGTATTTCGTCAGTTTGCCTGTTCTGTTCCCCTCTCTGGCTCTGGTGAATTCTCTCACCCTCCTGTGCTTCTGATTGTACCCAGTGCTTGTATAAATAAATAAATAAATAAATAAATCTTTAAAAAGAAAAGATTTTTTTTTTTTTAGAGTAGAACCTTTATTTTTTTATTTTTTTTCATCACTTATCCTTTCATTTTTATTACAGTGATTTAAAAAAGTAATTAAACTAATTTTTTTTGGCTTAAATGAAATAAAATTTTATTTCTCTCTTACACAACAATGCAGTGATAACAAACTTTGCTAAAGTAACTGAAGGCTTGCCTTGGGAGCATGTGAAATTAATCCACAGCATCATCAACACTAGTTAATCCAGCTTTTATCCTTTTAAGTAGATGTGTTATGATATCTGATTGGGTATTTTTTTTAAAATAATAAATTTTATTTTTATATTCCCCCATACAATTGCAAAACCCCCATTCTGACCCCAATCCATCCCCTCCCAGCCCCCACCCCCCAAAAAGTGTCTCTGGTTCATAGTTTTTTGTTGATCTTGATTTTCACTTTCTTATAGTTATTCATTTTCCTGGTCTCTTATTTAAGTTTTCTAGATTCCTGCTATGAGTGAGACCATCCGGTATTTTTCTTTTTCTTTTTGGCTTATTTCGCTGAGCATGATCCCTTCCAGCGCCATCCATGTTGCTGCAAATTGCATGTGTTTATCTTTTTTGAATGCTGAGTAATATTCCATGGTATATATGTACCACATCTTCTTGATCCAGTCATCTATAAAAAGAAAAGATGTTAATGGCAGAAACTTACATGTTGTCCTGTGGACTAAAATAGATCATGTGCACCAGGCATTTAGCGCAGAGTTGGGCGCGTCACAAGCAATCAGTGAATGCCAACTCTGTTTATTTTTGCTTCCCCTTTTCATTCTTCCTTTTTATCTCTTGCCTAAATTGCTAAGTACTTTTACCTCCTCACAAGATGAGTGATTGTAGGGAGGAAAGATAAGGATGGTAGGAACCAAGACATTCTTCTTTTTTAGTATCATCAGATAAATGAAAAAAGAATCATCATTGCTTATCCAAGACCAGATATTTCATCTACTGCCATGCTTTTGAAGCATGTCCACAGAATTTTGACACTCCTTTAGAAGAATGATTCTAAATCCTCTCCCCTAGACTACTGACCAGTAGTAGTGTCTTGTTTCTGGGGAGTAGAGGGCAGTGGAAGTGATGTGCTATGACTTTAGGGCCAGTGTTATAAAAGGGTTGCAGTTGCACCTGTTTCTTTCTCAGGACATAGCTCTACAAGGTGGGAAGCTCAGGATATGACCCTGAAGGGATCAGACTCAGGCCCCAACATGTGGATGGGGAAACCCATTGATATCCACTCACTGCTATCTCAAGAGAGGCTCCATGACAGCCTGGTTCAACTGCTCTCCAATTCCTCATCCATAAAAACCACAAGAGCAAATAAACAGTTACTGCTGCTTTAAGTCATTCAATTGGAACTGATTTATCACCCATTGATAGATAACAAATACAAAGGTTATCAACTAATAGCGTTGTGGTATTATCTTGGTTTACTGATGAAGAAACTAAGGTTTAAAGGACTTAAGAAACACATGTGAGATTGTACTAGGAAGGTGCAGAGCTGAGACACTAACATGTATCCTGTGACTTCAGAGTCCATCTCCATTGAAAGTCCAGAGTGCAATCCACTGGGCTGGGTAGGTAGGTGAGTGGGGGGGCTGCTTCAAAGTGGAGGAGGTTGAAAAAAATGGGGCAAATGCTTTTTCTTTTATCTGCCCTATAAACCTCTTAATATTGTGTAATTAAACACACATTGTGTTTGGAAGAGCATCACCTGCCCCACACAATCTGGATTTATTGCATGCAGTTAACTGACAAAAACAGCTTTTACCTGGAGGCTCTTACTGTCATATCTCTCTTTAGGCAACAAGTGTTTTCAGAAAGTTCCAGAACAGGGCTGCTAGGTGGAGGAAGGGTGAGCAGAGCCAGGGGGCCTGGCTTGCCTGTAAACACCCAGAAGTCTCTGTGCTCAGGTCTGTGAGGAAGAGCCATGTATTGTGGTAAAGACTGATGGAAGGCAGAACTAACAAAGGCCAGGGGTGGGAGGGCAGCTGGAAAGGGAATGACAAAGTTCCAAAGAGCAATGAGAAAAGTATTCATGGAGAGGACTGATGAATGTGTTCCAGAGACAAACAACAGGCTCCCCATTGCACCCCTGCTGCTGCTGCTGCTGCTGCTGCTGCTGCTGCTACTACTGCTGAGGGGAAGTCTTGGTTTGATGAGAACCCCAAGGGATTTATTGAGCTGCTGTCTTAAGATTGTTAGGGGAAATGATGTCCTAAGTTAATCCCATATAGGCTTTGTGGACCCCACCCCCACTCCAGACTAAAGCCATCAAGACATTGGGAAAGACAAATCCCATCACCACCAAAGGGAGGGTGGCTGGGACCTGAGGGTGGAGTTGGGCAGCCAGGTTGGATATAAAAACCAAACACGTGGGCCTTGGGGTCTCTGGCTCGCGATCGCTCGCCTCCTGGCTTCACCGCTCCTGGCTGGCGGCCAGCTCTCAGAGTGCCATTTTGGGATTCCTGATCGGCGGATCGGGTAGGACTCATTTAAAACTTTGTCTCCCACTTTTCTCCCAGAGCTGTACATTTCCTCATTTCCCCTTCCCTTGTGAATAAACCTTTTATTAACCTTTCGCGTGTGCCTGCAGTAGAGCATTGACAAGTCCTTTTAAGCGTGCGGGTGAGGACCCACAGTCAGGCACCCCGTTTTGTATCGGGGTTGCTCTACAACAAGATCACTATCCTCACCTCCAAATAGCTGGGCTCCTAATGTGTATGCAAGTGTTTCTAAGAAGACAGGACCTGTCCATGCAGATGAACATTCCTGGGCACCTTTTATATGCCAGGGGCCAGAGGGTAATGGGAAAAACATAATGTCAATCAACTGTGATTCCTGCCCGGGAACAGTTGGGGTCTGCAGGGGATCATACTATGGTTTGCCAGGTCTTCCACTGGGTTGACCCATGTTCTTTCCTTTCACTTTGACCCCAATCCTATAAAACAGACTTTATACGATACAAAATTTAGAGGAATTAAATAAGATGCTTAAAGTTATATACAACAAAAAAAGAGTGTCTGTGTTTTTTTTTAAAGAGCTGGGATGCAGGCCAGAGGTGTATGTGGGGGTGAGAGACAGAGCAGAGAGCAGAAAAGGCAGATCTACTGAAATACACTGCTGAGGGGAGCAGTGGGGGAGGCAGGAGAGGTCTGCTGTGCCATGTGGTTAGCTCCCTGGCCAGGGATCAAACTCATGCTGCAGTGGCTGGCGATAGTTTGATAGTTCTGACTTTTTTTTTTTTTAAAGATTTATTTATTTATAGAAGCACTGGGTACAGAAACATGGGAGGGTGAGAGAATTCACCAGATCTAGAGCGGGGAGCAGAACAGGCAGACTGACGAAGTACACTGCTGAGGGGAGCAGCGGGCGTGACAGGAGAGGTCTGTCACGCCATGTGGGACCCTCGCCATAGGCTGGGGATGGGACCAGCAGTGCAGAGGCTGCGGGCAGCTTTGCAACCCAGTGCTCAACAGCTGCGCCACCAGGGGAGTCCCGGATAGTTCTGACTTTAACCCTGCACCACGGGAAGCCAAGCGTTTGGGTTTTAACCTAAGTTAATCTGATTCACAAGCTGCTGGTTCTTTCACTATAAACCAGTCTTTTGGACATAGAGGTTCTTGGGGTGTTCTCCTAGGCAGGGCCAATGGATCGGTGTATTGGGGGGCTCAGACTGCAGAAGGAGGAAGACATCTTAAAAGAGGTTTTTTTGCTTTAAAGAGAGCCTGGGGGGACATGAGGTGGCTTTGCTGGTGTTTCTGGATTCTTGACTGTGAAGGATGGCAAGAAGGGGCTGAGGATTGAGAGAGGTATTATTGCAGGCTAAGGGGACAGTGTGCTGGGAGGGAATAGAGGAAGAGGGATCTGTAAAGACAGGCAGAAACTGGTTGTGAGAAAGTCTGTTCATGTGAAAGGAACAAAGACTTAGCCTGCAGACAATGGGGAAGCACTGAGATTTTAAGCAGGATCAGATTTTAAAACTTGATCAGATTTGCCCGTTAAAAAGGTCACCCTGGGGCCTCCTTGGTGGCACAGGCGTTTGAGCACAATTCTGTGAAGCTGTCCGCAGCCTGGGCAGTGCCGGTTTGATCCCCGCCGGCCTCGGAGCAACCCACATGGTGAGCAGACCTCTCCTGTCTCGCCTGCTGCTCCCCTCAACAGTGTATTTCGTCAGTCTGTCTGTTCTGTTCTCCGCTCTGTCTCTGGTGAATCCTCTCACCCTCCCACGCATCTGGCCTGTACCCCAGTTCTTGTATAAATAAAATAAATCTTTAAAATAAATTAAAAAGTAAAAAAAAAGGTCACCCTGGTAGCCCTGAAAGCTTGGAAAATTTGGACATTTTCATCTGGGTTTTGCTCTGATCCCAAGCTGCAAAATTCTCACAGTGAGATAGATGCATGATTCTTTCTTTGCTTGCAAACTTTTATCTCCCCCAAATCAGCCTATTGATCACGCCATTCTGCTCAAAACCCTACCTTTGTTTTCATTGAGAGCAAAAGCCAAGGTTCTTAAAATGTACAACAGGGACAATCATAAGAAAGGACTCAAGGATCAACTTTAAAAACCACTCTCTCAGCTGAGCGGAGTCTCCCGTACAGGGTGGTGACCCTCAGCTTGCAAACTCTGCTTTCCATCTTAAATTGATATCTCATATACTATGCAGATGCTTTTGGATCAAATACTAGAGTACAGTCTGCCTTTAATTCCTATATCCATTTCCTCATCACCTTGTCTCCTCCCAGCCAATTCTCTGTAGTATTGACGCTGCTTGTCAAGGTTGCCTGCACCCTGTCTTCTGCCAATGGATTCTCTCTTTATTTTACTTTACTTTCTAGAAGTTTCCTATGCAGCTGCCCACCTTCTTTTTAAGCTCTCTTTGCTTTCTGTAGATGTATTCGCTGTGCTTTCTCCCTAAATGTTTGCCAATTTTTTCACTGATTTTTGAGAAACCACCGCCATACCTCCTTTATTTTATTTTATTTTATTTTATCATAGTTCTGGAGGATTGAACCCATACCTCCTTTAGATCTATAACTATTTGTTTCCTTGGGACTGAATCTTTGACCCAATCTTCCCCTTCCCTTCCCCCTCTTGCCTCCTTCCCTCTTTTTTTTCTCTCTTCCTCCTTTCTGTCAACACTTTCTGCTGGTGATCTTATCTAGTTTGGGCCTTCAAATATTATCTGCAGGCTCTATCTCTTTGAGCAGTCACTGATCTTCAGAGTAGTTTATCCAGCTGTCTTCTTGACCTATCTGCTTGGTTGTTTAACAGTCATGCGTTGCTTAAGGATGTTTCAGTCAATGACAGACTAAATATACAGTGGGGTCCCAACAGGCTAGAGCTCACAGCATAGGGGTGCAGTCACCCCTATTCTAGATCCTGCTAGACACAGGATCTAGGCCTGTGTTATTACACTCCAGGACACTTGCACTATGGCCTAATGACACATTCTTGAACATATCCCTGCTGGTAAGTGACATGTGACTGTGCTCCAGACTTTTCATAGGCACCTTAACTTTTCACCTCCAGCTTTTCCTCCACATCAGGGAAATTGTCTTTATCAGGCACTTAGGTGAATAAGCCCTACCCCAGGCATTGCCCTTGATTCCTCTCATTTCTTCTTCCTCATATCCAACCCATCAGCCAGTCAAGCTAATTCTACTTCCAGGCTATATTAGGCATCTGTCTGTTTCTTCCCTCCTCCACTGCTACCACCCTGACCCAAGTCTCATTGTGCTGGACCACTGAGGGTTGAAACTGTGATCCCTTGCTTTCTCTTCTACCCCTTCCGGAATTTAGCCTCCATATAACAGCCAAAGGAGCTATAAATTTAGATACCGCCATTCATTGCTTAAGCACTTTCAATAACACTAAGAATAAACACAGACTCATTGAGATGGCCCCCAGGGTCACACTGCCTGTGCCTGCCTCTCTCTGGCCTCCCATCACCCCATATGCCCCCAAGCCCTCAGCTCCAGAGATTCTGGTCTTCTTACTTTTCCTTAAACTGAAAGAGGTTTATTCCAGAAACAGGTTTATTCTGAGCTTGCCCTTCTCTTTTCTGAAACACTGACTCTTCCAGCACTCAGACTTCAGCCTATTATTACCTCCCTCAGAAAATTGCCCCAGCTCTCCACACTGCCATCTCCTCAACCCCTGTCACTCTGTCTTTATCCTTTTTTATTTTCTTTACAGTGCTTAATGTTGTATGGATTTAGCTTCTGTATTTATTTACTGTCTGCTTCAAAGAGCAGATTAGAGAAAAAGCTTCATGAAAGTGGGGATTTTGTCTATATTTCTTACTGCCCTCTGTCCCAATGCCCTCTGCCCCTAATATGTGCTTTGCACTTATGAAGGACTGGATGGTTTGCAAAGTTGACCGTTGGACAAAGCAGGACTAGGGATGCCAACCACGCCCATTCACTTACAATGAGACAACTTGGTGTCCATTAGTCAGTCAGAGGTGGAGACTGGGAGATTCTAGAGACAACTCTCCTCACCAGAAACGAGTGTTTGTGAGGACATAGCAAAAAATGGACCCTCATACACTGGGTTTTTTTTTTTTTTTTTAAAGATTTATT
The DNA here is from genome assembly GCF_014898055.3 of Talpa occidentalis. Taxonomy (NCBI): domain Eukaryota; kingdom Metazoa; phylum Chordata; class Mammalia; order Eulipotyphla; family Talpidae; genus Talpa; species Talpa occidentalis. Next base: position 63,437,878 of record NW_023601212.1, read on the forward strand.
TATTTATTTATACAAGTACTGGGTATAGCCAGAAGCGAGGGAGGGTGAGAGAATTCACCAGAGCAGGCAGAAGGACCGAAGTACACTGCCGAGGGGAGCAGTGGGCGGCAGGAGAGGTCTGCGCGCCGGAGATCGAACCGGCACTGCAGAGGTTGCGGGCAGCTTCGCAACCCTGCGCTCAACCGCTGCGCCACAGGGGAGGCCCGCCTTCATACACTGTTGATGGGAATGTTCACTGGCCAGCCCCTCTGAAAGGCAGTATGGAGTCTTCTCAGATTATTAAAAATAGATCTACCATATGACTCAGCAATTCTGTTCTTAGGTAAGAAGAATATAAAAATACTAATTTTGAAGGGAATGTGTACTCCTATGTTCATTGCACTATTTTCAATAGTCAAGCTATGGAAACAACCTAAAATACTCAGAACAAAACAGATGAGTGGATCAGGGAGATGTGGATTTATAGACACAATGGCATATTTCTCAGCTATTAAGGGAGACAGACTCATGCTATTTGCAGCAAAGTGAATGGATCTGGAAGGGATTATGCTAAGCAAAATAAGTCAGAGGGAGAAATAGAAATACCAGATAGTGTATTTTATATATGGAACATAGAGAAATAAAACAAAGGCCAGATAAAGTCAAACTAACAACAAATCCTAGAAATTTGACTGGAGAACTCAGGCTACCAGGGCAGGGGAGGCGTGAGGCAAAGAGGGAGGGAGAATAATAGACTATGCTGGCGGACTAATGGAGCTTAGTGGTGGGTGCGTAGTGGTAACAACACCTGAAGGAGAAGACCCTGTATCTCTGAAACACAAACAGTGCTGTAAACCAATGTTACCTCAATAAAGAAAATAAATATTAAGGCAAAAAAAAAATAAAGGAAATCTCTCCTTCTAGGAGGCCACTCTGTATTCTCATGGGGAATGCATAATTTTTTTAGGGGAGGGGGGCTCCTCCATGAGATGGCTCTGGGAGGTTCTGCCTCAGGTCGCCCTACAGCCAGGAATTTGAACTCTAAAACCAAGATGGTTTCTACCACACACCCTTCTCTGGTCCATGGTTACTTACTACACTATAATTCACTTTTTTTTTAATCCCCAACCTGGCCAAAATAATTCCATTTTTACTTGAAACCAAAATCAAGTTATTTTCTCTCAGAAGTAACTCTCAATTGTCTCTATCCTTAAAGATTTTTCTGTTCTTTGAATTTAGAGCTGATACATGGTTGCAACCAGACTCAAGAAATATATCTTTAATATATCTTTTATATAATTTTTAAAAGATATATCTTTTATATATCTTTTATATATCTTTTAAAAGATATATCTTTAATATATCTTTTATATATCTTTTATCTTTTAGTCCTTAAGTGCTATCTCATTATCTGTCTTGCATACTTTAACTCCACATTGAGAGCGTTTGAGTTTGGTATTACATTTTGGTATTATGATGTGACAATAATTATCATGGTATTTTCATCTTGGCATATTTGTCTCAATATGTTATACAGGGTGAAAACCTACCATTAAAGTTGCAGGGGTAAGAGCATTCATGTTTTTGACAGCACTGGCAACTGTGTGAGTGACTGTTTCAGCACACTCTCCCCAACACTGGTGGCATGTTTAGATTGAATTTGATTGGTTTATATGTGTGAGGTTAGTAGCCAATAGGCACTTAACAATTATGTATTTACCCCACTTTTCTTTAGAGAAAGAACTTTCTACATGTTGGACACTGAAGGAATTTCATCTTTCTAAGTCTCAGTTTCCTTACCTAAAAATTGGAATTAAGAAAACTGATAGAATTGTTGCCAAGACTTAATAATACACTGTAAGTAGTGTATTTCGTCAGTCTTCCTGTTCTGTTCCCTGCTCTGTCTCTGGTGAATCCTCTCACCCTCCCGTGCATCTGGCCTATACCCCGGCTCTTGTATAAATAAAATAAATCTTTAAAAAAATACACTGTAAGTAGAAAATTTACCTCGCATTTGACAGTGTTCGATAAATGGCAGGAACTTTCCCTGTGCTTTCTCTAATACTGAGCACACGTGACTGTTGGTGAAAATAAGGGGAAGACAATCAGCTTGTCATCATCATACCCAACATCTGCAGTCTGTTGACCACGTTGCTACCGTGTGAGCTCTTACTGACTCTGTTATTCTTACCGCCATACTGTGCTATTATTATCCCCATTTTAACCAACTGAAAGTTACAAGCTAATCAGGAGTGAATCCAGAACTGGAACTTTGGATCTCTGGGTGTAGAACTCAAGGATTCCACCTTTTCAGCTGCCCGTCCATCCACAGGCTGCCCACCTGTGTCTGGAGAATCCGGCTTGCTGGGACTGGTGGCTTTCCTCACAGGCTCCACCATTCCTTTTCTGGGTGTGAGCTCACATTTGTAAATGCCACCTGTTACGGCTCAACAAAAATACTGTCATTAAAGAGGACAGCCAGAGGAAAACAATAAGCATGTTCACTTCAACAAAATACAAAGTAAAAAGATCACAATTTACTTGATCCAAAGGCTGATTCGATATGTACTGGATATTCTAGAAAGCTCTACATCTACAGATAAAGCCCAGTGTGGCTCTCTAGTAGCCAAATTTCAATACTAGAGCTTACTAGTGTGCCTTTCATGAGTCATGGGTTTGTGTGTTTTCAGAAGAGTATTTAAAATATTTTCAAATATTCATTGTTGTTCGGCTTCACTTTTTATGATGTAAATGTATATACCCACAGGGGAGGATTGTAGTAAGGATTGGCCCCTTAGTTTTGAGTCAGAGAATATCCCCTAAAGCCCAAAAACTATAGGTCATTTTATTTTAAATAACAATACCTAACTTGGACTAAGTTAGGGGGGAAGAAATTATGGTAATCTTATTCTACAGATGAATGTGAAACTGAGAATCAGCATTGTGAACTTATATTGTGCCGTTGGGGCAAAAAGAGGCCATTCTACACAGTGCAGCCTTGGGCTTTCCAAAGGGATCTGGTTTTGTGCATTAATACAAAGTATACACAATCACACTCAGAAAGAATCTGGAGAGTCACATAGCATAATAGTAGCTCCACGTGGTAGGATTAGAGGACATTTTTATATTCAAAAATATCTTTTTGAATTGTCTGAAATATTTTAATAAGAATTGATTTCTTTCATAATCAGGAAAATGAAGTCATTAATTAATAAAGAAATTAGCTTAGTGAGAAACCCAGGAGTCTGCTTTACTGCTTCTGCTCTAACCTCCTCTAGACTGGGTTTGCTCCCCTACTATCGGTCCCTCCAGATCTCATTTCTGATTATGGGGTGTGTTTGGGTTCTTCCTCACTTCAGCTCAGACGTGGTATCACGTGATTTTCTTCATTCTGGAAAATGATGGGGGTTCTAGTGTTATCACTCACATGGAGCTCCAGCCAGGTGCCTCTGCTATCTGACCTTAATCCATCTCAGACGCTCAGCATGATGCCCCAAATGAGTTCCAGTACTCCCTGATGCATGGAGTTATGGAGAAGGAAGATTTTGGAATTGGATAGCTGGGTGTTCAGGTCATGGGTCTGCCATTTGGACAGGTCTTGGACAGGTTATTTAACCAGTATGAGTTTTAATTTCCTTATCTATAGGGTCCAGATATTACCTTTTCAAAATTTAATGTTAGAGATAATATATGCAGTATTCTGCACTCATTCAGCAAGAATCATTGACAAGTCATTTGTTGTGTGTTTATGCCATGCTCTCTACTGGGCACTGGTACACAAGGCCTGTACATTATTTAAAGGAATATGTTTTTTCAAACTCTTTATTTTAGTGTAGCACATTCTCTATGTATCTTTCAACTTATTAATTTTGGGGACATTTCTCCAATTTGCTTTTAGGAGTTTTGCCACAGGCATAAGATGCAGCTAAAGGACCTGAGCTGACCAGTGTCCCCAAGGTGCCAGATAGCTGGGATTTGCACAAGATGGTGATATGGGGGTGACAAATAAAGGGAAGGAAAATGTGAGAGACATTTGAGAGACACTGAAGTCTGAGAAATGTTCTACTCCAGCGACTCCCTCAATTGATGGTTGATGGCAGTTATTCATAGCAGTGCTAATCTCTTTTCTCGTGTTCCCTCTGGCCAAACGTCAAAGCAATAAAAGGAAAATGCCAGAGAATGTCTGCTTGAATTCTGCCACCACAGTACACCTAATTTCACTATATATTTCTTGCATGCTTTTTTCCTGAACACATTTTTTAAATCTGTACAACAGATTAATGATGATGAAGCAGGATCATAAGTGGTGATACAGCATCGTGACCAGTTCTCATGGGATGTTCACTTTTAAAAGCCAGGCACTTTGCATGGAAGTCCAAGCAGCAATGTGGCCAGGCCACGGGCATAGCAGCTATTCTAGCAGAGGTCCCAGCAAACATGTGAGTGAGTCTTCAGAAGATTCTAGTCTCCGATGGGCATGTAACCCCCAGAATTCATGTCTTGCCAGTGGGGAGTCAAGATGGTGTCACCTGAATTCCTGACCTCTCTGAATTCCTGACCCACAGAATACATGGGCATAGTGAAAAGGTTTCATTTTACTTTGTTGTGGTTGTAAGTTTGGGGTAGTTTGCACAGAACCGTGGCACCTGGAACACTGCATAGAGCTTGCATCTCACTGGGGAATATGCCAGTGTTGTTTCTGTGGTTACTCTTGTCATCCCCATTACCTCCAAGTGGAAGCTGTTTTCAAAGGTAGATGCACTAGGTCTTTTATTTTTAGTAAACTAGAAGCAGGGAACTAGGCATTCAGGAGATGAGGTAGGGTACAAGATATCACCTGAAGAAAACAAGTGTCTAGAAATTGAACACCACTGGGAAAATCAATCCATGCCAGCACCAAACTCAGTACTTTTTCAGTGAACACTGTGCAAAGCACAAGGAAGTGATACAAAGGGGAAGGAAAGGGTTGTATGTGTAGAGTCTCAACAGTTCAGCTTTCCATGCAGTGGCCAACTGATTGCTTTTCTTTATCTCTTATGCATCAAGTTCTCAAGAAGCACATGATTTTTCTAGCTAATTATTACTATCCCTCATTGTGTAGTTTTCACATCAACAGCTTGATGGGCTGCTGGTTTAAGTAATGGAGCAATTGTTTCTGGTCAGATATCTGGCCCACTTTAAGCTTCAGTGGTAGAGGTGACTGGAACTTATTTGGGCTGAATTTTGCCTCTTTCCAACCCCCTATTCATATGTTGAAATCCAAACTCCTACTACATCAGAATGTGACTTTATCTGGAGAAGAGCCTTTAAAGAAGTGATTAAATGGAAACAAAGCCATAAAGGTGGGGCCTAATCTAATGTGATTGCTGCCCTTATAACAAAAGAGAACTTGAACATGTAGAGGGGCTCCAGGGGTCCAGGACAGAGAACAGGCCACATGGTCTCTGCAAGAAGGCAGCCATGTGCAAGCCCAGGAAAGAGACCTCAGAAGAAACCAATCTGCTAATAGTGTGACCTCAGACCTGAAGCCTCCAGAACTGTGAGAAATAAACGGCTGCCGTTTAAGTCACTCAGTGTGAGGTTTTTTGTTATAGCCGCAAACTAATATAGGAAACCAACATGACTGTTGCAGCCTCTTTTAATTCTCTTTAAAAGGAGACTGATCAGTTACATCGCCAAAAAAAAAAAAAAAAAAAAAAAAGGAGAAAAGAAAGGATGAATAAAATCTTGATTTTTAGGCTAGGAAAAAAGGAAAATCTGAGGAAAGCAGATTCAGAACTTCAAAGTTTACGCTCCACTTCTAGAAAGAATGGTAGCAGATATGAAAACCAACATATGAAAATTTGGTGTAATCAAATGCCAAACTATGTAATATAGAAAATCATATGATATAGTGTTTTACTCTGTAAGAATGTGGAAGAGGAGGATTATAGCAGTGAGGGGAGAGTATGGGAATGATGTATCCTGTATCTTTTAGGCTCAATGAAGTTTAAAGAGGTAGAGGGTCGGGCCTCCCTCGCGGCACGAGGAGTTAAGTCTCAGCACTATTAAGCGATCAGCAGCCACTGCAACATGAGTTCGATCTCTGGCCAGGGAGGTGACCCATATGGCGCAGCAGACCACTCCTGTCTTACCTGCTGCTCCCCTCAGTAGTGTATTTCAGTTGATACCCCTGCTCTGCTCCCCACTCTATCTCTGGTCAATCCTCCGACCCACATGCACCCCTGTTCTTATATGCATAAATAAATCAAAATAAATCTTTAAAAAGGTAGAGGGAGGTAACAGACTATCTGAATACTGGTGATCAGTGTGAGCCAAAGCAAAAGAGCAGGACTGTGACCCAGGAAGTGTCAGTGAAGAAGCGGCCCTATGTAAGGCAGACCTAACATGTTGGGAACTAGTGGAAGGCAGCATTGTGTAGGTGGGGATTAAAGACAACTTTGAGAATCATATCAAGAGTATCTCGTGGTTTGTAGGGTTGGTCTGCTGGTACAAGTTACTCTTTCAAGTATCCCAGAATGCACTTACAATAGTAGATTATTTTTGTTAGTTTTCTTTTAAAGGTACAGGGTAGTGCAAATATAATCACTTATTAGGATTATTGTATAATTATGGGAAAGAAAAAAATGAACATAATTGTTGAAGGAGTTTCTTTTATTAAGAGAAAAGTCCAACCTCTGTGGGGGAAGACAAAACATCAGCCTTTCATTCAATATGGAATATAAAGATACCTTGGATCTTGGGACTTTTGGTGAAAAGGATGTTCCAGATGTGCAGAAAGATAAGACAGCATTCCAGACACCTGGAATTCTAATGGTAAAGAGAGGGGGATGAATAATAGAAGAGAGAAGTTGGGTCAAAATGAAGTGAATAACACATCCACAGGGGAGCTGGAAGTGAGGATGCAAAGACTGGATAACCTGGATCAATGTAAGATTTACAAATATAGTAAAGCTGTCAATTTAGTAAATTCCATTTCCAAGGCAGAAATCTGGTTATCCTGATGTAGAAAGAATTCCACCAGAAGATCGTGGAATCAAAGCTTTTACCACATTTAGCAACCAATTGTGATAACCAAGCAACAACACAAATTTAGTCACCTTTTATTACATATACTAAAACAAAACAATTATCCTTGAAAGGAATTATAAATACTCAAATGGAAATATGTGAGCAAAATATTATTATTTAACATATTGGCATCAACTTTAAAGTAGGTCTTAAAGCATGGACTCAGTTCTTAATATACGACTTCACAAAGGCAAAACACTTCTATTTTCTAACATCTGTGGCTAAATGGATGACGATTTGGGGCAAACTTTCTGTCTCAGAACATAGACTCTAGCTAGCTAGACCAGAAGGCATCACATTTTAAGAGATTAAAAGAAAGGGTCCTTGGAGATGGCCTAACTTGACCTTCCACACCCTAGAAAAGAATGTTGCCAGTCTGGACATATCTGCTGGCCTCCCAGATTCCTGCAGGTGCCTGGCAGGCAGACTAGGCCTATCACTGGAGTCCAGCTTTTGCAAGCATAGTCCAAGGCAGTTGAGTGTCAAAGCTGAGTATTTAAAATGTCAAATTCAGAGGATAATAGCTTCAGAGTTTGATGTGCCACAGCCGTTCTCTTGAGGGAGGATAGTACTTCCTAACCCTTTCCTCAGAATTTCCTGAACTGCTTGTTAGAACAACAGATTTCCAGGACCTTGTCCAGACTCTGGAATGGGGACTAGGAATCTATGTTTTAACAAACATTCCAACTGATTTCTTTTTTAAGAACTGTATGAAACTCAATTTAGGTCAGTAAACTGGTGGCAGTTTAAATAGTAATGAAGACATATTATCTTTACCCACGTCGCTTTGTTGGTGAGAAATGGGATTTTTATTCCCACTATAATTTGGGAACTATAAGCCAGGACAGAAGTACAGATCTTTGTAGCCTCCCTGGTGCTGCAAGGGGTTGAAATGCAACCTGTGAAGCTATCTGCAGCCACTGCAGCACCAGTTCGATCCCCGGCCAGGGAGTTACCCACATGGTGCAGCAGACCTCTCCTGGCTCACCCGCTGCAACCCTAGCAGTGTATTTCAGCAGATCTGCCTATTCTGTTCCCCACTCTGTCTCTGGTGAATCCTCTCACCACCCCCCAAACTTCTGGCCTGTGCCCCAGTTCTTATAAGCATAAGAACTGTGGCCCTTGCTAGCAAGCGTCTCCCTGTCTTCCCACTGGCCCCCCCAGCCCAGCTTCATTGCTACGCTGCTCCTTCCCTGCAGCTTTCTTTCCCAGCACACCTCTTGATTTTTTCATAGAAAAGCATTTCCCCTCTTCCTCTTCTCCTCCCCTCCTTTTGCTGCTCCTTTGAGTTCTTATTTTGCTGCTCCTTTGTGTCCACTTTTCTTTCTCTGTTTTACTTCCTCCCTCTTGCTTCTGATCCACTCGACTTCTTGCCCCACCCTGCCATTCCCCAGTGGCAGTGGAGGATGGACTGGAGCCAGAGGTGGAACAGGAGGTCACAGACCTGCAGGTCTCAGAGACCATAGTTCTGATCAGAGGCATCAGCTTGGGACACACCCAGGAGGTCAGAGGCGACTGTGAGACTGGACTGGGAGGACTCATAGAGTTGCAAGAACCAGGAGTGGGAGGGGGGGTTACAGATTTACGACACAGGAAATTTCACAAGGAAGCAGACCAAGGAGCCCAAGGTGCTGGCAGGCAGGGCAGGGCAGGGCAGAGGGCCCTGCGCACACCTGCCCCTTCCCGGGGAACAGAGTGTGGGCGAGTTAATGAGCAACCGAGAATCAGGTGCCTGCTGCTGCGTGGACATTCACCGGACATATTTCGGAGGGCTCACTCTCCCTCTAGGAGGGGGTCTGATTTCTTATTTCTCAGGCTCGAGGCTTCTGAAGAAAGCAGTGACCATCTTATGGGAAAGGGACCTCACGCATGCGGGGAGGTGGCTCTCGCTGGACATCTGCCACACAGACCCAGCAGGCAGGGTCTCGCTTGAGAGTTCAATGCATCGTGCTATGGGCAAAGTCGAGGGTCAAAGTTTGTCATGTTTGTCCGACATGCTCTAAGATGTGTATCCTCATAGATGTGTGTGTTCACTTCCACTCTGGCACAGAGTAAGTCCTCAGCATGCACTGGCTATTATTTAGTATTAGAAAATAATTTCATATTAGCCATATGATTAGCCAGTGATTGTCATGATTTCCCATTCAGGATAAGTGCAGACCTGGCTTTTGGGGATGTCTCCCAGGAAGTCTTTGGGTCAGAACCCCTGGAAGGACAATGGAGGCAATTCTCCCCTGAAAAGCATAGGTGAAAGCCCACTGATTGCGAGTTGGGTTCTTTGGAAGAAATGCCCTTTCTGACAAAAAGGCTTCATTTGGCTGTGCCTGCACCTGTGGCCAGGAGGCGTGGCATGTTCTATAAACTCCATAGCATAGGACTGCATGGGGGGAGGAGGAGCAAAAAGGTCCTTATCCAGCAGCCCTCATTTCCAGGTGTCATGCCCCCCCAAAATACTGTCTGGCTGGGTCAGCACCTGAGGCAGGAACTCGGGGTTCTCTTTTCTTGTTGTTCTAGATGAGTCAGAAATTGGCTCCACTTCCTTTCTTTGGATTCCCAGGTATGTCTCCTGATAAGGGTTGTATTCCTAAGGCTAGAGCATCTCTGGTTGTAGGGGTGCCCTGTCATCCTTACCCTCACTTTTTGGGGCAGAGAAATTTACTGGGCATTTCTCTAAGCAGGTGTGCCTGAATTTGAATGTGAGTTTCTTGATCCCTTGTGTGCTGCCTTCTAGAATCACAGGGTGAGCCCTGCAAGGTCCAGTTTGGCCTTAGCATCCTTTGGTATCCTTTCCGCTTTCCTCTACCACCTCACCGCAGACTCCTCACCCCTGAACTCACCTGGCTCTTCCATCCTGACTGGCCTTTTTTCTCCCTTTCATCTCTGCTTGAAATAGTCCCACTCCCTTCCCCCTTCTATTAATCTTCCAATCAAGTCCCCCTTGGAATGGAGCATGGTCCTGTCCCTGTCTGCCCCTGTTCTTCTTCCTTCCTCACCCCCAGAAACAACCTGCCCCTCCTCTGTATTTCTGCTTCCCACTCACACAGCCCTGTTATTGTGCTTCTCTAGTGTGTTATCATTAAATGTTTACACCTGTGCCTCCCCCAGGGCTCAAAGGCGAGCAACAGAGACTCTTAATGGTATCCCTACAGTCAGCCTCGGGACTTCAATACTGTGGCTTCTCAGGAATGACTGCATTTTATTCTAATAGGACTGTCCACAATTGCAATGCTTCCCCTGTCAGGAATCCCGAAGAAGCAACTGGAAAGGGATCTTTGTGTCAATCAGTTGGCACTTTCATCTCCTAGAGCACCAGGCCTGAGTCTCTAGTCCTGGCTTGACTCAGAGGCTCTCCCAAGACAGAGGGGCCTCTAGTGGCTAGAATGCAATCTGACGTCAGCATCTCTGTTTTTACAATTTCATTCATTCATTCATTCTCCCATGGCTCCCACCCCCAGTCACTCTTCCTTAAAACAGTGTCTCTCTGCTGATTTTGACCAAAAGCACCATTTATTGTCATCATGACCCCAATACAAAGTTACTTCATGACCCCAATACTTGTCTATGTGTTCACTGTGTCTCCCCTTCCAGGAGGACAGGAACCTTATGCCTCTTTGCCCTTGCTCATGTGTCTTCCGCACCAAGTACAGTGCCTGTTCCAACAGTGTGGAATGAATAACTGTGCAAGCATACATTTGTTATGTCTCTGTGTGTCTGACTCTGGGTGAAGGACAGGAGACCCAAAAGAATAAGGCAGATCTTTGGATTTCAATAAGCTGGCTCATGAGTGGAGTAGGTGGATGAAAACACTTTGCAGAGTGGAACAGCAGAACACAGCAGGGCTGTGGAAAGACAAGACTAACCCAGCTAAGTAGGAGGTGGGTGTCAGGGAAGTTTGACATTTGATTGAGTCTTGAAAATGAGGAAAAATTTGTCAGGCAAAGGGGGTTGGGAAGGACATGGGAGGGAGGTGAAGCCATATATACAAAAATCCAGGGGGAAAGTATGGAATAGGAAAGGAAGCAGTAGACGGAGCTGGGAGTGCAGCTGTGGAAGAGCTAGCTCGTTGACAGGGTGGCTAGTTGGCCTTCTGTGGTTGGTGGCTTTACCTCTAGCCCTGGACTAATTCTTCAAGGTGGGGTAGCCCAGCCTGAAAAAAGTGAAGTGCTTCATGCCCCGCTGACCTTGGTTCCCAGCCTACATGGCCCTTTCTTTCTGCTCTATTTCAGGAAGCAGAGGAGGAGAGAGAGGCTTTGGGTGTCCCTGCCTAGTGGCCTCTGAGGCACGCAGCATGGCAGCGCCAGGCTCTCCCTGTAGGGTGCACACCTCTCAGGAAGTGTGTCCTGAGTATTAAGACAGTGGGTTGAGAATTGTGCAGAGTCAGAAGTAGCAGTGTCCAGAAAGGTGGAGAAAGAGCACAGGCTTTGGTTCGAGAGCAGTCAGATGATAAATTTCAGGAAGCTCCTTGACAAAACCCTACAGGTCCTCTCCAGTTAGAGCTTTTAGAGGTGCCCTTTGAGACGCAAGGGAGGGGTGATCACCACCTTCCTCCTCCCTTCCCTCTGCTAATACTAGGTATCTATTATGTTCAGGGATTCTTCTAGATTTTGGAAATTGGACATTGAACAGAGTTGTCCCATGCCCTCATAGAGCTTACATTCTAGATGTGTGTGTGGAGGGGTAGATAAAATATTAGAAAAAAATGGAGGTATAATGAATGCCAGATAAGAGCAATGAAGAAACAAAACCTGTGAGAAGAGAAAAGGAGGTAGGTGATGGGCGTGCGTAGTTTGAGAGAGGCCTCACTAAAGAGGTGACACTTAAACAGAAACCTGAATGCAGCGAGGGAGAGAGTGGTGTGTGCTTCTGGGTAAAGTGTGTGACCCTGTTAAATGAGGGAGCTGCACTTTAATGGGGTTTTGGGAGAACAGGGCAGAAAACAAACCCCATTCTATGAATGACAAATATGTCTAATAAATTAATAATATAATGTAATACAATATAACATATAATTATATGTATATACCAGTATATAATTGTATGTCTATAATATTGTACACATACATATGCTTATATGTAGTTAATTGTATATTAATACGTTCATGTATTAAATAATGTACTGAGTATTAACTTTATGTAACATGTACAATATATAACATAGCATACTACATATGACGACACATTAATACATATTATACATTATGCTACACTGATGATGACATTTAGACTAAATAATTTAGTACTTTTCTCCCTTTGCAATTCTGCACTATGCTGGAGTCACTCTCTCTGCATTCAGCAGCATAACTGCATCCGGTCGGGATTTCACAAAGATACAGGCAGCAAAGAGTCAAATTCTTGGCTTTTGTGTTCCAACACAGGCTTCACTCAATCTTGTAATTTCCTTGTAAAAGCAGGTATAACTATGTCCATCTTTGAGGTGAGAAATCAGGGGCTTAGAAATCCTTAAAATTTAAAGCAGAAACAGTTGTCCAAGTTTCGATTTGAGAACTGACAGGCCTGTAATAATCTGCTGGAAAACAACAAATTGTTATGGGAGGAGTTGATCTCCCAGAGGTGCTGGCCCTGGAGACTAGTTAAGGAAGGAGGACATGAGGAAACCTCAGAAGCCGGTTCAGTGTCCCTGGGAAAGGGCTGTGAGTCAGACACCCTGCACTGGGCCGAGATGGTGCAGGCATTGTGAAGCTCAAAGTGAAGGCCACAGTGGGGTGGGGAGGAGAGCGAGGGAGAGCCTCACAGTGTCCCAGAAGAGGGCTTCTGAGGGGCTCAGAGGTAGCTAAGTGGCAGCCTGTATTCCTTGAGACCTTGATGAGGAGATATCCACAGAGAGACCCTTGTGGATCAAAGGCTGGAAACCAATGGGGTCTCAAACTTTCCAGCAGAAGCTGGTGGGGGCAGGTTCCCATGATGGAATGAGAGGAGCATGGCCAGTGGATACCTGAGCTGAGGGGTGGGGAGAGGAAAGTGGGATGTGCCCATGTCTAAATTTGATGTGACTGTGCCATTTTTTACCTCCAGGGGCTAATTGAGTTTTTTTTGCCAACAGAGAATTGATGCAGAAGATGAGCTACAGAAGAAATGAAACAAAAGATGAGTTACAGAAGGGTAAAAAGACTTAATCTTTTTTTCCCATTTGCACATGTAGTTTACAAACTAAACATTCTAACCTACCACCCCCTGTGGTGTTGACCAGGTAGCATGCAGATATGCAAAGAGTTCTCTGGAAGATTTTCCAGCTAAAAATTCATTATCGATCTTTGTGTCCTCTGAACCCAGAAAATGTGATAAATTCTCCTCTGCTGAAAAAATTGTGAGAATTTCCTTAGGCTTAAAAACCTTGTGGTTCAAAGAGGGAAGTTGATCTTGCTTTTCTAAAAATATATATAGCAAGTATTTAAACCTCATCCGACTCCTATAGCTCTGCTTAGTTTTGTACCTTTAAAACCCGTGGTGCAGGTGCTGTGTGATGCTCTCCATTTATGATTTCATCCTCGTGGGGATTTCCAAGCCTGGTGTTTTGGAATAGGGCACAAAGGAAGTTTCAGGGTAGAGCTAAGCATGGCCTGAGAGGCCACTTGGAGTGTAAAAAGAATTGAGAATGAGACACTGGCTGTGCCACTCACTGGCTGCATGACCCCTGGAACTGACTTTCCCTTTCTAAGTCTGATTCTTCCCCTCTAAAATGGACATTCTACCTACCTTTACAGAAATATCTTAAAAATAAAATGACGTAGTATATTCGTTTTCTTGGGTTGCCACATAAAAATAGCACAAACTGGGTGGCTTAAACAGCAGAAAGTTATTTTCTCACATTTCTGGAAGCTGCAAATCTGAGGCCAAGATATCAGCAGGGTTGGGTTTCTTCTGAGGCCTTTCTTCTGGGATTGCAAGTGGTCACCCCTTGTTGGGTCTGTTTTCTGTGTCCTAATTTCCTTTTTTAATAAGGACACCAGTCATCGTGTATTAAAGCCCACTCTTTTGACCTCATTTGACCTATCTTAGCTCTTGAAATGCCCTATTTTCAAATATAGTCACATTCTGAAGTACTGGACTTAGACCTTCAACATAGGAATTTGGGGGCCATGATTCAAGCCAGACAGTTATGATAAGGAAGTTCAGCATATAGGGGATGCTCAATTAAATATGTAGTTCCGAAATTGGAGATTCCCCTCCTCCTCAAGGCTCCAGTGCTTGGCCTCAGAGCACTGCTGTGGGCAATACAAGTGGCATTGGGGATGGGCATTTTACTGCCTGCCACCAGTGGTCCCATTGGGTTTCAGCTTCAGAAAAAGGCCAGCACTGATGGGGGGGGGGGCAGTGGTTCCTCTACCACACAGCCCCAGGGGGTACAGCTCCTGGTTCAGGGCTTCAGGGATGAGCATGGGGCCCTATTGGGCCAGCGAATGCTATGGCTCCCTCCAGCTGCATTCGCAATTTCAGTACCTTCTCCATCTCCATGGAGATATTTAATGGGTGAGGGCTTCCCTCACTTGCTAGAACCCATGGGAATGTGAAGGTGCCATGGAACAGGGGAGTCCCAATTTGCATACTTCCATAAGAAAATGTAGGAACAAGAGTTGGCCTGTAGTTTCTTGGTGATTTTCTCTAATTCAGAGCTAGCTTTTGTACTGTGTCTTTGTTTTCTATGTCTCTTGAGACCTTATCCATCCAAATACTCTTGTTAATGAAACCCTGAAAATGAGTCAAATGGTCACTTTGAGTCCACAGGGAATGCCTGCACTCTGTTGATGAGAGACAGTGTGAAGAGTTAATCACAAATACACTTTTCTTATTTGGAAAGACAGGCACAGAGATTCTGTGGGCAAACACATGTGATTGGGCAATTCTGTTTGTTGAGGTTTTTCTCTACAGTCAGCAGAGATGCTTTTAGGCTCCCAGGACCATGTGGAATGCCTGCGGATGTCAAAAGGAGAATGATTTCATTGGATTCTTCCCTTCAAAGGCAAAAGTTTGGTTTGTGTGTGGCATCCTAAAAAGCTTTTTATTTTTAGAAAACCTTATTTGCGTACAGTGATTCCCTTTCAGTGGTCAATATTGATTTTCCTAAGACAGGTGATTACTTTAATTATGAGATTTGTTACCATAAGGGAAGCCATTTTGCTCAAGAAAATTGGTTTAATGGTAATGATGTTTACAGGTGAGATAGTGCTTCAGGGAAAATAAATGACACTCAGTGTTGCATATATGTGTGGCATGTATAGATTATGCCATAGCCCTGCCTCTGCTCTGAAAACATGTGTTCTTACTATACTTATGTCCTACAACTACCCAATGAAGTGAGCTCTATCAGTTTTGCAATTAACAGGTAGGGAAGCAGATTTTAGCAAGGGTGAGGAACTGGTATGCTTAAATTTCCACAGCTAGTATGTCCAAACTGAGATTGACGCCCATGTCAAATTTGACTATAAAGCTTGTGCTTTTAACTACTATCCTCTCCTGCATCTTAATTTAGGGGCTATCTTATCAGAACATCCCCACAGTAATTCTCAAAGTATGAGTTCTGGGTCAGCATTATTACCGGCACCTGGACACTTGGTAGGAATGTAAATTCTTAGGCTACTCCCAACCATTGCATCAGAAACTATGGGGGCTCAAGCTTGAGTTTTGCTGCCTCAAAGCATTCTAAGCAGGTAGTTATATGACATCTGTGTTGAAACTTCCAGAGACAATTCTCTTTCTATCCCACAGGAGAGTCATTCTCGCTGTTCTACTTGTTTAACTCCACCAATTATTACAAAGTTCTTCCTTACATTAGAGATCAGTTTGCTTGTCTTCATTGTTTACTCATTGGTTCTAGTCCTATCCTTTGCTGCATCAACAAGATAGCTGAATGCAGCTATCGAAAGTCACATGATCAAGAACAGGAAATTATTATGATATTACAAAGAGCTGGTCTGTTGGAACATGTGCAGTTTGAGTACCTGCTGCCATTTTTGTACATTTGTCACAAATGCTTTTGTCTTTATCCTACAAGTGAAATAGGAGGGGAACATTTTTGAAAAGGGGAAATAAGATTTTGGTGGAGGGGAGTCAAGTTTCAAGGATTTATAGTTTGTTTAGGATGTTGTCCTTCTGACTACCCTGGACCTGGAGAAAATTTTTCCTCCAAAGTCAGAGCGTGTGTATTAAATCCCTCCTAATGAACAAAGAGGATCACTGAAACTTGCTAAGTTTTAGAAATAGGGTGAGGTTAGCTTGGTTAGAGTCGTAATAGGCCAGAGAGTTCAGAAGACAAGAAATCAGAAGTGAAGAGCAGATTATTGAATTGATATCCTGAGGACTAAAGATGGGGTAAAGTACTTGTTTCTTAACCTGGCTATTCCAGAAAACAGAGCTTCTATGCTACTACTGTTTTAGATGCCATATTGGAGAAAAGGAAGTGAGGGAAAAGGTATGAACCAGAGAAGGAGGAAAAGTCAAAACAACAATGCATTATTGAGTTGTCGTCTAGTCACTAGCACTCCTTGTGCTTGGTTCTGCTGGACCAGCTCTGCAAAGCTGATAACTACTACTTTGAACAGTTATTCTTGGGGAAAAAAGAGAATATCCCCCTGGCTTCCATCTCCCATCTGTCAAGTTTCCACCTACAAAGTAAACTTCTCTAAACTCTGAGTCATGCACATGCGGGCTCCATGTTGGGTGTTGTAGCACCCCAGGCCTTGTGGTCAACAGGATGGGAAGCAAGAGGCACCTGGTATGGGCATGAGGAAGTCACTGGAAAACTATACCTGCACGAAATTGGTCAGAACCCAAGGAGAGTTGGGAGCCACAAAGGTGGATGGATCAAGAGTCAGGTGAAGGATCTGATGTGACATATAATTTTTTTTTTTTATACAACACCTTTAAAGAAATTTTGGGAAAAACCATTCCTTTTCATGTGACAAAGTCAATGTCTACATTTTTTTCTTTATTAGTCTAAATAATGACAGAGGACACCATTCCCAGACTACCATAAATGTTGACATTTTAAAACAAAATTTGGTTCTGTTTCCAGGCATGATGAACTAATAGAATTGGCCATTCTCTCTCCATCTGTACAGAACTCTACAAAATCTGGACATAACACAAACATACATAATTCAGTAAACCACTGTCTGAAGGTACTGGAGAGTGAATAGAAGCAAATGCAGACACTGGTGGGAAGTCCACACTTGCTTGCAGGGGGACTCTAGATCACACAAATGATTTCCTGTGCTGGGACTTTTAGCCTGGGGCCAGTACAGTCTGAATATGGTAGCAGTACCTATGCCAAAACTTCAAATCTTTGAAGCACAGAGGATGAGAAACATGAGAAAGATGAAGTCTGGAAACTGTAAATACAAATGTCAGTGGAGATCCATGAAGGGAGGAATTAAAGGGGAGCCCTTAATATCCATCTCTGACGCTCAAGCTGCGCATGGGCAGAATAGACTCAAAGCTGTCATCTAAAAACCAAAATGATCTGAGAAAAGATCAGAGAAGCCACATGGGAAATAGAGTTTACAATTCAAACCCCCACCAAGGAAACTACCTGCCAAAATAAAGGAAACCATCCACATTTTGCACAATGTAAGATTTATAATGTTTAGTATAGTGTTCAGTTAACTGTCGCACGAAGAACCAAGGAAATGAAGTACATTCTCAAGAAAAAAAAAAGAACCAGGAATAGATCAGACCCCAAGATTAAACAGATGCTGAAACTAATAACAATTTTTTTTTTACAATTTCCAGTTTTATTAAGAAATAATTCACACATGCCATTGTATAAGTTTGAGAGGTATCGTATCATGACCTGACTTACACGTATTGTGAAAGGATTATTACAATAGATCTAGTTAACATTTATCATCTGTTACAGACAAATAAAAGAAAAAGGGAAAAAAGAGAAAAGAAATTTTCTTTGTGATGAGAACTCTCAGGATCTACTCTTAATTTTCATATACACCACGCAGCAGTGTTAACTATAGTCAGCATTGTGTCCACTGCATCCCTAGTACTTATTTATCTTGGAATTCTAAGTTTGTATCCTGTACCTACCTTCTTCCAATTCCCCCTCCACCCACCCTTGCCTCTAGTAACCACTAATCTAATCTCTTTTTTATGATTTTTTTGTTTTAGTTTTTTGGATTCCTCATGTAAATGAGATCATGTATTAATTGTCCTTTTCTATTGAGCTTATTTCACTTAGCATGATGCCTATAGGTCCATTATGTTCTTGCAAATGGTAGGATTATCCTTTTGTTATGGCTGAATAATACATATATATTAATATATGAGACATCTAAATATATAGTCATATATATCTTAGACATATTTCATATCTATAATATAGTATAACATATGATTAACATAATATACACTATTATGTATTATATATACTACATTAATATATACAATGTTAATATGATATAAAATGTATGTTATTACTATATGATATATATTGTATATCATGTACATATTAATAACATACATAATATATAAATTTCAATTTACTGAATATTTGAGAAGATGTTAAAATTTAAATCTTTCAAGTAATTGCTTTCATTAACTTGAGGTGGTTCTAGTTTAATTAGTATATCTTGCACTGTAACAAACAACATAAAAAACATTTTTTTTTAGTAACTTTTAATTTAACTATCACCTAGGTAGGAAAAAGTATGGAGTGTATGAATACCATTCAGTGATTTTCTACTAACTGAACACACTGGTATAACCAAAATCCAGAGGCTCTATATGTACCCATTTTCCCCAAAATCAGATTAAAAGAGGATTAGTATGTTGAGCATTTGCTATGTGCTAGGTCAGTGCAAAGTCTTTTATGGTCACATTTCGTGTTAAGGATTTTTTCCCCTCTTATTTATGTTAAATTATTCCCTGGGAAACGGGTTGACACTATTCACTTAAATCAGTTAATCCTTCCTTTTCAGAGAACCAAAAAAGTATCTTTCAGTCTAGTTTAGAAAGTATTCTTGCAATTCTGCATTCCTGGAGATTGTTCACAAACGCAGGAAATTTCCGTGAGGGCAGAGGCCAGCGTGCCCATGAAGAGAGGCAACGAAGTGGCGATTTCTTCAGATGGCTGTGTGCCAGGCCCTTAAGCAAACTGGTGCTAGGATTTCTAATTTGCTGTTCTGCATCTCCTCCTTCCCCAAGGAGAAAACTGTCAGTCTGTGTGCCTCTCTCCACTTCCCTCACCACAAAGTCCTCCTTAAGGATAACTAAGATTGACTTGCTAATTTCTCGGAACAGTGAAGGTCGCTGTAGGGTGAGCATTTCTTAGACAACTGTAATCACTCAAAGCTCTGAAGAAATTAGCATCTAGTGTTTGGGGCACCATCACTTTGAATTCTGGGTGCTTATGGCAGAGAACTGCAGTGAGGTTTTAAAGAGCCTGAGGGAGCAGAGAGGGGGATGGTGCTGCAGGGCCATGGGAATAATAGGGACTGAAACTCCCTCCTGTCTGAAAGATGTTTGACTTTTCTGGACCAATGCTAAGGAATTTCCGGCAGCTATCCTTGCTTTAGAGATCAATCTAAACCAGGAGGCAGGATCAGGAAAGGAGAGCTTAATATTGTTACCAAATTGTTACCAAATTAATATTGTTGTACAGGAGTTGCAGGTGATTATACCCACCAGGATCTGTGCTGGTGAGACTTGGCCTATTTAGATAATAAGGTGAGTGTGAACTTATTATTCTGGTACATGTGTAGTTGGGGAGTATAGTGTGATTTTTGGAGATTAATAAAGTAGCATGGGCAGAACCTGTCTTGGGCACTGATAAAAGCGAAATTTTAAAAGGCACTTATACGGGCCTCCCCTGGTGGTGCAGGCGGTTGAGAACCGCACTATGAAGCTGTCCACAGCCTCTGCAGCGCCAGTTCGATCCTGGCTGGCCAGCGAGGGTCCCACATGGTGCAGCAGACCTTTCCTGTCATGCCCGCTGCTCCCCTCAGCAGTGTATTTCAGTCAGTCTACCTGTTCTGTTCCCTGCTCTGTCTCTGGTGAATCACCTCTATGATTTCATTGAAGAGATAATAAAAAATCCCTATTATAAAAATAAATATATAACCTCTAGCTGGTCTAGTTGGAACAGAGTTCTAAAGACCCCAAATAATTCACCAATTTAAGGCACTGAAATCCTCAGAAATGATATGGGTGCCTCCTATTGGGTGAGATCTCAGACTTTCTGAGATCTTCTATTAAACTATGTAATCTAGGTTCGGCTGGGCTCTTGTTGTTTGAGGACTTACTGATTTTGCTCCATCATTTGCACTCTCTGGCATTGTGAATGGCTGTGCCAACTGTTATCTCTCTCTCTCTCTCAAATCCCAACTTTCTATTTTTTCTTTTGTGGGGATACAGGTTCACCCTTTCCTTTGTTGAGGATTTTAAGGCCACCCAAAAAGTCCTTCCTTATTTTCTGTCACTTCCCTCCTCTCCTCAGTTTTTTCACAGGCCCTTTATAGATTTTGTGTTTCAAAAGACAAAACCCCTCCCTGTGCTCTCTGTGCTGCTTTTCAGGTCTGTGTTCTCTCAGTAATTTAATGTCCTCCCAGTTATGGTTTGAACTTTTATTATAAGCGTTTCCAAACATATTCAAAGTAGAACAAATAGAATAATGATTCCCCCCAACGCTCTTCACTTAGCTTCAAAAATTATAGTCATTTTGCCACACTTTATCACTTTTCCTTCCTTTTTTTGCAGTAGTATTTTAAAGCAAATTCCATCATTATCTCAAAAAATGTCTTTACAATTGATTTGTTTAAATTAGGATTCAAACAGGGTTTACATATGATATTTGATGACATCACATCATTTTTATCTAATCAAGAACATTTCCCCAGTCTCCTTTTATTTCCTGTCATGCTATTGTTGACATGTTTCAAAAGAAGTCCCTGATATTTCTCCCCAAACCTTCCTCTTTTTATTTTTTCCATCTCAGATAATGGGCAATGCCATCATCAGACTGAATTCAATCTTGACTCCACTTTTTTCCTCATACTTCACTTTTAATTTGTTAGCAAATCTTGTTGATTCTCCACCTTCAAAATATATCCCGAGTCCTGCCACTGTCCTGGTCTAACCCACATTTTGTCTCAGGGAGATTATCTCAGTAGCCTCCTAAGGAGTGCCCCTGCTTCTGCCCTTTCTTCCTGTCTGTTTTCAACACAGTGGCCAGAGTGATTGCGTTCTCAACACAGTGGCAGAGCGATTGCATTAAAGCATGAAATGATTGCCGTCAACCTCTGCTCACTGTCCAAATTAGCCCTGGAGGTCTCTATGACCTGCACCCACTTTCTCCATTACTTCCCTAATATCAGTGTCACTTCCTCCCTCCCTGTTCACCCCCATCCTAGCCACCTCAGAACACTTGCTCTTCTAGTTGGCTCTCTCAGGGCCTCTGTACTTGTGGTTTCTTCAGCCTAGAACATCATTCTTCTGGATATCTGCAAAGTTCACATTCCCCACTTTTGGAGTCTTTTTTATAATGTCATGGGATGCGTAACATCACACTATTTAAAATTGCAACCTGTTCCTCTTGCCTTCACATTAGCTTTCCATTACACTGCTCTGCTTTCCATCACTACACCCTTCAGTGCACTTAGTACTTTGAGGTCCTAGTGGGAACACACCCTACAAAGCAGAAGTAGGCAGGCCTGGAAAGGAAGGCAGAGAAACTCCATGTTCTTTGTCTGGGTCCATGAATATAGAAGTGCCCCAAACCTAGCCCTCATCTTCAGCCAAAATGTTTCCTGATGTTAGCATCTGGGAGTGACTAGGATGGGAGGATGATGAAAGGTATCAACACAGAAGGGCATTTGGAGGAGAGCTTTGATCACAGGCTCTTCACAGGTGGGACCTTCATTTGTCCTCTGAACCCTGGATCTGGATACCCTTCATCGTCTGCCTAGAAACTGTTTCTATGTTTCCAGGTAGAAAATGCACATTTACTCTTTGCCTTTGCAGTTTTAGCTTAGCTCTGGAAATGGCATCAGTGAAAATCTCATAAGCGTCAGATCAAAGAAAATTGGGCATGATCTCCCAGCTTGTGAGAGCGATGCTGCTGAAAACAATCAAGCCGTGCCTACAAATAACACACACAGAGTCCCTGTTGTTGGTCACTTGCTCTGCTAGCTGCTGAGGGTCAGGAGAAATGACAGACTGTCCAACCCAGGGCTGGGCTGGCAGAGGCTGATGAATCGTCTTTGGCTACGGCTGCCTCTGGACACAAGTCTGGTCTGGTGGTTGCTAAACGTGCCCATATATCTTTGGATCCTTGTTTATCATCCTGATTTCTGGATGATCTGAATCTTAACCTTTAAAAGTGGAGGGTCCAGAAATTTGTATTTGTTCCAGGTTCCCTTGGTGGTTTTCCACAGCCCACAGATGGCTGTTTCATGGACCAGTGTTTGGGATCCCCACTTTTCTCACTCTCCTGTAACAGCTTCTTCTGTGTATTTCTCACAGCTGGTTGGGTGTGAACTAAATCCCAACCACAAATAATCTTGTCCTGCATGAGATAGAGATGATACTTTCTCCTAGTTTCTGAAAACCTGTTTTGTATGGAAGCTTCATCCCTCTGGCATACACTGTGTGTTTGCCCAGAAAGTACCCACAGTTATCAACTATGCCTCTGACATGCCCCCTAGACCTAGATGCTTTCACTCTTCTTCATAATAATGGAATTAAAGGGGGGGGCCTTCTTGATGGTGCAGGGTTTAAAGACCCAGCACTATCAAGCTATCGCCAGCCACTGCAGCATGAGTTTGATCTCCGACCAGGGAGCTAACCCACATGGCGCAGCAGACCTCTCCTGACTCACCCGCTGCTCCCCTCAGCAGTGTATTTCACTCAATCCACCTGCTCTGTTCCCCACTCTGTCTCTGGTGAACCCTCTCAGTCCCCTGCACCTCTGGCTCATACCTCAGTTCTTGTATGCATAAATAAATCTTTAAAAAAATAATGGAATTAAGGGGTGTGCAGTGGGTGGGAGTGACATCTCTTAGAGGCAACAATTGATTGGGAAACTTAAACATGGCTAGGTATGGAATAAGACCCTGATATATTTACCAGCATTTAATTAGGGATAGTACAATGTGCTATTTGAAGGGTTACTTTTGTAAATGGCCTTGAGAAATACACTCTTCAGCATCATGCTCCAGTAACAATTGAAGTTTTGAACTCATGATGTTTTTGAACTCTTAAGAGTTGTGACAATCATGGCTAACTAGAATGTTGTATGGCATCTTCAGGTTTGATGTTGGGGTTTCCATACCTCTTCCTCAGCCTTCCTTCCCCACACAGCACCCATCATCTCTTCTGAATAGACATCAATCCAATATGGTCTTGGGCCTCCCCGGTGGCGCCGTGGTTGAGTTCTGGGTTGTAAAGCTGCCGCAGCCTCTGCAGCGCCGGTTCGATCCCCGGCTGCCGGGCAAGAGTCCCACATGGCGCGCAGACCTCGCCTGCCGCCCGCTTCTCCCCTCAGCAGTGTATCATCAGTCTGCCTGTTCTGTTCCCTGCTCTGGCTCTGGTGAATTCTCTCACCCTCCCGCGCTTCTGACTGTACCCAGTGCTTGTATAACTAAATAAATAAATCTTAAAAAAAAAAAAAAAAACCCAATATGGTCTTCCAAATGGAATACGTCCAGGGGGAGTCAGACAAGGTAGGTTTTAGATTTGATTTCACTGTCAACTCTACTCAATGGTACCTCCTTTAATCTTTCCAGGAAGAATTAATCACCTCCCTTAGCATGTCATGTTATTGTGGTGTGCTGTTCTACGGACTGACTCATTGTAGTGGATTGAGTATGTGTCTGTTATTCCTACAGATTGTAAACTTCTTGAACACACGGCTCATGTTTCATATATCAATTGTTAATTGAATATCTACTATAGTCAAGGCACTATCCTTTCTGGCCTTTGAATCTGAGCTAGTAAAACCACAGAACAGGGAAGAAGCCAGACAGCAATAACAGTAAACATTTTCTAACCCATGAAACTTATTTCTTCATTTAAGTATTTTGCAAGTTTAGTTTATTTAATCTCACTCTAATCCTTTGAGATAGTTACTATTATTATGTTGTTTTACAAATGAGACAGACACAGAGAGGTTAAGAGAACAGTTCAAGTCCAAGTAAGAAATGGGAAGCTGTCAGACAAAGTCATTTCTGTCTGATCATTAGTGGCGTTTGCCATCAGTAGAGCTGAGGGAAGACAAATATCTTTAGAAATTGATTGGTAAGGACACTTAAACTTGGAAATTATGGCAATTATGGAAACTGAGACTATGAACATTCTTCAATTTTCTGTAAATTGTCATATGGTACCAAGAAGTTCAACCATCTTGAATTGCTATTTCCATAATATCCTCATTTAAAATGCCCTCATATAGAGTTATAAAGTAGCATTCTGAGTCTGTTGAACTCTGAGAATTATAGTTAAGGTCCTATCCAGACTGGAAAATCAAGAAGATCCATATAGATAATGATATTTTTTAACAAGGGTTCATTCTTAGTGTGTTCTGTATTGTTCTCAGGATGGGGACTGGCAAGTGTGTGTGGGGGGGGGGCGTGGGGGAGCATAGAGGAGATACTCCTGTGAGAGATGGGAGTTTTTCTTGTTCTGTTCACTCTGATATCATTTGTTCTTAAATAGGGTTTAGCATATAGTACATGTTCAATGAAGGTTAGTTGAATGAGTGAATGAGTGAATGAATGAATGAATGAATAAGCAACAGGGAAAAGTATGGGTAAAGCATGGTGGAAAATATGCATAGCAGCTACTCAATTATTGTAGGTGAGGTTGAATGGAAGAGAGAGCTTATTTAGAGACCTCACTAAAGTAGAATATAGAGGGAAAAAAAAACCAACAAAACTGAACAAATTTAAACATTGGTAGGTATTTGTTTGTAATATCTTGCAGAATAAGTTCTGCTTCTAGCATAGACTCTCTCAGATGCTCCTCCCCACCCTGCTCACCTTTTCCACTATGTGGTGACTCACATGGAAAAAGCCACAGATTTTTGCTTTCATCAAGTCTTATTGAGGAGAACTGGATGCTACTAGAGAAGAAAGAAGACTTAGTCCTGAGAGACTTGGGAAAAAGCTGCTGTAAGTGAAAAGAAAGTCAGAAATCCTATCTTTTCCTTGGTAGGTCCTCATTTGAAAAACTCTCTTCTGTATTATTTACAGGGCTATATTTTGCCACTGCATATTTTTGCTGTTTGGGTGATTTTTCTGCTTGACCTAAGTTACCAATGATGAGTGCATCCTTGTCTTGCTGGCATTTTCCATAAATGAGGGAAGGTTTACACTTAGAGCACGACATTTGGTGCTAGTGTGGGGAGCCCCTCTTGCTCTTTAGAATGGCTTCCCTGTTGAAGACTTATCCCTCTAAAAACCCTGCTATAATATAAAGTTGTAATATCAGCTGTGAAGTCCTCATCAACCTGCTCAGGTAGAATTAACGATACTGTCTCCTTTACCATCTGTTTCTCATATACAGTTCCATTGATTGTTTTTTTTTTTTTTTTTATATATAGAGGCATGTTTTTTTTTTTTTTTTTTTATTTATTTATTTGTTTGTTTATACATGCACTGGGTACAGTCAGAAGCACGGGAGGGTGAGAGAATTCACCAGAGCCAGAGCGGGGAACAGAACAGGCAGAAGTACACTGCTGAGGGAGCAGCGGGCAGCAGGAGAGGTCTGTGCATCATGTGGGACCCTCCTCCGGTGGCCAAGGAGCAGCCGGGGATCGAACCGGCGCCGCAGAGACCGCGGGCAGCTTCGCAACCCAGCGTTCAACCACTGCACCACTGGGGAGGCCACTTTCAGAAATTTTATCTTTTTCTTCCTGGTCATTTCATAATTCAATAATTTGCTACTTATAACCAATGACCACATTATCACTGCACATTATGGAGTTTTGCTATGTGCAGCTGTACTGAATGTCCCCTTCCATTTCCTCCTGTTCTCCTTGATATAATGGTCACAAAATATCAGAATTACAGAACTTTAGAGATCACTTGCTTCATTATGTTACTCAATGTAGAAATCCTCTCTAGAGTGGGTTTTACTGTCTAATTTAATGTCTCCAGTGGTGGGATGCTAATTCATAATACAGTATGATCCATTTAAACCACTCTATTAGGCGAAACACTTCATGACATGCACATCAAAGACATCTTTACAGACACATCACCCAAAGCAGTGGTAGTGAAGGCAAAGATCAACAGCTGGGACTACATCAAATTAAAAAGCTTCTGCACAGCAAAAGAGACAACAACAAACACAAAGAGAAACCCCACCGACTGGGAGAAAATTTTTGCACCCAACACTAATGATAAAGGACTGATCACAAAAATCTACAAAGAGCTGATGAGACTCAACAAAAACAAAGAAAGTAATTCAGTCAAAAAATGGGCAGAAGAGCTAAAAAGAAACTTCTCTGAAGAGGAAATGCAAATGGCCAACAGGCATATGAAAAAATGTTCAACATCACTTGAAATCAGGGAAATGCAAATCAAAACTACCATGAGATACCATCTTACACCAGTGAGAATGGCACATATTAAAAAAACTAGCAACAACAAATGTTGGCAAGGATGTGGAAAGAAAGGAACTCTCCTGCACCGCTGGTGGGAGTGCAAACTGGTCCAACCACTATGGAAAGCTGTGTGGAGATTCCTCAACCTACTAAAGATAGAGCTTCCATATGACCCAGCAATTCCACTCCTAGGTATTTACCCAAAGGACACAGAAACATTAATTCCAAAGAGCACCTGTACTCCTATGTTTATAGTAGCACTGTTTACAATAGCTCAGCTTTGGAAACAACCCAAATGCCCAAAATAGATGACTGGATCAAGAAGATGTGGTACATATACACAATGGAATATTACTCAGCATTCAAAAAAGATAAACACATGCAATTTGTAGCAACATGGATGGCGCTGGAAGGGATCATGCTCAGCGAAATAAGCCAGAAAGAAAAAGAAAAATACCGGATGGTCTCAATCATAGCAGGAATCTAGAAAACCTAAATAATGGACCAGGAAAAAGAATAACTATAAGAAAGAAAAAATCAAAATCAACAAACAACTATGAACCAGAGACACACTTTGGGGGGGGGGCAGGGAAAGGTGGGATTGGGGTCAAAATCAGGGGGTTACAATTGTAGGGGGAATATAAAAATAAAAAAAATAAACCACTCTTAGCAAAGTGTTCTCTTATATTGAGCTGAGAATTGCCTCACTATAAATTTAGCCTATTGGTGCTATTTATCCTCCCTGACCCCCACCCTCTCAGGAAATATCATTTAAACTAAGACTAATGCCCCTTCAGATGACCATTCTGAAGTATTTGAAAACAACTGTCACATATCATTTAATAATTTTCCCCCAAATTTGTCCATTCTATGCTAACTCAGACTTCAACAGTCCCTCATACTACATGGTTTCTAGGTCATTTGTCTTCCTTGTTTGTCTCATTTGATATCCAGTTTGTCCATTATTCTTCTCAGATACTGTGGTACCAAGAAAGTCAAGGTCATAAGTAATTTCTAGTCACATTTTTGAGACTTGTGCTTGCCTGGCCTGTGCTAGTGACTGAGTATTAGAGGAAACAGGACCTGCCCTCAAAAAACACGTGGAAGAAAGGACATGCTTCATCCTGAAACTCAGATCCAAGACCCCAGTTGTCTGCTGCTTGTTGATATGACAGGGACAAAATAACATCTTCAACATCCCAGCTTGGATAAAGGAGAGTTTTTCTCTTATTGGTCTTTTTAACTGAGTGAATGAGGATGTCCAGAGTGAATAAAGGGAGGAGGGGTGAATGTCACTGGGGCTCAGCTTGCAGCTCACTTGCAGCTCTGTGTAAGGGGCTAAGACTGTGTATGAAAACCACGGCATCCTTGGATGAGGGAGAGGTTGGCACAGCATTGTGTAGCTGGCTGAAACTTACTGAGAGTGCTGAGATTGGGGGCTCTCCCCTTTGGGAAAAAGCAACTTAGGTCATATAACCACTGGCTGTCATGTGGGTGTCCACTGGCAAAGGGGAGGTATGCAAACAGCCTAGAGTAGGGGCCAGCTGATGAACATTGAGAGGGAATGGGAGAAAAGTGGGGCTTCAGTCTCCTTCCTCTTCCCTCAACATTTCTAGTAGATGCACAAACACTCTAAGAGTTGTATGTGCCAAATGAATACTCACCCAATCAAGAAATGCCTGCAGAAAGGTCTTCCCTCCTTGCAAACTTCTAGGGGCAGCCTACCCACCAAATACGTGGAGAAACCCACAGAAGGGCAACATTTTCCCTTCTCTGTTTTTGTTGTTGTTCTTGTTCTTGTTTTTCTACAAGATCCTAGATTGCTACCCAGAATTTAATAAAAATATCACTTTTTCTAAATTTATTTTCAGGAAAATTCTGTAGTAGGCAATACATTTTCCAGACTCAGAGGACATTCTCAAATAAGAGATGTGTGCAATGAGAATCCTTAGAAAATGAAACAGGGTAACAGAAGCAAAATACATAAAAAATAAGAATTAGATGAAAGGAGGCTGGTTGTGCTGAAGGGCGGTCATTTGATGAGTACAGAGCACAAAGGAGTCCTGAGTTTCAGTGATTGGGGCTGGCCTGATGCCAGGAGAGCAGACTGTGGTAGGCGGACACACAGAGGAAAGCAGTGGAAGAGGGCTGAGCTGGGATTCCCATGAAGCTGTGGTGGCAGATGTTTTGGTCATTCTCAGTGTGTGTGACACTAGAAGGCAGATGCCTATGTGACAGGGCTTGTGTGGCATTCTGCACAGCCTCTATCTTCAGGGAGAGGTACGGCTCTGGAATTGTGGGTCTGTGCTGGTGGGGAGGCAGCAGAACCTGTCTCTGGTTTCTTCTCTGGTGCTTGACAGATGGCACAGGGATAAAAAATCTGGCCTTTCTATTGAGTTCCTCAGAGATAGGTCCCATGTACCATGAAGGGCCACAGCAAAGTCACTGTTCATCCTCAACATGAGTTTTGTGGGAGCAGCCAGAGGGAAGACCAAAGTTGGAAGTAGATCCTGTTGGTGAAGGGCATGCCCGGGCAGGGCTGGGCCTTTAAAGGACCTCAGCCTATGTCTCCTCTTTCTGTCTCTGATTTTCATCTCATCATCAATCTTTGGTTATCCCAATCATGATACCGAAGCAAACATTATTTGCTTGTGAAAAGTGTTCTCAACTACAGTTCTAAAGCCCTAGGACAGTCTATAATTCTCTCATCTCAGCACAATATCTCCGATTGTACCTCAAGCCAAGTAATACAACAGGTAATGATGCAGTTCTCCCTAGCCTCAATTTTCTTCCTATTCTTGCCAATGATTCTTTTTTTCAACCCTAAACTACTGTCATCTGACCATGGCTCTTACTTACTGCATCCCTCCCAGGGAAATTACACTAAGTGCTGGTCATTGCAGTTGAGGACAGAACAAAATTAGTTTTTTATCAAAGCCACATGGATTCGATTTCCTTGGGTGTGTAGACCATTTTTACCAAAATGATGTCCCTCTTCCCTTAAAAACTTGAATATTATAAGACCTTAATATTTGAAAAGTGTGGTACTGAAAATAAATGGAGACGGAATCAGGCTTTCT
Source organism: Talpa occidentalis (assembly GCF_014898055.3). Lineage (NCBI taxonomy): Eukaryota > Metazoa > Chordata > Mammalia > Eulipotyphla > Talpidae > Talpa > Talpa occidentalis. The sequence continues at coordinate 63,467,572 of NW_023601212.1, forward strand.
CTCCAATGAAATCCTAATGCAAAACCTTGGGCTTTGTTCAGACCGGGAATGCAGCAAATATTTGTTGTGCAATGAGGGAAGGATGAAGGATTATTCAATAAGTAATCATTTGATTACTTTGTTAGCCATTTGAAATTTGGAAAGAAGAAGCATTGTGTACCAACTCATTATATACCAGATTTATTAGAATTTTAAAGTGAAAAATTAAATCTTAAAAAAAAACAAAACAAAACCCTAGAAGCAAATAGAGGACTGTTCATTTGATGCAAAGGATTTTCTAAGCTTCAGGCAATGGATGGAATTACAAAAAAAAGATTAACTGATTTGTCTAATTCAAAAATAAAAGACTCCTACATTAAAAAGAAAGAAAAATGAAAGGTGAATTTTAGATAGTATTTGAAAATATATTGTTGAGGTTTTAGGGGACTCATAGTTAATATACCTTCCTTTCAAGTTTAGAGTCAGTTTAAGAGTGGACACAGAAAATAAGAATGCTAAAGATCAAAATATCACATTCTGAGGCATAGAAAATATATTAGAGTATTTGGTTCAGATTTGAGGCTGTAATGGCTTTCCTAATACTTTACCCCAGATATAAAGTTGCCTGCCTGTCATAGGCAGAACAGGATTGTTGTCATCTCCCCAGGGCATACCTTACCTTGGTCCGTTTATTTCATGGTAGAAAGCAGGTAGATCAGAGAGAGACAGAAACGGAAAAACAGGAGAGGTCACAGCGGAGGGTGAGATGAAAATGTCATGCTCCTTCTCTAACTCTTATGAATCAGATAAGTCAAGGGGTGGAAAGAGGCCCTGAGTGTACCTCTAGGCAGGAATTCTTAATTTTGGGGGATCAAGTAACACACTGGCAGTCTGGTGAAACCTATGGACCTCCCCCAATAAAGTCCACAGAATTACAAACAAAATCCATTGTACCGAAATTCAGTTATAAAAATATTTTAAATGTTTTGTGGTAAAGTATATTGTTATTAATTAGTCCATTAAATATCATGATCTAGCAACTGATCCAATAACTACTATTATTGTGATGTAGCAATAAGCACAAATCATATTGCAATATCTGCAATGTGATTAAAAATGACTATGGTTTCTATTGGAGACAATGTCAAAGGAATTGTGAATATGATGTGTTTGGTTGTCCACATGTAGAGTTGAAGGAATCATCCTAATTTCAAGTGAGGATTAGTGAAAATAAATATATAGTTTTTCCCACTGAAGTTCAAAAACATCACTTCCCCATCTTCTGCAACTTTTATTCCCAAGTTTGGTGGACTACAGGTGAAGAATTTTTCTAAGGAAGTCCCTTTGGCATCTCCTGACCTGTATCGAATATTAAATATTAAAATAAAGCTCTCCCCAAGTATTAAAATATAGACGTTTTCCCCAAGTATTAAAATATAAAAGCCTCATCTAATGAGAAAAAAACCCCAAGTGATGGATGGGCCAGGGACATGATGAATAGATGATGATTAAAATTTGAAGAAAAATTTAACTGCAAAACAAAATAGCAGAAATTAAAATTTTGGCCTATTCAGTTAGACAGCATAAAATATACACCTCACACACACAAATTCTGCCAAGTGGCTCAGGGATGACTGTTCTCAGTACTTTCGTGTTTTTTTTTTTCTCAGTACTTTTGAATGAACATTTGGTACTGTTGTTTTGGAAAACCAAACTTAAGCTATTCACATTTTTAATCAAAAACTTATTAAATAAACTTACAAGATTGTTTTTTAATGACTAACATAAGATTTTTCTCACATAACACAAACTACCCAAATTTTAAAAGTCTTGCTGGGCTCTATATACCAACACCAACCTCCATCACTAACAAACCAACTATTCCCCAGTCTCAAAAACATAAACATAATAAAACCCACCACATTCCATCATATATGCTTAAAACTACAGGGTCTTTTGTCCCTGTTGACATTTCCTTTGAATTTGATGGGACTCTTATAACTCTCTTATAACTCTTGAGTTGCCAGGGGAGCATATATTTGGGTGTGATGCTTAATTTTATGTGTCACCTTAATTAGGCCAAGGAATGCCTAGACAGAAGGTAAAATATTATTTCTGGATGTGTCTGTAAAGGTGTCTCTGGAAGAGATTAATATTTGAATCCAGTAGACTGAGTAGCTATTATCCTCACCAATGTAGGGTTTCATCCAATCCCTTGAGGACTCAAAGTTTAGCACATATCAGTAAAATTTTATTGGAGCACAGCACACCACTTTGTATATTACCTAGGGCTATTTTTTCCACTACAGCAATAAAGCCAAGTATTTGCAACAGAACTCTTAAGGTGCAAACTGAAATATTTACTGTCAGACCCTTTACAAAAAAGGTTTGCAGATTTCTGATCTAGTGGGATAAATAGAAAGAAACAAATAAACAAAAATCTCATAATGTGGCAAGTGAAGTGAAAGGAGGAAAATGAAGCCCAGATTGAGAATGCCCAGAGCATCTGTATGGGGAATGCCTTCTAATGGAAGTGATACTTCCGATGAAATGGGAAGAGTGGGAAGGACCAGCTGTGCCAAAAGCAGAGATGATTCTGTTCCAGACAATGGAGATGGGGCTGGGGTGGTGGTAGCAAAGGTGGGAACGGTCTTGGAGTGTTTGAAGAGGTGAGATGTTGTCATGGTTGGAGAATGGTAAGTGGGGAGACAGAGACACAAGTACATGAGAAACCACTGAAGAATTTTAAGGCAGGGAATGACATGGCTTGATTTATGGTTATCAAAGATCACTTAGCTGCTCTGTAGAGAATGAATTGCTAGAAGAAAAAGGGGTGAGCATTTAGAAAGTTAATGCTATAGCGGCCCCTGTAATAAGGCCCCCTCACACACCTTCTTCCATGAACATGATCTGTGATTGGCTCCATAAACCAGCAAAGATGAGGCATTTTCAGGATCTTGGCATGTTTTGCAATTTTTCTTTTGAAATATTGAACTGAAATATTGAAATATTGCAATATTTCAGTTCAGTATCAACAAGGGTTAGATGTGTAGACTAGAAACTGATAAAAATTCCCAAAGAAGCATGCATTGGTTGTCAGATTTTACTCTAATAAGGACTCATTGAAGTATATTTTCTTGCTAATAATACAGAGTTTTCAAATATGGTGCAGCAGACTATAAACAGTGTTCTTAGAAACTAGTGGTAGATGCTTTTAACTCATTGATGAGCCTAGCATTTCTCTGGAACAGAGTGTCTTTGTCTTAAAAAATAACTGACAGATCACACTAAGGGAGGAAGATGAGGTTAACTTTGATAGCTAAACATGTATAAACAAGAAATTAACAGTAATTTATGGAGGATTCAATCAGGGAGATAGAAGAATTTTGGAGAGGATAAAAGTGTTGGAGCAACATAACTGTAGAGATCACTGAGAAATTCCCAGAGAAGCCTGAGCCTGAGGACTTTTGGAACTCTGACATCTACTTTTTTGTTTCTTATTTTTGCTAATACCACCATATTAAAGTCTTCCATTTCCTCAAAGTTTTCAGTGAAAATCATATACGAGCACATAGAATTGGGTTAGCCATTTTCTGTAAAGCACTGGGATGGTGTCTCAAAAGCGAGATAGTGCAGAAAAGCAATTGAATATATGAGGTGGCAGAATGAGATATAAAATGAAGTTGTTTAATGAAAGCAGAAATTCAGAATCAGGCTGATCAGGAGAAAACTTCTCCAAGAAACGTAAGAATCCTAAGAAAGAGCAGGGAAGATAAGTTTTTCACTATGAGTCATAGGGATGTTGAAGCAAGTTCATTTGACAGTTTAAGTATAGTGAGGCTCCAGTTTTCACGTGTGGAGTATGAATCATCTTGCTGTATCTTCACATTAGTTCTGTAATGTACAGAAGGTCAAGAACTATGTTCATTTCAGAGACCAGGAAGAGCAGTCAGAGAGAGCTTAAATGATATCTAAGGGCACAGACATTGGCAGGGATAGAGTCCCCATTGTTCCTCTGGCAACTGGGGCCCTTGGTGTAGCCTGTGCTTCTGGCTCCTTGGTGGATGACAGCCAAGGTCAAAGAAAAACAGTAAAGAACAAAAGTAAATGTTTATGGAAAAACATAATCCATCATTTACAGGAAGTATTTGTTTCCTGTGTGTCTTGCCCTTTCCAAATTTTGGGTTTCCCTAATATAAACACTTCTATTCTGAAAGGAAGAAAACACATATGTGAGCCTGATTTTGCAGACCCTTTCCTTCCAGCAATCTGTCTCTGGACTTACACACCAACTTCAAGTGCAAAGCTGAGCAGTCACAGCATTTACCTCTCTGTGATCACTTCTAGTCATCTCCATGCTTGTAAACAGGCACAATTAGAAGTAGAATGGAAGGAAGGATATCTTCATACTTTAAGAAGATTAGGCCATTTAGTACTGAAAATCCAAACAAGAACCACCTGAATTTGCACAACATGAGAAATAATGAGATGTTTAGTAAAGTCCATCTCTTGAGAAGTGTCTCATAGATTTTCTTCTTTCATAATCTTAGGTTGACTGAAAGTCTCTGGGAGATCAGAGTGGAGGCTGAGTGAATGATCTTAGCTATGATGTAATGGGGTACAATGATGTGGATGAGCCCTCAGAAGGTAAGACTTAGGGCCTTTCTTGGAACAGCTAGCAAGAGTGAACCACCTCATTTCCTCTTTACTATGGTATTATAAGTTCCTGTTCTACCAAAGCACTTTCTAAAATACCCTGTCACCTACCTACAGGACTTAGATGAAACCCAAGACCCCTGGTAGAGCTGGGAGTAACTCAGAGAACACAAAGTCCCCTTTCTACAGATCCATAAAAGTGCCAGTGAATGCATGAGAGAGAAATCAGCCTGGTTTTCTCCATTTTGCCAGCCTCGAAAGAATTTTCTTTTTCCTGCTCTCTCAGAATGCAAGAATGAACGAATAATTGTCTACAAAGTCTCTTGAGTTTCCTGAAGAAAAGTACTATCTGAATATAAAAGTGAATGTGCTAGACAGCTATCAGACTTCAAAGCAAAGTCACAGACTAGAAGAAACTTGCAAAATAGAATTTAACACATCCAAGTTAAAATCTTGTACAATTGACTAAGTGGCATTTTTTTGAGGTCAAGAGAATCTGTAGCTTTTACAGCCCCTGCCAAACAATAACAACAACAAACAGTTCCCTTATAATGTTTAATTATTTACAAAGCACTTTTATATACTTGACCTCATTTTTCATAAAGGAGACAATGTACGTGAAATAGAAACATTGCAAGACCTATTCTTACCACCATGTAAAATGAAGAGAACCCAAAATACAGAAAGGGTAAATTTTATTCAAGGCCCTTCAGTTGTTAATTTGTAGAATGAACTGAATCCAGATCTAGTGATGCCAAAATCCACACCATTTTCACTATAAGAGACTGTTTCCCGAGAGAGCAACCTATCTCCTCCCCTCCAATGTCATGTCTCTGCATGACCTCTTCAAGGAGGAATCTGTTCGTTGGATCACAGAGTTGGCCTAGAGTCACCCACATGTGCAGTAGGTAGCTAATTCTAAGGTGATTTAAGTCTAGTTCAAAATATTCAAAATTGAATTCAAAATATTTCTTTCCCTTAAAGTTTTGAAGTGATGTAAATTGAGATTCTGAAGCACCAAGTGTAGTAAGCTTAAATTCTAAATCACCAAGTAATTACATTCTATATAAACAGGAAAAACTCTAGAAAGGGTTCTTTTGGATAACCCCTAATATACACTGTATTTAGCTATGATTTATCTTTCGTTCCCGAGCAAGACATTAGCACATTCTGTAAGTTCCATCAGCTACTCTTTCAGAAGTTATTTTTTAAGCTCTTAAAATGTTTTGCACATGTTTCTAGTTCTACAGCCATATTAGTGAACAAAATGGTTAACAGCAACCCTCCTTGGGGTGGGTGGAGGCATGGATGATATGCAAAATAAATAAATGATGTGACAGCAGTAAGAGCTATGGATATCATAAAGGACTCATGAGGGCTTGGTGGGCTAGGGGTGATATGGGGTAATGGTGCTGATGGGATATGGTTGGGGAGCCCTCTGGCGCAAGTATCTCTCTTAAGGACATGGGGGAGCAAGTCACACGGTTACCTGGGAACAGAACTTTCCAAGGAGAGAAGCCAGTGCAAATGACCTTGGGGGAGAATTCTGGGTGTGTTTGAGGAACATCTAGCAAAACGGTGTGGCTGCATGAGAGGAACAAGGAGAGAGGGAAGAGGACAGGTCCAGGGAGCACGGAGATCATTGTCTGAATCTGGATTGCCAATGAATCATCACAACAGATTGGTGGGTCTGATTACCCTGATTTTAAGTTAAAGATGCATGCAAAGAGAAATTTCATGGTCATTCAAGGCTGCTTTGGGGTGGTCAGGGGTTTAAATCCAGAATTTCTGACTCTGAAGTTTGCTTTCTATTCTTTCTTTTTTTTTCAGATTTATTTATTTATTTATTTATTTATTTATTTATTTATTTGTTTGTTTGTTTGTTTGTTTGTTTGTTTGTTTGTTTGTTTATTTAAGCACTGGGTTCAGTCAGAAGCGCAGGAGGGTGAGAGAATTCACCAGAGCCAGAGCAGGGAGCAGAGCAGGCAGAAGGACCGAAGTACACTGCTGAGGGGAGCAGCGGGCGGCAGGGAGGTCTGCGCGCCATGTGGGACCCTCCTCCGGTGGCCGGGGAGCAGCCGGGGATTGAACCGGCGCTGCAGAGGCTGCGGGCAGCTTCGCAACCCAGCGCTCAACCGCTGCACCACTGGGGAGGCCCTCTTTCTATCTTGAGGATTCTTCTGTTCCCATGGTCCTGAGTAGAGACTTCAGACATATAGCTATGTCCTCAACACATCTAAATCTTGATGTACATTTATAAAACTAAACATTAAGAAAACTTCCAGGTAGGATACTGTAAGGAGAGGGAAATTGCATTCTAAGATGATGTATCTATTGACTTGGGATTTAAAATCTAGACAAACTAATGCTTTGTCTGGAACAAAAGAAAGAAAGGCAGAAGAGAGGAAGCTGTGATTATAAGTTCTGGAAATGTTGAGCACGAGGGCATGTTGAACAAGCAGAGATCAAGAGGCCGGTGAAAAGGCAGGGAGGATGAAAAGTCAAAGGATGAGACACAGATGTGCTCCACCTCTTATCTAGAAATTCTTCTGCAATGCACACAGCGAAAATGCCGTTTCAGGCTTTGGTTCAAGTCCCTTTGACAACTGCTGCACAAGTTGGAAGGAGTCAAATAAAATTCTGGTAAACATGGTTGGTCATTCACATCATGCCACCCCAAATCACTGACCCTATGATATTTTCTGATGATTGTAGATCCCTGGAACAGGGAGCTTATCTGACTTGGTATCCACTCATTCATACCTTGACTTCCAAGCTGTGTGGAACCATAGACCCTGGTGCTTCCTTCGTGTCAAATACCTGCACCCCTAGGTGTGATTCCCTTAGAGCTAAGCCAAGTCACCTGGTGTCATGTGGAAATGAGTGGACAGTATAGCTCATTGATCCATCCAGGCATGTTGGGTAAAAGTGACTGGTCCTCAGTCCCTTCAAAAGAGCAATGTGATGAAAACTTACTGCACATCAGCTCTTGCAATTTTGCTCTGAGGCATTCTTTTGTTGTTAATCTTTTTTTTTTTTTGAAGTAACATTGATTTAAAACACTATGTGATTTAGGGAAATAGTTCACACCTCCTCAGAGATATGTCACCACCCCACCCTTACATCCAACCACCCACAATTGCTCTAAGGCATTCAAGGTGGCTCAGGAGTTCCAGCAGAGCAGGATCCATATGGGAGATCTGTGCTCCTTCAGCCTCATGCAGCTATCCTCTGACTTCCTGACAGCTACCTTCACATGAGGAAAGCTAGAAGGAGCCTCTAGCCAGCACAGATGTGGAAGTAATGAGTAAGGATGAGTAAGGTTAAATGCAAGCTAAAGTTTCCAGAGAAATGAAAGGGGTCATTCTGGTATGGAGTGCAGGTGTTTCTGAGGAACCTGTCCTGTCAGATCCTGACCCACATGCACGAGTGTCTGACTGGACTTGTAGCTTCCTGCCTGGTGTAATCTCAGGAGAGCCAGAAAAGAAACATCATGCTTTCAAAACACCTTCTTCTTCCTGATTGTTGATGCCTGAAATTCCTTTCACTTATAAGCAAAGGAGTGAGTGTAATTTGAGGTAAAAACAAAAACAAGTAAATGTTGAGAATAGCAACATCTCAGTTTAACTTCTTTTTAGGATACAACTAATGGACACTACTGAAAGGAGGCTGCCATGGGAGTAAGGGAATGAAATGATATGGTTTTTTTTTAAAATGTTTTTTAATGAAGTGACATTGGATTTAAACATTTCTTGGCATTCAGGTGTACAGCATTATACAGCAACATCTATATTCACTACATTATGTTCATTACCAAAAGCCTAGTGTTTATCCATCTGTAGGGTAAAGAAAATGTCAGGCTTTTCTGCCCTCTCGCCATCAGGATAGATGACGGATCCTTGCGGTCCTGAATGCATGCCTGATGGCGGGCACCTGGAGTAGGGTGTGGGCAGAGGTAGATGGGATTCACCTGAGCTAAGAGTATGCTTTTTAAGGGCAGCGTCACAGGGACGCCAGCAGAAGCTGAAGAGAAGCCGAAGAGAAGCCAATAGAGAAGCAAAGAAGCAGAAGCAGAGAAGGCCAGAGAGCCCAGAGAGATTGCGGATTTGCTAGGGGCTGGGAGGCCTGCCAGCCTCCTGGCCCCCCAGCCCCCCTGCCTGCCATGTACCTGGTAATCCCAATAAAAGCTTGCAAAAAACCACTGAGGACTCTGACTCCTCCTTTACCTGGTCTGCATGGGATCAGAAAAACCTGCACCGTGTCCAGTCCTGCCTCTACACCACCACCACACCATTGACCCACTTTATCTAATTGACCCATCCTCCCATCTCCCTTCCCTTCTGATAAACACCATTTTATTTCTGTTGACCAAGATTTTGTTTTTGTTTTGTTCATTCATTTTGTCTCTCTCATCCACATAAGACTGAAATCACACAATGTTTCTTTATCTTCATCTGACTTATTTCACTTAGGAAAACCCTCAACTATCCAAATTTTTGCAAATGACAGAATTTCATCCTTTTTGTAGCTGAGTAACATTACATCTTTATCAAAGTATCTGTTAATGGGCACTTAGATTATTTCCTAATGAGGTGGTATTTGCTTTATATTGCCATCATAGCAATTTACTCCATGCTTAGTTGCTTAAAACAACACACACTGTCTCAGTTTTGTAGATCAAAGTTTGGGCGTGTCCGCTGGACCATTACCAGGGTTTCAGGGTATTGACAGAGCTGTGGTCCTTATTGAAAGTTCTTGGGGGGCCTCCCCGGTGGCGCAGCAGTTGAGCGCTGGGTTGCGAAGCTGCCCGCGGCCTCTGCGGCGCCGGTTCGATACCCGGCGCTCCCTGGCCACCGGAGGAGGGTCCCACATGGCTTGCAGACCTCTCCTGCCGCCCGCTGCTCCCCTCAGCAGTGTGCTTCGGTCCTTCTGCCTGCTCTGCTCCCCGCTCTGGCTCTGGTGAATTCTCTCACCCTCCCGCGCTTCTGACTTACCCAGTGCATGTATAAACCAAACAAATAATAAATAAATAAATAAATAAGACATGCCTCTAGAAAATTTAAAAAAAAAAAAAGAAAGAAAGTTCTCAGATTGTTGGCAGAATCCAATTTTTCGCAGTGGTAAAAAAATGAGGTCTCTGTTTTCTTATTACTAGTAATTGAGAGTTATTCTTAGCTTCTAGAGGCTTCCTGAATTCCCTAGCTTATCATCCCTTTTCTCCATATTCAAAGCCAGCAACACTGGTTAAGTCCTTCTTATGCTCGAGATCTCCCTCACCTGTCTTTTTTCTCATCTCTTCTGCTTCTTCTTTTACTCCATCTCTCTGACCACAGCTGAAAAAATTTCTTTCAGGGTTACAGGGTTTCAATGACTACATTGGACCTATCAGATAACCCAGGATAACTCTCATGTTAAAGTCTATTACCTTAACTACACCTCTTGCCCTGTGATTTAATATAGTTCATAGATCCAGGGGGAGGAGGGTATGGACATCTTTGGGGAAGGGGCCATTATTTGACTGCCACAAAGGTGAAGGGGGAGAGGTCAGGGATTTTACACATGAGGTTTTTTTTTTTTTTAATCCTCATAGTACCAGAAGTCAGAGACGTTAAGAAATTTAATCCAGTTTTCTAACAGCATGTGCTCACTTTGTGTCCTTGTGTCACATTGTAATTCTTGGAATATTTGAGACTTATTATTCTAATATCTGTTGTGGTTAACTGTGACTGGTGATCTTTGATGCTACTGTTTTAATTATTTTGAGGTCCCACAAACCATGCCATATTAGATGGTGACTTATCTGATAAATACTTTGTGTTCTAACCGCTCCTCTCACTGGCCACTCCTCTATCTCCATTCCTCTCTGTAGGGGCAGGAATGGGCACTGAGCAGGTTTTCTAGGATCCCATGCAGACAGGGTAAAGAAGGAGTGCTGGAGTCCTCAGTGGCTTTTGCAGGTATTTTATTTAGATTTACCAGGTACACGGCAGGCAGGGGTGCTGGGGTGCCGGGAGGCTGGCAGTCCTCCCAGCTCCCAGCAAATCCTCACTCTATCTGGGCTCTCTAGTGTTCTCTCTGTTTCTGTTCTTCTCTTGGCTGCTGCTGGCGTCCCCGTGATGACGCCCTTGTAAACTCAGTCTCTTAGCCCAGGTGTACCCACTTCAGGTGCCCGCCATCAGGCATGCATTCAGGACCACAGGGTTCCCTCATCTCTCCTAATGGTGGGAAGGCAGAAAAGCCTGATACTTTTTCCTTACCCTACACTCTCCTAGGGCCTCCTTTTTCTCTGAAACACAATACTGAAATGAGTCCAACTGATAATCCTACAATGACCTTTAAGTGTTCAAAGGAAAGAGTTGTGTGTCCCTCACATTAATTCAAAAGCTAGAAGTGATTAAACTTAGTGAGTATGTCAAAAGTCTAGATGTGGTGCAAGCCTCTTGTTTATGTTATGACAAATATTTAGCCAACATGTTTGTGTTCTGGAAGGAAATTAAGAGTGTTACTCCAGTGAAAACATGAAAGTTAAGTGAAACAGGCTCATTGCTGATATAGAGAATGGTGGTGTGGTCTGGACAGATCAAACCAGCCACAACATTTCCTTAAGCCAAAGTCTCGTCCAGAGAAAGACCCTCATTCTCTTCAATTATATGAAGGCTGAGGAAGCTGTAGAGGAAAAGTTTGAAGTTGGCAGAGGCTGGTGTATGAGGTTTAAGGAAAGAAGCTGTCTCCAAGACATCCAAGTGCAAGGTGAAGGAACAAGTTCTGATATAGAAGCTGTACCAAGTATCCAGTACATCTAGCTAAAATCATTTCTGAAGGTGGCTACCCTGAACAAGAGATTTTTAATGCAGAGGAAACAAACTCTATACTGTATTGGAAGAGGATGCCATCGAGGACTTTGATAGTTAGAGAGGAGAAGTCAATGCCTGCCCTCAAAGCTTCAAAGGAGAGGTTGACTCATTCTTTTCTTAGTGACTAATGAAACAGGTGGTTTTAAGTTGAAACCACAGCTCATTAACCATTTTGAAAACCCTAACCCCCTTAAGAATTACTCTAAATATACACTTCCTATTCTCTTTATTTTATTTTATTTTTTTAAAGATTTATTTTTATTTATTTATACAAGCACTGGGTACAGTCAGAAGCACGGGAGGGTGAGAGAATTCACCAGAGCCAGAGCGGGGAGCAGAGCAGGCAGAAGGACCGAAGTACACTGCTGAGGGGAGCAGCGGGCGGCAGGAGAGGTCTGCGCGCCATGTGGGACCCTCCTCCGGTGGCCAGGGAGCAGCCGGGGATTGAACCGGTGCTGCAGAAGCTGCGGGCAGCTTCGCAACCCAGCGCTCAACCGCTGTGCCACCGGGGGAGGCCCTCCTATTCTCTTTAAATGGAACAACAATTCTAGGATGACAGCACATCTGTTCACAACATGATTTACAGAATATTTTAAGGCCACTGTTGAGACCTATTGCTAAGGAAAAAGATTCCTTTCATGAGCTTACTGCTCATTGACAATGCACCTGGTTTCCCAAGAGCTCTGATGGAGACATATGAAGAGACTAATGATATTTTCATTCTCGCTAACACAATATCCATCCTACAGCCCACTAATCAAGGACTAATTTTAATTTTCAAGTATTATTTTTTTAAGAAATAAGATTTTTTCTAGGGGCTTCCCTGATAGCCGAAAGGTTAAGTCTCAGTGATATCACTGCTATGGCCTGAGTTTGATCCCCAGCCAGGTTGCTAATCCATATATGGTGCAGCAGACCTCTCCTGTTTTGCCTGCTGTTCCCCTAAGCAGTGTATTTCAGTAAATCCACCAGTTCTGCTCCCCATTCTGTCTCTGGTGAATCCTCTCACTCCTCCCCCCTGCACCTCTGACCTGCACCCTAGTTCTTCTATGCAAAAAACAAACAAACAAAACAAACAAAAGCAAAAACCCTTATCATTCTAAATACCTGTGAGAACATTTCTGAACATTTCTTTGGAAAAGGTCAAAATATCTGCATTACAAAAGTTTGGAAGTTGATTCCAAGCCTCCTACATGATTTTGAGGGTTCAAGATTTCAGTGGAGGAAGTAAATACAGATGTGGTATAAATAGTAAAAGAACCAGATCCAGAAGTGGTGCCTGAAGTTGGGTTGACTTACTGAAATCTCATGATAAACCTTGAATGGATGAAGGATTGCTTTTTATGGTAGATTCTCCAGACAGAACCCACTCTTGGCTAAGATGCTGGAAACACTGTTGAAATGGCAACAAACTATTTAAAATAGTGCATAAATTTAGTTGATAAAGCAGCAGCAGGGTTTGAGAGTATTGCCTCCAATTTTCAAAGAATTTCCACTGTGGGTAAAATGCTGTCAGTGTCACACGTTGAGAGAAGTCTTTTGTGGAAGGAAGAGTCAATGGAGCAAACTCATTGCTGTCTTTTTTTAAATTGCTACAGCCACCGCAAGCTTCAGAAACCACAATTATTAGCCAGGCAACTTCAACATCAAGACCTGCCACCAGCAGGAAGGTTTTGACTTGCTGAAAATGCAGAGTGCTTAGCATATTTTAGCAGTGAAGAATGTTTAAATTAAGATATGTGCACTGTTTTCTTTTAGACATAGTGTTATTGCACACTTAATAAACTACAGTATAGTGTAAACATAACTTTTATATGCACTGGGAAACAAAAAAAAATTCATGCACCTCTCTTTCCTGTGATATATTATTCTACCACTTTATTGCAGAGGTCTGCAACCAAACTTGTAATATTTCCGAGGTGTGCCTGTATTCCTGGCAATGTGCACAATTCCTGGACTTTGTTGTCAGCTTCTGTGTTTCCACTCGGTCTTCCTACAAACTAATCTTCATGCAGCTGCCATGGGAATCTTAAAAAGAAATCATTCTTTCCTCTTAATTTATGTTTCAGAGTAAGGAGTTGGTGCAAATGTTTGCTGCAATGTCTACCGATGTGTTTGTTTTTCTTTGTTGATTTTGTGATTCTCTACCTGCTTTAATTTTCTGTCTGTATCATTATGAACTCACAGTCTTTCAAAATATATTCAGTGTGTGCCAATCCATTGCAGATGCTAATACTTTTGATCCTCAGGTGGTCCCAACTTACACAGTGGAATCTGCTTGAAACCATTACCTGGAGGGTGTTTATGATACAGCCCATTTTTAAAAATACATTATTTGCTTATTAGCAACACAAGGTTTATCAGCCTCATCTTGTGTAGGTTCAGTCATAGACTTGAAATCAGTCATTTCTGCACATGGCCCTACAGTCTAAAGTCTAGTGAGAGACCACTATTTGTGTTTAGGAATGTTCCTTGTCACTGGCCATCATTGATTCTAGGACTTTAGAGTGAACAAAATTAGGAAATACACATTTATCTTACTTGTCTTGTATGACTACATTTCAGAATAACTCAAAAAGCCTTAGTTGAGGAGAAATTTTTTTCTTTAGAAAAGATCTGTAGCTAATAAATATAGAAGGATTAATAAAATTTTAAAAATCATCATATATAATGACTAATAAAAAATTGATTCAGGCAATAAACATCAAGAGATGCTAAGCCAGTAGCAGAAAGTATGATGACTCTACCATGGAAGGATTGGCTTTCCTATGTGAATCTGCTGAGCAATTTTACCATTTCTCAAAATGAGACAATCAGATGTTATATACTGTATTATGTAATGCAATAAGAAATACACACCATGTATGAAATATGTCTATCAAAAAAACTTAAATCTTAATTTAACCAGGATTTAGGTCTTGATTCAGAGCTATAGGAAAACAAATAGACAAATCCAGAAGTTGGTTTATAGGGCAATTGATCATGCTTCTTCACAAAGTGAAGGACCAGAAAAAAGGAGAGGGAGGAACTACAGTATAGTGTAAACATAACTTTTATATGCACTGGGAAACCAAAAAATTCATGCAGCTCTCTTTTTTGCAATATGTTACGAGAGGGCATTACAATCAAATGGAATAATTGGATAAAATAAGAACTTAAAGTGAAATTCTTATAAAAGTCTTCTATGAGATATTGGGGGAATGTTAAGGTAGACTTGGAGTTAGATGTTATTAATGCATTTTTGTTAATTTTGCTAGTTATTGGAATTGTGGACATGCAGGAAAATGCCCTTTGAGAAGAAATATACATGGAAATACTGAGGGTTAAGGTGATATGATGATAGAGATTTGCTTTAGAATAATGTGGTGAAAGAGGAAGACAGAAGGAAGGAAGGAAGGAAGAAAAGAAGGGTGGAGGGAAGGAAGGGTGGAGGGAGGGAGGAAGGAAAGAGAAAATATCAATTAATCCAGAAATGGGTTATCAGAAGAGAGAATCATATTATTCTCATTTTGCGTACATTAACATATTTCATCTCCAAGTTTTAAACACACATTATGTTACATCATTCCCCTTTTTATTTCTAAATTTGACACCTGATTATTATGTAAGTGTATATTAGGAGTGGTGGGGAGGACAGGAGACATTCAAACATGTATAAAGGACAGACTGAATGTCATTTGTGGTCACATTGACCAGTAATAACCAGCACTAACGTTTAGATTCTTTCAGGCATTCCTCACATTCTCACCAATGATTATTCTGTGTTGTCAATGCCACATCAGTTCAAATGACTCATCCTTGTTATTTTATTTATTTATTTTTATTTTATACAATTTTTTACATAATTTTTCATTTTTGCACAATGTGTGCATTTTCATCTTGGTTATAGTCCCCATATAATTCCCCCTACCCCGTGTTTTGATCCTACTCCCTCCTCCCCCCAACCCACTTAGTGTGTCTCTGGTTTATAGTTGCTTGTTGATTTTGATTTTTACTTTATTATAATTAGTCTTTTTCCTGGTCCTTCATTTAAGTTTTCTAAATTCCTGCTATGAGTGAGACCATCCGGTATTTTTCTTTTTCTTTCTGGCTTATTTCACTGAGCATGATCCCTTCCAGCTCCCTCCATGTTGCTTCAAATTGCATGAGTTATCATTTTTGATTGCTGAGTAATATTCCATTGTGTATATGTACCACATCTTCTTGATCCAATCATCTATTCTTGGGCATTTGGGTTGTGTTTACATCATAAAGGCCATATATGATAAGCGCATAGCCAATATCATTCTCAATGGTGAAAATTTAAAAGCATTTATATTAAGATCTGGAGCAAGACAAGTATGTCCACTCTCACCACTGCTTTTCAATATAATACTGGAAGTCCTAGCCAGAGCAATAAGACAAGAGAAAGACATACAAGGAATCCAAATAGGGAAGGAAGAAGTTAAACTATCACTATTTGCTGATGATATGATAATATACCTAGAGAACCCCAAAAACTCCACAGAAAAATTAATCAAACTAATCAGTTTAGCAAAGTAGCAGATACAAAATCAATACACAAAAATCAGTAGCTTTCCTTGCTGTTTTAGGTGGCACTGTCCTTGTTACTAGAGAAACAGAATATCCTCCCATGGGTTCATTGGTGATTTATATTTCTGCTTTTATGAATTGCTTGTTTTGATGGTCTTGTCATCAATATAATAAACTGACTTTCTACAGTTGCTTCAGAGTTGCATAGACATTTGCATGGACCCTGTAGTATAACTAGTTAGGAACCACTAAGTCTAGACAACTCTAAGGATTTCAATGCCCTGGGTCTCTAAAGACCCAACTTCACCTCCTGCATTTTCAGGGCAACTGCCTTATGTAACTCCAGAGTATAACACTCACCTGAAGACAATCTGCTACTCTGTTCTGAAAGTATAAATTGGAGAGTCCAGGTTTTTCTTGGCTGCAGACCTCTATAGGAGATAAAATGTAAAACAAATGTGGTGAGTGTAAAACAAATGTGGCGAGTGGGGGAAATTAAGAAGTATGAATTACAGCTGGATGGGAAAATATAAAGAACATGTGACAGACTATTGGAGACATGTAATTATTAAAAGATTTTCTTCTCATATACAATAGCATTTAAAGAGTTTCAGAAAGGAAGTAAGAGTACAACTGTAAGCAACTAATCAAAGCATGCCAGAACCCTTTCCTGCTCTGACTTTTACTGCTAAAGTGTCTCCTTTATATTTTGGTATTTGCCCTCTTTGTTTTCTGTTCTATGATTACTTTCTTCCTGTTTCCAGGATTCCATTCTTAAAACCATCTAGTATAAAAGAGGTTCTCCTCCCTTTCATTTTCTGGTGGGTCTTTCTAAGCTAGACTGCTAGAAGCCAAGACTGTAGGAAAGCAAAGTGATTTTCAGGGAACTGTGATATATTTTTGTCAGTTTGTGGCAGGTAGGAGATAGACAGGTATAGAGGAGGCAGTGGATTAAGAGAAATGAAAGGTCAGCCGTTAAATGCTTGAAAGAAATTGGCATAGAAAAACAGAGTTGGGAGAAGTCAGGGCAATTCAGACAGAACCAGGATATTTATTGAGCATCTTTTCTCCCATATCTCTTATTGACAAGATTTCATTTCATCCTTATAACTCTGGGAATTAGGTATGTTATTCATATTTTACAGAAGAGGAAAATCAGAAAGGTTAAGTAAGTTGCTAAATGCCACACAGCTAGCATTTACTATTAGGAAGATTCTACACCATCTCTGTCTGACCTTTAAGGTCATGATCTTTCTAAAATTGCACTAACTTCTAAAGAGGAATAGAAGGGGAATGTGGGTCACTGAACTATAATGGATTCTGGGTATTGATTTTTTGTGAAGTCCTGAAAGTGGCACTTCTTCAAAAATCTAGAATGTGCTATAGACTTGTATCTTTAACTCTCAACATTTTCCCTTGAAAATAATGGTGAGAGAGCTGTACAGACTCTCTATCTGGCAAACATAAGCAAGATTTAAATCAAACTTGCTCAGGTATTCTGAATGGTTATGGGCTAGTGAAAAAGAGGAAAGTAGGAGGTAGAGTGTGTATATGAGCAATAGCTCCTAGGAGATAGTGCACTAGAAAATAGTTTAAACCTTGTCAGTGCTATTGATTTTATCTGAAATGCCTGCCATGGCAGAACTCCTATTGATCCTGAGCATAGCTCAGACATTGCCTACTCATTGCTTCAGAGTTAGTCAATCCCTGCTCATGTCACTTCTGTATCTCTTCCCCAGAGGCTCATGGGGGCAGTTGTCATTTCCCATCCTTGTCATCTATACAGTCCCCTGAATTCCTGACCTTCTGATCTCACCTTATCATAATCTCTTGTCTAGAAGTATCTACATCAACCCACTTCCATATAAAAGGCCCATATCACCCATAAACTCTACAATACCTCTTTCTGACCATACCCTCTGATCTTTCCAGGCTTCTCATTTTAATATTCATCTTTCACTTCCATGAGCTCTCCAAGTTCTTGAATAGACCCTGTGATCTAAAACTCTCATCACTCATTGGTTTATCTTCTCACCCCCCCCCCATGCCAGTTTCTAACGGTATTGCATCCACCTTGAAAAAGCATAGCCCTGGATAAGTTCATTCATTTTCTCAATACCATATCTGAGTTGCCGAACACTAGGGGAAAGGTTCACACACCTTCATGACAATAAAAATTCATTCTTTAGTCTATTTTCATTAAACTTGTCAGTTATTTACATGCCCATAAAAATCTAAGATTTTATTTTTACTCTCCATATGTGCATTTGCTTCACTCACCCTCCATGAAAACTTCCGTGCCAAAACCTTCCCCCATCCTTCCCCTAATTCCTCTCTCTCCCAAACCCTCTAGTTCCCTCTGGTAAACAATATTTTTTTTTTTACTAAATCTAGCATTTGCTTTTGCTGTATATATTTTTTGTTATTTATATCCCACAAATAAGTGATACCATCCTATATCAATCCTTCACCCTTTTATTTATTTCACTTAGCATAATTATCTACTAGTCCATCCATTTTTGTCCTGAATGCCACTATGTTATCTTTTTAACATAGTAATATATATCCCATAATTTCTTTATCCAATTGTCTGTCTTTGGAAACTTAGGTTGGTTCCATGACGTAGTAATTCTCATCTCAGTCCTGAGAACAATATAGAGTCCTTCTCCAGGCCTGAGTCAAACCAAGCCTGTTACCCTACAATAGGTTTTACAGATCCCTTTCCACCATTCTGGGATACGCACCCTATCTACTTCATGGAGGCTTCCTAAAGGTCCCCTACCCTCACCTCATGCCTTTACAACTTTCGCCTTCTTATTCCCACCCATATTAGCAGGTCCTGAATCCATCAGAACTTCTCTTTTGCCCTCATATATTTACTGAAACTGGTCTATCCAGGTTCATCAACATCTCCCTCATAGTATGTTTCCCCTTTGTAGCATTTTATGTTACATCTCCTCTTTCCTTCTTGATTTTGTGGTTATTATGATGAGTAGGCAAAGGAAGAAATTGATAGAGAGTTTGGACCTATCTGCAGAGCAACCATTAGAGATATAATTGACTTTTGTCATAAGTTGATGAATTATACGACTACAATGGAATACCATACACTCAGGAGTATTGTAAAGTGCTTCTAGACTTGAAAATGACCCCAAACAACTCACACAATAGGACAGCTTGTACTCTAAGCTCATAGAGTTCAAGAAGGAGAGCCTGTCCTCCTTGTGATGAATTGATAGAAGCAGGCAATGCCAAAAACTTCAAGACCTAATTGCCACATGAAACTTTTAATAGCATTACTTTCTTAGAGATGGTAATAATAGTGAATTGTTTAAAAGAAAGCATATTCCTTTGCAAGTTTCAAATTTACCCTCTTTTGCATGGTCTCTAAAATAGCTGAAAAAAATCAAAATTTATAAATAATTTGGTTATTGCCTTCATTGTCACTGAACAAAATTCAGTTAAATAAAGACTGGATGGAATTAAAATCTTTGATTTGTCCAACTGACTAATCTATATAACTCCATGTTTCTTTAAAACTTAGAAATTCTGGGTTTGATTCAGGAGACCTCTGTATCCAAATTGTTTGTGTAAAACATTTTATTTACTCCCCTTGCCCCCAGCTACATTATGTTCTTTTTCTCATTTTGTCCTCCTAGCCTCCAGTTCATCTACATTTATCTGGGTCCTATTCAATCTTCAAAGAAGGTTCAATTCTCCAGTTACCTCCATGGAGTGGCCCTTAATCTTCTCCAGCATCTTTACCATTGAGTCACTATTCCTTCCTCTGCCTTCTAGGAGTTAGAAGTATTCACATGACTCATTAATCACTAGGCAGGAGGTTCCTTGTAGAGAAAGAACCTCAGCTGAAACCTAGGAGATGTCCACTGATTTATGATTCCCAGTTCAAGTCCAAGGTTATGCCTGCCCACTGGGACCATGTAAATATGATTACGATAGAAGCAAGAATCCCAAAGTGGCTGTACCTTCTATGCTACCAGACCCATTCTGTTTTTCTGGCATTCTGCAAGAAAATAAACTGTCAGATAAACTGCAGATACCCTCATCTCAGGAGAGGATAAATGAGTTTCAGTTAACCATCCTTTGTCTATCATTTCCACTTTTTGTTAACCTAGTTATTACATATAATCAAAACTGAGCTCTTGAAAAACCTAGTTTACTTTGCATAACTTTTCTTAATTCTGAATTGTTTTACTATAACTAGAGTCATAATAGAAGACTTATTTTATACCAAAAGATCTGAATTGAAATGGAGGTTGGAGATTTATTATTCCAAGCCTATGTTTTAATAAAGGAGGAAACAGTTTCAGAAAGTATTTACTCAAAGTCCCAAGGGGATTTGGTTATTGAACCAGGACTTAGATGTAGGTGTCCTGTTCTTGTCTACTGCTCTCCTGCCTCTTGTCAACTAGAGAATTCTTCCTGAAAATGAATCTCTACTCTTCCCCTTAAAGAGAGTAGAGTCTCTGTTGACAAATTGTAGAAGTTGCTGACAAATCTTCCTGTTTTCTTTGCTCTACCAGAGGTCCTGAAAAAGAACGTAAAGGAAGCCTGGCAGTGGTAAGAAGTGGAGAACACAGACTCTGGAGTCAGGCAGCCAATTGTAGCTCTGTCTGCTTCTCTGCATGGTCAAATGAATGAAATGACTAATGTGAAGAGCCTTACACACATCATAGGTCAAGAAATAAGTTGCCTTCCTGTTTCCAACACCTGAAACCCATTGTGATAATCAGGTGGAGAACACAGCAGTGTATTGAACTTCTAGAACTGAAAAATAATGGTGGTGGTTAAAATGAAATGTTCTGGTTTTTATTAAGTGTGCATGAAGAATAATGCAAAAAAATAAAAAATCTAACTTGAACAGTTGTTTATTCTGTTAGGGAACTACTCTTTTTCTTGTGACACTGTAAATTGAGAATGGGTAGATATTTCACCATGGACGCAGCTGTAGAGACTGAATATAGTGTTTCCAATGCTTGAGTTTCCATTAGAACTTATATTTCTGAACTTAATGCCTGAGGCGGCAGCCTGAGTAATACATGATATTATTTGTGAATTCAATTTTTTTTTTGTGAATTCAATTTTTAAAGTTGGGTTTGAAAGGTGGAAAATGAGATTTACAAGTTAAGAGAATAGAGAAGCTTAAAGAGTAAGAAAGCTATAAATCTGTGACCCTACATTACTCTGATATATTAAATTGACAATTTTTCAAATTTCTAATTTATTCTCTTTGCTGTCCACTGACAGGAAGAATAGTTCCATGGGGAAACTTTAAAATATTTGCTCTTTACTTGAAGAGTAATTAGACAGATTATAATGATTAAACTTCAAACTTCTTCAAAACAAAAGATTGGCTTTCAAGCGTGGAGAAATGGAGATAACAATGATTTTGAGAATCTACTAAGTGCCAGGTACTCTGCTTGGTGATTTTGAAAGTATCATTTCTGAGCCTTGTGATACTTTTGCCTGGTTAGTATTATGAACCTACACTTTACAGGTGAGATGCTTAGCTTTTGCTGGATTCACCCAACATCATATAGATAATGGTAAAGAATGGAACCATAAATTAGACCTGCAACTGTAGCCTCGCCAACTCCACTGTGTCACCATCCTTCTCAGAGGCAATGGAAATACACTTAGATTTAGAAGAGAGTTGAGGGCCTTACTTATAAGTGTGTAGAGTTTACTCAAACATATCACCTTCTGGGGCTTAATTTCTTCATATATCAAAATGAGAATACTAGCACCTAGCTCACAGAATGTTGTGAGGACTAACTGAACTCTCATGATGTAAGAAAGTGATTTTTCAGCTGCTAAAATCATTCAAAGAAGAGGTGTTGGAGTAGCAGCTATGCTTTCCCTCATTGCAGTGAGTCACAGTCTCCCTTCCGATTTTCACAATTGCCATGAGGAGTCATTGGACACTGGATCTCAAAGGTTCTGCAAGCTCATGCAGCAACATGAAGATCCAGCATTTTTAGATTTGCAAAATTCAAATTAAATAGTTCTTATAAATTTAGTTCTTCTAAGTTAACTAGTATAACTCGTATAGCATTTCAGGTATTTTTTTTTTTTTAAGATTTATTTATTTATACATACAAGAACTGGGGTATAGGCCAGAGGTGCAGGGCCAGGGGGTGAGAGGATTCACCAGAGACAGAGTGGGGAGCAGAACAGAAGGATGTACTGAAATGCACTGCTGAGGGGAGCAGCGGGCGAGACAGGAGAGGTCTGCTGTGCCATGTGTGTTGGCTCCTGGGCCCGGGATTGAACTCGTGCTGCAGTAGCTGGGGATAGCTTCATAGTGCTGAGACTTAACCTTTTGTGCCACCAGGGAGGCCCAGCCTTTCAGGGTTTTAGAAGCCAGAGAATATCTTCAGACTTTAGGAAGTGAAGATCCTCAAGGAGCTAATAGGGCAGTATCTTTAATGGAATATATCCTATTGGATTTGCAGTGAACCACAGAGACTAGGTAGCATCAAATCTTGCTTTTGTAAAGTGAGAGACACAACTTATCAATTTCTCAGGAATACTGAGTTGGGACTAGCGCTCAGGTCTCCTGACTTGGAATTTGTGCTCTTTCTACCTGACATTAATGGTTCTTATATAAATTCATTCAAACTTACAGAAGTGTCAGTAACAGTAAAGTTAACAACAAAGTATTAACTATTATGACCATGCTCACAGATCTACAGGGGTTGGCACTTAATTGGAAATGGCTTCATTGCTGTGCCTCAGTGGTCTCATTTGTAAACATCAGTTGCAGTAATACTAATTTCATAGATGATTGTGAGGCTTATATATGAAAATATCTTACTTAGCATGGTGCCAGGAAATGTTCAACACGTTAATATAGAATCCTCAATACTCTACATGCCATGAAACACAGTGATAAGAGCATCTGTGCCTCCCCTTTCTATGGTAACACCTAAAAGACCAGAGAACCTATCAGGAGGTGATCTGGATGAAACTTGGGAAGACCCTGTTCATGGTCATTCTGTTTATTGCAGTGTTTCCAGGGTTTGAAACAACCTTAATGTGATTGGATAAGGCTATACTTGGAGGGAGAAGCGGCAGTTAAGAGCTCACTCAGAGCAGTTAGACTACGTCCCCCTTTTTTCATTTATAAATGGGGATATTAACTTCCATTCTTTTTAACTTTGTGGTACTCAAAGCTGTCACCTTCAATAAAAAGTATATTATTAACTGTTCGTTGCTATATACATTTAGAGCAAAGAGCATAAATGATAGTGATTTTCTCCTTGTGATAATAAGGCACCGTCTCACTTGAGAAGCTTTTTTCTTTCTTCCTTTCTCACACTCAGCAGGTAGGGGATTTGGTGTCAGGAATAATGAGTTAACATTCTATTAATTAAATCTGATCTCATGGTCATGAACTTGAGTGTTTGTTCACCTCTAAGAAGGAAAATGTGGTCCTTTCCTTAGAACATGAGATCTTTTTAAAATAAATTACGAAAGTCTTTTCAAAGGCCTGCTTGTTCTTTTTTTTACATAGGAGCTTCAATTCAGGATTATCTTAAAGCCATACTACCCAGCTACCTGCTTTGTGTACTGTCCTAATAATTTACCCTTTGATTTCATGTTTCTTTTAAAAGCTTCAAAGCACTAGGCAAATATTACTCATCAAACTAGTTTGATGTTGTCCTTCTAAATTTAGCTTTTTTTTCCTTCCTTCCTTGCCCCAGTCACGTCTATTCTCAGGGCTCTGATCCATTTGAATGCCATGAGGGTTCTGAACAGAAGTGCCACATTAGCATTTTCAGTGGCAATTCAAGGACTCCCGCGCTTCCTTTCTGGTTGCCTACACCATTAGTATTTTCTCTGCCATTGCTGATAAATGACATTCCATTGTCAGTTTCCTTAGTGTTGTCTTAGAGTACTTGTCCTTCTACATCCCTGCGGGGAGCTTTAATAGGTGAGGACCTTAGTTTCAGGGCTCATGAGTCTGCATCAGGTAGATGTGTTGGAGTCTATCTAAATATTGTTTCTGGGCCTCCCTGGTGGCGCAGGGATTAAAGACAGTGCTATCAAGCTATCCACAGCCACTGCAGCATGAGTTCAAAACTGGCTTGTCGGCCAGGGAGCTAAACCACATGGCACAGCAGACCTCTCCTGTCTCTCCAACTACTCCCCTCAGCAGTGTATGTCAGAAGATCTACCTGTTCTCCCCAACTCTGTTTCTGGTGAATCCTCTTACCCCCCACACCTTTGGCCTGTACCCCAGTTCTTATATGCATAAATAAATAAATCTTAAAAAAATAAATACAGTTTCTTTAGGTTCAACTTGCAGAAGTTCTAAGTGTTAGCCGACACTTTTCCCAAGCATCCTCCATGAAGCCTACACTTGCCTTTCAGCCACCATCCTTTAATCTATGCCAGCTAATGAGAAAAGGTGAGTGAAGACTGGTTCCTTATAAGATGCACTCCTTGTGACATTGACCTCCTTGCTCTCACTTTTCCCCCTCCCTTCCTCAACCTTCCATTTCACACACCCACAAATCCTAGTAGCTTCCTCCTAGTAACCCCTGGAGACAGCCAACCAGACTGAAGGAGAAAAGAGCTAGCAGAGAGGTGCCAACATGGCCCTTGTCCAATGGTTTCAGTCCCAAAGGGGTAAAAAAACACCCCAGCTGGACACTGACCACTTACTTATCCAGTCTGCACTCATGGCAAATGTTCTCTGCTGACAATGCTTGCTTCCACTTAACCAAGTGAGAGTTGGAGGGTCTAGGAGGTAAAATAGCTATCAAACTGACTCTAACATAGGCTACTTTCAGAAGAAAGAAAAATAGATGGATCCCACAACACTAATCAATGTGCTAATATTTGATCTGTTAAAATAAATATTTGCTATCCATCAGGTGAAATACACCTTTCCTAATCTCCCCCCTCCACCATTTGTCAATATTTCATTAATGCAAATTTTTCCAAACTCAAAAGATATTCTTACCTATTGTTTGGTTTTCACTAAGGAAATTTGATAAAATTTACCTGAAATTTATCATGAATACAGCAGTATAACATCACTTTACGGGGTCATCCTGGTGCTTACAAATACGGAGGTAACTCTGAGCCAAAGAGAGTTTTAGACCTCTTCCCTTTTGTGACTTTATTCTTTTTCAATTCAGTGGCTTCCTGAAATACGTGCAATGATTAAACAGATTTTCTAGACCTTCTAGGTTATATGAAGATAGATGCTAAGGGTCACACTAGAGGGGAGAGAAGTTTTGCTGAGTAGCATGGCTAGGTAACTACTGAATATAGAGCCTTAAGTAGAACCTGATGAAATCAGCGCATCTGAATGACCACTAGGTCCCTATTCCACACCCATAAAACTGATAGCCAAAAAGTAAGCAAAAGCATGGGCATAAAACAGAAGACTCAAAGGTTCAAATCCTGATTCTGTCACTTACTAGCTATGTCACTCGAGACAGATATTTAACATCTTTGTGTTAATTTCTTTATCTGTAATCTGAATATTAGGATTTTTTCTGATGCCTGTGTTGAGGAGGTGATAGAGATAAAGATAGAGATACATACACTATACATAAATGTACAATACATACATATACATACACATATAGTAGCGCTCAAAATGTATATATATATAATATTATTCAATGTTATGGCTATCATTTATTGTGTATCATGTTCCAGCACAATGCTATGCATTTTATATGCATAAACTCTGTTATTCCTTACAACCAGGCTGAGATGTAAGTGTTGTTAGGCTCTTTTGGAAAACAAAGATACTGAAGGTGATTTGCTTCAGGTCACACATTTAACAAATAGAAGTAGCACTGGAACTCAGGTCTTACTGGAGTCCCCCACTGGACTTGACAGACTCACTCTGTCAGATGTTAAAAGGACTCACTGCCCAGGTTGCCAGAAGTAAACATTCAGACATTTCCCCCCCTCAACACATTGGCAAGTCATCAGAATATACATATGAACATGCATACATCAAAACAACATAGCAGAGGAGTAGTTTTGCCATGTGTGACCAGTGAGGGCAGGGAATGGAGGAGAGGAAGAACCACCAGTAAGATTTTGAGCAGCAGGCCCACTTCATCCAATGCCACCTATCCGGCAGGTGATCAGTTACACGGCGCTAGAAAAAGGAGAGCTAGGTCTATGCTGACTTTTAGTATTTATTCTGTGCACTTGATTCAAGGAATTAGGTAACTTTGTCCTTTAGTATTCATCCACAGAGTAATTATAATAATAATGATTATTATTTATTACTATAATACTTTACTTTTAAAAGCATTGTGTGGATTAGAAAGTGCTTTTATAAACGCTATCATTCTCATCTTCATGAGAAGCCAGTGAACTAAGATTTCTTTTTTTTTTAAGATTTATTTATTTATGCATACAAGAACTGGGGTACATGCCAGAGGTGTAGGGGTGAGAGGATTCACCAGAGACAGCGTGGGGAACAGAATAGGCGGATTGACTGAAATACACTGCTGAGGGCAGCAATGGGCAAGTTAAGAGAGGTCTACTGTGCCATGTGAGTCAGTTCCCTGGCCGGAGATTGAATTTGTGCTGAAGTAATTGCAGATTGCTTCATAGTGATGCATCTTAGCCACTTTGCGCCACCAGGGAGGCCCCTAAACTAAGATTTCTAATTCCTCTTTGGGATGGGGAAAAACTTTCAGTTGCAAACAATTAAGTGACTTGCCATGAGGTTCTAGTTGGTCAATGGTCATTATGAGCTAAGGGATCTTTGGAGTTGTTCCACTGCCAAAGAAAACTATGAAGACTGGCTGGTGGTGGTTCTTACTAAAAAAAGTTTAAAATAGAAATGAAAATTTAACAATCTTGGCTTTGATTTTTTCCCTTTGTTCCTCATATATTAAATGTTATTTGGCAAATGATTTCAAGTGCCTCTCAGCAGCAGAAAGTTAACCTTTAGACAGAATCTATTTTAATATTTCATCATCCCAGACCTAGCACCAAAAGATCATTTTAAAATTATTTCATCTACTACATCCTCATTTTCTTTTCCATAAGCCAGAAATTAACATGATAATCACCATTAACAGCTGAGTGTTTATTATTTATAAAGCACTGTTCTGAGTGCTTTTCGTGGATTAACTTATTTTGTCCATAAATAGCCTTATGAGGTTTTCTAGAAAATCCTATTTTCTAGAAAATGAATATGAGGCCTTAAAAAAATTAGAAGACTTGCCTAATGTTTCATAGCTAATGCAGAGGTGGGGCGAGAATTCAGTTTTGCCTGTGCTCTTATAGTCTGAAATCCTTTTCCCTAAACACTGCCCCCAGGTGGCTGGGTTCCACGAAAAGAAAAAGGCATCCTGTGCCATCAATGTAATCTCAAGTTTATATGTGCAATTCCTGAGTTAGGGTTATGGATATAGAACATCTTGCACCTTACATTTCAGCCAGGATGACAACTGCAGTATAC
Organism: Talpa occidentalis; assembly: GCF_014898055.3. Classification (NCBI taxonomy): domain Eukaryota; kingdom Metazoa; phylum Chordata; class Mammalia; order Eulipotyphla; family Talpidae; genus Talpa; species Talpa occidentalis. The sequence continues at coordinate 63,495,067 of NW_023601212.1, forward strand.
TTCACAGAGATCGAGAGTCACGCAGAAATTGCTTCTGCAGATATACACTCTTCATGTTAAGAGAGGCCCTTTAGGTATATACAGATAAATTGTATTTTACCATGCAAGGGGCAAACCATTCGCGAGATACCTTGCTCTGAGTTTTTCATAAGGACACTATTCAGGAAAAGCAAGTACCCTCCAAAAGCTTCTCAACTGAGCAGTATGGTGATCAAGGCCCTAGATTTGTGAGATTTGTGAGTACAATCAGCACATAAAAAAGAAAGCTAAGTGACCCAGATCAGATGCACAAATATGGCTTTGTTGCTATGCACTTTTAATTAGTCAAGCAGACTTGCCAAACTGTGTTGACATCACTTATCAGCAAAGTTACCTATCAACTCTTATAATGGAGGAAAAAACTATTCATTTGCACATTCTGTTGTATTGTTTGCTAAATAACATTCAATTGCCCAGCTATTGAAAGCAGGTGCCCACTATGATGTCTGGAAGGAGCCTGGGGGACACTCCTGATCTTGGCCTCTCCCTGGGCACCCACTTCCTGGGCAGTTGTCAACAGCACTTTGGATCTTGTGGGACTCTGAAAAGGAGAAAGGGCAAGAGATTTTCTTTGCAAGAGATTTGACATGACTTTCAAGAAACGGTTATCTGGTTGGATGGATTTTTCTGTGCAGTTAAATGTGGGCCCCAGTTTTAGATGACTCTTACAATGTGCTTTTTTCAAAAAAATCAAAGTTAAAAATAAACCTTAAAAAAAGAATCCCAGTGTCATTTACCCAAATAACTTAGTTCAATTTGGCTATTGTTTTTCCTCCACCAAAGGGCACCGAGCAATTACTCAGAGAAATAATGATAGGGATTGGAGGGAGTGAAAACCTGAGCTACTGCAAATCCTTCCACCTACAAATTGGTCTCTGCTAGAATCTAAGCAATCTGCTCATAATTACCAAGTGCAAATAATGAGCATTTGGTCCAATATCATATCATGATGGAGAAAAAAGCTAAAAATATTAACAACAAAATAAGGTAAAATCTGATTTATATTTATGTAATTGTTTTTTTCAACTACTTTTTCCAACTATTTTATTTTATATTTTTTATTAATTAATTAAATTTTATTTTCTTACAGCTCTGTATTCCCCCTAGTTCCCCCACTACCACATCACCAGTGAACCATAACCATATTCTTGTGCTATTTTTTAAAAGCTACCATAACACTGGGCCTCCCCTGGTGGCACAGCAGTTGAGCGCTGGGCTGCGAGGCTGCCCGTAGCCTCTGCAGCGCCGGTTAGTTCCCCGGCCGCCGGCATGGGCCCTACAAAAAAAAAAAGCTACCATAACACTGACTTGTTTAGAGAAAAATAAGAGATATGTCCACTGGAATGCAGGGAACAAATTCTGCTAGAAAGCAACCATCATTCTTGATGCAAATTTGAGATCTGAATTGCAATCCCAGTTACTTATTTTACCTCACACAAGTAGATCTGCTGGATCTAAGCTTCAGGGTTCCCATCTGCCCAACCCATTCATAAAATGAAATTGTCATGAGGGTGAAGTAAGGTAATGTAAGAAGCATGTAGTGGGGTCTCATAGCCAGCTGTTGAAAGTGAGTCTGAATATTTAGGTGGCCCAGTTGCAGAGATGAAATCTAGGCAACAGAGTCAGAGAGCTACAATGTCACAGGCAGAAAATAGCAATTCCTTAATTAGTTGAAACTTGTTGTCCAACTATTTTAAGCATCACAAAGTATTTATTTGTTTAAAAAGTAAATATGAAGCATTTTAATTGCTTCAAGCTACAAATAAATATTCTGGAAAGTTCAAACTATAGAAGACACAGAAAAACCTAATAAAATGCCAGTATAATGTAATTATTCTGAATTATCTGAATTATCACAGACTCTCAAAACATCTAATATACACATGGCAATAATTTCAAGATGGCTTCAGGATACAAATACCATGAAACTATGTCTTTCCGGTATTAGAATCCAGTCACACTTCACTTTATAGACATGAAAAAAAAATTAATGATATTTTGTGTGTATTGGGGAGTTCCCACCTTAAAGTAGATGATGTTAAATCTTTTTGTGCAATCACCCCTATTTTATCTTTAGTGTAAATTCAGATCTTCTAGTAGATCATCTATTCCTGACTACTCAAAATCACACCTTAATCTCCCAGGTAGCTAGGTATCTTGAGAGTAGAGAAGTAGTTATCAAGGTGAGTCTGGGTACTGGGTAGTCTCCTTATGAAGAACTCAGACAGACCTAGGTGTGAGTCCTGACTCCAACACACAAGCTCTGTAAGTATGGAAAAATTACTTAGCCAAAATAAGTCTCAGCTGCTTCATCAGTAAAATGCAGATAGTAATATTTCTAACTTAATAGTTCTTAACTTAGATGAGAGAAAGCCTGTGAATCTACAAGTTAGCTATAGAGTATTCATCTCATAGAGATTTCCTAGGTACTAGGGAAAAGCAGAGAGTAAGGGAATTAGTCAATTAGCCTCAGTTAGGTTCTGATCAAATAATAAAATTATCTTCTTACATAATAAGCTGGAACTTAATCACAAGCTATTATTGACCATTAATATGTATAGTGGTATTTGGATTTCACAAATCTGACCTTTTGTATGAAGAAGTAAGCTTGCTCAAGATTATGGGTACTAAGAACATGCAATAAAAAAGGATATGAAAAAATATTGACAGGAGCCTCTTATAAAACATGAAACCAACACAAAAAAATCTTGAAAGGAGTTAAATTATAACTGACCCTGGACATTGCTGCACTAAAGAGTTTCTCTGCTCTCCTCAGCTTCTACCAAAATCGTTACAGCCTATCATAGTCCTCTGAAGGCAGGATGAGAAAAGGGACATTGGAAGGGCTCTAAAATCCTGTACGTAGTTATATTTGTTGACTATGGGAAGAGGTTGACCTTGACTTATTGAATTTATGGACTGTTTGACGTTCTTTATTTGAACTTGGAAAACTACTACTGTGTTTCAGGAACCCCTTGTTATGACCACAGTAGAACTGAGAAGAGAAAAAGAAGAGAAGCCTGGAGCTCAATGGAAATAAGAGAAGGAGACATTTGGGGAGTTGTCTTCCTCAGTTGGCCTGATCCAAGCAGTAAAGGGGTAAAGGAAACGAGGATGTTGCTCACTCTTCCATGCACAGGAGTTTTTATTAGTTGTCTCTGTGTAAAAACTAGTCTAGGAACTAGGGAAGCAAAGAATAATAAGACCTGAACCCTGTCCTAAATTTATTGTGATGTTTGGAGAGAAAATGATCAATTGCACACATGCACACACACATACCACTTTTATACAATGGAATTTCATGCAGCAAATGCTACACACCAGGCATGAACAATGTCTACATGAACTGCAGAGGATGAAATGCTGAGAGGGTGTCCCAAGGAGGACCATGTTTTGGTTGAGCATCGAAAGAAGTGAGCAAGAGTTTGCAAAAAGACAAGTTGGGGTAAGAGTATGGGAAGAAGAGGAATATACTTGGCATGGATGTATCAGTATAGTGACCAGTCAGAGATGTGAGAGGGCACTGGGTTGTTTATTATCACTAAGGAATAAAGTGGGGCTTGTGTGAGTGGAAGAAATGTTTGGTGATGTCTGCAGAAGATGGGGGTCCTCTCACATGGCATCCAGTGTGACTTTCCAGTGTTCATATTTAGGACAGGATTTCTCTTTCAGAATGGGCAACGTGCATTTGGCCAGAACATCCCTGTGCTTGAATAGCTCTCAGGAACATGAGCAGGTGGAGGAGGTGGAGGGGAGGAACACCAACAATTATGATTTCAATTAAGTAACATTTATCCTCAGTTACAAACAACTTGTGGTGTTTGTTCTTTTCTGCCTAGTATCACAGTTGATTTGTGTCTTACCACTTAACATTACTTTAAATGAATCTATGCCTTCTAATTTTCTAAAATTGCAAGGTGAATGTTTAAGAAAGAGATGTAAAGGCAGGGATTTAGTTCTCTTTGTTTTTCTAAGTTTAAGGATTGGGGGAAAAAAATCTTCCTTCACATCTCCACCCCCACATGAATGCTTGGGGTCGCTCGGTTACCAGGGCTGTGCTAATCACTTGTTCTGATTGTAGGATGCAACTACATAATAACCCCTGAGTAACTTCACACTTGATGGCTTATGTTTCAGATTTGGCTCTTTGAGAGGCAGGATAAAAGCAACTCATAGTCCCAAATAACATCTCCAGTTACTGGGAATGAGTAAACCTGATGGAAGGAGAGGAAGACAGAGATATGTGGATGCCAACCCACATTCAGGTCCAAGGTGGTGTGATTTCTCATCTCCTCCTTTTCCTCTTTCTCTATCATTAACTCCTGCCTCTACTTCTTTTTCATGATCTGAAGCTCCTGCTCCTTCATAAGGTTAAAAGAGTGGCTGTAAAATAGGGACAAATTTTCATGAATTATTTGGGGGATAATTTTACGTTTTGTCAGTTTTAGTGAAATTTTCTCCAAAAAGGCTCAAAAAGATCTGAAAAGTGTTCTCTTGTTCGAGATTGGAGTACATGGCAGTTCAATGTCTAACACATCTTCAATGGACTATCTCTACAGTCTTAAACTATTATTGTGACCATTTTATGGATAAAAAAAATCTAAGGCACAGAAAAGAAAGGGACTACCCCAGATCTCACAGCTAGTAGTTCTTAGAGACAAGATTTGAATCTTGATAGTTTGTCACTGGAACCCTGGACCCCTACCATTATATCTACCTGCAGAAATACATGCATGAAATCTCTTAGATTTAAAAAATAGACCACATGTTACCAAAGCCTCTCGAATGCAAATTATTCAAATGGATAGGAGTGATTTACTATGCCTTCCTGGACTCTTAAGGGGCTCACCTTAGTAGTTACAAAATGTTCAAGGTGGATGCGAGGGGTAAGAACAAGGGGCCTTGCAATGTGATGTGTGGTTCCTGGTCCTATGTACCGGTCTTCTAGCCCTGAACGTCTGAACTACTGGACCATTGTCCATTTTGACCTTCACCTTCCAGTTATTATTACTCCTGAATCACCAAACTCTTCCTCCTGGTCACACATAATACACTTTGCCCTGTTGACTTTCATGTCCTAGTGTACTAAATCTCAGCACTAAATAGTCTTCTGTCCCCACTTTATTTTTTTCAGCAAATAGGCTGCAGCACAATTCCCATGAGGTCGTATGAAATTGAGTGAGGGGAGATTTTAAAGTAAATGCCACAGACTTCTATGACATAGCACTGTTTCCAGAGTGTTCAGCGTGTCACGTTGCCCTGCAAAGCTGGCAATGCAGAAACAAAGGCCTCCAGTGTGAGAGGACTGAATGAGCGTTGCTAGGGAAACAAAACCTAAGTTTCCTATTAAATTTACTTTCAGTTTACGCATCACACCTCTCCTAGCCTGAGTAAAACACAATAAAGAAAACTACAGCTTTATTATTATTATTAAAACCCCATATAGAACATATTTCTCAGGTAAAGATAATCCACAGTTTAGGTTTGACAAATCTTCTTATAAAAGTGATTTCACTCCACCCAGATTTTAGTATTTGGTGGAAAAAGACCACATAGAATAATGTGTACATTTCTCTCTATAACCTGAGAGCATATAATCCCAGAATTGCCCTTATCTCTCTTTTCAGGATCACAATTACAACTTATAAGTCTTAGAAGATGTGTAAGCTAATAACAGGAGAGAGAGGGAAGATTGGAGCCAATTTGGAAAAGGTGGAGATCAGAATAATGAAGTGGAGAGTGGGTAAGTGGTGTGGAAGACAGCAAATTGTGGAACCAACTCAGTAGTTAAGGATGACACAGAAACCTTTCAAGAGGGAGTTGACAGGCTGACTCTGAATTTGAAAAACAAATAGAAGAAACAGGCTATTGCTGAATCAAAATAAACTAGGTGTCAAAGGTTGATCTGGAGAAAGTATATAGATGGCACTTGGATGAGCTTGTCTTTACACATGTGTGGGTTCCTCCTCCCTTTGCCAAAGCATGTTGCCATCTTTAAAGCAAAAGCCAAACAAACTCTCTGCTGACTGCTCACATGTTAGTGTGTGCACATTCTGACTTGGTTTACAAATCATAGTCTTATTTATTTATTTATATTTTACATCATTGTTCATTTTGTACAATATTTGCTTGTATGCTTTCTCTTTTCCGGTGTAGTCCCTGTAATTCCCACCAATTCACCCGTGAACCATCACCATAGTCCCTTGTGCTCTTCTCTCCCCTTTTTTGATCCCTCTACCTCCCCCTCCCTTGCAGCATGTCTCTGGTTTACAGTTGCCTTTTAATTTTGTTTTTTAATTTAATTTATCATTATTTTCTTTTTTGATCCCTTATTTGTTTCCCCTATGTTCCTCCTATAAGTGAAACCATCTGATATTTTTCTTCTTCCTTCTGGCTTATTTCACTGAGCATAATCCCTTCCAGCTCTATCCATGTTGCTGTGAATGGCATGGGTTTATCTTTTTTGATTGCTGAATAGTATTCCCAAAACATAGTCTTAATTAATTATCAAGATCAGTGTCTGTGAAGTAGTGCATGCTTCTTAAATCTCAACACAAACATCTTTTCCTAGGAACAGTTTCTCCCAACTCTGCCGACTAGATTTAACCCTTGGTTTATACTTTCAAAATGACTATCATTTTCTCCAAGTCAGAGTTAGAAATAAACTGTATCTATGATTACTTTTTTTCTATTTTTCCTTTACTAGTTTGTAAATTCTTGCATGTAAGAACTGTTTTTCTCCCTGCTTAGGATTGTTTCCCTAGTTCCTACCACAGAACACATCACACAGTAGGTGCTCAGCTTATACTGTTCTCTGAATGAGTGAATATATACTGCACAGACATGATCAGAAGGCCAACAAATCACCTCATGGGAAATATTGTAAAACTGGAAGGACTGTGGGAACCCAAAGATTTCTATGTCAACTTCTGACTGAACTCCTTTCCCAAGAAAGCAATTCCCAGATAGAAGTGCTCAGAAGATAAGATGATAGACCTGGCAAAATCTGGATCTATGATGAATTTTTATCACAACCTTATCTCCCACGTACAAAGTCAATGCTTGGCTTTTCTAGTAGACCACAGGAGGCTTTCAAAATGAGATTCTGAATAACTCCTTAGTTGTTTTTTATTTTATTTTATTTTTTTTTTGGTGTACTGACTCTAGCCAAAGATCCCTTGTATTTCCTGAGACCGGAAGGATTTGGGCCTCATGAGTAAACAGTCTCTTGGATCAGTCACAGAAATCATCTCAACAGTACTTGGCAATTTCCTAGCAGCTCATAACTGCTGACCCTGCCAACATTGGGAGTTAGGACGCAGTTTCCTTATCCTCTTGAGGAGTCTATAAATGCCCTTCCTGTTGAAAGCAAGTAGCCAGAGGCAGAGCATAGAGTCTATACAAGGTCTCCTGCAACTGTAAGAGAATTAAGAATTACATGTAGCTTTGGTGAAGAAGCAGCACAGCATATATTTGAGATCCATTAGATAAGATGTTTGAGTTACATTTTTAGACCAAAAATTATATTAATTTGTGCTATTCCATTTGTAATATTAAAATGAGGGGGAATACCAAGAAAGAAATGAATAACTATAAGAAAGTGAAAATCAAAATCAACAAAAACTATGAACCAGAGACACTTTTTGGGGGGTGGGGGGCGGGAGGGGAGGGATTGGGGTCAGAATGGGGGGATTGCAATTGTATGGGGAATATAAAAATAAAATTTATTAATTAAAAAAAAAAAAAAAGAAATGATCTAGATGATACCACAAAATGCCCAAATTTATAAAACCTTACTAATGACTGTGCCATCATCAATTATCAGGGAAAAGGGCATGAAGAAAGGATTGGCTTCATGATGGATCATGAAGCTATTGGGTCTTTGGAAGTAAGTAGAGAATGTCCATAGAAGGAGGCAGAAAGAATAGAATGAATCTGAGGACCCAGACTTGAGCACTGGTTTGCCCACTGAGCTGTGTGACCTTGAGCAAGTTATCCCACCTTTGTGAATCTCAGGTTCCTTATTTTAGAAGTGGAGATAAGAATATCTGCTCAGCACCATTAAAAAATATTCATTTAGGTAATTTTGATTTACAACCCTGTATATGTTTTAGAAGTATAGGGTCACACCTCTGTAAATGTAAACTTATTACATCATACCCCCCACTAAAACACCAATAATCTTCCACCAATGGTCTATTAAAATCCCCCCTCCCCTGCACTTACTCTCAACACCCCCATCATCCCCTTTCAGTAGCCCCAGTTCTACAAGCAGATTTCTATGGTTTATTTTAGTTTAGTTTGGTCTGTTTCTTTGCTTTGTTTTTTAATATTCCACATATGAGTGAAATCCCAGTACCAGTTCAAGGTTATAATAATATGAAGAGAGATGCCAGACTAGTGTCTGACCTATAGCAAGTTCAATCTCACATTGCATGAGACAACATCTCCAAATTGCTCTCCTCACTTCTCCAGTTTTTCTTCAGCTCTGTCATCACCCTGGACCAAGTCATGTATTTTATATTTGTGCTACTGTTTAGATGTAGCTTACAGAATCTAGTGGTGTTATTTTCTTCTTTTTCACTCTTATTGACAATAATGACTTGAATTCCATTTAATTGTATTTTTGATCTCCTAGAATAAAAGAATGCAAGAACAAAAGTGCAGCAGAAACTGAGTGTAAGTCCAGAGAAAGAAACAGAGACCATATTTGATTGCATGCATTTGTCAAAGGCCCTGCTGGTGCCTCAAAGGCACAGGGAAACACCCATTTATGATCTGACATGAATAAATGTAGCTGAAAGGCACTCAGATATGCATGTTCCGCTGGTCCCCAATTATGTTCAATCCTACTTCTCATTCTCATCCTACTCTGTTCCCCCAGATTCAATTTTTTCCTTTATGATCCCAACTTTTGGGTCTACCCAAATCCTGCCTTCCCCCATGACTGAATTAATGAATGTTGGTCCCTGACTGCCATGCTTGTCTTGATCCTCTCTCTAGTCCAAAGTGATTCTCCTGTGTTCTCTGGCTCTTCTGATCCCAAGAGGCAGTCTTCTTTCCCTTTGAATCATTTTGGCTTCCACCTTTTCCCTTTCCACTCATCATAAGTTTCATAAACCTAAGAGTGCCTCTTCCTCTCTGTACTTCTTGGCTCTAGTTCTGTCTTCTAACTAGCTCATTCTTTCTCCCCATCTCCATGAGCCAGGAAAGACCTTTTCTTAATGATGCCTGTACTCTACAGAGTAGACATTCTACAATAAGCCCGACTAAATGGGAACTTTGAACAGGCACTGTGGTTATTCAGGCAATCCAACATGAGCTCCTGCTTTCAAGGGGTTTATATACGATTGACATATAACAGACATATTGATGGTATAAAGAAAACTGGTTACAAAAAAAATCTCATGTTGAGTGCAACACTATTGAAGAATAGTGTGTAAAAATGAAGAAAACACCAGAAGTATTCAATAACGAAATGGCTCTAAATAGATCATTTTTATGCTCACCCACTTTCAAAGCTATGTCAATACAATGCTAAAGTACAGAACATTGGGAAAACAGAATCTGCTGAACGAACAATGACCAGTTTTTCCGCAGAGACCAACCTCCTGATACAAATAGAATGAGGCAGATGTACAACACAACTGCAAGAGCATCATAAAAATCTCATTGGAAATCAATGCACTGATGGTTCTTAAGCATTTCTATGTTTCAGTAGAAGCAGTTTTTCTAAAACATTGAATTTTAAGTAAAACATTACCCACGCAATCACATAGACATAAAAACTAACACACCTTTTTTTACTGATTATACTTTTTAGAGTTAAATGTTTAAAATTTCAGAATTGTTAGAAACAAATCAAGTTGTTAACATTTGGATAATGGCATTCTCTAGGATGCAAATAAAACACGAGCCATATTATTCAAATAACTGAGCTGGTAAATTAAGAAGGCACATCAATTTTGCATATATGGGATCTGTAGCAAAATAATATTCATGTAGTACCTGGCACCTGTTGAGGAGTATTTCAAAGGGGAAATGATTAATCAGAATTACAATGACCTCACTTGGACTTGAATAGTTCAGAATTTCTCCTTTTGTGTCCTCAGTATCTACTTATGCTAAAAGTCACCGTGGTCAATAAAAATAAAGCCAACCAAAATCTAACTTGGTTGTCTTTGTTTCTTAGCTGAAACTTTTGTGCTGGAAACTCCACATTCTGCACTTTTTTTTTTAATTTTTAAGAAAGCATGTAGACTTCCGGGGTTTTGGGGGAGCCATAGCTCCTTTGTGATTATGGTACAAATTAGCAAAAGTATGCTGTCTCTCCAGTTACATAATTAACTGGACTTTAATATACATAGGCCAAACATTGTGGGAGGAAACATTCAAATTTGAAGTGCCTTCTAGAACACCAGATGTTTAGAATTTACATAGAAACATCCGGGATTTTTCATAGCCAACAATGCTGTCAAAGATGAAGGGTATCTAATTTTTTTGTTTAAACTTTGTGATCAGCTGGCACTGGGTTAGACATTAGGATAAAACAAACAATTCAGAGCGGAACTGCTTTGAGCAAAAGTGAGGACAGATGTCTGGCTTGGGGGTCCCCATACCTTTATCCTCATCCTCCCTGGTAGCCCCAGAGGTGCATCCATAGCAGACCTAGGGGGCTGAGGGACTACCAAGTAAAAATCTCAGTTCATCATGGGATGCAAATACTTAGTGTCACGAAAGTAACACAATCAGGAGATGACTAAAGGAGATATTAAGTGGAAAAACATATACCATACACCTTCAGGAATATGACTTCTAGAATTGGGCTTGAAATAGTGGAAACAGTGAACATGCGATTGATAAAATCTCTTACCATTCTCTGATCCAGAGTGTGTTTTCTATGATCCTATTGGTGATTCCAAAGTCAATTGCATAGTTCCAGTGAGACCGAATATGTGGCCGTCTAAGGTCTCGTGTTGTGTGAAGATTTTCTCTTCCCAGAAAAGCATTAGGGTACAGATATCTCCCCCTTTTCAAAAGTTTGCATTAGGTCACTTCTCTTCCAGCATACTTAAAACGAGCACCTGTGTCCATTAACTAAAGATAATCTGAAAAAAGTTCTGCTTTTACGACAAAAGGCATAAAATGACAACGACATTGGGCAGCTGTTTGCTCCAGGGGTGGCCGTGCCGGAGCAGGGAGGGCAGTGGGAAAGAGTCCTGCAGGAACTGCTCTCTGCAGCGGGGTATGTATCAGAGCATTCCTGCTTTTACTCTATGTGAGTGTGATTTGGGGCTTGATGTGTTATTTGGTATGACTTGATAGGTTATTTTTTTGATTCTGGGAACGCTGGAAAGTATTTCCATATAAATGAATGGTAATTGCTTCTTCACTTCCCACCATTTCAGCAAAGGGAAGGGTTCGTGCAAACCTGATTTTCAAATACTTAACCTTATACACGAAGGTCCGTATATGCCAGGCACTATTCTAGGCATCTGGATGACGTCAGTAGACAAGGCAGGAAAGGTCTCCTCTCATGGAACTTACATTCTGGTGAGGGAGACAAAATATGAACCAATTAACTTAAACCAATTTAAGAAATGAAACTAGAGAGCAGACTATAGAAGGGCGATCACATACTCAGCGTGATCTCTTTTAAACTTGTTCTTTGGGTTCCTACTCACAGTCACCGTCTTCGGATATTTTTTCTCTTTCTGTGTTTTGTACAAAATGGGCCTGGAGTTACCGCCCTTTGAGAAAAGATTCCTTTTGCCAGGGAAGGTGAAGAAGGGGGCCTTATTAAGGCAGTTATCCCTTAAGTTTTAGGAAGAAAGTCTCTGTTTTTCTGTGTTTTTCTTTCTTGCTTGCTTCTTCCCAGCAAAATGGTGAGAAACATGGTAAGATTAGGAATTGGGTACAGGTCAAGGAGTTGAGAGGGGTGACCAGTTTACTTTAATATAAACTTTAGGGAAAGGATAAAAGGATCCCAAAGCATCTCTCTAGAGTAAAAGTCATGGTTTGCAATTTTTCATTGACATTCTGTTCACCCTGACATGTGAACATATGAAAACTACAGGCTCCCCGTGGAGGCCTCTAGAATTCAAAATCCTCAGAACCTCTCTTTTTCTGTCCTGCAGATATAACTGATACTGTAACTTTCTTAGAGGGCTGCTAGGAGCAGTGTGGGGCTTTATGTCAGTTCCCACATTTTCACAGGTTCTTCCAAAGCCTTGAGAAAGACCTTAAAATATATTCACATGTTCATATGTTGTTGCAAATTGCAAAAGTTGTCATTTCCCTGTGTTATGTTTCAAAAATTCTCTAAATCTATGTCTGCTCCAAGTATTCCTAGGCATAGAGCTTATCCATTTACAGTGCCAAGTACGTTGTAAGTGTTCAGTATCTACTAACACTAAAAATATCATCCATTTTATTCAATTATATTATTGCCATTTGTGACAATACATGTATATATAATATATAATATAAAAATTCACTTAATTACACTTAAATATATACTTTCTTCAAAAGAATCGAATCAGTACAACAAATATTTTGACAGTTAAACTGTCCACTTACCATAGTAGTACCAGTCACAATATTTTATTTCTAAATAAATAAAATGGTATTAGTTCACTTTACTTTGTTTCCCAAAATAAATAAATAAAACACGGCTTTGAAATCTTAAGATATGTTCCCTTTCAACAAAGGTGTAAGGAAATGTATAGTGAGCTTTTCATGTCTGACATTAATGATTCAACAAAATCTCATTAAAATGTTTAGACAATACTTATTTGTAGTAAGTTAAGTCCATTTCTTCCCCAAGTTGTCTTTTTTTCCCCCCAAGGATAAGGGCCACCTAAATGATTATGTGAAAAGGTGAATCAGGAATAAAAAACTTAGGGTTTGTTTTAGTTGGGTTTTATTTGCTTCTTTGTTTTGCTTTTTATATTTCACATAAGAGTGAAATCTTTCATCTTCTTTATCTCACTGAGCATAATCCCTTCCAGTTCCATCCATGTTGTCACAAATGGTAAGATATAATTTTTATAGCTGAGTAGTATTCCACTGGGTACATATCTGCTCATCTATTATTGGCTACTCAGGTTGCTACCATAACTTAGCTATTGTAAATACTGCTGCAGTGAACAAAGGGGTGCAGAGTCCCTTCAAATTAGTGTTTTTGCATTCTTGGGGAGAAGGATTGTTGGATCATGTGGTAGATCTATATTTAATGTTTTGACAAACCTTAATACTGTTTTCTGAAGAAACTGGGACTGGTCTAAAGTCTCACCAACAGTGAGTACTGTCACTAACAGGTGACAGTTGTGAGGTGTGAGGTGGTATCTCATTGTGCTTTTGATTTGCATTTCCCTGATGATAAGTGATGATAAGCATTTTTTAAAATATGGCATTTGGCCATAATTAAGTCTTTGGAGAATTGTGTATTTAACTTTGCTGCCAATTTTTTTTTTTTTTAAAGATTTATTTATTTATTTATTTATACAAGCACTGGGTACAGTCAGAAGCGCGGGAGGGTGAGAGAATTCACCAGAGCCAGAGCAGGGAGCAGAGCAGGCAGAAGGACCGAAGTACACTGCTGAGGGGAGCAGCGGGCGGCAGGAGAGGTCTGCGCGCCATGTGGGACCCTCCTCCGGTGGCCGGGGAGCAGCCGGGGATCGAACCGGCGCCGCAGAGGCCGCGGGCAGCTTCGCAAGCCAGCGCTCAACTGCTGCGCCACCAGGGAGGCCCTTGCTGCCAATTTTTTGATTGGTTTATTTTGAGTTTTACAAGTGCTTAGTAGATTTTGGATATTACTCCCTGGTCAGATATATGATGTGCGAATATTTTCTCTGATTCAGTAGGGTATCTTTTTGTTTTAATGATAGCTTCTTTCATGGTGGAGAAAGTTTGATTTAGTTTGATTTGTTTATTTTTGTAGTTTATGTTTGTAGTCTCATTTGTTTATTTTTGCTTTTGTTTTCCTTGCCACTATAGTCAAGTCCCCAAAGTATCCTGAAATCCATGTCATGGAGTATTTTGCTTATATTTTCTCCTATCAGTTTTATAGTTTCAATTTTGTATGCAGGTCTTTGAATTAATTTGAGTTAATTTTTGTGTGGGTGTGGACAGTGCTCTCATTTCATTCTTTTGCATGTGACCGTTCAATTTTACTAACTCCATTTGTTCTCCATTGTATGTTCATGGCTCCTTTGTTGTAGATTAACTGTACATATAAGTGTAGGATTGTTTCTGGATCTCAGTTCTATTACCTTGATCTGTGTGTCTATTTTTATTCTAATACCATCCTGGCTTGATTATTATTGCTTTGTAGTATAATTTGAAGTCTGGTATTATAACACCTCCACTTTTCTTTTTTGTTAAGGTTGCTTTGGCTATTTGGGCCTTTTGTAGTTCCAGATATTCCAGCAGTATTTGTTTTATTTTCTTGAATAAAGGTACTGAAATGTTGATAGGGATTGCATTAAATCTATGTATGCTTTGTGTAAGATGGCCATTTTGAAAATGAATAACAAAGAATCTTGGGGAAGAGTTATACACATATACATATGCATATATATTTATACCAGAATATAAAAATAGTTGTATTTCATGTGATATAAAAACTTAAAAAAAAGCTCCCCATTGAGGATAGTCTTTAAAAAATGTTCTTAACAGGGAAAATATCCTGTGGATGCTAGTCAGTCTTTTCTACAGGTATGGTAGAGGTTGCTCAACAATTTTATTAATAAACTACCTATGCTGTTTGTCTACAAGGGAGGCAAAGTCTCCATGACAGGAATTTCTTATGGAATTTTACCCACTTATTCCCATAGCTGAATGTCCAATTTTCCAACTACTCTGTTGAACTCTAAGTACTCATTATAGTGTGGTACAGTGACAATTAGTTGGATAACTGGTAGCAAGTTGATTACATTGGACTCAATTTTTCACGGAAGGGGAAACAATTTAACTTCACTAGAGTTATTATTTAATTTGTTTTTACTGACCACCACTCTTTTGCTTGCACCAATGTAGACCTAGTAAATGTTACCAGAAAATTACTAAGTTTTCTTAGTAACTATTATATACAGACAAAGCAATAATGATTAGATTAAAGGTAAGCAATAAAGGTTAGATTCACCACCTAGTAAAATCTCCATCAGAACCACAAATCTGCTGGAGGTAGTTAAGAATAGAAATTATAAATAAACTACCATTTATTTCCTGTTGTCCACGAAAATCATGGACATAAATATATAGTATTGGGTTGATGTCATATTGACAGTTAAAACATCTTATTGGGCTTTTCCCCTCATTTTGTGTTATAAAAATGTTTATTTTTCAAATAAGTGACATTTTAATACTGATTATATTTTTTTCAAACTCTAAGTATTGCCCCAAAGACACATGTATGGCTCTATGGCAGAGGAGAGGATGAGAATTAGTCCTTAAGATCAAAGCATGGGACTCTATAGTTAAGGTAATGCTAGTTCTCTTGATGGCTATCAGAAGCAGAACACTTACCAATGAACAACCTGCATTTAAACCACTTAGTTGATGTTGCAGTATAATGTTCTATGCACATGAATTGCCTGGGTGGTCTCAAAACCATTACCACATATTTTGAACATTAATTTCTACTTTTCAAGACAGTCCCTTGTGAAAAGAGATATTAAAGATGGGAGAGTCACCTTAAGAAAATATATGCTATAATTCCTACAAGACAAGTTAACGTTATATTTTTTTTAATTTTTAAGAAGATTTATCTATTTATGCATAAAAGAGAAGATTCAGCGGAGACAGAGTGGGAAACAGAACAGGTGGATTGACAGAAATACACTGCTAATGGGAGCAATGGGTGAGTCAGGAGAGTTCTGCTGGGCCATGTGGGTCACCTCCGTGGCAGGGATTGAATTTATGCTTCAGCGGCTGCAGATAATTTCATAGTGCCATTTCTTAACCCCTTGCACCACCAGGGAGGCCCTCAAGTTAACATTATCTTAAGAAACAAAATACTGAAGTGCTATTTGATATCTAATTTGAAATTTTATTATTAAACAATGACATGAGTGGGGAGTTTTATCAGCCATTTTTCATTTGCTATCCATAGTCATTAAATTCAAAATCACCTTCATGCAAGGACAGATCACAAGCTAATGAGGAGTGGCAATCCTGAATAGGCTGGGCAGGAATGAGTCACAGGCATTCTTCATGAAGTAATTATGCACCTGCTGGGGAGTGTTTTCTGCCTCCAGTAAATATTGACATGTCCTTCCTCTTTATTGTAAGAGAAAAATTTATTGGAGACTGTGTTATAACATTGTTTTCACAAAAGCCTTGTTTTGGGGCTATTTTGTTTACTAGAATCAAAGAAGTCGCTAGGATTTCTAGTCAAGACTGAGCTGCAAGTGAACAATAGAATGAAATATATTATTGAATACAAAGGACAGGAAGGAATCAGAAACCAACAAGCCATGGTCTCAGGCATAAGAGCCCAGAAGGAAAATTTATCAGAACTTGGGGTAGGAGGGAGCACCTGTTTTCATAATAGGGGCCAAATGTAGAATAGTGGCAAGTTCTAACCAAGATTCTCAAATAAATCCAACCATGTAAGTACTTGATTACTTGTGAGGGTGTGGAAGAGTGTAATTGAAAACTCTAAGGTTTTGTTCTCTAAAACTCTAGTTGACTGTAAGAGTCCTGGCCCTCTAAGTATGTGCCCCTTGAAGCGTTTCATGGATATGTAAACATGAACTTTTGAGACATGATGGGGCTTGGTGGTGACATGGGATAAGAAAGTTTATTGCTAAATAAGTCTAAAAAAAACTCCTCCAATAAGTACAAATGAAAATTCTGGGTGATAAACAAGCATAGTGTCATAGTTTACTTGGTCACCCCTTCTGTGAGTTCATGGTAGACAACATTTTGGTGTCTCTTATAGTCAAAGGCATTTTGAATTCATTAACATGCTAGGTCATTTATTTCATTTCCTTTATTTCATTCATGCTAATGAGAAAATCTAGCACAGAGGTCAAGGAGTTTAGGATAATTAAAACAAAGCATTTACAACAAATGAAAATTTCAGTGATTTAAAACTCATTAGAATGGGGACTGTACTGGACCCAATTAAGAGAGTTGAGTCCCATCTGAGCAGGGACAGGATGGCATGAAAGCAAGCAGGAAGATATAGAGCCAAAGATGGGCCTCAACTAAAGTCCTATTAAAGGCACAGACTGAGAAAGCTAATTCTAGAGCAGGAGCAAGAATGTTAAGAGTGGAGTCAGGTAGAACTTGGATGACTGCCCAGAACTAGATGAGAGCCCCATGTCACTTTGGTTGAAATTCCACATAGTTCACTCCTTCCTGCCATGGTGCCTGAAAGGGTTCCAGGAACACAGCTGGAAATCACCTACCATATCAGGAGCAGTTGAAAGAATTATAATGTTTAATGAGAAAAGACAAACCTAAAGAGTTAGAAACATCCTCACATGAAAGGATTGCAGGAAATGGAGCACGTTTAGTTCATACTGTTCCATGTGGCAGAACTAGAACTAATATGTGGAAATTATAAGGAAAGAGATTCTGAGCACTACAAGTATGAACTAACTGCTAGAATTATTTGCCTCTGATCACCTAGAATGCTACATTCTAGGTGGATTATTCTAAGTTACCAATGATGTTGGTTAAATTAATTAGTGAAAATATGAAAGAACTGTTCAGCAATTAGAGTAATATAACTTTGGGCTAAGAGCTAATGACTCCTGAATTTATGTATTTTATCAGAGGTTTCACCAAAATGGCAATCTTATATGTAAAACTGAATATGTACCACACACTATTCAAAATTTCTTACACATATTACATTTAATTCTCATTATCACCCCATGAAGTAGGATATATTATTAATTCCATTTTACAGATGAGGAGGCCACTGTGACACAGAGACATTACACCACTTGTCCAAAGACACACAGAAGATTAGTGGTAGAATCAGGATTGGAGATCAGTAAACCTGTTCTTGAGTAGGTCTCAATCACTTCCTTAATCATCGGGTAGAGAAGAGCTAAACTTGAGTTCATTACCATGTGAGAACTGTATGTTCTTCTCTCACATTCTGTGCATTTCAGATCATGGTGGATATCAGTTCAGTTTTATTGATGTCCTATCACCCACCTTATTTTTGGCTAGTTTAATCTCTATATTAGAGACAATTAAATAATAAACAAAGCTTGTAAGGTGCCACAACACAATTTGCAAAATATATGAAAAAATACATCCTTTGTCCATAAAAATATTAAAGAAAAATTAAAATTAAATTTGGGTGTTTTTTTTTTGGTTTCCTCCAAAATTTCGATATTATCAAAAAGCACCATTTGCTTTCTTTCTTCTGTTTGTAAGAACATAGAAAGTTCGGCAGTCCCAACTGAAACCTCATTGGAAATGCTCACTCAGCCTTGGCCAGATGCCAAGGAACCTTCTGTTTATTCCACTGCAGTCAATTCAAAGTCATGAGAGTGACACAGATGATTAAGTGCAGAAGCTGGTGATGTGTGCAATGAGGCAACTGGATTGAGTGCATGCCTAGAGCAAATAAATAAATAAATAAATAAAAACACTGCAAGGGGCCCAGGGTCAGTAATTACAGTGATTAGGAAATGCAGAAAGAGGCAGGTGTCCTAGAAAACAGGACTTATTTCATAGCCAGGAAATTATATTTCAAATGAAGATATAAAAATCTATTGCTTTGAGATTTCTGAGGAGTCTCAGGAAATGTTATATAGATTGACTTCCAGGAAAAGGATTAAAGATGATAATAATTAATGTGCAACTCCCAGGGACCATACCAGACATTTTAACATTATTGTCTAATTTAATCTTCCTAAAGCCAAAGGTCACTAAAGAGTAAGTGGCAGAATTGCAATTTGAACTCAGTTCTTCATGAATCCAAATGTGCAATCTTACTATCTTCAACTGCTTAATGTATTAGGCAATGCATTAGAAAATTTGCCTTTAATAAGGCATTCTGAGTTTCCTTTTCAGAGGCAAATGCTACATCAGTTATATTATGAGATTGTTGTATGAGGTTACAGAGATAAATTAGTCTGTGAAGTGTAAAAGAATAAGCATTGAATGGGAAGGTCGTCAATTGCCAAGTGGTACCAGAGCTGCAAATGTCCATGAACTTTTCAAGAATAAAGCTGTGGGTAAACACTTAGATCTCATCAACTCTCTTATGGTAACTGCCTTGAGCATTGAGACATGGGCCTTACCTACACGAACCTCAGGAAGAAGCCTGCATTATGTTCAGATGTATAAAATTGTCTAATCATATGTTGAAAGAGTCAAACAAGGAAATGCATACCTAGCGGATAATCTGGGACACACATACCTGTGAGGACAGATCTAAGGAAACTCAGAACTACTGCAGAAGACCAGCTTTTAAGGATGCAACTCTGATAAAAGGGAGGTGAAGGATTTGGATTTTAGGCCATTAAGAAGAAATGAATTTGCAAAGGATCAAAAGAAATTCCAAAGGTGTATACTGGCTGCCTTCAAGTCAGGGACTCAGAGTTGCAACCTTGGTAGCCCTGGAAATAAAACAAGAACCAATGATTAAACGCTGTAGAGATTCACATTTTAGTCCATACAAGCAATAATTTCTAATAATCAGAATCAACTGAAGATGGAACAAGTTGTATGGGGATGTAGGAAGATCCTAATTACTGGAAATGTTATCCCTCACTGTAAAAAACAAGACAAACAAAAATCACTAATCAATAAAATTGTCATTGCCATGAATTCCATGAAGACATGTAATTCATGTGTTCTGTAATTCTCTCTATTGCCTTCCATCTTTCTCCCTAGGAAAAGATCTGTAGCATTTGCTTCATGCTCTGAAAATGAATTTTCCTGATTTTCTCTACCTATTAAATGTCTCTTTACTATCCACAGTAACTGCCCCAACTTGGATTGCAATATGACTCTTCCAATTATCCTATTTGGTGTTGATTTTGCTCCTATACTCTTCACTCTATGGTATTTTACCTTACCAGCATGTCAATGGCTTACCCTCAAATGCAACCCATGAGTTTTTCTGGGTTCTATAAAAGCAGTATAAGGATAAAATACATAAAGGAAAACTAGAAGAGAGAGTACACCCCATCAGTTATGCATTGTTCTGTTCACATCAGTATCTCCCCCATTCCAGAACTTACCCATTTTCAGTTTCCAGAGAACATTTTTCTTTCATTTATAGATCCACTTTAAGTTCACTGCATTAGTATTCTCAGGCTAACTCATCTGACCTCCGTTGTTGTTCCTGGCTGTTGACTTCTGTTGCCTTACCATTTTGTAGTCAAGGAACCATGGAATTTCAGAGCTGGAAGAGATTCTAGAAATTATTTACTACAAATGCCTCATTTAATAGATGGGAAACTAAAACTTCTAGAAGAAATGTGATTTGTCCAAGGTCATAGAAATAGCAGCAGAACTAGATGTCTTTAAATAGTATCAACCTATTTCCCTGTCATAGGGAAGTTGTTTATTTTCTGGTAAAGCTGACTTATCCTGACAGCTGCCATCTGACCACTCCTTTCACTGAGTCCCCAAACAGCAATATTCTGATTAGTTTATCTTTTAAAACATAGTAGGAAAAATTTACAGGCTTTTCTTCTTCAAAAATACTTAATCATTTTGGTTTAGAGATCATTGTATAGAGACGACAGCTCAAAAAGAACGTTAGTGTGTTTTTGGCAATATACTGAAATTTAAACAAAACAAAACAAAATTAAAAAAAAAACAAAATAAAACTTTCATGGGATCCAAAAAGTAAGTTAAAGAAATATTTATATAAAAATAAGGCATTTTTCTTTTCCTGAGCCACCACCTAAATGAAAAATTTGAAGGTTTTATTTATTTAAAAAGTTGTATAGATTTGAATAAAACCTATTTAATTTTAAAATCTGAAACAAAATGGGGATATCAAAAATCTCAGACCAAATCTGTACCATACATTTGAGTCTTTCATTTTGTTTGAGCTTCTAATCAGCACTAAATCACTACAGATGGCACAGATATTGTCATCCCATAAACATCGATTCATCTAGAGATCAATCGGCCCACAGCCCATCTGGTGTCAGAAAAGAAACCAGCACTTAATGAGCACTAACTACTTGTTAGGCTTGGTCATATGGGTTACCTTGTGTTAACATCTACTGCATTCCCAAGGGGTTGTTACTGTTACTACATTTTTAAAGCAGATGCTGGAACTGACATATATATTGTATTTTACAAACAGTAGAGCCAGAATTTGAATGCAGATCTGGCTGACCTTTTTTTCTATCTATCATATTGCCCATTCTCAAAAAGACTCTAAAATGTCATCATAATGCAGGAAATTCACTGAGCAGGAGTTAGTTGACCATTAGAAAATAAGACAAAAGACCTTTGTAGATCTTTGGTATCAGTCCTTTGTCTGTCATATGGTGTACAAATATTTTCTCCCATTCAGTAAAATGTCTCTTTGTTTTGAGTATTGTCTTTTTATTTTTTTTAAGATTTATTTATTTATACAAGAGCTGGGGTACAGTCAGAGAGGTGTGGGAGGGTGAGAGAATTCACCAGAGAGAGCAGGGAGCAGAACAGGCTGACGGACCGAAGACACTGCTGAGGGGAGCAGCAGGCGAGTCAGGAGAGGTCTGCCACACCATATGGGAACCTCTCTGGCTGGCCAGGAATCGAACCTGTGCTGCAGAGGCTGCGAACAGCTTCACATCGCTGCTCTCAACCTGCTGCGCCACCAGGGAGGCCCAGTATTGTTTTAGTTTGATGTAGTCCCAGCTGTTTATTTCTCCTTTGTTTTCCTTGCTTCTGGAGAAGAATCCCCAAAGATGTTTCTGAGGTTTATGTTTTGTCTATGTTTTCTTCTATATATTTTAGGGTGTCAGATCTTCCATTCAAATCTTTTATGCATTTTGAGTTGATTTTTGCATATATGGTGTGTGATAGTAGTCTAATTTCAATTTTTTGCATGTTGCAGTTCAGTTTTCCCAACACCATTTATTGAGGAGGTTTTCCTTGTTGTGGTGTATATTCTTTACTCTTTTGTTGTAGATTAGTTAATCATATATGTGTGATTTTATTTCTGGGCTTTCAACTTGATTTCATTGAGATCTTACACAACTCTACAAAAGCAAAGAAAATAACCCAGTCAAAAAACGGGCCAAAGAACTAAAAAGACACTTCTCCAAAGAAGAAAGGCAAATGACCAAAAGACATATGAAAAAAATGTTCACCATCACTAGTTATCAGGGAAATGCAAATCAAAACTACGAGATACTACCTCAGTGTGTTACAGGGCAGGGAGAGGTGTACCCCAGATCCCCCCAAAACCTGCCTGCTCTAAATGGGTTCTGCTATCCACCGCATCAACACAAAACATATGAGACTTTAATGGGAAGGAACTTTAATACAACTAGGAAACAAGACAGGAAAGGCAAAGAATCTAGTTTCTAAATCAAGCACCCAAAGTTACCCGTCCCCTCGTGGGTAAAACTCCATCCAAATGGAATTGGCCCAGAGCAAGGCCCCAAAGCCTGCTACAAGTCCAAAGCATCTTCCAGTGGGGACCCACAGAAAAGGGTCAGAAACAACCAGACAAGCCCATAAGGAAAAGAGCAAAATCAACATCAAGATAAAAGCTGCCATTGTCACCTCCCCTAGGGTCTCACCCACATTGTGTCACCCAGTCCATGACCAAAAGACAAGCGCAGTTTCTTCACGTGTCTCTAGGCTCCAGGTGCCTCCTCCAGGTCTCCTTCTGGCTCCATCCTGCTTCCTTCCTTCCTCAGTCTCCTCTGCAGCTTCTTCTCTCCCTGCTTAGCTCCACCCTCCCTTGGGTGGGGCAGGAAACCTCCCCCTTTCCTGGGGACCACCCTGTTACAACTTCAGTGAGAATGACCCACATTAAAAAAATAAAAACAAAAAAACAACCAGAAACAACAAATTCTGGAGAGGATGTGGAGATAAAGGAACCCTCTCACACTGATGGTGGGAATGTAAACTGTTTCAGCCACTATGAAAAGCTGTATGGAATTTCCTCAAAACACTAAAAGTGGATTTACAATATGACCCAGAAATTCTACTCCTAAGAATCTACCCAAAGGACACAACAACACTAATTCAAAAGGAAACCTGCCCTCCTATGTTTATTGCAGCACTTATTTACAATAGCCAAGATATGGAAATAACCCATGTGCCCCAAAATAGATGAATGGATCAAAAATTTGTGGTATATTTACACAATGGAATATTACTCAGCTATCAAAATAGATAAGCTCATGCCATTTGCAGCAACATGGATGGAGCTGGAAGGGATTATGCTAGTCAAAATTAGTCAGTAGGAAAAGGATAAATACCAGATGGTCTCACTTACCCATGGAATGTAGAGAAGCCAAACAAAAGGTCAAGAAAAGGTTAAAACTAGCAAGC
The DNA here is from genome assembly GCF_014898055.3 of Talpa occidentalis. Taxonomy (NCBI): domain Eukaryota; kingdom Metazoa; phylum Chordata; class Mammalia; order Eulipotyphla; family Talpidae; genus Talpa; species Talpa occidentalis. The sequence goes on from NW_023601212.1 coordinate 63,518,599, forward strand.
TGAGGCATACAGCAAAGAAGGAGCTGGATGGGAGGCCAAAACAGGAGAGGGACTGTGGTGATGGCTCACAGGTTATATGGTGGCAGGAGACCTATGCAGACTACAATGATGTAAGAAAAAAAATTTAATAAATTATTTTAAAAAATAAAATAGAAAAGAAAAGGAGACAAAAGAAGAAAAGAACTCTGCAGCAACTGAAAAGACTGTCCAAGAGGTTCAAATTCTAAGCAGACGAAGCATGTCCCATGTCAGGTGGCCAACTCCACTTAAGAAGCAAAACAGAGATGAGGGTCTCATGTTAGTTCTCATTTTGAACTGATGCAAAAAGCCATCACCATTACACATGTTAGCATGTGGGTGGAACTTCTTTAAGAGGCAGTTAGGACTAAGATAGGAATTTTATGGGTTGAGAGAAGGGATAGAGTATCCATCAGTGCCTTGAGTCTACTGTTATCCATGCAGGGGACACAGCCAGGGATCACAAAACCTTTCTTATAAACAGAAAGCATTTTCTTACACTATTCCAACCCAAATTCCACTGTAGACCTAGTATGCTAGGGAATTATACTGCCTTAGGAAATGTTATTTTTAAAAAATGCAAATTATTTTCTAGTGCCTATGACCTATAGAGTTCCAGACACAATGATAGCACACTTACATCTCTTCACTAAACATATCCAGGAGCATTGATTCAGGGTTGGAAGGGAGTTTACATTTTTTTCTTTTTTTTCCCCTTCCTTTACATTGCCTTCTTTATTGTCTTATTCTTTTCTTCAGTTTTAAAGTATTTTTAAGTATTTACTGTGTCACAGGTGATGGATGAACTCAAGGACAGGAAATCTACCAGATTTTTTTCATTTAGTTCAAGTTCTTTGCTTAGTTCTGTAACTATATTTCTGGCAATATCGAACTCAAATTTAGTCTATGAAAATGTAAATCAAAATAGCGGTTGCCTCTGGTAAGGAGTGTTGTACTGACTGAAAGAGGAATTTTCTGTGGTGGTAGAAATATTTTATATCTTGATCTTGGTGATAATGCATGAGTATGGGCATTTGTCAAAAATGTTAAGAGTTGGGCATTTTACAATGCATGTAAGTTTTATCTAAATAAAATACACACACACATATAGGCACTAGTTTTGGGAAAAGAGTTTGGTAAAAATCACTCAGGGATGATGCCAGTAGTGTGATTCATCAGCATGGGTCATGAATCGCACTACTTTAAAAAAATTTAATTTTGGCAACATTGGTTTATAACACCATACATGATTTCAAAGTATAGGATCATATCTTTCAGTTGTACGTTACCACACCACGCCAACCAGGAAGGCACCAGTAGTCATCCATCATAGTTAACTGTGTGCCTGCCCCACTTTCCTCTCCACTTCTTCCCACTCTGGTAGTCTCAGATTTCTAGGGTTTGTTATTGGTTTGATGGATTCCACTTTTGCTAATGCTATTTTCCCACATAGGATAGGGACCTGAAGAAATTGCATGGGGCTGCCATGGAACTTAGTTAATACCATGGTCTCTCCAGCATCAAGCGAAATGTTCTTCAAGGAGTTATTTGCTAGGTGTAAGAAAGATCCAGAGCCCATTTTCAACTCTTACAAGGGTGCTGTTTTATTGACCAACTGATAACTTCATGGAAATTGATCAGAAGGACAGCTCCTTCTCATATGGATCCTCTGATTCCTAGTCTGTGTGTTGCCTTTTCACACTGCATAGGTAAGGTTCTTTGGGATCTCTGCTCTGCATTGGTAAGGTTCTTTTGGATCTCTGCTCTGTAGCTTTAGCATTGTGGGATCTCTAATCTTTAGCACTGTGATTGCAATGAGCTCTACTAACCTATTACAGAAATCTTGGCTGAACTCTTGGGTGAAACTCAAAGGATTCAAGATGTATGATTTCTTCTCTCTAGTTGGTTCTGTTAATCAAGTTTTTGCAATCTTGAGAAGATGGTTAGGTTGGGAAGTCCAGCTTCTTTTTCACAGGCTCTGAGTTTGCTAAACATACCAATAGTCTCAACTGCTCTACTTGCTGACACTATTTTTAGAGAAGCTGAAGAACACATTTGGGTCAACATCCAAGTAGGAACATTAGAGTGACCAACTAACTCATTCTGGTATACTTGGAATTACCTGTATTAGCACTAAAAGTCTTGCACCTCAGGAACCTTCTCAGTCCCAACTAAAATGGTAAGTCATTCTTGGTGCTACTAATGCTCCAAGAATTAGGGTTACCCTTGATAAGCTTACTCTCATTACTTATGGTACTTTAAAATGATTATTGATATTTTGCTTTGATTATTAGTATAACTTTTATGAAGAAGAAAAATAACCAGTAATACCCCACTATGTTGAGTAAGTCCCCACACCTGTCCTGAATCACCACACAAAACCAGTGGCTGGTATATCAAGGAAGCAGATTTGTGGAGCAATGGGAAGATCCAGACCTCTGGTATCTTATTAACAGCAATATAAAACTAGGTATTACTTGAATCTGCATTTTGGAACAAGACTTCATTTACCATGCAGTGCATGAGGAGACAGGAAGCAAAGGGAAAGGATTTGGGGGCTAAGGGTTGAAAAAAGACCTTGATCTGACCATGTGAGAGTTGGCTCAGGTGGCAAAGGGGAGAAATGACATGGGATGAGTCTGTGCATTGTGGCCACCAAGAATGCAGCTCCAAGGCTGAATCTGCAGTTGTCTTTTGTCTAATTAGGACCCACAGCCCAGGTTAACTCATTTCTCAGTTGATGTTGTTTAAATTATAAAAGGAAGAAGTGCTTACTGCAAAAATTTCAAACAGAAGTTCCTAAAGTAAAAAAAAGTAAAAGAATCCCTTCATATTCCCCACAATCCCACTTCACATATGTAACCAACCAAATCATTTTGGTGTGTATCTTACCACACATTTCCCCACATATTTTAAGAAAATATAATGCCTCTCTGCCTCCTGTTCTGAAATTTGATTTTCTCATTAAATATACCAGAGACACATTGTCTGTATCAGTATAGTAAAGCTAATTCTTTACTTTTAACTAATGTACCCATTTTCATAATGCAGTATAGGTATAATAACTTATACACCCATTTCCAAACTAATGAATATTTCAATTTAAAATTAAAAAAAAAAATCTACTAACCCAGCTTTCTTTAGTCACCATCTTGCATCCGATTGAGATGGCTACTATAAGACCAAGAGTAAAACATCTTTTCAAGCCAGATAAGTGGTGATTGACTTGAATAGTAAACAAAGAATGCAATATAAGCAGAGGGGACGGAAGAGGTGCACTACTCATGCCCTGGGTGCTATCATAGATCTATCTATTGCTCTTAGAACTGGGGTGGTACAGAGACAAAAACAGATCTGAGGGGAATCAGATCAGGGATTTGAGTGTCTTGCTTTCAGTAACTGGTTACCTCTAACTGTACAAATCTCATCTAAATATCTGTTGAAGGGGATTGGATAAGATGACCTAATTGTAGTTATTCTATGGATTATTTAAAGTAAGTAGATTAAGGGGCCTCCCCGGTGGCGCAGCGGTTGAGCGCTGGGTTGCGAAGCTGCCCGCAGCCTCTGTGGCGCTGGTTCGATCCCCGGCTGCTCCCCGGCCACCAGAGGAGGGTCCCACATGGCGCGCAGACCTCTCCTGCCGCCCGCTGCTCCCCTCAGCAGTGTACTTCGGTCCTTCTGCCTGCTCTGCTCCCCGCTCTGGCTCTGGTGAATTCTCTCACCCTCCCACGCTTCTGACTGTACCCAGTGCATGTATAAACGAAACAAACAAACAAATAAATAAATAAATAAAACATGCCTCTAAAAAAAAAAAAAAGAATGAATCTTAAAATTAAAAAAAATAATAATAAAGTAAGTAGATTAAAATTTAGGTGTTGGGAGTGTGTGCGTGTGTATGTGCACGCTCACGTGCACGCATGCTTTCATTTGCACATGTGCTTGCCCGCATGTCTTTTGAAAAGAAGAATAAGAATATAAAAGAATTACAGAATGAGACAGCAACAAGGAATAAGTATTTAACATCTTCCATCCCCTGAACTTGAGACTCTTTTTCTGACATAATCAATATTTCCAATGCGTAGAGAAAATATGTCTGTGGCTAGCTCTTTTAATATTATAAGCCAAGCCAATAACTATTTCTTTTCTTTTCTTTTTTTTAATATTGGCTGTACTGTTGAGAAGCCAGTAACTTGAAACCTGTATTTGGATATTGTCAGGCTTGGAGATTTTGGCTCCAGTTTTATGGGAACTGAGAGGATTTAAGAATTAACAGTGAGGAATCTGCTTTTAACATCATGATTAAAGCTTTCCAATAGAAGGATAAACTGAATGAAAATAGTCTAAGGAAAAGATTATCCCTTGATGCCAGAGTATATGTCATGAATGAAGTTTCATTGGGGCAAAAACTTAAAATATTAGGGAAAAAAAGGTTTTCAAATCCATTATCAGCAAAACCATTTTTCTTAACCAAAACTGCTTCACTCCCCTTTGACTGTCATATTGTAGGATTATGTATCTTTTGGGTTAAATTAATTTTTTTGTTTAATAATATATGAGAAATAATAGGTTGAGGAATAGAGCCAATGATGATATTGGTGAGAATCTTGCTAGGATTTTACTGAATTTTGATTTTCAGTAATAGGTTGCATACTTCACTAAAGGACTGGCCTTAACACAAATGTATTGCAAAACCTTCAGTGTAGCTGTTTGCCCATCTTAGCCCCTCTTGTGATCCATCATCCTTGCATAAAATTACCTCTTTCTTTCCTCTTTTTCTTTTTTCCTCTAATCATTCTGTCTTCCTTTATCACTTCTACTCATTCATTCATTCTGTCGAATCAATGACCTTTAAGAGAACACCTACTATCTACCAGGTCCCATCCATACAAGAGGTTGACAAGGTGGATGATTCTACTTTCCAGAAGTTTCTATCTTTACCCTCAACCTCTGCTCTACTCCTTATTTTGTCTAGACTTTTCGTTTCTTTCCTCTCTGCCTGTTGTCTAAGTTCAGTGGACTCCTGTTCTCTTCTTCAAACCCATCAAACCTATTCTTAATTCCCCCTAAGTTTTAACAGGGAAAGTCAACTGATTTATTGTTGCCTTGTGTATTGGTTTCATATTGCTGTAACAAGATACCAGGAACTTAGTAGCTAAAAGCAATACGAATGCCTTATCTTACATCTCTCTATATATGTTAGAGGTTTGGACCATGGTGTCAGAAGGGCTTCATTCCATTCTGGAGGTTCTAGGGGACGACTGATATCTTTTCCTGCCTTCTAGAGACTGCCCACTCGCTCCATCGTCAATGTCAGCAAGAGTGCATCAAGTCCTCATATAGAGTATTACTCACTCTGATTTTCTACCTTTCCCTTTCCCCATCTTTTAATAACCCTTGTGATTACATTGGGCACATTCACATAATCTAGTATAATCTATTTTATTTAGCAACTTTAACGCCGTCTGCAATCATAATTACCCTTAGCTGTGTAACCAAGCACATTCACATGTTTCTGGGATTTGATTATGGACGCTGGGAGAGAGGAAGAATTTTGCCTACCACACCTCACCCTTTTCAGTTTGACAGGTATCCAAGTTTCTAGTGAGCAGGATAGAACCCTCAAATTTTCTTTTCTTGCCAAATGATAAGGCAGCATATTGGAGCCATTAAAATTTCATCTGAAAGGGACGTAAACTTTGAGTCAGACAACTAATATTAAATGTCAGCTTTTACCACTCATGAATTTTGTGATTGTGGGAAACTCACTTCAATTTCCCCGAGCCTTCATTTGCTCACCCTTAATTTGAGAATATGTGCTTCACTGTGTTTTCAGATAGTTAAATTGAAATAACCTAATCCTAGAAAAAGATGCTGATTCATAGTAATCCATATGTTTCCTTTATCTATTTAATTCATCAGACCCCACATTACATAGGTTGACCCCTTAGGGTTCATTTCCATGAACACTTCATCAGTCAATCAACCAACATGGCTGCGTAATGGATGGCTGCTCAGGAACTTAGGGTGGTATAGCCTACCATATCTTCTTTTCAAGAAGATGCCATCCTGCTTCTGGAATCTATATGTGAACACATGAAAGATTAACAATAGAAGATGTTGTGTCAGCAACACTGAAATCATGTAACTCACCCTAATTAATTGCCTAGTGACTTATAATGCCATTTGGGAGTAATGAGTTCTGCAACTGGGGCAAAATGGGATGGTTTCACAGAAGAAAAATGATGTGAGCAGGGCTTTGAAAAAGTAGGGTTCGATTTAGGCCCCTGCAAGGAGTGAGGATTGTAGTTTATTCCGAGCCAAAACCTTTGGATTCTTCCTCTGTGAACTTCAAAGATCTTGTTTATTCATAGGGAAATGTTCAGCTCAAAACAGGGTAAGTCAGCCACAAGAATACCACCAGTAAACACTGCCATCTCCCACCCCCGCCCCTCTGACAACCACCTCCTTGCCAGGCTTCCTCTCCTCCTTCCCATATCTCCACAAGATCCAAAACAGCCTTTATTTCTCCTGGCATTATTTAGAAGCAGTCTCCCATAATTACAGTAATCTTTTCTCCCTTGAATTCAGCAAAATTATCCCTTTTCTTTATTTCGGCACCATCAGTACATGACAGACATTATTGGTAAGCTTTGTGAAATGGTGCTGTGTTGTTGGTTTTTTTTTTTAAGTGACATCTGCTCAAATAGACTAATGTTCCTATCTGACTGACTCATTTGGTGGGAACATGTCCACATGCCAGTGTGAGTGGATGGAGGTGGAGGATGCAGGAAGAAGGGAGCATTTGGAAGACATTTTTCAGAATTTTAGGTTAAGAACATGACTTCTTCATTTCTTACAGAAGATCAGTGGATATTATTTATAGCAATACGATGTCTGAAATATGTCATGTTTCAGGATGGGTGAAGATAGCCGTGATTCTTAAATCCACTTTGATTACCTTGGTGATTTCTATCCATGTTTCCTTGTCCTCCACCAGCTGAGGCTCCTTAACTCATCTCCCTCCCACTGTTCTCTAGTGACCCCTTTGAGGCAGCTCTGAGATTCCATCTTTGTACCTTCTGGCATTCAGAATCGGTGTTCTCATCAGTCCAGAGGTCTTTTTCTTCTTGGACTCAATCTTCGAAATGACACCAAGGTGTCAGAGAAGCATGTGATTTTCTGTCAGTGTCCATTTACTTATTCTTAAGTCCATTCAGTGAGGTCCTTCTATGTGCCACATGTTTGGGAACACTGGGAGGGGAAATCAAAGCTCTGTCTTGTAGAACCATGATCAGGGGAAGACTGTAAGATGACACACAAAGCAGAGACTCAAGGATGGGGTTAGATTAGACTTCTCTGAGCAGGTGACACTGATGCAAAATAATGACAGCTTACATATTTCCAATAGCCATCTCACAATGACTGTTTCATAATATTCTAACCCCTCACATCTGTCTGGTTCTCTAGGCCCTGATCTTTGACTCTGATCTCTGCTCATGTTTTCTGTCTCAAAAGAAACCACCACCTATAACATCACCAATAACATCAGTGGCAACATTCAGACCTACTGCCTTCGGGGATCAATTCATTTCCTAATCTTCATAAAACTTTCTCCAACCATATTCATGTTCATTAGTTTCTCTAAATTGCCATAGTACTTAATCTATAATTACAAATTGGATAATATTTATAAAAATAAATGAAATTAGAAAATATAATACAAACATAGGTATTATAATAATAGGTATTGCTATTATCTTTAATTGGTAAGAGAACATTTGATACCTTCACAAACACTAACTGTATTTCTTTAGGCAAGTTGGTTCTTTAGCTATAATGCAAGAAAACCATATCTTATGGATTTGTGTAGAATGGGGACTTTTGTGGTATCTAGTGGATTGAGCTAAGGATGGATGCTATACAGATAGATGTAATACAGAAAATCTATAACTTCATTGCATGTTTTTTGAACATTAATAAAGTATATTGATATGCATATAAAATATCTGACAGTATTTTTCCTTGTTCCTTTATTTCCTGTAGACCAGGAGAGGTAAATGTTTTGGATGGAAGGAGCAGAACAATTGTCTTATGAAGTAAGGTTGATAATAAAAGATAAAGTTACACATCCTTCAGATCTCTGCAACTTTCATCTCAAAAGACAGAGAATTATAATATTGTGATGAATTGATGATTCCCCATTTCCTGTGTCACCATTTTAGGGCAAGAAGACCGTGGTTTGGACCCTTTAGAGACTATAGGATCAATATTTTCTAGTAGACAATATTCATGAGGAATAAAGACACTGACCAGCTGAGGGAAGAAGAGATGAAAGAAAGGGGAAAATTGCTAGCTCACCTTTCTGGAAGGTGAAAACTTACTGACCTTTCAGAAAGGTTCTTCAATCTGGTGCTTGAATACTGAGCCATCAATCGGGAACAGTGGATTCAAATGGAACAATTTTATCCACAATTCCCCTCACCCATCCCCAAAGACATTTGACAATGTTTGGAGATGTTTTGGGTCATCTTAACTTGAGTAGGATGGGGTATCTAGGGAATCAAGCTAAGGATGCAGCTAAATATCCTATAATTTACAAAAAAAAATCCATAAAGCATTAGTCTGGTCCCAAATATAAATAGTGTTGAGGTTGAGAAACACTGTATTAGAAATAATTCTAACCCATAATCCTGAATTCCACTAATCCTGTGCTGAGTGATCTAAGTCCCAACTATCTTTCCCCTTGTATTTTCTCTAGACCCAAGATCTAAAATGATCAAATTGCCATTAATTAATGGAAATTAGGCAGCAAAACTTGAAGATCCAGTATGATTGTTATTTTTACATTTATACTGGCCAGCATTTGACCATTTGACTTCTTTACTTACAATTGGGTGATTTCAGTGCTACAGGAATTCATTCTAGGAGAAGGAAGAGCTAAAAAACAATTGGTAAAGCAACCCAGAGATTAACAACAGCAAGAAGCTACTACCATCCAATGAGTCAAAACAAAACAAGTGAAAAGGGACTCAGTGTTACTAGAGGCCATAGAGTTGGAGCCACAGAAATGATAGTCACTACATGAGACAGAAGCAGATAGAAGAAATATCTATCTTCTGCCTTCCTCCAGCCCACCAGCATTTTCCATTGACTTGAATCCAAGTGAAAGACAGATGGCAGGGTATCCTAGGAGATGCAGCTTACAAAGGTCAGTCCTTAGACAAAATAGAGAAGAGCAGGAAAAAGGAATGAGTAGATCTAAGATTAAGGAGACCCAAGACAAACACAGTACCCAGTGTACTTTGGAGATGCATCTTCTGTGGATCTGATAATATAGTTTCATACTTACTCATTTAAGTGTAATACCCTTCCTTTTTCTTTATTCTCTTCCTCTGGGCTGGAATGCAGAGATGATGGAGCAGCCATCTTGAACCACCAAATAGATGATGCAGTTTGAGGATAGCAAAGTGCAAGACAGAGGGAGATTAGATTTCTGATGATTGTGGAGCTGTAGTGCTATCTGTCTAGATTTCTATACCAGAGAGAAATGAACTTTTACTATAATTAATCCATTTCCATTATAACTGAATATATTACTGCAATTGAAGCAAAATCCCAAATAACATAATCTACTCTCTCTCTGGACTTGATACCTAAATCATATTAAAGATTTACTTTCATTCTTAATCTGGAATCTCACAAGGTCAGAGACTGTGTCATAGCATCATGTTTCAAGGATATCTTTTGGGCATGCACAGTTCTGTAGCATGTGTCAAATCACCTTACTTGAGCAGATATTTAGTTTTTATGCTTACATTCAAACATTAAATTTTAGTCAGCAATAAATGGTATCAATAGAGAAAGGAAAAAATACAAACTGGCAAATGGAGTCTTTCTCAAACTTTAAGTTGACAATGTTGAGTTGTTACAGCACAGATTCCTGAGTCTGAGACCCAGAGATTCTGGTTCAGTCCACTTGGGGTGGGGCTTCAGAGTTTGCATTTCTAACCAGCAACCAAGTGATGTTGATGCTGCAGGCCCTGCAGCTATACTTCCAGCAGCATTACTTTAGAATAGGATGCCAGAAGGATGGAATCAAGTTGATGAAAATTATCTCTTCTCTTAGACACAGTGGAGATGTGGGGCCTTTTAAAAATCAATAAGTGAAATGTGTAAAAATCTGAGGCTTTCCACACTCCTGCAGTGGGGAGATTTTTAAGGAAACTAGAGGAAACAGAAATGAAGTAGGTGACTTGAATATAACCCTGTGACTTGATGAAAGGGGATTTCATGAGCCCATGAAGATCCTGGGGCTCCAGGGAGAAAGACTGTGGTCTGTGGTCAGCTAGCTTATTCATCTAACTTGTCAGCCAGCTCAGCCAGCCATGGACCCAGGGGGCTGCTGTCATGATTTGGCATTTGCAGTTGTCCATTCTGAGAAGTACATGGATGGAGGTGGGGGAACTCGGTGGGGAAGAGATTTAGGAGACTTGAGGAACTTTAGATCCCTTCCGACCCATTATAAGTAAGCAAAAAATATAAGTTAAAATAAGTATTCTCATGATTCAAGCACAATTTCAATGTGAGTCTCCTTGCCTACCACCCTTTTCCAGTTAAATTACTATGCCGAGTACTTCCTACACAGAAATACTGGCGCTGCCATAGCCAAGGAGCGTGGGTTAAATCCTACTCCCGCCCCCCAGTAAACTAATCTGCTTCTGTGAAGTATATATGAGATTTCACACAGACAGCAGGGCAGAATAAGTGATTTCACCGGCCTGAAAAAAAATTATTGGCTGTTTAAACATAGATACCAAATTTAGATATTGATAGGGCTTAACATAAAACTTCCTTCCTCCTCCTCCCTTTTCCTGTTCCTTCTCCTTCCTCCATTCTCTTTCGCTGCACATCTCCACCTCCTCCCCCACCCCTTTGAACAATCAGTGGGCCTTTTAGCATGATTTAACTTTATCTCCAAGCAGTTCCTTGCTCTTCTTTACTAAACTGGCAGAACTCAGAGAGGTGTTAAGTGTCCTCCTCTTAAAACTGCATCTGCTGCATTTCTCCTTAATTAACCTGATGGACTGTTATGTGTAGGTTATCTGGGCCTCATGAGTCCCTCTCAAACCATCTCTGGGTCTGAATGACCCCATCAGAGTTTGTAGACCAAGGACTGACTTTTCTGTGGGCTTTCTGCCTGTGCTGTTTGCCTGGAATCTTTCTGTCATTTCAGAGACCAAGTCTACACAATGACAGACTTATGAACCATGCACGAAGAGTGATCATTTCTCGTCAACTGACCCACAATAAGGTTTTGTAAATAGTTTATTTATGTTAAGATTTTTCATGCCTTATCTCCAAAACACAATCCCTCATGGAGAATTTTATCCCAACTTGGAATTTGGAGATTCTGAGTTAGGTTGCTGAAATTTCTTTTTTTTTTTGACCTGCAGTCAATCTGCCAAACATAGTGTCATGCTTCTGGCCCTAACACTGTCCAAATTATGCCTTTGACCCTATTCCTATCAGACCGTCACCCTGGGAGTGACATGACACTGCTCCAAAGAACACAAAGATGTCATATTAGGAGGTGATATAAACTTTCCCTGAAATGAGGTGTTCAAAATTGTCACACAAGTAATAAAGAGGGACAAAAGCCAGTGTTTGGATTCCCTGCCATCTACCAGCCACATAATAAGTGCCTTGGACAAGCTGGAGAGGAATGTTCATGGCTATGTTTGAGAATGGACTCCGTTCTTCCATTTGGGACAGGAGAACCATCAGAATTGGGTCTGCAGTTGGATTATTAGCCCTTTTGGGGCCAATGCTAATATTTAGGAACCTACTGATGAATAGTAATTCCTAACCCTCTCATAATGGGTGTTTGGAAAAGCCAGAGCTGATATAGTAAATTAATGATATACAGATTATGACCGGCTGGATGAGGGGGAAAATTTATCCACAGGTGGTTTCTTCAGTACCTGAGCTCCCCCCTTAAGGGAGGTGATATTCATGAGGTCATTTTGATTGAAGGTATAGTTTCAAGACACCCATAGAAAGGAAGTAAGCTTAGGAAAGTGTTGGGGGGAAAAGCCCCAGAAAGGACCACCAGTGAGCAGGAGACAGAGAGTCAGGTGGCAAGTACCTATTCATATAAGGTGATAGGGAAGAGGCTAATTTTTCCTTGGACTTAATTATAGGTGATTCCTTTAAAAGGTGCCCTAGGAAAAGCAAAGCAGGAATTTATGCGGGCATTGTAAATTCAAGTCCTTCTCTAAATGCAGATGCAGTGTGAGTAGGTTATCATAAGATGAAATATGCAGGCAGCAAAAAAAAAAGTTGTTTTTTCCAAAATTTGGTTTTCCTCATCCCAGTGGGATGAAACAGCTAATATGGGTGTCCCAGCCAAGATCACTTTCTTGAGCCGATTTTGTTCTTTTTCTTTCATACTAGCTTGAAGGGATGCTGAAGAGCGATAAGACAACTTACTGGGTACAGCCACTTCTCAGACTGGTGTGAAAAAAACTGTTCCTTAATTTCCTTGCATGAACTAAGCACCTACTAAGAAAGCAAACAGCAATGAAAGCCAGATGTGAAAATTTGGGATTCTGAAATTGTATTTTAGCTTTAAGTTTCTGACTTTTGACACCTCAACAATATTGTCAAAAAATTTTGGTGTCCCTAAAGATGGGTGATGGAGTTTTGTTTGTGTGTGTATGTGTGTGTGTGTGTGTGTTTCTGCTGTCTCTCAGTATTCCAGGACAGGTGCTAAATACTTAAATGTATTCATGCCACTAAGCCTCATAACAAATCTGTGAGATAGATAATAATATTAGTTCCATTAATTTTAAGTTAGCTTAATAACTAGCCTGAAAATATTTAGCTCTTACATATGGCATGCAAGTCCATCAGTCAGACTCTAGTTGACCTTTTATTTTTATGTTTCCCAGGATTTCCAGTTCTCAATAGCATCCCACTTGCTATAAGCGGTCCTAGAAATTGGTGAATGGTGGCAATTGTATGGGAACATTATTGGTAAACAAATATCAAACTTTTCACTTAATAATAAAAGTTAAAATAATATTTCTACATCTAGAAAACTCCCTGGGTTCAATCAAATATCATTCAGTTTACCAGAAATCAAAACACATACAGCTCTTTCAAGTTCAAATGAGTCTCATGCTTATGAAATAATGGGTTGAATTTCAATATTGGCCTATTTTATCTTTGAGAACTGAGCCCAAATAGGAAAACTTCAGGCAGGCAGCTTCTAAGATGGCCCTCAATGACTCCTGCTCCCTGGTGCTCATGGTAGACTTCTCTCACATTGTGCCAAACTTTATCTGTGTAATTATTAGGCTAGGGCAGAGTTAATAGCATGTTTCTTCAGAGACTAGATTATAATTGATATTGCAGCATCTATCTTGTTTGTTCTTCCTTTGGGAGAAACCAGTTTCCATGTTGAACAGTGGTAAAGAAGACCTACATGGTGAAAGAACTGAAGTATGTTCTGTCAAGCCAACAACCAGTGAGGAACTGAGCCCTCTACCTAACAGCATTATAGGGGAGCCATCTTGGAAGCACATCCCCAAATTCAGTCAAGTGTTCATATGACCTCAGCTCTAGCTGACCACCCAGCTAGAATAAGATATGACAATGTGAACTAGGACCACTAACCAGGTTAGATTCCTAACCTGCTAAATTTTGGAGTTATTTATTACACAGAAATAGGTATATTGGACCTCTTTGTTTATGCTCCACAGCTTCTCCCAAACTCACCAGAGATTTACTAGTTAATTCTTTCATTCAACAATTGTTTATTGAATGTCAATTTGTATGTGCCAACTCAAGTTGTCAAGAACCTAAGAATATAGTCATAAATAAAATTAGTAAAGTTCCTGCTTTCATAGATTTTACATTATAATGGAGGGTTATTTATAGTTATTTGCGTATTTGTCTTATCTTCTTGGCAAGATCACAAAATACTTGAGGAAAGGAACATTTATTTTTATTTCCCTACAGAATTTTGCATGGTAAATCTAGTTGTTGTTTTGTATTATCCTGTATGTTTTTTAGTATCTGTGATTTATAGATTCACAGAAGATTTCAAGATTCTTGAATGCAGAAACACACACACTCTCTCTCTTTCTCTCTCTCTCTCTGTGTGTGTGTGTGCGTTTGATGAAACAGTGTAAAATTCCCTAAACACAGGTCTGCCTAGCCTGGCGCCTATTGCCATTTACCTTGGCTCACTGTCCACCTCCAGCATGCTGAACAGTGAGAATTATTATTGTAAGAATCCTATGCTGAAATATTCTCTTAGGATTACAGCTCTGTTTCCCCATCTCATCCTTCCCAACAAGATAAAAGTCCCAACCTTTCTACAGAAGCTCTACTTCCCCATTTGGTCCAGTGCTGAGCTAATCTTTGCTGAGAAGGGCAGAATTCATGAGCTATACACTACATATAGATCAGAAAACCAACTCAAGCAAATGGTACTGGATTTTACTTAACTTCATATGTAAATTTTGGATGCCATACCCTAAGGTTGTTTTAATAACTAAGTATATTATACATTAAATGCCTAGAACAGTGTCTGGCAAATAGAAAGGTCAGAATATGTTAGCAACTATTAATAAGTACAGAGGGCCTACAAGTGCCCAGTGCACATAAGCAATATAATATCTTCAATATAATATCTTATTTAACCAAAATATATCCCACCAGTACTTGGATTCTCATAGGCGAATGACACTGAAACAGAGGCTGAATTAAGTAATACTAAACACACAGGTGAATGAATGATGAAGTTGTTCTTCTCCCCCTGACCCCTCTTTGTTTTCTACACCTTAGTTGTAGATCCGGATGAAGTGAAGGGACAAACCAATGTTTATTTCTGCTTCTTTTAGGGCAAGGTCTTGGAGTTTGAGACTGTGTGTTCTATGTCATGGTCAATATTCAAGCAATCATGGTGTTATCTGTTTCATTTCCAATACAGCACCCACGTTCTGCATATGCTGTTTACTCCCCTGAGCAGCATCCTGAAACACTGAAGCAGATGCTCTGTGTGCAGCTTCACCTAACTGTGCGAGGGTTGCAGCTCTCAAATTGAAAATAAACCACAAGTATACATGAGGTTAGTAGGTGGGAGGGAGGTGGGGGGGCAGGGAGGAGAAAGAGGCAGGAGAAGGGCAAATTGTTGCCTGGCTCTGAGAAGACATGTCTTTACAAGAGCTTACCAACATAAAGAATTGAACAGAATGTGGCCCAAACTAAGCCTGTAAATGCCAAATAATAAGAATCCTTTATCAGGAACATTAAGAACCCTTTAGGAGAGAAGCATAAAGAATTCCAGGAAGCACATATTCAAAGTCTGTTTCCTAGGCAGCTGAAGCCACCCACCTTCCCTTGAACAAATGGAGCCAAATTCGGTTCTCAAATGTGCCATTTGACTTGCTTTTCAAAACAATCCTAAGGGTTCTGCTGGTATCTTTTGCTTTCTGAAAGAAGCCTGTAATGGAGGGATTTGCTGCTGCTCTCTCTCTGGTCATTAGAAATCCTTTAATCCCAAGCCCTGTTTCCCAACTGCCCCACCTCAATTTTAGCCCCATGTCTAGAGTAGACTCATGCTGTGCTGTTCTCAAGTGACTGTGGACATAGCACCTGACTGTGGATGTCTCTCCTTTGAAGTTCTTGGGAAGGAGTAGTGCAAATCACCATTGTTGGTTTCTGGGGCTATGAGGGTAGCTTTAAAAGTCTGTCTTTAGTTGATATATGAGACAAGGAGGCAACTCTTAGGGAGGAAGTAAGAGTTTGCTTAGATAAATTATAGCACATCTAAGTGACAAAATATTACACAGCCATTAAGAAGCATGCTGTATGAGAATAAATTAGATGAAGAGTTCAGAGTATTAAATTTAAAAAGAACAACCAAATTCCAAAATAGATTTGTTCCAGTCCATAAAAATACGTGTTTCTAGAAGGAAAATAACAAAGTGTTCTTTGTGGTTACATCTGGGTAATAAGACTATGGTTATTTTTCAATTCCTTCTTTGTTTTTCTTTCTTTTAAATTTTCTATGATGAACACATTAAATTTTAATAAAAAGGGATATTTATGTAGCAAAAATAGAAATAAAAATATATATAATGTATAAAATGTGTGAGAGTAAAGCCAGGTTCCAACCATATAATTTTCCCTGAACTCTCATCCTTTTCTCATCTCCCTACCCTCCAGCACTTAGTCACATCTTTACAAGTTGACATATCATTAAACATTGTCCTAAGTCTTTGGTGACTTTCTGAAGACAGGTTGTTTCCTAGGGACTGTATCTTATTTTTCTTTTGCATCTAACCCCCCACCCACCCACCTAGGTCAACCACAGACATAAAGCTGTAGACATAACAGGAAGAGGAGTGGTCAGTCTACCAGGGCAAGGGGCAATGTGAGGATGGAAAGGAGTTAAGAAATTTTGGGGGAGGGGTGAGTCATGTTGTCCAAGATGAGGAAATATGGAATTATAAGTAAATTTGTTCATTCCTCACTCTATGTATTCCCTAGAAGAGAAGAAGCAAAGGAATCCTCTGAATCACATTTCAGTTTGAAAGAAATATTCTCTCTGTGTCTCTCTTTTTCTCTCAATTCCGCTGGCTTGCTCTCTCACTCTTACACACACATCTCATTAGGCTCCCTCGTATCCGGTAGAGAATCGGTAGTACTCAGTAAATAGTCCCAAATTGCTGGAGACCAGCTTTTGGCAAAATGTCATGTCAGGAGTCCCTGAAAGGATGAGACGGCCTAGGTGACACGTTAAGGGGCTGAGGGGAAGGGGATGAGGTAGTGAGGAGACACTGACACTCGATGAGGTGCAAGTATCTTCTACTGAGGGGCTCAGCAGGTTCTTTATTTATACTTTTTTTTTAGCAAGCCATAAGATTACATTATCATGTGCATAGAAACAAAGCAGAAACAATCAGGGCATCCCTTTTCCCATAGATTTTTGGCCACTATGTGCTTTCAGCAAGAAGGCAACCTTCAAGGTTAATAAAAAACTAAGCCTTACACTAGAACTCACTGTTTCAGCTAAACAATAACCTAAGACAGTAGATAGCCGCTGGTACATCCCTATCAGCTAAAGCCTAAGCAAGAAAAGACTTTTTTTATACGCATGGCCTTCAGCCGGGGACCGGCTGCTACTCAGCTATCAGAACTTTTTCTTCCTAGAAACTCCTTAACTCAAATAGCTTCATTTAAAAACTTACAATCCACTGCCCAATATACCCTCTAATAAATTTTTCTCTCTCTATGACCAAGAACAAAAAGCAAAGGGATGCCAAATCTTCAGCCCCAAGGTGTGAGGCCCTTTAGTTTCGGCCCCACGGTGTGAGGCCCCCTCTCTTAGCTGCTTGTCAGTATTCTATCTGGCTGGGGAAACAAGGCCCCCTGCAGCACCAAATGAACAACACAACCTCTCACTGTCCAGGCACCATGCCACCACGACACCGGGTCAGACTGGAGGACGCAGACCAAAGCACTGAGGCAATGACCAGGCAGTTCAGAGGCCTCTCTTGGGCAAGTTCACTGTGGCCAGGGTGGAGCCGACAGTGCACGCAGGTAAGTCTCCTTTCAACATCCCCTACCTTCCCAGGTGGGAGCCTACTCCTAAACATCCACACAGGCCCTTCCTGTGGTTGTGAGGGAGATTTAGCACCCGCCATGGCAAACAGGTAGTGCAGCAACCAGATGTGTTTTCTGTTTTGGTTTGGTTTGATTTGACTCTGTATGTGGTGTTTTATAAACACCTTATTTTAAGTGCTTTGTTTTCTATGATGCAGGTGTGCCCCACCTCTCCCTAATCTTTGTCCCTGCAGTGTCTCTTTAATTCACATTACCTGAAAGTATTTGGGTGTATATCCTGTGCTCTGGAGGAAGCCGTGGGGAAGAGGGACTATAATGCTTTGGAGATGATGATAATAGTATCAGTTATAGTAGCAGACTTTAGCAGATTTTATCCTAAGAGTTTGCTTTGATCTATCATCTAAACTTTAAAGCAGGCAGAGCCTAGCTGGTTGGGGTTCTGCTGTTCATATCCCTTTAGACCTTTCTTACTAGTTCTATGTCCCCCATCCCACACCCCAGTTTCTACATAAGCAGGTGTATAAACTGGGCACTTAAGGCTTTTTTTCAGAGGACTGACATCAAGTTACCAAAACCTGGTAACTTTTCCCTACCCCTTCCTGCCAAAGACTGATTGATGACAGGATGATATGCACTTCAGAGCCCCACAAGCCCCCAATCACAGAGCCCACAGGATCAATCAGGCTGGGACTTTGCCTCTTCCCATCCCTGTCACACTTGAGTACCTCATCTCACTTATGAAAAAACTGAAGCCCAAAAATCACTCACCCTGGTGCACAAAATGGCAAGTTGCAGGACTTAGGTCTGCTTGAACTTCAGAGGACTTTCCAAAATCTTGTTAAAGTATGACAGGGAAAAGCATATGTAAAATAAGGCCTGGACTCTTTGTTTTTATACATAGCAGGTCAATCATTCATACAGGACCAGTACTAGAGAGTTTCTCTCTTTTTATCTCCCTTTCCTTCCTTTCCTCCCATTTAAAGACATTTTACTTGGGAAAACTGTGGACACAGAAAAGGGTCTGATTGAGCAACAAAATATTTCCCTTTTGTAAAGATGCTGACTAAGGGTTTAGATGTATTGTTCTAGAATCTCATGGTGGTAGATGTATTGTTCCACGTAGTCAACAAACTTGATCAGTCATGTCACCATATTGGCAAAGAAGACAACTCACAGCTGAGCTAGTTTTTTTGATATTTAATATTTGTTTAAAACAAATAGTTGAATAAAAGCTGACTCAGTCAGAGATTCAATCTATTGTAGGCTGTTCAACCTATAGAGAGTAGAGACCTACTCTGTGCAAGCACTGTGGTAGGATTTGGGGATATAGTTATGAACAAGACTGATGTTTGCAGTTATAACATAAAGAGGTGATTTCTTGAGGCAGTGGTGATGGGGACAATAATCACTGCTTTCCATGCTTTCTCATGATCTGTGACGATTAGCATGGCCAAGTTCTCCCAGGCAGTGTTGCAGGTCTGTTTTGAGTTCCATCAACCTCCATTCTTTATTATCACTCTTTAAAGTCACACAAAAGCACAGAGACAACAACGGGCTAATCATGACCATCCTCCCCTACACCCCTTTAAGTTAATTAAATTCTTCCTATATTGAAACCTAAATCCTTATCATAGTGGTAGACACAAGTACAACTCAAATGACTAACCAAAATCCCAAAGACAAAGATTCTATAATATTGGAAAGTCGTAACAAAACTGAGAAAATGGTCTGGTTTCTCCTGTGTTTATAATATACTGTAGGTGCCTTGAATGCTTTCCCACCTCCTAGAATTTGCTATATCTTGAGTGCTTCATAGCTACCATTTTTACTGTGATTTCAAACACAAATACAATTCTTTCTAATAATAATAATTTTTTTAAATCTGCTGTTTTAAAGACTTTTATTATGGCATTTATTTTCTTTTTAAAATAGTAATTTCTTATAAATATGCAAAATATAATTTAATTTTTTTCATATTACTCTTTAAAAGTATAGTTATTATTTTCATGATTTGACAGATGAGAAAACTGAAGTTCAGAGATTTTAAATTACTTGTCTGATATCATGTAATTCTTGTTTTCACTGTGTAAGTTAGTGGTCAATAACTTTACTTGAATGGATGTTTTTATTTTCTTTCACTTTTTTTTACTTTAGCATGTGTCCAGGAGTATATTTTATTCTCTTGTTTAGTTTCTATTTTATTCTACCTCAGTTAAAAGAAAAAAAATCAAAGAAAGCCTAGCTTGTTTTTTTTTTTGTTTGTTTTCTTACTATGTAACATTACCTTAAAATTTGGTTATAAGGATCATAGCATTTTAATAGTTTCCACTCTGCTTCCGTAATTGGACAATTATAGGAAATGGCCCTTTGTTTCTGTTTCACTGATCAGTAAATTCTTATAATAATTAATTGTTTTTGCTCTTAAGCTGAATTAATTAAAACATGATGTTGAATCAAAGTTATTGATACTGAAATTAGGTCAACTTTATTATCAATTATAACATAGCAGCTATTTATATATTAAATATATATGTCAGTTTAACATTCAGTTTAAAAGAACAACATTTCTTGAAAAATTAGCTTGCAAACTCTATGGAGCAAAAAATATGTCTATTTTGCTTTCATGAATGTAAGTGTAGCACCTGACACAGAGTTGGCATTACCTTGAGGGCATCAAAATCTGAGTGGAAAAAGACAGGTAAACAATGAAGGAGGTGGAAAAGGTTGGTGTGGAAAACCAAATGAACAGCAAATAAAATTAGCCAAAAAGGCTTAGTTGAGATGAAGGTTAAAATTACTGACCTTTGAAAAGGAAATTCTGAACTTTAACTTCACAACTATACAGCTTTCCTTTTCCTGTATTTCCCTGCTCTAACAAAGTCTCTAATGTTCCAGCGTCACACAGCTGTGCTATGTGAATGACAATGATAGGGAGTCCTAGGTGAGATGCTAACGTCCAGTCAGTTTTACACCTTTAAAAAAAAAAAAGATTTGTTTATTTATACATACAAGAACTGGGGTACAGATCAGAGGTGTGGGAGGGTGAGAGGACTCACCAGAGACAGAGTGGGGAGCAGAATAGGCAGACTGACTGAAAAAACTCCTGAGGGGAGCAGCGGGTGAGATAGGAGAGGTCTGCTGTGTCATGTGGTTATCTCCCTGGTTGGCCGGGGATTGAACTCATGCTGCAGAGGCTGTGGACAGCTTCATAGTGCTGTACTTAACCCCTTGTGCCACGAGGGAGGCCCTCAGTTTTACACCTTTAAATAACTCCTTCCCTATAGGGTTATGTTGCTGTCAGTAAATGGAATTGTCAGGCTAGAAATTGGAATCTTGCTGATGGACATAAAGGGGATGATCTAGGGAGGAGAGCTAAGATCAACTATGGCTATAGGCACCTCAAGATATTGTGGGATCGGTTCTGCAGATACTCATTGCAATAAAGTGAATATCGCCAAAGGGCAAAGGGCAATAAGGCAAGGGATGCCTGTAAATAGATCAGAGAGCTAATAATCTGTGACCTCCTGGAGCTACATCTCTAGTGGGGTAGTTTGTCTTGTGACCAGTTGCAATCAAGTGAAACATATATAATAATATGTCTACTGGAAGCTACTGGAAGCTACTGGAAGACACAGCAGGCTACCCCAGGAGCTTTAGTCCACAAGGGATGGCGCTCAATCTGAGTCTCACAGGTTGAATCAGAGACAGAAAAACTTCTACCCCAATCCCAGACACAGTTGGAGTCTGACAGAGCTGAAGCAGTGGTGGTCAATACTCACTCAGGACCTGGGCAGAGTTAACCTGGCAGGAACAGAATGAGAACTTTGAATCCAGCAGGGAAGGGACTGAGAAGATGAACTGAAATTTGACCCAGTTTTGCGTAAAGAGGATATCTTAATTTTTCTATGTACATGAACATCATTCATAACTGGGAAAGGAGTGCCAGGAGGGAGAGATGCAAGAACTATGAGGAAAGGAAGCCAAATAGATATGAAGGGAAAAAAATCCCAGTTGTGCTGTACAGAACATGATTTATGCTATTTCTGAGCCACACACCTCTTATATGAAAAGAGATGTGTGTAAGTGTTTAGATGCGCTGTGTTGTGCTTGTGTTAAATCACTGGAGATGAGGTAACATAGAACATTCAAAAACACATTAAGAGAAAAGGAGCCAGACAGAAGTAAGAAAGACAGAAAAATTCAGGTGGTGCAGTATGGGAAGATGATGTCAGAGCTACTGTCACAGACCAGAGGGTGCCAAGCTGAAGTGGCACACTTAAGCAAATATTTAAAGTAATAACGATAACATTCAGTTCTGGCAGGGATGTTTTAAACTGGTCCTTTTAGACTACAGGTCCCCAAATAATGTCAACTCGTCTCATTAGAATGTTTATAAGAAAACCATAATCACCAGAGATCACCTGGAAATGCCAAAAAACACAAACAAAAAAAACCCCCAGCTAACCAAGGATTGATTCCCAGCCAGGGTCACTCTCTCTACGGTTCGCATGCCCTCCGCGTGCCTGTATGGCTTTTCTTGGGGACTCAGGTTTCCTCCCACATCACAAAGATGTGAATATTAGGTTCATAGTGTCATCAGTGTCTCATGGTCCTGGTTGAAGTGAGTTTTGGGTGTGTGTGTGTGATGCACCCTGAAATGGTCGAACCTGGCCAGGGCTGGCTCTTACCTTGACCATCAGCTATAGGGATGGCTGTGGCCACTGGGGACCCTCACCTAGAATAAGCAGGTTGGGAAATGAATGAATACAAAGATTATTTTATATAGTAGTGTTTTGTATCTTTATTTAGATCTTTCGTGGTGTTTTTGTGACAAGAAATATGCCATAGTCACTCTTGTTTAGCCTATGGTCAAATTGGTCTCATTATGTCATTTCTTAAATTTGATGTTTCTAAGAACCTATTAAATATGTTAACTGAGGATTATATAGCACTAGTGAGAGAAGTAGAGTCTTCCTGGAAAACAATTGAACCATATGTTTTAAGAACCTTCAAGTGTTCTTATATTTTGGACTAATAAATGCATCTTTCAAAGTATACTCTAAGGAAAAAAATATATATATACACATATATACATATACATACAAAATATTTAAAATATATGCATATATTCTTGTATATTTATATATAGCATATCTGAATATTAGTATAGAGAAAAATTAAAAATACATAAATTTCTACCAGTAAGGGAATGATTAGGAGTGGCATATTTATAAATAGAATGTCATGCAAGAATTAAATGTTCACAAGCTCTTTAGATTGTTATTTGAGATTGTTAGAAAGTAGAAAACAAAGTATATGGTTTTTCAGTTTTTAATGACATATAGAAGAGTCTACCTGAAAAAAGGGAAATTCAGCAAAACTATCTGGAATCAGCATGTATTACTTTTAGGAACTTTGTCAAGGTTTAATTTGTGAACAATAAAATTTATCAATTTAAATGCGCAAGTTGACAAATGTTTAGACTTGGGCAACACAATCAAGTATAAAATTTTGCTATCACCCTAAAACTTTACATTGTCCCCCTTTGCTTTCCCTTCCCCTGAACAACTACTATTTGTTTTCTGTCAGTTTGCTTTCCAACAGTTAGTGCAAACAGAATCCTTTGCTATGTAGGCTTCTGTGTCTAACTTAATGCTTTTATGATTCTTTCGACCAACAAAATATTTTGTTCCTTTATGTTGCAGAGTAGTGTTCTTCTGTGCAGACTGACTATAATTTGGTTTTCTCTTCACCAGTTATTGGAATTTTGGGTTGTTTCAAGTTTCTTTCATGAATAAAGTTGCTATGAACATTTGTGCACAAGTCTGTGTGGGTGTAGTTTTCATTTTTCTTGGAATTATTTGGTGTTAATAAGGAACTCTCAAATTCTTTTACAAAGTGGTTTTATCTTTTGTAGTGTTTGAGAGTTCAGTTGTTTCACATCTTCACAAATACTTGGAATTATTCATTGTTTTAATTTTAGTCATTTCTAGTGAGTTCAAAGTCATTTCTAGATTTCAAAAACTCAATGTATTTTTTTTAAGATTTATTTATTTATGCATACAAGAGCTAGGGTACAGGCCAGAGATGCGGGGGGTGACAGGATTCACCAGAGACAGAGTGGGGAACAAAACAGGCAGATTGACCGAAGACACTGCTGAGGGGAGCAGCAGGTGAGACAGGAGAGGTCTGCTGCACCATGTGGGTAGCTCCCTGGCTGGCTGGGAATAGAACTCATGCTGCAGTGGCTGCGGATCGCTTTATGGGTTGAGTCCTAACCCTTGCGACACCAGGGAGGCCTCAATGTAGTTTTAAAGTGTGTTAGCTTCAGGACTTTTGAGTATCTTCTCATAAACTTATATATGACCTAGGTATATTATTTGATGAACAGTATTCAAACCTCATGCTCTATTTATTGGATGGTCTTATTATAGTCGTGAGTGACCATTGTATATTCTGGATATGTACAGATATTTATTAGATATGTGATTTGCAAATATTCTTCTCAGTCTGTGACTTTAATTTTCTTAACAATGGTTGTTCGGGCAGCCTCGCAACCCAGCGCTCAACCGCTGCGCCACCAGGAGAGGCCCTAAACAATAATATTACTCAGAATTCAAAAATGATAAACACATGCAATTTGCAGCAACATGGATGGCGCTGGAAGGGATCATGCTCAGCAAAATAAGCCAGAAAGAAAAAGAAAAATACCGGATGGTCTCACTCATAGCAGGAATCTAGAAAACTTAAATAAGGGACCAGGAAAATGAATAACTATAAGAAACTGAAAATCAAAATCAAAAACAACTATGAACCAGAGACACTCTATGGGAGGTGGGGGGCGGGGAGGGGAGGGATTGGGGTCAAAATAAGGGGGTTGCAATTGTATGGGGAATATAAAAATAAAATTTATTTTAAAAAATAAATAAAATTATATTTCAATTAAAAAAAACACAATGTCTTTTGAAGGGAAAAAACCTAATTTTTATCAACTTTTCTCTTTAAGTTCATGTTTTTTTTTAAATTCTACTTCACAAATCTTTGCCTAACTCCAAGATATCAAGATTTTACCCTCTAACTTCTTTTGGAAAATTTTAAAATTTTAGTTCTTACATTTAAATCTATGATCTATTTTAAGGTAATTTTTGTATATGAAATTACATAATGATTTTTCTATATGCCTTTTATTATGTTGAGAAGTTCTATTTTATTCTTCATTTTGGGGGGATTTTTTAAAGTCATAAGTGGGTGTTGTATTTATCAGATGCTTTTTCTGCAACTGTTGAGATAATCATTTATTGGGCTTTTCTTTTTTAACCAGTTAACATGGTAAATTGCTTTTTTGAATTGCTTATGTCTTTTTTGTGTGTTTGATTTCAAATTTGATTTGCTAAAAGGTTGTTAAGAACTGTTTCATCTATGTTATGAAAAATAGAAATCTTAGTTATTTTTCTCATAGTATAATTTTCTGGTCTGGGTTTTAGGTTAACTAGCTTCTTAAAAATGAGTTGGGATATGCTCCTTTTATTTTCTGTAAGAGATTGTATGAATTTGATGTTAGTTCTTGGTAAATGGTAGAACTAAACCATGAAATTCTCTGAATTAGGAATTTTCTTTGGAGGGAGTTTTTTAAAATTATAAATTCAATTTCTTTCAAGGTAAAAGGTTTTTCACCTTATCTTTTTTATTTGTGAGTTAGGATAGTATTCTTTTTTCAAAAATTGTCTTCCCATTTTATCTAAGTTATTGAATTTATTGCCATAGAGCTGTTTATAACATTTCCATATTATCCATTTAATATATTTGTAGGAACAATAGAGGAACTGTTTCCTCTTTCATTATTGGTATTTTCAAGTTGGTATTGTCTATTTTGCTGTTTTCTGTTCCTTATTATTTCATTCCTCCTACCTACTTTTGGGTTATTCTGCATTATTTAAAAAATATCAGTAAACAATTGATAAGGGACTGATCACAAAGATCTACAGAGAGCTCACTCAACAAAAACAAAAACTCAACTCAACAAAAATAAAGTAAGCAATCCAATGAAAAAAATGAGCACAAAAGCTAAAAAAGATACTTCTCTAAAGAGGAAATGCAAATGGCATTTCAAAAAAATGAAAAAGTTCAACATCACTTATAATCAGGGACCTGCAAATCAAAAACACAATTAGATAACATCTTACACCAGTGAGAATGGCACATGTTAAAAAAAAAAAAAAACTAGCAAAAACAAATGTTGGTTAGTATGTGGAGAAATAGGAACTCTCCTACACTGCTGGTGGGAATGCAAACCGTTGCAACCACTATGGAAAGCTGTGTGGAGTTTCCTCAAACTACTAAAAATGGAGCTACCATATGACCCAGCAATTCCACTCCTAGGAATCTACACAAAGAACACAAAACATTAACTCAAAAGGATACCTGAACCCCTATGTTTATAGCAGCACTATTTACAATAGGTAAGATAAGGAAACAACATAAATGCCCCAAAATAGATGACTGGATCAAGAAGAGGTGGTACATATACACAATGGAATACTATTCAGCAATCTAAAAAGATAAATTCATGCCATTTGCAGCACCATGGATGGAGCTGGAAATAAGCCAGAAGGAAAAAGAAAAATATCAGATGGTTATTCACTTATAAGATGAATGTAGGGGAACCAAATAAGGGATCAGAAAAAAAAATAAATAAAAAACAACATTAACAGGCAACTGTAAATCAGAGACATTCTGCAGGGGAGGGGGAAAGAGAGGAATCAAAACAGGGGAGGGAAGAGCACAAGGGACTATGGAGATGGTGCACAGGTGAATCGGTGGTGGGATTCTTTGTGGACTACACCTGAGAGGAGAAAGTAAACATTGTACAAAAAAGGAACAATTATGTAAAATATAGATAAATATATAAATTTTAAAAAATTCAATAAACAATAAACAAATTTCACATTTGAGGCACACTAAGACTATCTCTTTTGAGGTTACTAAAGGAAAAAGTTTCACTTTGAAAAGATAAGTCTTGAGAAACTGAGAAGTTTTTTCAAGAACATTAGCGGTTCAATTAAATCAGACACATTTGGTTTCTTCTGGAAAAAAAAGTTACCAGAGTAACTGTCATTGGCACAAAGGGCCAAGAAAAGAATGTATTTGTTTTCTCAATTCAATTTTTTATATTGCATCTTCTCAGTATGTCTCATAAACGTATGTAACTTTTTTTCAAATTAGGAAAAAAGGAATGACAGGAATGCTCTTTACTGCTCACCTCCTGAGAATATCTTGACAAAAACTGATGAACAATTGTGAAGTGCCCTGTGAATAGAGCGGTGAAGTGTAATTGGCAATATGCTAATTAAGAAAGCATCAAGAGTGTCAACATATTAACATTGAGAGTCCCCCATTTACCTAAGAATGATTATGCTTCATAATTGAGATGTTGTCATTATTCTTCAAAGCAACATGTGTTTGTAGAATGTGCTCCTGTGCAGGGCACCAGTCTAACAAAGAGGTCCCTGCTTTCCACAAGTTTTCATATCTTCATTGGGGATTGAGTGCACATGAATATGAAGGTAAGGGGTGCAAATTGTCACAAGCTAGGTGCCCAATGGGTAGTATAGAACTTTAGAAACTCAAAAGATCACAGAATATAAGTGCAGTGATCACAGATCAAGGCTGTAGGGAGTTTCACAAGGGAGAGGAAATTTCTTTAGATATTAAAGTCCAATTACAGAAGGAAAAACTGAAAAAAATATAAACACAGCCAGAGGGATCAGAATAAGGAAATATGCAAAAGGAAGAATGCCTGTAATGCACTTTTGAAATAAGCACAATTATAGTTTGCAAAATGGAGTAAAAGAAAATGCTTGGAGAGAAATCATCAACCCCCTAAAGTGTGTTTTATGTGAAGTGGTTTGCACTACTTTGCACATAATTGTTGGGCCCATGGTGTCTTTGTTAGGGTGCAGGGATTATCATACTAATTTTATAGCAGAGAAAGTGGAGACTCAGAGAAGGAAAGGACTTGCTCAGAATCACAAATGGGCAACTTTAGTCTTTCAATTCAACTCCAAGCTGTCATCATATGGTCTGACACTTGCGAAAACAACCTAAAAGAATTGGGTTTTATTGTGTGAGCAATACAGGAACACCGGTGGTTTGAACACATGGAGGGATATGCACAATGAGAGATCTGGGCAGAATTCTGTAGGATGAATTGGAGAGGGGAAAAGGAAAGAGGGAGGAGGGTTGTATGCTCACTCCTGTATAAGGTTACTTCTGTTAGAATAGAACCACCGAAAATGAAACGGAGAAGGTATAAAATACTTGGCCAGTCAACTTGGAAAGGCCTGGTTTTAAAACATTTTTACAAAATTGAGATTTTATTGCTCTTAAAAAGACAAATAGGGAGGATTTTTTGTGTGTAGATAAAAAGAATGAGAGGGAAAGAAGGATAAAGTTGATTTAAATATTTTAATAGTGGACAATTGAGACAATGACACAATACAGAAATAAAAAAATTTGGCAGGGATGGGATGATTGAGAAAGAAAAATAATATGTTTAACATTGGGTAAATTAAAATTGAAGAGCAGGTGAAGTATCTGGCAGGAATCACTATCAATAGTAGGTCACAGAATTCAGTATAGTGTTGAAATTTATAAGTATCCATGAATGGAATATGTAAGTAGAGGTCAAGGTTAAGACTCTTTTTGGAATTCTCCTTTTATGCCTGATCCTTCTAAAGGATTGGCTCTGCCTTTAATTGCTCCTGCCTTTAATTGCTCCATATCATGAAAGAGAAGTCAAGTATAATGCTTTGGAATGGTGACGAAAAGTTTTGGAAAATCATAAGGCAAAGCTTTGAAACAATAGCTGCTGTGGCAGCCAGCATCAATTAAATACTTTACTACAAAGAATTCACATTTGTTGAGTGCTTGCAATATACTGGATGTTTTTCCTACATTGACAGACCTATAAACAACATCATGGTGGAATCTTGTCACCGAATCACACAGATGAAAAGAACCGTGGAGACTATGCCAAACATACATTTTCGAGACAAAAAAATATGGACCCAGGAAAGTTACATGATTTTCTACCTAAAGAGTTGTAAAAGAACATTCTTGTTTTGATTTAATCATTATCCTGCTTTAAAACTGATCAGGACTGTGTAATTTTACAAAACCCTTTCTGGGTATGATAGCATATTTTGGAATTACATTTGGTAAGAATGACTTCATAATCCTGGCTCAACTTTGCTCCTACCCCTACTCTTCGGCATGAACAGGATGGTACCAAGTTTACCGCCATCAAACATTTCTGCTATTCTAAATATTGGGCAGTTTTCTTCAGGGCCCCTAAAGGTTGGAACCCTGTAGCCCATTTTGAACTATTTATGGTATTTATGCTCCTCTTTCCTTCCTTATTACCAATTTCCAGACTGATTTCAGCCCTGAAGGAAACCTTTATTTTTAGAAAGTTCTAAAGAAAATCTGTTCAGCTATTTTTGACTTTTTAGAGTGAGTAAAGTCAATGACTTACTGCTACTAAAAAAAAAGTTTAAGTGCTTTATGCTTTGGATACTCAAATATTTGAATATTGTCTTCCCATGGAAAGTTCTAACTTGGCATGCTTTAGTTCTCAGCAAAACTCAGGTACTATGCAGAATTTGACAATATTGGTCCTGTTTTAGTTAAGCTTAGTTTTTATTCTGCATAACAAATTGCTATAAACATTGTTGTGCAAGATTCACTGTTTGCTAGGTCAGTTTCTGTGGTGAGAAGTTTGGGTGCAGGTTTGTTGGGGTCTCTGTTCAGACCTCAGAGACTGTCATCAAGGTGTCAGCAGAGACCGCAACTCTCCTCTCAGTGGTCCTCTTCCAAGTTCATTCTGGTGGCTGGCAGAATTCAGTCCATGTCAGTCTAGAACCCTAGCCCATGTATCTTGGCTAGCTGTCAGTGAGAAACCACTCTCAGCAACTCAGCACCATCATCCTTGTAAGCAATTCCCACCATGGCTATTTGAATTCTTTCTTCAAAGTCAGCTAGAGAAAACTCTATGCTCTTAGAGGCTTGCCTGATGGAGTCAGCCCTCTTTGGGTCAAGTCAACTTGACTACACTTTGACTACAACTGCAAGATCTCCTTGTCATGTAATGTGCTACAATAAGGGAAGTGTATCTCATTGTAGTCCCAGGTTGCCACCCCACTCAAAGGAAGGGAATTATATGAGGATGAGGGTCACTCGGAGTCACTTTAAAATCCTACCTACCACAAGTCCTAAATTACCCTATCAAGTCCTCTGCCAAAATCTTAGAGTCAAATTTGATTGCATAGCTGAAGCATAGAATTCATGTTTTTCTATCTTGCTGTAGAGAATTAGAAAGCAATGTATTTTTTCAGAACCTCTCCCCTTCTAGACCTGATATCCATCCTTCCTTTTGATCTTCATCTTAACTCATGCTGATCCAGCTGATTTTCTCAATGAGAAAACAGCTGAGAAGAGAATTTGCAAGGGAGTGAAATAAATTGTATGGTATGTTTCAGTGAATATTTGCTTTTTAAAAAAGAGAACATAGCCACAGCCATATTATAATCAATCAAATAATTGCCAGACTCTAGGATTTTCCCTAGGGTTTCCAAGCATGTTCAATTCA
This sequence comes from Talpa occidentalis, assembly GCF_014898055.3. Lineage (NCBI taxonomy): Eukaryota > Metazoa > Chordata > Mammalia > Eulipotyphla > Talpidae > Talpa > Talpa occidentalis. Next base: position 63,548,900 of record NW_023601212.1, read on the forward strand.
ATTCAACAAACATTAAGTACCCACTAAATACCAGACTTTGGTTTAGACTGTGGGACTGCAAAAATGAATGGGATGTCTCTGCCTTTGGGACATTCATGGTCTAGCTGGGAAGCAGAACAGCACATACAATCTGTTATGAAGGTGTACCTCAAAGCAGGTATGGAAGAACTAGGCATATAGGCAATGCTGAGCTGCCACTCAGTGTGACTAGAGAGTAGAGAATTTGGGGTAAACAGTGGCAATCAGGTAGGGGGGGTGGATGTAAATTTAGGGCAAGTTGTAAAGTGCCTCAAAGGCCAAAATAAGTAGTTGGGATTTTGTCCTGTTGTTTATAGGGAGGCCTCTGAAGGAAAGGATTAAATTTATGTTATGCTTTGAGTCTAACACATTCTTTTAAAAATTGAGAGAAATACACATAACATAAAATTAGCTGTTCTAAAGTGTATCATTCAGAGACATTTTGTGCATTTACAGTGTTGTACAAGCACCATTTATTTCTACTTGCAAAACATTTTTATCACCCTAGGAGAAAACACCATATCCATTAAGTAACCACCATCTATTCCCAACTCCACTAATATGCTTTCTGTCTCATGCTTATTCTTACAAGTATTGCTTATTCTGCATACTTATTTCATGCAAAATGAATCATGCAATATGTCATCTTTGTAGCTCGCTTCTTTTACTTATATAATGTTCTCATCTAATGTGTAGCCTGCATTAGCACTTCATTACTTCTAGTAGCTGAATAATGTTTTGCTGTGTGCATTTACCAGATTTTGTTTATCCTTTCATCTCTGGATGGGCATTTGACTTTTTCCACCTTTTGACTATTGTGAATAATGCCTCTATAAATATTTGTATATAAGTTTCTGTGTGAGCATATCTTTTTGTTTCTCTTGAGTTCATTCCTAGGAGTGGGATTGCTGGATCACATGCTGATTGGATGATCAGCTTTTTTGAGGAACTGCCAAACAATTTTCACAATGGCCACAACAATTTACATTCTTATCAGCAATGTACAAGGCTTCATATTTATAACTAACACTAGTTATTTCTTTCTTTATGGTAACTATCCTAGGGGATACAAAGCAGCCTATTAATTTTAGCTTCCCTATTCTGAGCACAAATCATTTTGATGCAGAGGGAGGAACACTGCAGCCAGGCAAGTCTCCACACCCTCGCCAACATTTGTTGTTGCTAGTTTTTTTAATATGTGCCATTCTCACTGGTGTAAGATGGTATCTCATTATAGTTTTGATTTGCATTTCCCTGATTACAAGTGATGCTGAACATTTTTTTCATATGCCTGTTGGCCATTTGCATTTCCTCTTCAGAGAAGTTTCTTTTTAGCTCTTCTGCCCATTTTTTGGCTGGATTATTTTCTTCATTTTTGTTGAGTCTCATCAGCTCTTTGTAGATGTTTGTGATCAGTCCTTTATCATTAGTAATATCACTAATTTTCTATGGAGTATTTGTGTTAGCAGATAGTGGCAGAAGGAACATGACCTTCTAGATCTTGGTTTTGTATTTCCAGACTGTATGTACTTTTAATTGCAAAGAAAAAAAATACCATTAAAAAGAAAGAGGTCCTTAGCTAAACCCCTTAAGGTCTATCCATCTTGCGTTGTAGACAGATGTTGAGGTATGAAACTTATTATAAACCAATGCTGCCTCAATTATAAATAATCTGAAAATTTTCTCCCAAATTCACTTTATGAAACCTAATATTTACTTTCTTCCCTTTTTGTTTTTGTCTCTTTAAATACAACTTTGTAACCCTTTTGTGGAGGCCAAGTGATCTAATGGGACACTGTAATCTGCCTTCTTTCTTTTTTTTTTTTTACATCTAAAAGAAATTTTTTTATTATAAATTTTATTTTTATATTCCCCATACAATTGTGATCCCCTTATTTTGACCCTAAGCCCTCCCCTCCCCACCTCCCCTACCCCCCATAGAGTGTCTCTGGTTCATAGTTGTTTATTGATTTTGATTTTCACTTTCTTATAGTTATTCTTTTTCCTGGTCCCTTATTTAAGTTTTCTAGATTCCTGCTATGAGTGAGACCATCCGGTATTTTTCTTTTTCTTTCTGGCTTATTTTGCTGAGCATGATCCCTTCCAGCGCCATCCATGTTGCTGCAAATTGCATGTGTTTATCTTTTTTGAATGCTGAGTAATATTCCATGGTGTATATGTACCACATCTTCTTGATGCAGTCATCTATTTTTCTTAAAGGAAGGTGATATGAGCCTGGTGTCTAAAACTACTTGTTGGGCCTCCCCTGGTGGCGCAGTGGTTGAGCGCCGGTTCATTTCCCGGCCGCCGGCGAGGGTCCCACAAAAAAAAATAAAAAAATAAAAAAAAATAAAACTACTTGTTACAGCCAGGTAATATAATCTGAGTTGACTGAATGATATACTAAACCACTCCCTAAATTCAGTGACATAATACAATAAAAGTATATTTCTCACTTGTGTCATATTCGGTGAGGAGCTCCAAGGTGAATGGGAAGATATACTCTGGTATTTTATAGACAAGGAAATGGTAGAACCTATAAGGAAAATACACTGCTGCAAGTCATCACAAATCAACTGCTTAGCTGAAGTAAAAAGTCTTTGGTCAGTGTCCTTCTTAAGCATTCATTCAATAGAATCACAAGTGCCAGCATTCTTGGGAGAAAAACTTACTTGACACTACTTTGAGACCAAAGATAAGATAATCAATCTCAACTTTTTTAATGGAACTTATAGAAAAACTATTAAAGAAATTCTTCAGAACCTTGAAAAACAATAATGTCTAAAGAGCACAGAGTGAACATTTAATGAGAAAGACAGAAAAGAGGAAGAGGAAGACAAGGATAAAAAGAACAGGAAGAAGGAGAATATGAAGGAGAAAGGCCAGCCTAGGAGCACACACAGAAAGTTTCTAGAACTTTCTGTTCTAAGGAGAACAGTCCCTGGCCAAATATTGTAGAAGGCAAAGACTCCCCTTTGGGCCATCTGCCCCTTCTGTGGTGTAGTTCTCCTAATGTGCAGAGTGCCATTGGTGTCTCCAGTCCTGTCAACAGTGATACCCTCCTTCCACTCTCTGGTCAGTCTGATCACTTCATCTCCTTCACACAGACTACTACAGTCATACATATAGAGTGCTGATTATGTATACTTGTTGTCTCTTTTACTCTTCACATAAACTATCAACTAACTTCTTATATTAAGTGAGAAAATTGAGACCAAACAGATAAGGCTACCAATACTAAGCACCTCCTATGTGCCAGATGTTTTACATACATGATCACATTTTATGTTACAGTCTTGCAAAATAGTATTATATCACCTCCCTTTAAAATAGGAGACAATTATAAATCAGAGACATACTGCAGGGGAGGAGGAGGGCGAGGGAACAGAGGGAGGGAGGGAAGAGCACAGGGGACTGTGGTGATGGTGCACAGGTGTCATGGGGAAGGAAATTCTATGGGGACTCAATCTGAGGGGGTGGGGGAAGCAAATATTGTTTAAAACAAAACAAAACAAAACAAAACCCGATGAATGTGGTAGCTCAATTTTATTAGTTTGGATGCTTTCAGCTGAGTTTTTTAAAATCTCCAAGACAAATGGCATAAACAATGAGCAAACAACAGAATATTTATTTTCTCTCTTAAGATGAAGTCTAGAGATGGAGAAGTTCCAAAGCTTGTTTATTCAGTAGCTCGGCAATGTCATCCAGGACCCTGTGTCCATACATCTTTCTACTCTGTCATCTACAGCAGTTTAGCGTGTGCTCCTAGACTGGCTCCTCTGATGGTTCGAGACACCTCTTGCAGTGCAATATCCAGAGGCAAAAAGTGAAAGTTCTAAATGTGTGCCCCTTTGTAAGAGTGAGGAAAGGTTCCCAGAATCTTACCAACAGACATCCTTTAACTTCTCTCCAGCCCAAACTGTGCAACATTACCATCCTAAACTAATCACTTTCCAAGAGTAATGGAGTCACCATGTTTAGCTTAGACCAATAAGGACTGAACCTCTTATGACATTGCTGTCCCCCAAGAAGGGAAGAAGTAGCTTTTACATTCAGAGCCAGTCTTCTGCTTTCCCATGAGCTCAACCTTGCTATGAGTCTTGTTAAAGAAATAAAGTGTTTGGGAAAGGAATTTTCACATTGTTTTAGGGTGTTATTTTGAATGTACAAAGATTCCAAGTTGGTTAGTGAAAACCACATGGCAAAATATTTCAATTTCTGACAGATTAAGAGCCACTTGTGTTATCTAATGGTGGATTTTAAACGACTTTAGAGTCATCTAGGTCAGTCCCCTGTAACAATGTTTGGCTTCCTTCCACACCATCTTGGCTCTCTAGCCTGTGTTACAACACTACTTCCAGTCCATTCCCTTTTGGGACAATTCTTTTTGTTCAAAAGTTATTTCTTATTTTAAGTGGAAGTTGCTATAACTGATAATGTCTTAGACAGAAATGTGCTGTGTAGGGAAAAAAAAAAACCACATTTTTGGAATCAGATAAAGGTTGCTATCTCAAGTGTGCCAATGATTGGTTATAGGGTTGTGAGCCAGACTATCTGAATTCAATTCCCACATGTGCTGTTTACCAATCGTAACCTTAGGAAATCACATAATTCATCTTCCCCAACCCAGGCTTCCTTTTTCTTTTCTGCAAAATAAGTCCTATAGTGCTATCTCTTTGAGTCAGTATATATAAAGCCTGAGGACTGAGACAATAAATGATGCTTCAGCTTATTAAAATTAGCTGTGAGGATTTATGAAAAAAAATTGAATTCTGATACTGAGTAAAGTGGATATAATTATGCCTATCTCTGAGGTTTTTAAAAATAATTAAGTGAGGCCATGAAGACAGAGAACTCAAAAGGGTTTAGCTTCTCTTCCCATTTCACTTAGTAGTTGTCCTGTGAATATAGTCTGTTCCATTAACTCCCATTTCCCAAGATGCTAGAAGAGCGAAGGTGACAGGATTGGCAGGGGGCGGGGGAGGCAGGGTGGGATGGGAAGGGGTTGTGAATCCACAGCTTCTCTGTGGATCCCTTGTTTCTACAGAGAGCAAATCTGTTGTTCTGGGTTCTCACTACATTCAAGACTCTGAGTAACTAGACCATAAGTTTCTCAAGACAGGGCCAAATCTTATTCATCCTTTTACCTTCTGTGCACAGTTCTTGCTCAATTAGTGCTCATATTTATAATACATATATTATATACTATATATTAATTTATAACTGAATTAACTTGTCTAGAAGTCTGCAATACCTATTCCCTTTTCTTCCTAACCAGAACCTGGTGTCCTTTTCATCTTCCAAAATGCCACGACCACCATCACAGTGGGCAGGAAGGATTGAATATCTCCAATTTCTGCTCCCTGCTTTCCTTCACCTTGACTGGGGCCATGTTTTCAGCTCACTATGCAGGTTGGCATTATATGAATACTGTTTTAAGTAGATTAACTAAATTCAAAGTTTGATGACTGTTGTTCCTAAACATGCTTTGCCCAAATCACTTATTTTTGCCCTTCAAATGTCATATGGAATATGGCATAAGACATGTTAAATCAAATTAGTGATCAATTCATTTGCTACTATCTCAAGGTAAGGATTGGGCCAGTCTAAGAGTTTCTGCATAATTAAAAATAAAAAAGAAACAATTCTTCAGTACCACTTATGCAGTCACCGTTAAGGGTTAATCTTAACATTTTTTGAGTGTCAATCAGGGACTGTCAAGGTCTGGCCCTAATTCTTGGGATAAATTTTGTATCCTCACTTGGTTTGTAGATGCTGATCTACTTTCGGCTCCCTGTTATCAGGTCAAAGAAGCCGGATCTCTACAGTGGCTTCACTGGGCTATGTGGGACTCCTACTTTTAATCATTGGGACACTTGAACTTCAATAACTTTATGAGGCCCTGCCTCCCTGGGAAAGAGGCACAAACCTTTTTCACTCAAGACATACCTTCCTGATGTAGGAAAATCCTGCTTATCTGAGGGACCAGAAATTTAGAAGCTTCACTGAATTGTTCTTTATTTTTGGGGGGTGGTGGGAGGAGAGGGAATAAAAATCTGATGAGTTGACTTCGCTTTTCTTCTAGCTGGGCTGGGATGTCTGTATAAACAGCCTTTCTTAGGACAATTTGGCAGTATGACTCCTGATCAGGAAGATGAGACTCATACGAATGTTTTTATTTCTCAGTCACCATCCGCACCCTCCTTCCCTTTTCCTGCCCTTTCTCTGAACCTAGACTAGACTTTGATTGGGGCTTTGTTTTGTTCCTTGGGCAAAAGTCTTGGGTCAGCTGAGGTCAGTGCTCATTTTATCTAAATCAGTTTGCCCTCCCTTAATCTCAATGGGAAAACTTCAACAAAAACACATTTACACATAAGACTTAGTTTTCATTCAGTTCTATATTGGCAAAGGAAGCCAGATCCTTATCCCTGGAGGCACTTAATCTCTTAAACAATGTTGTATTAATTTTTTTTCAAACAACTTCCACTTCATCATAAATAAATTGACTCTCTTGCTTCTAATACTGACTCATAAGCTTGTAGACTTGTAACATTTTAAGATGGACATTGTTACAAGTGTATTGTAAGAAGGCAGCATCATAGCATCAAGATCTGGGCTCTAGTCCTTACTCTGCTACTAGGTGTGACTTTGGGCAAATCTCTAAACTGCAGCCTCCTCATCTTAATAAATTGGGGATAGGATATTTTTAATTTTTCTGGAAACTCTAAGATTTAATGATTCAATTGACAGAAACTGAGTGGAATTCCAAGACCCACAAATAAGTCAAAACATAGCTACTGAGTTTATTTTAGAACTCATAATTTTCCAACACACTTAATAAAAAGGGAATACTCCCTCAATTAGCAAGTCTACAGTTATATTAGGGAGCAGTAGAAAACTTTAATCATGTCAGAGCTGGAAGGAACAGTAGAGGTTTTCATATAATTCATTCATTTTGTAGAGGGGGAAACTGAGGCAGGAAGAGGTGCAATGACTTGCCTAACTTGGTTACAAAAAGTCATTGTGGATTCTTCATTACCTTGACTTGATGCTATTTTTGACTCTTTATGTCACTACTCAGAAGGATTCTTTATTTATTTATCTTTTTTAAATATTAAATTTTATTTTTATATTCCCCCATACAATTGCAAACGCCCCATTCTGACCCCAATCCTTCCCCTCCCGCCCCCCACCCCCCAAAAAGTGTCTCTGGTTCATAGTTTTTTGTTGATTTTGATTTTCACTTTCTTATATTCATTTTCCTGGTCCCTTATTTAAGTTTTCTAGATTCCTGCTATGAGTGAGACCATCCGGTATTTTTCTTTTTCTTTTTGGCTTATTTCGCTGAGCATGATCCCTTCCAGTGCCATCCATGTTGCTGCAAATTGCATGTGTTTATCTTTTTTGAATGCTGAGTAATATTCCATGGTATATATGTACCACATCTTCTTGATCCAGTCATCTATTTTTGGGCATTTGGGTTGTTTCCAAAGCTTAGCTATTGTAAACAGTGCTGCTATAAACATAGGAGTGCAGGTGCTCTTTGGAATTGATGTTTCTGTGTCCTTTGGGTAAATACCTAGGAGTGGAATTGCTGGATCATATGGAAGCTCTATGTTTAGTAGGTCCAGAAATCTCCACACAGCTCTCCATAGTGGTTGGACCAGTTTGCACTCCCACCAACAGTGCACAAGAGTTCCTTTTTCTCCACATCCTCGCCAACATTTGTTGTTGCTAGTTTTTTTAATATGTGCCATTCTCACTGGTGTGAGATGGTATCTCATGGTAGTTTTGATTTGCATTTCCCTGATTACAAGTGATGTTGAACATTTTTTCATATGTCTGTTGGCCATTTGCATTTCCTCTTCAGAGAAGTTTCTTTTTAGCTCTTCTGCCCATTTTTTGACTGGATTATTTTCTTTGTTGTTGCTGAGTCTCATCAGCTCTTTGCAGATTTTTGTGATCAGTCCTTTATCATTAGTGTTGGGTGCAAAAATGTTCTCCCAGTTGGTGGGGTTTCTCTTTGTTTTTGTTATTGTCTCTTTTGCTGTGCAGAAGCTCTTTAATTTGATGTAGTCCCAGCTGTTTATCTTTGTCTTCACTATCACTGCTTTGGGTGATGTGTCTGTAAAGATGTCTTTGATGTGCAAATCCCGTAGTGTTTCGCCTATATTTCCTTCTATGTATTTTATGGTTTCAGGTCTTATGTCTAGTTCTTTAATCCATTTTGAGTTGATTTTTGTGTATGGTGTGAGGTAGTGGTCAAGCTTCATTCTTTTGCATGTAGCGACCCAGTTTTCCCAGCACCATTTATTGAACAAACTTTCTTTGCTCCAATGCATAGTCTTTGCTCCTTTGTCAAAGATTAGTTGACCATAAATCTGTGGGTTTATTTCTGGATTTTCTATTCGATTCCATTGGTCTGTATGTCTGTTCTTGTTCCAATACCATGCAGTTTTGATGATTATGGCTTTGTAGTATAGTTTGAAGTCTGGGAGTGTGATGCCCCCATTTCCTTCTTTTTTTTTTCAGTAGAGCTTTGGCTATTCGGGGTTTTTGGTGATTCCATATGAATTTCATCAATAATTGTTCTATTTCTTTGAAGAATGCCATTGAGATTTTGATTGGAATAGCATTGAATCTGTATATTGCTTTTGGTAGGATGGCCATTTTAATAATGTTTATTCTTCCAATCCATGAGCAGGGGATGTCTTTCCATTTCTTTGTGTCTTCCAGAAGGATTCTTTAAATAAAAGTTCCTAGCATCGTGTTTTGAATAATTTCAGCTTCTAAAAGTTCTCTCTGTTAGAAACAACCCCATTTGGCCATCATTTCTCTTTCCCATTAGGATTATCACCATAAACCAAGAAACACTATGGCAGATGATATGTGCTACAAATGTTAGAAGGATTCAAGTACATAAAATACCATCTTATAGAGGCCACAATGAATTCATGTCTGTCATCCCATTTCATTGGTTCACATGTACCAATTAGCTACTGTATGCAAACCTGAAAAATACCTTCTTCTCACAATTTCCCAAAGATTACCTTTACCCAAAGTAACTGGATAGCTGAACTAAATTTATTTTGGAAAAATAAGTAATCAGGACATTTGACTTTGGGAAGCTTATATACAATCAATACATAAAAGAATACAGGAATATAGGCCTTGTTTTTTTATGTATCCCATCCTAATTTTATCTGCTTGCAATATTCCTCAGACAATAAAGACAACTCTTTAAAATTTAGCAGGTCGTTTTTTTTATTTTATATATTTTTCACATCATTTTTCATTTTTGCACAATGTATGCATTTTCATCTTGGTTATATGCCCCATACAATTCCCACCCCCCCTTATTGTGACCCTAATCCCTCCTTCCCTCCCCCCCAACCCCCCATAGTGTGTTTCTGATTTATAGTTGCTTGTTTATTTTGATTTTACTTTATTATAATTAGTCTTTTTCCTGGTCTCTTATTTAGGTTTTCTAAATTCCTGCTATGAGTGAGACCATCCGGTATTTTTCTTTTTCTTTCTGGTTTATTTCACTGAGCATGATCCCTTCCAACTCCATCCATGTTGCTGCAGATTGCATGAGTTTATCTTTTTTGATTGAAGAGTAATATTCTGTCATGTATATGTACCACACCTTCTTGATCCAGTCATCTATTTTTGGGCATTTGGGTTGTTTCCATAGCTTAGCTATTGTAAATAGTGCTTTAGCAGGTCATTTTAGATTGGTTTATGGTCACATTAGATTCAGAGTTTTCCAGCAAACAAATAGTTGGCATCTTTATGAAAATCACAATCCTACTTCTAAATTGATACTATTTGATAGAATATTTGATAAAATATGTTTTCTATTTTCTAGTTTTAGAGTTAGAGTTATAGATATGTTTACATTTTCTAAATGATTATTTTATATGAACATCAATAATTGTGTAAAATGATATATAATATTATCATTGATAATACAGTGATAGCCTTAAGAGATATGGAAGTGCATGGGGCCCTTAGCTTGTGTTCAGAAATGCACATTTGTTTTTTATGGTCTTTGCACTAAAGACCACATGAATAGCATGGGTATCCATGCTAATCATGGATAGCATGCCAAATTTTACTAGCCCATCAGTCACCTGAGAACATATTGCTCTGGGTTTTGAAACCAGGTGACCAAACTAGCTATAACCATCGAAAGAAAGAGACTGAAATCTAAGACAGGGTTGTGGGACTTTAGTCCATGGAATTTTACTGCTGAAAGAGCTCTTTATTTACTTTAGCAATGATTAAATTCTGGGAGACATTTCTCCCAGGGTTGACAACCATAGATTAGTTTCCTAATTGGAATTTTGGGTCAGTTTGCTTACATTTACCTAAATAACAAAAACTTATTGATGTCATTCTTAGAGTTAGACAAGCGATACATTATGAATGAGTGGATAAATAATTAAGTAAGCAAAATTCAACCTTACACAGCACATTCTCCCACAACCCACTCCATTTCTGGGAGATAGCATAGTATGAAGTTAAAGAGAACAAGGTTTGGAGGCAGAGCAACTGTGGTTCGAGTCCAGGTTCATCATTATTTAGCTCTATGACTTGAACAATTCACTTAGTCTTCAGTTTCTCCATCTGTAAAATGAATATAATAGCACTTAGCTCTTATTTTTGTGAAATTTAAAGTAAGAGTGCATATAAAGCACTCAGGACGGTGGCTGACATATTGCAAATGCTCAGTAAATATTGAATCTTATTTCAGTGCATACCGTCCCCTTCCCTTCTATGTTTCTCTCTTTATCAGTTAGGATTGGTGTAGCTGCTATCACGGACAACACCTAAATTTCAGGGACTCAGCATGACAAGTTTATCACCTATGTAAAGTCCAGTCAGTGGGCTAGGAAGAAATTCTGCTCCATGCAGTAATTCAGAGATCTAGACTCCTCCCGTCTTGGATCTCCATGATCACCCATGGCAGGAAACAGAAAATACAGCCTGTGAGCAAAGTCAATCTATTGCCTATTTTTTATATAGTCCATGAACTAAGAATGACTTTGCCTATTGAAAATTATCATATTTTACAGTAAGAATGGCACATATCAAAAAACAAGCAACAACAAATGTTGGCGAGGATGTGGTGAAAAAGGAACCCTCCTACATTGCTGGTGGGAGTGCAAAGTGGTCCAACCACTATGGAAAGCTGTCTGGAGATTCCTCAGTCTACTAAAAATGGAGCTACCATAGGACCTGGCAAATCCACTACTGGGGATCTACCCAAAGAACACAAAAACATTTATTCAAAAGAACACCTGTACACCTATGTTTATTGCAGCACTATTTACAATAGGTAACACCTGGAAACAACCCAAATGCCCAAAAATAGATGACTGGATCAATAAGATGTGGTATTTATACACAATGGAATATTATTCAGCAATCAAAAAAGAAAAAGTCATGCCATTCATAGCAATATGGATGGTGCTGGAAGGAATTATGCTCAGTGAAATAAGCCAGAAGGATAAAGAAAAATATCATATAGTTTCACTTATAACAGGAATATAGGGGAACCAAATAAGACATCAGTGTAAAAAAATAATAACAGTACAAAACACAACAAAGCAAAAACAGACAATTACAAATCAGAGACATACTGCTGGGGAGGAGGAGGGAGAGGGATCAAAGGAAGAAAGGGAGTAGAACAGGAGACTGTGGTGTTGGTATACGGGAGCCTTGGGGAAGGAAATTCTATGGGGACTCAACCTGAGTCAGTGGGGGGGAAGAAAATATTGTTTAAAAAATAAAAAAAATTAAATTAAAAAAATAAAAAAGAAATTATCGTATTTTAAAAAATTATAAAAGTACATATACAATCCCCGTAATTTTGTTTCTTGACTTGCGAACACTTGCGAACACTACTGTCTTGCCCTTGAAGAAAAAGTTTAATGACTCCTTTACTAGGGCCCTAGAACACACTCTCTGCTGAACACTCTGCTTTGACCTACCAAATGAAGGTAGGGAAGAAGTGGAGGATCATACAGGAGATCTTTGTAAGGCAGCTCTGGAAATGGAGTGCATTATTCCCACCACATTCTTTGGTTAGGACCGAGTCAAGTGCCATGCCAACCTGCGAGGTACAAGAGGGACTGGGATATGTGCTTTAATGTATGCTCAATTCCCACAACTCCCCCTCACCCCCGCCAGTTTCACCCCTAACCCAATCATCCTGTTCTCTCATTTCCTCATAACCCCTTTGTAATAACCTCATGGGAATACTCTGGATTGTCTCATTTGGACAATTTGCTGTTTTTGAATCATTCTGACTTTATGTAGCTCACAATCTATCTTTCTCTTTCCATGGTGACTGTCACATAACAGGTCTCTTTTTCTCTGTTAGTGTTCTTGCCACTTAGAAAGTAGACACCATGACTGTCCATGGGATTACTTCCTGCTGCTCTACCTCCCACATTCAAACTATAGAATTCTTTATGTTGACAGTTTCATCTTATTCTTCTTCAAAAAAAAAAACCATTTGGCTTTGCCTTCATCACAGTTGTTGGGCCCTAGGTGTCTTTCCCTGCCCATCTTTCTTTTTCTGTCTCTCTCAGTTTCACTCTCTTTTCTCTTCACTTGACATCTGTCTGAGCCTGGACTTAATGGTCACCTTCTCTTTTCCTGACCATCAGGGATCCCTCAAAGTCTTTTTTACTTGTCTTCTATTTTGAATATCTCTACATCTGGTTAAACAACATCAGCATGTATGTTTTCCACTTTTATTCCTTAGCTAGTGAGTTGTGCAAAATAAAGTAAAATAATGCAAGCTAGCTGTAACCTCTGAATATTTCTATTCTCTATACTCAGCAGGTTTCCTGCAATTTTTATTAAAATTACAATTTTAATTATTTATAAAAATTAGCAATTTTTCCACTTATCTGCAGTTGATACCCTCTGCACGTTTTTCCGGTATCTATATTTCTCCTGTTATATCTATATTACCCCATCTATTCAAAAGTCATTTGGTAGATGACTTTTAATGTATGCTTATATAGGCAATTTAAATGATTCATTTGTTAATTCAGGGCATTTTCCTGATAAACTATTACGTAGTCTATTATGTTTTTAATCTTGTGGGGGGGTCATCCGATATGAGGGTTTCAACTTGCTCTTGATTTCAAAATGTTTGTATCATCTTGCTTCTCTTTCTCTTTTTTGCTAGTTTTAAGAACAAAACTTTCCCCCCTTTTTTTTTCTTTTTTCTTTTTTTTTTTTTAAATAAGGATCCATCTTCATTCTTTTGCATGGAGCTATCTTTTTTTTTTTTTTAAGATTTATTTATTTATTCATACAAGCACTGGGTACAGTCAGAAGCACGGGAGGGTGAGAGAATTCACCAGAGCCAGAGCAGGGAGCAGAGCAGGCAGAAGGACGAAAGTACACTGCTGAGGGGAGCAGCAGGCGGCAGGAGAGGTCTGTGCACTATGTGGGACCCTCCTCCTGTGGCCAGGGAGCAGCTGGGGATCGAACCGGCACTGCAGAGGCTGCGGGCAGCTTCTCAACCCAGCGCTCAACCACTGCGCCACCAAGGGAGGCCCTCCCCTTTTTTCTTATGCTTGTACATTAATCTCACTCCCTTTAATCTGTCAGACTTAATCCTATCAATTTTTCATTTTTCATTCTGCATGTTCATCTCTGAGGGACTCTACCTAATGATTTAGCACTCTCTAATCTACAAAAGCAACCCTACTACCCCTTAGAAAAGTATCCTATCTTCTTCTTATCTTTCCCATCATTATTTCATTAAAAAAACATGCTATATATTTTACTGCAAGTTAATATTTTAATTTCTAGCAATCATATTACATTTTCCCTCTCCTGAAAATGGTTGTCTTAAAGGTAACTTCTGGCACACTAATTGTTAAAAATAGTTGTCATTTCTTATTATTTATTTATCCTTATCTCTACTTTCAAACTTTTACAATTAATGTATTTGCAGCTTACTGTACCAATTATGAGTGTCTTCAAAATATGTTGTATTTCAACTTTGTTCATTTTCAAGATTATTTTAGCTAATTTGGGCTCTTTCAATTTTAGTATAGAAAAAGCTAAGTTTCAAATCCAAATCAGAACACAGACTTACACAGAGAACTGTGGACTGACTCTCTGTTACTACTTTCTGAGAGTAGCATCCCCTTCCCAGCCCCACCAACAAGTTCTTAGATTTTAACACTAATTACAGTGTTGTCATCAATACAAGGCTGTTACTGGGTCATCTAGCCCTCAAAAAATGTTTATGAAATCATTAAAAAAAATAAATGAGAAAATAAAATTTTCACCATGTCTGAATTTAGTAGGCTTATTTGAGTCATCGTGTATCACTGGAGCATTGTGAGACTTAATAAAGAAACATTAATTCAAATTCTCCTCAAGATTTAGGTGTGAATTAGACTCTTAGAGACAGAACCTGCACTATTTTTGGCTATTTGTGTAGGATGTTTTAAGTAAATTCTTCAAACTGCTGATTGAATGTAATATGCACATTCTATTGGTAGAAAAAAGGAGCAAATGTGCTAAGCAAGGTGGTCTCCCTTTTCTGAAAGGATAATATGGGCAGAAACCTGTAAGCACAAGTTCACTGTTTTCTGAAGACATTAGCAAATCTTCCAGAGCTGATTCATTTGCAACCAGAGTGCCGAGTAGCTCTAAGAGAATGCTGAATCCCAGGGCAAAATTTCTTTCCTCTGGGCCTTGTGTTTTGCATTATGGACCAGAGTATGTACTTCTTAGTGCTGAGTGGGAGCTGTCATCACTGGAAAATATGTACATGATATACACCTGTGACTCAGCAGACACTGACAGCCCTGTCCTTGGGTAGCCTTTTGATGTAGCCTCATCCTGCAGCCTAGCTTCACTAGCAAACACCCAAGGAAGGGCAAACCCCAAACAAATGGGATGCATGGTCTAAATCAGGGTCTTGCTATCCACTGCATGAAGACAAAGGAACCATACTCTTAGTATGATAGATCTTTAACAGAATTAGTGTGCATAGAGAGAGAGAAGAAAGTTCCTGAAAAGAGTTTCCCAATAAAATACCTAAAATACCCATCCCCTCATGGGCAAATGCCCAGCTAAATAGGGTCAGCCTAAAGCATGGCTGCTGAGTCTAAGGCATCTTCCGGCAGGGAACCAGAAGAAAGGCAAAAAGGGCCAGGCATATCTGGGACAAAAGTAGGAAAAATTAAAGCACAAATCAAGATAACAGCTGCCATTGTCAGCCTCCCCACATGTCTCTCTCCCACATGTCTCTTTCAAGTGTCTACTGGCCTCTCCTCCATGTGTCTTCTTCCATGTCTCTTTCCCAGCAGTACCAGGGTGCAAGTCTGGCTGCAGAAAGAAGAGTTCTCCCCACCCAGCCCACCTGACTTCCATGTTATTATATAGCTTTTCCTGGCTGCCCAGTCCTGCCCCTTGTTCCCATTAGCAGCATGGGACCTGTAGTCCCAAGTGAATGCATGTAAGTGGAGGCAAGGAAAATGGCACCTCCTTTTAATGGGCTTACACCTGTGACAGCTTTAGCTGCGAAAGATGAGGGGGAGGACTAAAGTAGGAAGGGCCACTGGGTGATAGCCTTTTCTTTTTCCTTGACTTCATAGGTTACTCCTTACTATTCAATTTCTTTCAGTTCTAACCTCTCGGAAATAGTACCTTCCTCAATCAAAAAGGGAGTAGATGAACGGTACAGGTGGGAATTGCAGTTTATTTATGTGTTGTGTAGCTTTTGCTCACCAGATATGAATTTGAGAGTGCTTTCTGCATATGTTGAGAGATGCTATGCAAAATAAAATATTCCTATATGTTGTTATTTGAAGAGGAAAGATGAGTTGCAAAGAAATGACCCTGGGTCCCTGAATGGTGCCTGTGACAAAATCAATGACATCCATTATTCCTATTAATTTGAGAGGAGTGAAGAGAATTGGAAATTGAGGCTGACCCTAAAGGAAACAGGAGTAAAAATAGGTTTGAAGATCAGGAGGAAGGCATTTGTTTTTTATTTGTTGGAGAGCACTAACTCACTGTATTTTTAAAAGCTCTTTAATATACCCCTCACCTGATTTGATCTTCACAGGAACCATTACTATAAAGAAGGTTACAGTCTAACCCTTTTGTTCAAATGAGGAAATAGACATCCAAGTGTTTGTCCATTATCCGTTTCCTTGTGTCTGGATAAGGCTAGGTCCTGAGACTTGCTATGGTCCCAAATTTGTTATCTTTTCATTACAGTAGAAGCAAGATATAAAATCCCCAAATGTACTTAGAATATGATTTCATCATTAAGTCAAATTTCTTTCCACTTTGCTATATCTTGGTGAATTTGAGAGACTTTAGCAGTTGGATGGGTTCTTATGTAGAGTCACATGGAGTCATCCCTGGGATTGTAGGTACATGGAAAACCCTGCCCTGCAGATTTGCCACAGGGCCAAATTCAGCCTTACCCTTCTTGTCACACAGAGGAGGAGCAGATGTTAACAAGCTTGTTTGGGGCATCATTGGGAAAAGAGCAGAAGTTCACCACAAAAATGTGCTCCCTGGAGGTGGGAATCTAGACTAAAAAAAAAAAAATGCATGCACATATATCTGTGTGGGGTCAACTCTCCTTCAGTGCCATTTCTGAGAGAGGAGAGACCAGTGAGAGAATTTTTGAAATTTTGTAAATTTTAAGTAAATTCTTCAAACTGCTGATAGAATGTAATATGCACATTCTATTGGTAGAAAAAAGGAGTAAATGTGCTAAGCATTTGCATTATGGTTGCAGGAAGCTTCTCATTGAAGCTGGAAATGAGGAATGAAATAGACTCCAGGGAGAGGTACATGTATCCAAGGGGAGAGACAGAGTGAGTGAAAGCTTAGAGGCTGGAATGGGTTGGGTAGTGTGTGAGATAGTGAAGAACCATCTTGACTAGGACAGGAAGTTAGGGAACCCACTCAGTCTCCATTTAAAAAGAGAAACACTGAAGACCAGGCCAAACCAGAAGGTGGAGCCATGAGAGGGTTAGTTTCAGAGATGGCCAAGTAGGGACTCTACACCTCTTAGCTGTAGCTGCAGGGTTGACCAGGAGGGGCCTCAGAGTGGGGGGCTGCTCACACTCAAATGTGGATGTGATTTTTCTTAAAGGGAGAGGCATGGGAAGATAAGAGACAGGAGATAGGATGCTTGGGGAGGGCTGGAGGAAGGATGTAGGTGTCTACCTGAGCTCATTGTCCCATGGGAAAAGGTTTTTCACAGTATCAACCTCCTTCCTTGACTTTGTAGGTTGATTCTGCCAATGAGCTTCCTTTGGGAGACTTCCCGTTTCTCTCCCCTTTCCTGTTTGGTACATAATTTTTCTTCTTATGGCTGATTTTATATTTTTAGCTTAGGCAGTTGCTGTGGCAACCACTAGAGCTGAACATTTTGTCTCCCAAGAACAAATGCATGTTTAAATATTCAAGCAATTTTCTGTTGTTCAAAGGAACTGAAATTTCAAGCATATTATTCAGGGCATATGAAAGGAATTGGATTTTCTCTCCTTTATTTTAAGGATCCCCATAGTATTCACACATTTCCAGGGTTGGGATGGAGGTCAGGATTCATGTTTACATCAAACATGGTAATCCTTTTAAGAAAGGAGAAGAAGGAATAATTTTAGTGTGTGCTGCTCCCATTCCCCCACTTTTTATATTTTGGAAGATCTTAATCATGAGTACTCTGGACAATGAGGGTGGGGAGATCATTTCTTCCCTCCTTGGGAGGAGAAAGTGCATGGAGAAGTATCTTCATCAGCCTTTCAATTATGAGATACCATCCTTCCCATGTCAAACTTTGCCCAGATGATGCTAGATCAAAAACTAGCTTTTGCTCAATCATTTGACCTTTCTTTATATTAGAGAAATTATAGATACTGCATTTGCTGTGTGTGCATATTCCTTTCAGCCTCAAGACTATTGCATTTGCATATTCTAGATTGTAGATTGCAAACATGTCTCTATTTTAGTATCTGAGGTTCTGAGGCTTGTCCCAGCCTCCAGATTCCTGTCAAGCACATTGCAGTGTGAGTTGGATCTCCCTCACATTTAGACAAGGAGTTCTTAACCTTAGCTCCAGGAACTTAGATGGAAAAATGTCACCATCATTTTGTTAACTTCTGAGATTTATCATTTTGTGCCAGTATGATTGTAGATAGTAAACCAAAAGTCATCACTAGAACATCCATCACATTACATCCATCACAAAATATATATCAAAGTTTTGGGCATACATATCACTTCTTTGAAATTATAGCAGTTGTTAGATCTACAAAACAGTCCAACCTTATTACTTCTTGAGTTGGTAAAGAATATATATATTTATATATACATGCATATTCATATCACAACTTTGATTTTTAGTTTTTTGAGAATTATATTTCAATTGCTTTTTTGGTAATAGATTTTATGCACATAAAGGCATTATTCTGAGAAGAAAGTCCACAGGCTTTCTAGACTGATACAGATATCCCCAGCACACATCAATTTAACAATTTCTAATTTATTCAATACATGTTTGCAATCTACTTACATCTCTGTATCTGTGACTATGTCTTATGGAAGTAGTCCTTTGACAGTCTTAAGGATAAGTCCTTTGACGCGCCTTCTCCATTTTATTTAATAAGGTTCCTTATACATCGAATCATGTTTTTTAGTAGCATAATTTGGACCTGATCAAGGAAGCCCTGTCTCCCTTTGAGAGCAGATGGCCTTTTTTGAAGGAGCTTTGGCTATGGATACCATCACTTGGAACACTTTCTTCACTTTGTTAATTGATTTTGAAAGTCACGTGTGTTATTAATCATTTAGAAACAACCCTATAGAATTAAATATTGGGCAGGAAAGCCATGAGTCTGAAAACATTCTAGGTCTTTCACATAGGAAGTAATTTTATATAGGAAATAGGTGCCGGCCTGGAAAGAACAAAGGTCAGGGAAAGCTAACTTTGGAGTTCCAGAAATCAGAAAGCTTAAACTGCAGGAAATCACTGCTGGTATGCCCAGTTGCTGCTGCACAAGGGCATGGTTTGGAGAGGCAGCTGGAAGTTTCTGGATAGCTTCTACTATTATCTTCTGACATTCACACAACTCACTCTTGCTGCAGGAATCCTGATGGCTCTGTTTCTCTGCTTTCCAAAGTTTGCACTTGTCTCTTATTGTTGGAACCAACCTAGAACCTCACTGATTGGAATTCTGAGCAACGTAGATTTCAGGCTTCCAGACTCTGGGGAGTGGGGAGAGGGAAATAGAGGTGGGCAGCAGGAAGCAGGAGAAAAATAGTACAGAGTCAGCAACAGACTGTCTGGCATACAAGCCTGGGAGGAATGCTGGGGAAAATGCAGGTTTGGATATTGGGGTATCTGACATCCTGCGAGCCTTTGGGTAACTCATGATTGTCTCCTCTGGGGCTCAGCTTTTATATTGACAAAGGTTTAATTTTTTTTTCCCCAAAGATCTATCTATCTATCTATCTATCTATCTATCTATCTATCTATCTATGCAAGCACTGGGTACAGTCAGAAGTGCGGGAGGATGAGAGAATTCACCAGAGCCAGAGCAGAGAACAGAACAGGCAGACTGATGAATACACTACTGAGGGGAGCAGCGGGCGGCAGGAGAGGTCTGTGCACCATGTGGGACCCTCGCTGGTGGGGGGATCGAACTGGCACTGCAGAGGCTGCAGGCAGCTTCGCAGCCCAGTGCTTAACCGCTGCGCCACCAGGGGAGGCCCAACAAAGGTTTAATTTTTAGACTGAACTATCTTGTGATTAAAGTCGCTTAATAGTTCTGGAAATATGGCTCTTTGGAAATCAGTCCCTTGAGATGAAGAGTGACATCTTCATGAGCATTGACATATTCATGAATGAATATCAGGCAAACTTAGACATTCTTAAGGTTTGCTTGTGTGCTATAGAGCTGATGATCATCCTTTCCAGTGCCACCTTGTATGCCTAAAAAAAATCCATGTTTTTATGGACTGATGTCTTTTTCTGCAGTCTAGATAACCTACCAGCTGGAAAGCAGTGAAGCTAATTCCACAAGTCACACCTGAGGGCTCAGTTGCTTTAGCTGAGTGTCTCATTTCTTACTTGCATTTATATGGGAGTATTTTAGAGATAATTTCTTATTAGCCCAGAGGCATTGCTCTGTGATATAATTAAGCATCTAGAAGAGTTTCTTGGTAATATTGTTCATGTCTACTTGAACCAATTTCCCCACTCACTCCACCTCTCACAGTTGCCAAATGAGAGAAAAAACAGACCAAGAACATAAACATCTGCATTGACACAAATAGGTCCAAGCAATATGGTTGAAATCTTCTAGGGAAAGTCCTCTGCCATCCTCTAGCAAGTGTCCCCTGGAGGTCAAAGCCACTATACTCAGAAGGCTGAGCTCATGATCCAGAAAGACCCAGGGCCACATGATACCATCACCCAGATGAAGGCCGGAGGGAGGACATTTTGAATGACTAACATTTAATTTCCTGAACTTATTCCTCCCAAAGTGAAAGGATTATGTGCAGCCAAGAGAACTAGTTTAGCAGGAATTTTCAATAAGGAAAGGACTTAATATTTGATCTCATGTTTTACAAAGGGCAAATCTTCATTTCTGCTGTGTGGACCATTCTATTCTTGTCTTGAGAGTGGGGAGTTGCGAAAATCAGAAGCCCAGGCATCTTGGCTCTGTTGAGAAGAGATAATCTGGTTGGATAGTTGAGAGGGTATGCAGTTTTGGGGATCCCTCCTTTACCTTTGTTCTCTTTCAGCCCTGGAGTGACTAACAGAAAAACAATTGAATTCACTTTTTTAAAGTAAATGCTGATCACCTGTGTGTAAAAATTAATGCTGGAGTTATTGAGAAATTCAGAGGTAAAAAGAACATGGTCTTTGCCTTCAATATTTCATAAGATTGAAATCAATAACACATCTAAATAACTTGGGTACAATTAATGAATGCTAAAATATGGTAACATCTTTTATCCTAGGAAATACTATGGGGCAAAAACTATGCTAGACAATACTCTTTTTTTAAAGATTAATTATGCATACAGGAACTGGGGTACAGACCAGAGGTGCAGGAGGGTGAGAGGATTCACTAGAGACAGAGTGGGGAACAGAACATGCAGACTGACTGAAATACACTGCTGAGGGGAGGAGCAGGCGAGACAGGAGAGGTCTGCTGCACCATGTGGGTATCTCCCTGGACAGCTGGGGATCAAACCCATGCTGCAGAGGCTGTGTACATATTCACAGAGGCTGTGGACTGCTTCACCACCTGCACCACCAGGGAGGCCCCTAGACAATACTCTTAATCAAAGCTACATTAAACTGCTGTATACTATATATCAGGCATTGTGCTAGTGTGAGTGATACAATGGTGAGAGAGACAGACACATACACAGTTCCTTCTCTCAAGGGGTTTATAGTTCATGGAGTGTGGGAGCTCTACTCTAGTCATTGCAAGAGTGATGGGTGTAATGAAAGGGAAATATGGATTGCCACAGGAACATGCAGCAGAAGAACATAATCTTCAGGTCATTACTATTATTCTCCCATGTATGGGGGACTTGAATGCATAGAATGGCTAAGCAATCTGTCCTTGGGTGTCTTTCCCCACTTTGTACAATTGCCACCAAGGATGGAAAATGTTGGGAGGTTGGGAGGCAGAAATAATGGGTAGACTCATTATTAAAAGAATTCATTTTAAATACCATGACAGAGAAATACCAAGCACCAGGGGTCACTGTAAATGAAAACACAAATGAAGAACCCATGTTGAACCCATGTTGCTTCAATTGTAATAGCAGTGAGATGCAAGTCATTTTTCTAAGCATTTCATTATTCACAACTTTTTAAGTTTGCTTATAACGTAAAACAAGGCGGTTCTATGAAAATCCACTGTAGTTCCCAAATAAGGGAAATTTCATAGAGAAATTTTTTCCTCCCTCTTTTCTGTCCCCCTTTCTCCAGTTCTGTTGCTTTTCTCTGGGAACCATGGTGTCTCAACTGAGTTGTATTCAGTTTTATGATTAAGTTCAGTATTGATATTTTCTAGTTACCAAAAGTAAGAAAATAAAGGAAAGAAAAGCCAAGCAGGAAATGGTTTTCTGTCATTTCTCTCTCATGTTCTAGAAATTTAATTTGTTTCTGCTAATGGGTAGCAGCTCCACAGGGATGCAGTGATGTGAACACCAGAAATGGAAAAACCTATAGGGAAACATGATTTCCTGTTTATGTGAAGAGCATAGCACCTCTGGCCTTGGCCTTAAAGAAGTGGCACTTCCTATTGACAAGGGACAAGAGTGGGGAGTCATGAAATGTTCCCCTCAGTGGGTCTGGATGAGGGAACAAAGGAAGGGGGTGTGTGTTTGGTGGAGACCTTAATGAGTAGTCGGACCGTACTCTCATTTTCAGACTGAGAAAGACCACTTCAGGATCCTACAAGAGGGTACAGACTCAGCTCAATTTGTCTGGTGGTGCATGTTCCAGATCTGCTTTTTATTTTGGGAATCTTTGTTGTTTCAATTATGGTCCTAGAGAACCACCTATTGTATGTAGAGCATTGTTCTATTTCCCAGGACTGCAATCCCTGAAGTGGGTGGGAAAGATTACTCATAGATGTTATGAAAGGAAACAGACCCTTGAAGGAGAAAATTATTTTTCAGGGCTTTTCATCTGAAAAACATATCTGTAACTTAAAATCTGTAACCACCAGAGACCACAGATTGTCAGAAAACAGACCACAAAATGACCTCTGAATATTTACCATGTGCTGAAAGCCCAGTCATTTTCAACTCAGATGATTTATAGGATGTCTGAAAATCCTATACTCTGCTGATGTCATTGCAAGCATGGTTGATTACATCCAAAGGAGGAACAAATACTGCTTGGAATTCCAAAATAATGTTTGGAATTTAATTGCAGGAATAAACTATGTAGTAAAAAAATCCCTATGCCTTGAGCAAGGATTTCTATGTAAAAATATAGCTGAGCTTTTCTTTCTGGTTTTAAATAGGACACTGGCAAAATTGGAACACATGTGTGGGAAGGCCTTTCACAAATGACCATTATTGTTTAAATTAGAGTAGGAGGATCTGTCACTGACTTGGTATGACTGTAAGTTCCTTGTCCTCACCCTGTTTGTCCTGTTTACCTTTTCTCACATAAAAACAAAAATCCAGGCGAGACTGTCTGAGACTAAGATGGAAGTAGAAGGAAGGCAAGGGTTAAGGTACAACCTCATAACCATAATAAAAAGCATACACACCAGTGCCATGACAGATTAGTTAAGATCAAAACTTCCTTGATGCAATTTTTAGAAACCCCTGCCTAACTTTCTGAAATTCTGCTGATGCAGACCCAATAGCCTCTCCCTCCCACCCCCACAAGCCACTGCTTTACCCCAGTTCAAGATGCTGGCCTTTGAGAAGGTAGTCCACCATCTCCTCAGGTTGCCAGCTCTTCATTAAACCTGCTTTCTTCCCACCAACTCTTATGTCTTGAGTTTTGGTTTTCAAGCAGTGAGCAGCCAGACCCAGGCTCTAGTAACAGATCCAAAGTAGTTTTGCCAAATAAAATGGAGAATGCCAATTACATTTGAATTTCAGATAAACATGATCTTCTAATATCATGATGCACCAAATATTGTGTTGGCCAAACATTGCATAGGCTATGCTTACAATAATAATATTGTTCATCTGAAATTCAAATTTAATATCAATTAGTGCCTTGTATTTTTATTCACTAAACATAAATACAATGTCTTCCTAAAGCATAGGCTCAATAAATATACAAAGTAAATCAAGTAGAACATCTTCCTACATAGTAAATATACCCATTTCATAGCAACTGTACATATTTAGTTTGTAGAATTGCTGTGAAATGGATATATTTACTATGTATGGGTATATTTACTATGTATACAAAGGCACTGATGTAGAGTGCTGTCCAAACTCTACTGTGAAGACAAAAATTCAGTTGAGGGAACTTCATTCTCCAAATACACACCAAAAAATGGATAAAATATGCAAACAAAAATTAAATATGGTGCTGAAGTAAAATAGAAGGAAAAATCCACAAGTAGCAAAAGACAGAGAACTTCAAAATTAAGAAGGGGAGTGAGTGCTTGAAGCATGTGGCTCATGTCACAACTTGTCTTGGATGTAAGTTTTACAAGATGGATATTGTGTTTTTCATCTTCAGAGAGGATTAGCTATGAACTCTGAGGCCACATGAAATGAGTAGCTCCAATGGAGTCCTAGATATTGTGGAGCCTGTTGAAAACATGTACCATCCATGGAAAGGGATTAGAAAAACTACATATACTAACCTAAGGAACCTATAAGAAATTAATGATCCACTGGGTTGGGAAAAAATGCCAATCATAAGATTCAATACAGTAGAATCTCTGCTGAAAAACACCAGAGTAAAGATGAATTTATGATTAAAATAATAGAAATATCAAAATAATACAAAGCTGCAGTTGATAATATCAGGCAAATCTAGGTTTGTCCATTAATAATTATAAAATGAATTCTTTCTTAGTGATTACAAGAATAATTCATTAGGAAAATATAATCATTACATATTACAAAGAGAAACTGACAAATACAAAACCAGGCAAATAGCTGGTGAAGAGAAAAACATTTAAATATTAGAACTGAAAGTGTGATTTAATGAACAAGTATAGAACTACTTCATCCATCAAATAGAGAATTCATTCTTTCTTCTAAGCACTTTTCCAGGGAAAAGGTAACAAGACAAAACTTTTCAACACAATTTATGAAGCTATCTTCACTATGATAGCAAATCAAGAAAATAACCATGCCAGAAATGATAATTCAAGGCAAATTCTCAATTATGATGAGAAGAAATGAAAATTTTTATAAAATACAATGAAATGAAACCTATTTATTATTTTATTTATTTACTTATTTTGCTGTGTTTGTAAAAGTCCATTATGATCAAAATGGATTTATTCTAAAAATCCAGGGAAATATTAACATTTCAAAAACCTATAATGCAACTACTAATATTAAAAGAGAAAAATCAAATAAGCAACAAATAGAAGACACTGGATAAAAATTTGACTGCTGTCTGGTTAAATACAATACTGAGCAAACTATAAAAATAAAGGGAAGATTCTTAACTTGATTAAGAGAATTGAACAAATATATAAAATGAATACCACACTTCTATAAAGTCAGAAAATACAACATGGTTGCCTCATATTGTTTTGATCCTTGATTGCACTGGAGATCTTAAGCAATATGAAGAGATAAGAAAATGAAATAGGAAGAATTAAGGATCACTTTGGGGAAAACAACATTTTCTAATCTGCAGACAAGATTAGGACAAATATTTGACATACTTTATTATGTAAAGGTCAATATTAGGACATTTATTGGAGGATGAGGCAGCAGTTTTCAAGTTGCGGGTTTCATTATGTGAGTGTGGAAAGACCACAACACCTCCCATACCACCCATTTCTACTCCAGACCTACATTTGCTTTGTTGCTCTGAGTCCACCATTTTCTGTGATAGATTCTTTTAGGGTCAGAATTGTATCTTTCCACAATACAGCTCTCCCTGTACTTTTACTTACAGATAGATGATGTCATGGCAGTGTGGGCTACTGGCTATATTTTAAGTCACTATCAAGTAAATAGCAGAATTTCGTGTCTCATTAGTCCATGCTTTTAGTCAACACGCTGGAGGATTTTAGGTTCCTATATTCTTCAGTGAAAGAAATTTTACCAAATTTAGTCAAAAGCTCAATATTTTCATGTTTCTCTTTAGCAGCTAAAGATGGAGGCATTTACAACACATTGTATCCTACTGGGAAGCTTCAGGCAAAGGACCGGGAAAGTGAAATTTATTTGCTCCCAGAGCTGTTCTGATTGAATGTATGGCTGTCAGCGGGGGTGAGACGCAGGAGGGAAACAACACTGTTCTAGGAGGGAAAGTAAATAGACAGTAAAGAAACTCTGGGATCCAATTTCTGCAGACTGAGGTGGCTCACAGAATGGGACTATTTCTTTTCTCCTCTTGAGAATGATTTTATCCACTTATTCCTAGATTTTCTTATTTTCCTAGTGGCCTTGGGAAAATGTATTTCTGCAAGTAACCTTCAAAAACTTGTAAGCAAATAACATAGCCGACATTTACAAAATGTTTTACAGTTTACAGAGTAATTTCACATACATTATCTCATTAGCTGGCCGCAACATCTCCAAGAGCAGGGGTGGTGTGACTCCCACTTGTAGGAAGGAGGCTCACTCTCAGAAGGTTAAGTGACTTTGCTCAAAGTCACACAACTCATTTGATGACAGGATACAGATTCAAGCTAACAGGTGCGCTGATCACAAATTCAGTGTTTTTTTCTGCCACTCATTGGAACTCAGTGAATGATACAATGAGTAGCAGTGGAGAAGATATCAGAAGCCATCTCTTTGTAGATAACAGTCCTTGCCAAGGACAGAGAGTACAGAAACAATCTTCGTAGGCCGTTCTATGGATTCTTTTTTTTTTTTTTAGATTGTCTTTTTTTTATTTTTTTTTTGCATTTTTTTAATAATAAATTTTATTTTTATATTCCCCATACAGTTGCAACCCCCCTTTCTGATCCCAATCCCTCCCCTCCCGCCCCCCACCCCCCAAAAGTGTCTCTGTTTCATAGTTGTTTGTTGATTCTGATTTTCACTTTCTTATAGTTATTCATTTTCCTGGTCCCTTATTTAAGTTTTCTAGATTCCTGCTATGAGTGAGACCATCCGGTATTTTTCTTTTTCTTTTTGGCTTATTTCGCTGAGCATGATCCCTTCCAGCGCCATCCATGTTGCTGCAAATTGCATGTGCTTATCTTTTTTGAATGCTGAGTAATATTCCATTGTGTATATGTACCACATCTTCTTGATCCAGGGTTTCGTCGGCGGTCTCTTGAATTCTTGTTGTAGTTTGTAATCTTGGACAAAGATTTGGACAATTTATTGGACATAAATCTTGGACAACTTATTAAATCTTCCTGGTCTCAGATTGTCTAGTCATTCAATGCAGTTAATAATGGTTACCCTAATAGTATTGGAATTGTTGTAAGAATCAAGTAAAAAAAAAATCTCAGCATGCTTAAAATGCAGTAGAAAAGTGAGAAAAGTCTTATTCTTATCAAAATAATATAATAAACAGCATAGCAGGCTTTGGTTTTAGTTAACATTTGATGTACATCCATGGATAAAAACTGAAGGAACTGACTGGTATTGTACCCACTTATTTTTCTAATTTGTAAAACATATTAATATAAAAATCCTATTTTTAACTTTGAAACTTGGTATAAAGTAAAAATGTAAAGTCTCCTGCCCACCCTCCTCTCCACCTTCCCTATTGCTTCTCAGTGCCTTCCCCAGAGTTAATTTCTTTTTTTAATTTTCAAACTGACACTTTATTTTTTTTTACCTTTTTTTATTTTTATATTCCCCATTAATTGCACCCCCCTTATTTTGACCCCAATTCCCCTTTCCCCCCTCCCCCCATAGAGTGTCTCTGGTTCATAGTTGTTTGTTGATTTTGATTTTTTCTTTCTTATAGTTATTCTTTTTCCTGGTCCCTTATTTAGGCTTTCTAGATTCCTGCTATGAGTGAGACCATCCAGTATTTTTCTTTTTCTTTCTGGCTTATTTCGCTGAGCATGATCCCTTCCAGAGTTAATTATTGTTAATGGCTTCTGATTTTCTTTCCTTTGTTTCCTTGATTTTCAAAAAATGTCCTACCTCAAAAGAATATTGCTACACAAATAGTGACCACACCTTAGAATTACACAGAGTTGCATAGTTTGTGAACATTTGCTTTGTTTCTTTCTCTTTTGAGCCTCCAAAGAGCCTCAAAAGAAGTGTTTATTAAGTGTTTATTATGACCTCTGATTTGTAGTTCATCAGGCAAGTGTGGTGATCATTTATTGTGCATGTATATCAGCCAAATGCTGGGCAGACCTTGGGGGATCAAAGCTGTCAGTGCCACAGGAAATGCAGTTTAGTGAGAGAGATAAAAATGATATGTATCTGTATCTCCATGATCTAAATCTGTGCAAAGTACAGCAAGATCACAGAAGGAGGGAACTAATTCTGTCTGGAGCTGGTAGAAAGAAGAGCTAGGGAATATTTTATATTGAAGATTATAATCAAGTATAATTTTAAATGATACTAAATTTCAGAGACACAGAGCTTACTCAAGGTCAGGCCGTTACAAATGACTCACCTCATAGATTGTGACTTCAAGCACAAGGTCCTTCTCCCATCCTGTGCTGTACAGTTTATGGTTTGCCCATTCAAACCAGGCATGTGTTATATAATGTTTAACCCGAACTAAAGGAATTTCCTAGCTTCAAAGACATTTAGTACAGCCAACGGAGAAAGGTGATTGCCTGGATGGACTCTCAAGTTCACAGGCTTACCAGTTACTGTGAGAATAACCTTGATTTATCAGGGTGTACACGGTGCAAAATAGGGAAGTAAGGAAAGCTTGCTTTTATAATATTTTCCCTCAAACCTTTTAGGGCTCCCTGTGCTGTCTCTGTTTCTCAAAATCCCGATTGTGATAACAACCAGCACTGCCTGGTGCTTGTAACGATACTTATCATGTTGCAGAGGAATCTGGTGAATGATACCATGATCTGATAGATGATTAATAATTGTTGGAGGTGACTTAATGGAGGCAGTGTTTACCCCATCTTAGTGTGGGAATTATAAAAACTACAATTCTTTAACCAGAAGAGATGGTTTTCTAAAGGTACAATTTGAGATCTTGTGCTGCCCAAGGGGAGAAACACTATTTGTGGGGGATAGTGGGGGATTAGAAGCCACTTACTCCTTGCACACACAATCCTGGCCCCCCCCAACATCAGAAGTAACTGACTGTGCTTGTGTTCCATGCTGGGATACTGTTTTGGTGAGGAAGGAGGTGATGGCTTTGCCTTAGGTTTCTCACCCCTGTGGCAGGAAGGAAGAAACCTGCTGGGGTTGAGGAATTTGGCAGTGCCACCTCCGGTTTCCTGTTCTTTGGGCTGCCACCATGGCAGGGGCCAGGTGGCGGGGGGGGGGGGGGGGCAATGATTGCCAGAGGAAGGGGAGCTTAAAGAAGTCAATAAAGTTCTGTCCAGGAGTTAGGAGGAAAAAAGGCCAGCCATAAACATGCCCTATTTGCTTCAACTCACAGGTAATATTATTTGGAATAGAGGGGCCCAAATATCCTTCCAAAGGGACCACTCAGTGATTTCATGACTATGAAAACAAGGGGTAAAATGAATGTAGTGGGGATGATTTTGCAAAGAGAAACAAAAGTCTGGTCAGTTTCTGCATGACCCCATAACACCCCATTTTCCCTTCAGGTCTTCACATTTCCAGAGTCATCTGCATAGGAGACTGTGCCTATTGTGTTTACTGCCCTACTGAAGGACTCAGTACAGTGCCTGACATGAAATAGAGAATCAATAAATATTGTTAAATGATCTATATGATGATATATGTACTTGAGGTGACATCCCATCAAATCATTTCCTTCTCTACTTTCTAAAGATTATTCACACTTAAGCTTTGGTTAATAAATGAACTTATAAACCTTGTGCATAATCAAAAATTCTGGAAGGAAATAACCAGAATATTAATAACTATCTGGGAAATAGACACACTTTATTTCCCTTTGTTCTATTTATCTTTCTGCTTTTTCTAACTTTTTATAATATAAAAGCATGTTAATATTTATAGTGAGTAAAACCCCTACCAAACTTTAAAAACATAAAATCCTTTTGTTGAAATCTATCTAGTTTCTGTAGCAATTACATCTACTGACTTGTTACAATACGATGTATATTGGTACATAGGTGTATATTTGTCCATGTGTTTGTATGTACATGCATACATATTTATAGATCACACATATGCACCCATTTGTTTATTCTTCCAGCAGAAACGTTGATTTATTCATAAAATGTTTACTGTAACCAAATAAAGACAGGGAATGTACTTGGTAAACTCATCCAGAACAACAGTATTGCATGACTACTTTATGAATATTTGAGAAGTGATAACCCTGCTGATTAATTCTACAGTCTCTTCTCTTGCTGGATCCATCTCCACATTACTCTCCCCCACATCCTCCACTCCCACCATATTAAAAACTCCCTGAAAAGGGTAAGTCTGGCCTATGTTTGCACATGTCCTCAAAGGAAACAAACTTCATTCAAGATGCAGGTCATGAAAGTGTCACATGATACCTGTAGCACTTCCCAATTCTCCCCCACCCCCACCTTTATGGACAACTGATCCCCATTCTTCTGGGCTGCCCTGTTCCCCACATGTGTCACCATCATAGGCCTGCAACTTTGTCTCTCCATAGACTTTCGTTCTGCAAGGGATGCAGAAGGTCTGAGTGCAGCACCACGCCCCCTCCTGGACATTTAGTTTGCCCTCGGATTTGTTTAATGAAGAAACAATCTAATCCCAACTTGCCAGAAGCAGTGACAGTAAATGGCAGATGAAAACATCAGTGGAATATGTGTAAAATTGTAATGCTTTTCAAAGGAAAATACTAATTCATTGCAGCCATCTTTTAGGCTGACTTGCCTCTTGTTTTGGATTTCCCAAAGCTTTACTTTGCTGTTTTTGTCTAGCAATGTCACCAGAGATTATGTTGTTTAGATCTTGTCTATCACAAGTTCTATGGTTTGATGGTAAGAACACAGAAACTAGTTTCTATGCTGCCATGGCAATCACTGCCAGTAAAAAAACAAAACAAAACAACTTTTCCCATTGAGTCCATAGGAGGAAAAAACAGCTTCGAGCTACTGCCTGATTTAGATGTACGAGTTTATGCCAAATACTTCAAAATAACTATGAAAATTATAATGGTATATTCATTTAATTTCACAAGCATCTGCAAGGCACTTACCATGCACCAGAAACTGTGTATAGATGCAGGCTTGGCTCCTAGCATGGGGACTGGGGACAACAGGCCTTTTCCACCAAGGTATTACTGGAGGAAAGCTGCTTCTTCCCTCATACCATCATCCTGTGGGGCACCATGCTCTGAGTCCAGCCTGTGGAGAGCAGGATATTTTATCCCTACCTGAACAGGTGGGGAAGGCCTCTTGCCTCTTCCTGCTGTCCCTCTTATAGCTGAGACATGCACTGTTGGGTACAGAGGGGATTCCCCCAACTCCTCTGGGTTCTTCTCCAGCTGGATGAGTAATCAAAACAGCATCAGATGGGATAGCAAAGGGAAAATCAATTTAATAATGTGCATTCATCAGAGCTGCAGTGATTATGCATGGCCCATCCTTGGAATGGAGAAAAGAGTATAAATCCTGAACTAAGAAGTGGAGTTAAGGAGACTGGCAGGAGAGAGGAGAGAGTTTTCACATGATAAGGAAATGATAACTTCATATGACAAGACTTTGCCTCTGGAAGCAGCTCCTCGGCTATCTTGAGAACATTTGATTCACAGGGCAATGATGTAGCTAATGCTAGAGTATCAGTATTAGTGGGCCCAGATTGCTATTTTGCCTGAATTAACCTAAGTATATTTTTATTTTTTTAAAGATTTATTTATTCATTTACACAAGAACCAGGGTACAGGCCAGATGTGTGGGAGGGTGAG
This sequence comes from Talpa occidentalis, assembly GCF_014898055.3. Taxonomy (NCBI): domain Eukaryota; kingdom Metazoa; phylum Chordata; class Mammalia; order Eulipotyphla; family Talpidae; genus Talpa; species Talpa occidentalis. The sequence goes on from NW_023601212.1 coordinate 63,580,617, forward strand.
AGGACTCACCAGAGACAGAGCAGGGAACAGAACAGGCAGACTGATGAAATACGCTGCTGAGGGGAGCAGTGGGCACGACAGGAGAGGTCTGCCGTGCCATATGGATCCTCACTGGCCAGGATCGAACCTGCGCTGCAAAGGCTGCGGACAGCTTCACAAAGCGGTGCTCAACCGCCTGCGCCACCAGGGGAGGCCCTAAGTATATTTTTAAAGAGATGTAATTATTTATTCATATTACTAATGTGCATGCAACCAACACTATCCCCAAAGGTCTTATGTAATTGAATTTTGATAGAACAAATTGTATTTTTTTCATTCGATTACATTATAATTTTAGAGATAATAGTATTTGTCCTCATTGCCTAATGCACTAAATAGGGAGTAATTACTGCCTTCATTTTCATTTTCCAAATACTTATTGAGCACCTATTATGTCCAAAGTGTAGTATCAGGCTTGCACTAAAGTAGTAAAGTAGGCAAACAAGTGCATCCTAATCAAATTAGAGCATTAACACATGCCTTGAGTATAAACAAAGTGTTAAATATTGGTATAAACAAAATGCTGTGAAGATTTCAGAGACATTTTCAAGTAAACTTGAGAACCAAGGCCGCTCTAGACAAAACAATGAAGCAAGGAGAGTTTGTATTAGCATTTCTTTCGAAGGCAATACCTCCATTCTGGAGCACAATACACTTGACCCTTGAACAATGCAGGTTTGAACTGTAAAGATCCACTTACAGGTGGATTTTTTTTTTTTCTATATAGGTCATCAAAGCACAAATTGTTTTATCTGTAAATAAATATAAATTTCTTTTTCACATTACTTTTTTACTTTTGATGTCTAGTGTTGGTAATATGGATAGCATCTATAGTGTTTTATATCATATAAGACAATATTGATATAGGTACTGATAGGTGAATCATCTTGTGAACAGATAATGTAAACTTATGGTATCAATAAACAGCATGGTACAATAAATGTATTTTCTCTTCCTTATGGTTTTCTTAATAGCATTTTCTTTTCCCTAGCTTACTTTATTATAAGAACACAGCATGTAATACATATAGCATACAAAGTATGTGTTAATTGACTGTTTATGTCATTGGTAAGTTCTCTGGTTGACAGTAGACTATTAATAAAGTTTTTAGAGAGTTAAGGGTTAAGCACAGATTTTCAACTGTCTGGGAGCTGATGACATCCATAACACATTTTTCAAGAGTCAACTGTATTTACGTTAATATAGACCATTCTTAGGTTCCAGCTCCCTATTTGCTAATCCAGAGCTAATACAGTGATGAAAATGGCTAAAAGTGATATTGTTGTAAGTTGTCTTCCTCTGTTGGTACATCTTTAAAAATGGTAGCATGGAACCAATCTGAAACTCATGGGCACATGCATTGATGTGAATAGCAGGCATTTGTCACCATAACAAGCTGGTAGTCAAAATATATTACATGCTGTTACATGTACACTGTCTCCTTTGGAGTCATGGAATTTTAAAGCTGAAAGGCATATTGGAAATAACCTAGTCTGGTATTCTCTTATTAAAATAAGGAAACTAAGGCTTAGAGAGATTTAAAACAAGTAAGCACTCCCACCAGCAGCACAGGAGAGTTCCTTTTACTCCACAACCTCGCCAACATTGGTTGTTGCTATTTTTTTTTAATATGTGCCATTCTCACTGGTGTGAGATGGTATCTCATTGTAGTTTTGATTTGCATTTCCCTGATTACAAGTGATGAACATTTTTTCATATGTCCGTTGGCCATTTGCATTTCTTCTTCAGAGAAGTTTCTTTTTAGCTCTTCTGCCCATTTTTTGACTGGATTATTTTCTTTGTTTTTGTTGAGTCTCATCAGCTCTTTGTAGATTTTTGTGATCAGTCCTTTATCATTAGTGTTGTGCACAAAAATGTTCTCCCGGTCGGTGGGGTTTCTTTTTGTTTTTGTTATTGTCTCTTTTTCTGTGCAGAAGCTCTTTAATTTGATGTAGTCCCAGCTGTTTATCTTTGCCTTCACTATCACTGCTTTGGGTGAAGTGTCTGTAAAGATGTCTTTGATGTGCATGTCATGTAGTGTTTCGCCTATATGCAAACTGGTCCAACCACTATGGAGAGTTGTGTGGAGATTTCTTGAACTACTACACATAGAGCTTCCATATGATGCAGCAATTCCATTCCTAGATATTTACCCAGATGGTACAGAAACAGTAATTCCAAAGGACACCTGCACCCCTATGTTTATAGCAGCACTATTTACAATAGCTAAGCTATGGAAACAACCCAAATGCCCAAAAATAGATGACTGGATCAAGAAGATGTGGTACATATACACAATGGAATATTACTCAGCATTCAAAAAAGATAAACACATGCAGTTTGTAGCAACATGTATGGAGATAGAAGGGATCATGCTCAGCAAAATAAGTCAGAAAGAAAAAGAAAAAGACCGGATGGTCTCACTCATAGCAGGAATTTAGAAAACCTAAATAAGAGACCAGGAAAAAGACTAATCAATACAAAGTAAAAATCAAAATCAACAAGCTACTATAAACCAGAGACACCCTACGGGGGCAGGAGGGGGGGATGGGAGGGGCGGGTAAAGGAAGGACTAGAGTCAAAATAAGGGGGAGGTGTAATTGTATGGGGAATATAACCAAAACGAAAATGCATACATTGTGCAAAGATGAAAAAAGATGTAAGAATTATATAAAATAAAATATTAAAAAATAGATAAAATAAAAAAAATAAAACAAGTAAGCAACTATTCAAGTAAACAGAACTTATCCAAAGTCAGTGAATTAAGCTAGGAGCAAGCTAGTAACACCAAATTACATGAAACTAAAATGCGGTTCTTTTGATGTGTAAGTGAGAGTTCTTAACAATTTTAAGAATCATCACTTATCTGTTGTTCTGAGATAATTTAATCTTTAATTAAGAACTAATGTCCAACTATTATAATGGGACTCATTATATGAAGGAAAAAATCCTGAATATTAAACATGAACCTATTATATATTACAATTTGTTCTTGAGTTATGTCAATGAGAAGGCAATTTCATTTTACAAAATAGAAAATCTAGGAGTCTAGTGACTAGTTTAAAGTCAAACAAAGTGTCAGTGGCTCACCTAGGATCAGGACTCAGGTTGTTCATCTTATCCTTAAGTCTTCATCCTGAGCCCCAGGAGTTCTTTAGTGGGAAATGATTTTCGTACACATTCCTACCTGTGCCTAAGTTTTAAACTAGCAAATTAATTCATGATCAAGTATTTATGACCATTCTTCTGTAACTGCAATCTGAGATCCCAAGAGTGAGGATCTCTCCCAACAAGGAGGTTCCTCTACCTGGGAAGAGTCTCAGGGTGGGGAGGGCGGCAGGGAGGGATTTCCATCCAGAACAAGAGGGTTAATGATCAATGATTTGTAAGTATCCACAGGCAGTTGTAGACTTATGATCTTTGGTCTGTACACCTTGGGGCAAATAACAATAACAAGAAAATGAACCAGTGCAGAGCTTTTCAGTGAAGGCACCAGAAACAGATTTTCTCTCTGGCATTTTCACTCCTTTCAAACCACATATTAATGAATCTGACCTTTTTAGTAATTTGATTCTGACAATGACACAGCAGCAACAGAGCTCAGAGGCTGACAGCCTGATGTGGGCAAGCCAAGTAATTACTGTTTTAAATCAAAGAACCTCTTGTGCTTCCATCGCAGTCAGATTGCATATTAAATAGGAAGTTTTCCATCTTCTATACTGTGTGTGTGTGTATGTATTGATATAGATATAGATATAGATATAGATATAGATATAGATATAGATATAGATATAGATATAGATATAGTAAACCCTGTGGGTTTACTTGCCAAAACTCAGAAAATTTGTCTGCCAATTTGGGTCTCCAGATGTAAGAGACATGCTGGGGGCGTTTTGATATTGAGTCTTAGGTTTGGAAGAGCCCTTATCAATCAATTCTAACTTCCTTCTCTAAGTAGTATTAACTCTGAAAACTGAACCAACAGCCTGATTGTGGGAATACAGCCCCTAGATCAGTCAAGCAAAGATTAATTATGACCCTATTATATATATCACTAAAATCAACTGTATTCTCAGGCAGGGCATTCCATTAAACTTGGGCAAGTCATAGACTCATAGCTCAGCCTCCTTCTCTTCAGTTCTTCCTTTTTTCCTCCTCATTTTCTTTATAATCTCCCTGTACGTTGTAATGTTTTCTAGTATCCATTGAGCATCCAACAGGTCAATTCACAGTTTAAAAAAGGACCATATGAAGTTGTGTCTTAGCCATGTAGCCAGCAGACCATACTTTTGGATAAGAGGGAGAAAGGATAAATAAAAACTAAATTTAGCTTAAAACATGTAAGTAAACTCAGTTTGCAAAAGGCTAATTGAATTTTCTGTCAATAAGCCATTCCTTATTTCCCCATGGCTTTGTACTTTTCTTGGAAGAATTACATCAGGATGAAAAATTTAGCTTTGGTTTGTGACCAGATTCATTTCCTGGCTCTTGAGTGTTTTATCAGAAAATTAGCTTTTAAACAAGGGAATGGGAAACCTTGCTTTCTCACATTGAAACCACTAGTTTAAACCATTTTTCTGATGTCAAAACATCACTGATTTGTCTAATGATCAAATTCATTTTTTGAATATTATAATGAACTGTTTCAACAATCCAATTTGTTATACTGTGGATGATAGGCCAAAAGAAGAGAGGCATATTGTTTACACTTACTAAATATTCTCATTCATGGAGAATAACTGATGGCCAACTCCTCAAGGGCACCATAATCTATATATCACCTTTTTGCAACTTGACAAAATAAAATGATCCATCATTGAATAGATTAGCCCAATGTTGAGAACTTGGCCAGCAGAAACAAAAAGACACTCTGAAGAGATGTTGCCCTAAGCCAGGTCTGTGCTTTCTGCATAATAAGCACAGAAGTGATAATTAAACTAATACTAGTTGCTGGAACAAACAAGCTCAAAATTACCAGTGGCTTATTACAATAAATGTTGGCCTTGAGTTGACATTAAATTTACTTACTCATCAACCTCAAAAAGGCAGATGGAGAAAGACAGAAAGCCACCCTGTTTCTCAATCTCTTCAGCCTAAAGATACCTCACTGCTGTTCATGTTCCATTGATATCAATCAGTCACTTGGAACTACTGAGGTAGAAGCAGAGGAGAATTGGGAAGTCTGGTTTGTGATACAGGAGATTTCTGTGCCTAATGATTTAATAAAATTCATTTTGAACAAATTGGGGTAACTTTGTACAGTTTTCTTGTACACAGCAATTCTGTAGAGCTGCAATTGGCCAGTCTGGAAGGCTCAGCTCCAATTGCTTTTCAGATGCCAGCTGCTTCAAGCCATACATTTAGATGAACACAGACTTGGGAGTCAGTCAGGACTATATTTAAAAACCTCACAAATTGCTTAGCTACTCATTATCTCAAAATATAAAATAGAGATAAAAATAATTCCAGTTAAGCAAAATGAATTGAATGATTTGACTCTGTTCCTATCTGAAATCTTAGTAGAATAAGGATAAAATGTAAAAAAATTATAATCTAAAAATCTTTAAGGTCAGTGACAGCGGATTAGAAATGTCAATACAATTTCGGTGATGGACCATGGATTCATGAATAGCTGATTTGATATAACCAAGCCAAAATAATACTCCAAAGTAGGACAGGGGTGAAGAAAATCAACAGTAAGCAAATTGATTTATCTTCACCCTTATTTACACTTACCTAGGAAGCCTCAGGATTGAAAGTATCAGATACATCTGACATAAGCATTGCAAGAGATTGACTATGAGCCTCCTGGGAGTCATGGAGCGCACATACCTTGCAAAACCTGGGGCTGAAAGAAAAACCTAGAAACTAGATAGTGAGACACCCTGCTTCCTTTCCTTACTTGGTTCCGAGTTTTTAAGAAGTCAAAATTATTTTCTCTCCTCTTTGGAGAAAATTCTGGGCAGAAGAAAAACACTTTGCATGCCACTATGGGTATTGGTGTCCAAAGCTGCTATAACAAATTACTACAAATTTAGCAATTTAAGACAATAAAAATTATCTTACAGTTCCGGTTAGTAGTTCAAAATAGTTTTTACTGGGCTAAACTCAAGGTGCTGGTTTTATGGAGACTCAAGAAGATAAGATGTTTCTTTGCCTTTTCCCACATGCTCACAGCATTCGTTAGCTTGAGGCCCTCTTCTTTCATCTTCAAAGCCAGCAGTTTCAGACCAAGTCCTCAAGTTCTGTCTGGTCCTCTCTTCCAATTCCCTGTTCCACTTTTAAGGATCCCAAGAAGATGTAGCATATAATCACAATGGAATATTACTTGGTAATCAAAAAAGATAAGCTCATTCCATTTGCATCAGCATGAGTGGAGCTACAAGGGATTATGCTCAGTGAAATAATTCAGAAGGAAAAAGAAAAATAATGATTTTTTTTCATAGGAATATAGGGGAAGGAATATTGGGATTCATAGGAATACAGGGGAGGAATATAGGGAAACCAAACAAAAGGTCAAAACAGGAGAGAGAAGAGCACAAGGGACCATGGTGACAGATCACAGGTGATGTGGTGGTTGGAGATTTATGGGGATTACACCTGAGGGGAGAAATCAAATACTGTACAAAAATGAACAATGGTATAAGAAAATTAAAAAGTTAAGGAAAGAAAAGAAAAAAGGATCCCTGTGACTACATTGGGCCCACTCAGATAATCCAGAATAATCTCCCTATTTTAATGTCATCTGATTAACAACCTTAATTTCACCTACAACCTTAAGTTTTCATCTTCTTATGTAGCCTAATGTAGTCACAGGTTCAGAATTAGGACACAGACATCTTTGGGAGCGATTAGTTCTCACAAAGAAACATCATGTTCTAGTCTGGTCACCCTGTGAGTGAGGTCCACAGACTTGCAAGTTTTGCGCAAGCAAAGAGCCCCAAATTGGCTTACTAGAGCCTCACCTTATGGCTGAACTCATAACCAAGGACCACCAGGTTTTAGAGACTATTCAGAATTTAGAGAGACACATACAGACACACATGCACACACCACACCACACCTGTCCACATTTACTTACTTCCTCCTCATCCCCATACATGGCCTAGAGCATGGGTACTCATTAGGCACACGGATTCATCTAGAAGGAACAGAGTTCATTGTATATTTTCTTTTTTCCCTAGCATGAAAATAGAAGACCATAACCACTTATTTATTGAAGAATAGATGAAGCTGGGAGCCCAATCAGCCTGGAAATCCAGGTCCTTTGGCCCGGGGTCAGGTAGTAAAGGTTCTTAGAGTTCTAGAAAAAGAATCTTCTGGCAGTAGGTAAAGAGATCAAGGTCTAAAGTGGAGCTAGATTGCTTTGGCCCAGTAACTACAGACTAGGAACCATTTAGAAGGAGTTTTGGGGTTGTTAAGTAACATAGGAGCTGGATGACATGGTCACACATACTGTACAAGTTTCACCCTGTATCTCTCCCCACCCCACCCTTTCATTCTTTCTTCCTTTAGTAGTCCTGTTATTTCTCTCTTCCTTCTGCATTACTCTTCCCTCACCTTTTTTTTTTTTTTTTAAGATTTATTTATTTATTTATACAAGCACTGGGTACAGTCAAGCATGCAGGAGGGTGAGAGAATTCACCAGAGCCAGAGCGGGGAGCAGAGCAGGCAGAAGGACCAAAGTACACTGCTGAGGGGAACAGCGGGCAGCAGGAGAGGTCTGCGCGCCATGTGGGATCCTCCGCCGGTGGCCGGGGAGCAGCCGGGGATCGAACCGGCGCCGCAGAGGCCGCGGGCAGCTTCGCAACCCAGCGCTCAACCGCTGCGCCACCGGGGAGGCCCTTCATTCACCCTTTTTTTCTTCAGTCTCCCAGCATGTTTTCCTTTTGCTCTACCAATTTGAGACAAAGTCCTCAGACAATAACAACATCCACTTGTTTTCAACATAAATGTACAACAGCGGTACTGGGTTACAGAGGTACTGGGTTAATCTAGGAGTACTTTCTTCTAGTTCTCTAGAAAATTAGTTTGATAGATTATTTTCATTGTTGGCCTCTTATTTCTCCTCTTTTCCCAAGATTCCCAAGGAACATATGAAACTCAGAAATGTAGCAATGCAAGAAATGGCCTTCTTTTCCTGATTACCTTTCAACAGACATGCCCTGAGAAAATGTGCTAACAGAATAGGTAGAAATTTTGTTGTCTCTAGTCAATAAATCTAATTAAAACATACCAAGTAATCCTTAATTTTGCTCTGGGTTAATGTAATCTCTTGGTTATAGTCATTTTGGCGGTGGTGATGACATCAATGAATGCTAAATGCTCGTGGAGAGGTAGGGTTAGCTCAGAACATTCTGCTCCTATGTTGATGATTCATATCCTGATGCTTGCCAACAGGAGGGCTTTGATGTTCTGGTTTCCCAAGCTAAGCATTTAGTAGAATCATCAAAAATATCCCACTAGGCAAAGAAAGAAAGGATCATGATTTATGATATTTTTAACAAAAGAAAGAAAATTAGGTGTATTTCAAGTATATATAAATATAGATACATAACATGTATTTATATAAGACATATAAGTATATAAAGTATTTAATAATGTATTTGATTTGCTACACAATTTTAAATTTTTTAAACATGTGTCAAAATGACATGTATACATAATTTAAAAATTCAAGCAATGCTGCAGTGTTTAAAATAGAAAATAGTAACTCTTAATTACATTTCTTGCCTTTCCTGATTACTACACCAAGGATGTAGCCATTTAATCCTTTCAGTTCTTTCTTTTGTTTACCTCCATCATGCTAGATAAATACTTGCATTGCTATTTCTTGATTTTTCAGTCTTACTTAGCTGGTTTCCAACAACAGAAAATGAGAATCTAACTTTCTTACTTCCCTTCCCTGTCATTCCATATATATTTATGTCACAGATTTGATTTTATCAATATTCAGGACTTGCAGTAATATGATTATATTAATAGACTTCACAGCTGGGCCACATGGAGTCATCACATTATACATCTCATCCAGTTTTCCTATGTCAGTGGAATTAATCATCGCTTTTGCAGTTATTTGCTTAGAGTTTACTCTTCTCACACTAATTTACTTCTAAACTCTATCAGATCTATAAGACTCCTCTCCTCATAGCCAAGAATATCACAAAATCTATTCATTCTTTCTCTTTTTTTCTTGAAGACATTCCCTCTGGAAACATCTGTTCTTAGGCTTCTGTCTGTGCTGGTTGTCCTCTAACCTACAAAATAGCTGTTTTCTTGGCTCTTCTTTTCATCATTATACTAAAAATATCATTTGTCTTTTTCCTAAGCTGGATCTTGCCTCTTGGATACTAAATCTCTGCCCCCACCTTACTTTTTATTTTATTCTCCTTTTTGATAGAAAATATTCCTTAGTGACTTTCTAAGGAGTTTCACTCTGCAGTGTCTTTCCCTGCCTTAGTCCAATCAAGCCAGAGATGATAATGCAAGAATCTCCAAAATGGTTTCACATTCACTTACCCATCCATCCATCCATCCATCCATCCATCCATCCATCCATTCATTTATTTGTTATTCCTAGACTCTATGCTGCAAAGATTAATAAATTACAGTTCATCTCTGCAAAGACTTTATAGAATAATGGGAGAGACAGACACCTATCTTCCTAGTTTCCAGAGCAAAGGAAACAGACAGAACACATTTGTTATCTTGTGACCACAAAGCACAGAAGCAAGCAAGGGGGTAGAGCATCATGGAGGGGGGTGTTATGACTGAGGCTTCCCAAAGGATCCCTAATACCAAGTGCCTGCTTTCAAAGAGGTGCTATAATATTTACCACCTAATAAAATTTATGTGTACATATATATGACCTGAAGACAGGTCATATCTATGATGCTTTCAAAGAAGGATGCATTTGGTATGTTTACTGACTGAAAAAATAATAAAGTGTCACTAACAGCCATAACTTCAAAGATAGTGTTGATGACTTACTCTCTACTACTTCCCTGTCTCCCATAAATGCTAACAGAATTTGTAACTACTTCCCATGAATGGAGAGCAGAGTACTGAGCATCCCTGCACCCAAATAACTGGATATTTATGACTAAATAAAAGAGAATCATTTTCTCCCAATTTTTATTTCTACTCAGTTATGATTGAAGGGAGATATAAAATGACAGGAGTACCTCAAGAAATCGGTATGATGTAGACAATGTTAAGAGCCAACTTGAATTGTGGCTCTACCTCATTATCAGATTCCATGGACATGGGCAACTTAACTAGTAATTAGGAGAACTGATGCAATAAGGGAATCTATATAGATTGATAAATAAGTTGTAAAAATCTGCCCCATGCTTCCTCTCTTCCCAAGTCTTTCCCCTCTCTGACCACACTGACATCATAATAAATCTAAATATCCAGATAAAATGAATGATTATCTGTTAAAAAATCACCAAAATTTGTCTTCAAAATACAAATTTTCTTTTTTTTAAAGATTTGTTTATTTATGCATACAAGAGCTGGGGTACAGGCCAGAGATGCTGGGGGTGAGAGGATTCACCAGAGCCAGAGTGGGGAACAGAACAGGCAGACTGACTAAAATACACTGCTGAGGGGAGCAGCAGGCGAGACAGGAGAGGTCTGCTGCGCCATGTGGGTAGCTTCCTGGCTGGGGATCGAACTCATGCTGCAGAGGCTGTGGATTGCTTCATAGGTTGTGTCTTAACCCCTTGCGCCACCAGGGAGGCCCACAAATACAAATTTTCTTACGATTGACTCAGATGCTATGCCCCTAGTACTCCTTTTCTCCATCCATACTTTATTTCCCTCCATAGAACTTCTTACCTTCTAACGCACCATGTGTGCATATGTACAGATTATAAATTATTGTATAAATATATGACTTATATATTCATTTTCATTATTATATGTCTTTACCCTAGCAAGATGAAATCTCCATGAGAACAGATTTTGAATATTCTGATTATTGACTTATTTGGGGGGTTATGGTTACTTCTGGATCCTACTTTGGAAGGCCTAAGATTCTCAGAACTCAATACCAGCTTTAAATGCTTCAAATAGGCCCACTCTCTAAAATAATAAAATGGAATAACAAACACTTGTGATGTACAAATTATTACTTCTTAGCCTTGCTAGCAGCTGGCTTATTAAGATTATTAAGATATTGTTTACGTAATTTATAGAGTAATAATATAACTAAAGAAGTAATTATATAATTAACATAATTCATTTACTAAATTCATTCATTTAGCTTAGTATTTGTATAGGTTTGATGTACTTATACTGTATTCAGTGGTATTACTATCATGTTTTACTTAACATTTGGTCAAGGACACACCACATATATGATGGTGGTCCTGATGTGGCCTGGGCATAGTAGGCTTAGACCACCTAGGTTTGTGTAGTTATATTCTATGTCATTTGCACAGTGATGAAGTCACTTTGTGAACACATTTCTCAGAAAAGTATCCTTGTATTTAAATGACACAGGACTGTACCAAACTTCCTGTACTGAAACATTTCTGCTTCTCATAACTGTTGTCCATGATCCTAAATCAACTTTGGGAAAATTTGAAGCCTAAAGCAGGCAGATGTCTTCTGAGCATGGACGTGAATGAAAGATGCACTAGTGAATGCAAGTGAGTAAGTTCCCTATTTAGTGCAACCTGAGAGCCCTGAGGAGGGGAAATGACATCCAATTATTTAAGGTATATGACAAGAAAGTCTTCATCTGAGGCAGGCAGCCCCTGAGGCCACGCCTAAGTAAATGATGTGTATTAACTTAGCTCTATCAATAGGCCAGCTGGGAGCCTTGCCTGAGGGTCTCTGAAAAGCATAGAAAGCCAGTCTGGGTTGGAGATTTACAGGCAGCATGTGACAGGATACCAGGCACTTTGGACTTGCAGTCAGAGGTTCTGGGTTTGAGTCTTGTCTCTGCCACAAGACCCTGTGGGCATCCCCCAGAATATTTGTGAGGGTTAAACTCTAATTAAAATGTGAGAGTGTCTAGCCTTGGAGCCAGTGTTAATGTAGCTGGTCAATAAACATTGGCCATATCAGGCTTTTTTACTTTTAATTGCATTATATTTCAAAGCTGAGAAGCAGATGGTAATGGCACTGATTATGAAGCTGGGAAAACCTTCACTGTCTTCTTCACACACAGCACAAGATGACAGTTCTCAATTTATCAATACTCCAAACTGGGTTACAAAAACCTCACTCATCCATTGATCCCATGGATAAAGAGGAGCGATTAGCTTGTTTTTCTTGAGCAAGACAAACATGAACAGTGAATTTTATGCCTGTAAACAAATGCACAGAGTTACAGGGAAGAAAATGATGAATGTTTCTCAAATGAAAGGAAAAATAAAATGAGCCCTCAGGTGCTACATAGATATTGGTAGGAAAAAAGGAATATGGTTTTGTAATGAAGAATATAAAAAGGAATTTATTTCTAGGTAGATGGTGATAAACAGAGTCCAAGGGGGAAAAGAGTGAGAAGACCATGATCCTGTGCGTCTGTTCAGTCACTATGCCCCTGAAAAATCAAGGTGTAAAATTAATTGTTAACATGAAGGAAGCATTCTGTATTTAAAGGAAGAGGTTTCAGGGAGCTGCATATAAATTAAATGTTCTTCTTTCAGCTGGGTCATTTGTTTGGCAAATTCTATCTTACAGTAAATGGGTTTTTAAAGAAGGCTAACCCTCTGTCTGCATAAGGAAATATGTATTATTTTTAAATCTGTGAATCACTAAAAGGTCTAAACCAGAATTTTTCAAGTGATAAGACACCCTAACATTATCCGCAAATTTACATAGAGAAGACTCTTCTGAAATATGGCTTTGTGGCAAAATCAGCAATTATTTTCAATTGCAATAAATTCTACAGCTACAAATAATTTTAAAGTTCAGTTTGAAGGAGTTAATTCAACCAGCAGTGATAATAATTTAGGAAATAAATACTAAGCTCTGCCAAGGAGAGTTAAAACCCTGCAGGTGTTCATTTGGAAAGAGTGGATGATTTAATCCCCCTTCCTTGCTGATGTGTGTAGGGTGGCAAGAAATCTGTTATTTGTTCCGAGTCTTTACAGAACAAGATGAGAAAAACAAGGTACAAACTGTGTTGTGAAGGTCTGATTGGACATGAAAAAATTCTTCCTTCCCGTTTGGATGTTTGAGCACTGAAACCTTTCAAAAGGAGAGGGACCAGGCATTGCACTTGGCCCCGGATAAAAAAGACAGGACCCTAATGGAGCCTTTTATTCCTAGTACAAAACCCTTGGAATGAAAGTCTAACACAGTTGGATTCTGAAGCTTCTTCAGTCTCTAGTGATCTCTGATTATGTCTGCATGTGACAGAACTCCCCAGCCCCCTCATATAGCATGAAGAAGTCGCCTGCCATGAGGATGTTTATCGACAAGTCTGGAAAGCTAAAAGCAAAATTGTAAGATCAGTGATATTTTCCTTGTAGCTTACCCTTCATGCCTTTCCCTCCCCAGATAGACTGACCCCCACTGCTCCCCTTCAAGTAAGCATGTCCCCTCCAACTGACAGTCACAGCATCTAGAATTGTAGTGCTCACTGCAGATTGGAACATTATTTACTTGTGGCTCTTCCCTGGTTTGTGCATTCCTTATATTTCTTGAGAGGTAACCAATAAGCAAGCCCACAGGAGTTATTTGAATGAGCAAGTGAATGTGTACATGAATGACTGTTCTCTCATTGAGACTTGCTTTTCCCAACAGTGTCTCATTATTTTCTCACTTATTCTGAATTGAGTTTCAGATTCTGGATCTACCTTTCTACCCTCTTAGAATTTTGGAAGCCCTACTCAGAGCAATTAGGCAAGAAAAAGAAATCAAAGGCATCTGAATCAAAATGGAAAAATTAAATTTTCTCTTTGCAGATGCCAGGATCTTATAAATAGAAAATCCAAAGGGTTCTACCACAAAACTGTTAGAACTAATCAACCAATTTAGTAAAACTGAGGGATACAAAATCAATATATTGAAGCCATGTGTCTGCACACATTAACAGTGAACTACCTAAAAGAGAAATTAAGAAAGCAGTCCCGCATACAACAGCATCAAAAACAATAAATACACCATCCTTACTCTCTCTCCCCAACTTCTTTGCACAGGAACTTGCAGTTCCCTGAGAGTGAAAAGCAAATTAAGGAACAGTTGTGCCTAAATGTGTCACCTCTCCATTGCCATTTGCATTTTAACAAGAAGGTTTCAGAAATACAAAACAGTAAGCCAAATGTTGGAAAATATCCCTAATAATTAGAATCCTGAAAACCATTCAGAACTAATCAATTTACTGAATATTTTCTATTTAAACTCCCACCTTTATAGATTATGGATGTGAGGTGGGGTGAAATAAAGCCTTTGGTTATAGGGTTTCATTATTCATTCGTTCATTCAGCAAATATGGTACATATGCTACATGAAAGACACTTCTCAGGCTCTTATAATATACTAGAGAATGACACCAACAATGAACTCTACTCTATTGGAGCTTACATTCTAGCTGGGGGATCCAGACAATACACAATATAATCAATCAATCAATCCACCATACATAAGGCGAAAAATAATAGAGCAGGATAAGGACCTGGATGTACAGAGGGATAGAGGGAGGTTGGGTGACCATTTGTAGTATAACTTGGTGGCTATGTCAGAGTTTACTTAGCAGGTCAGAAAAAGGAGGATCCAAGTACATATCTTAGGAAAAGGTTTCTGGAGGAGCTAATACAAAGTTCCTAAGGAGGGAGCAATTGTGCATCCATTTTTGAGACAAAGAAAGAAGTGAGAGTTGATGGAGTAGGACAGCAAGGAGAGAATAATGGAAGAGTCCTTCAGTTGATGGTACGGAAGATCATATAGGGCTGCAGGCCATGGCAAGGACTGTCTTTCCTTCTGAGTAAAGAGCAGACCCAGTGAAGGTTGTATTTGGGGGTTGACATGATCTGATTTACACTGTTAAACAATTACTGCTACTACTTTGTTGAGACTATACAGAAGAAAAGGAAGCAGCAGGAATGGTTGGTAGGCAATTTTAGGTTTCCCAACAATCAATGCTGGTGAATCAGAGGGTTGGTAGCTGGAGGTGGTAAGAAGTCAGAGTTTGAATGTGCTTTGACATTAGATTCCATAGGGTGAATGACTGAAGTGTGAGAAACAAAGGGGAATTAAGGATGACTTCACGGTTTTGGCTCATCCATCTGGAAAGATGAAGTTATCAAAAGTGAAAAGAGGAAGGCCTTGACACAGCACATTTGTGGGGGAGTGGGCAACACTGAGAGTTCCTTTTTGGACTTGTTGAGCTGGAGATATTTATTGGAGTACCAGGTGTAGAGTCGATAACCCCAGGAGAAATTTCAGAGTCTCCCTGGAGTATTCCTGTGCCTCATATATGGGATTAGCTCCATTAATTGGCAGTTACTCCTGATGAAAGGTGGTGAAATTTCTAATTACTAAAATCATCTAATTTCTGGTTTTATTGCCAGAAGAAATCTCAGTAAACAGAAAGACCAAGAGACTTGTCTATTTCTAAAACACATAATCATCACTTATAATTACTTTAGATACAGGTTTCCATAGGATATGTTAATGGCCTAGTTACTGTAAGGAATGTCTTCCCTTTACCATAAGGATTAAAGTCTGACCCTAAGGATATAATTTGTACCTCAAGGATCTCAACTTTCTTGCTTTTTTTATTTGGTCAAACTACTTTAATGGCATACTCAAAAATATGCATAATCTTATCACTGTATTAAAATGTCTTTTTCCACACTCCATTCCAACTTTTATATGAAGTTATAGATTAGGATATTTTTTGTTTAAATTATTTTTATTTATTTATTTTTAAGAGGCACGCATTTTATTTATTTATTTGTTTGTTTGTTTGTTTGTTTATACATGCACTGGTTATTGATTAGGATATTTTTAAACTGTAGGACTCCTCACTGCACTGACAACTAAGAGAGGCCTTTGGGGAAAAGTGTGGCAGGTTGCAGCACAAAGCCATAGAGGTATTTGTAGCTAACATTACAGGTAAATAGAACTGAATTTCATTGGAACATTATTCTGTTTAAGTAATTTCAATAAATAGAAGAGTCATTGTCCTGATATAACTTTCACCCAAAATAGTACCAGTTAATGAGAGTTTGTATTTATTTGCTTTGAGTGGTTTTGATTTGTTTGCTTGCTTGCTTTGTTTACTTTTTAATTCTGAAGACTACCCAACTATTCTATACATACTCACATATTCTCATCTCATTTTTGATTTTATATTTACAGCTCATATAGATCAAATAAAGTCCCTTAATATAGTCCAAAAACTACTGCACCCTGCAATACCTATCATTCTTCACTTCCCACATAAATTCTTAATGTTATCCATATGCACTAAGAGCCTCAGCTAAATTGTACCTTTCTTTATATCATTTTAAACTAAACATGTGAATAGTTCCTAGAAAAACAGTGACAGATTATAGAATACTTGTACATATCCAGAATACTTGCATATCTTTACAAACAGACGATCAGTAGCAATGAGGAAGGGTGGCTAAAAAAACAGGACTCCAGAATCCAAAGAACTATCTTAGAGGCAAAGAAACACCCTCTTCAAGAAATGCATGCATTAACCTGATAACAAACCCCAGTGATCTCCAAGTTTGACTATGTATCCCTCTTATAAAAGTGTTTGATGTTGTGCTGCCAATAAATGTATGTATTTATAACTAAATGTATTTATTTATAACTAAATGTATGCATATATACAGTGATAGTAATATAGTAATATTTTATCAACAATACACTAACAAATTAAATATAAATGAATGTATATAGCATTATAATAATATCATCCTGCACCTCTCAAGTGCAGGTACCCCACTTGAGAACCCCTTGAGCATAGCAATGTGTGCTGTAGAAACTATTCAACTGGAGACTGCCTCTCTGTCCAGTTTCCCATTGTGTTTCAGTCTCTGATTACTGCCTGCCTTGCCTTACCAGACACAAAACCACTACACTCTACTCCTGCCACAATGATCTGAAAGCAACCAGCTGTAGTGGTCAGTCTGAGACTGGACACAGGGAGGCATCACGACATTTTAAAGCACTGGAAAATTATAAGTGCCACAGTCCCAACTAGCTTGTGCCAAGTCCAGGATATGCCAAGCCTTTTGTAAGGCTTTTGAATGATTTGAATAAGTATCCATCCCTGCCAACTGCAATATAAAAATTACCCCTCACAGGAGCAATGCTTTGAACCTTGCAAGGCATTCTCTCTCAGGCAAGCTTTCCCCCTTGATCACCTGCAAGATCCTGGCAGTCTTATGACATCAGTCCATGTTACTTTACCATTTCCCTCCATGGTTTCCTCATGTGGATTTCACCCTTTGCCCATGGAGATAGTGTAAGTGTGCGTCAGACCATATGTGCTTACATACATTCTTGTTATTCAAGAAAAAATTGCTTTTAAGTTTCAGTTGACACCTAGAAAACAATGATTATATATTTACTTTAGGCACATGGACAACCTAGATAATTGGTGATGAAATAATTGAATTCCCCTTATAAGATGAACATATACACCAAGTCATTGACAAGAAAGCACATCCCTGTTCATAAGACAGTGTCATGGTTAATCATTTACTTGGTCCATTTTAGTGATTTGGGTGGTAGATAGAGATAGTTGGCTGAGCTGAAATCATCCAATAGCATGGCCGAAGACTATGAGCATTGTAGATGGCCTGGTTCTACCATCTAGGTAAAGTAAGTAGATCCTTCAAAATAGATAAAAAATCAGGGACTTATTTACATTTCAATATAAAAGTTTATCATTTGTTGGCTTCAGCAAGTTCTTGCATTTCTGTGCCAACCAGTTTTTAGCAAAGTAAAGTACATCCTAACTCTTACTGCCTACTAGAAAATTTGAAGTCATAAAAATTAGATACACTCCTGAAACACTGTGTCATTTTATAGAAATGACCCAACTGAATATTTCAAGAGGTTGTTATTGACCATTTAAATGTTTATAGAATTTTTAGTTTGAAAAATCTGAACTTTTTCTTGTTTAAAGCCTTTAGATAATTTCCCTCATATCCCAAATAACTTGTTTAATCAGAGCAGCTTTCAAGAATAAGTAAAGAAGGGATTAAAAAAATTTAAAGTTAAAAAAATTAGACTTGATTATGTTGGCACATAAGGGTGTGCTGGATAGTTAGTTTAGTATCCTGGCACATACAGGAATGTATTATGTACTATTTAGTATGAGTACCGTATGTGTGTTTAAATGTACGAATTTCATGTTGCAGATCTGTGAGGTTTAATTATCATATGTATTCACACTACTTGTCCTACCCATAAACTCAGAGAGAAAAGATGTATCTGTCTCCAGTTCTCTTTGAAGATTAAGAAAATGTTACAAAGAATAAAAATTGCTTCATAGAACTTTTGAATTTAAATGGAACTTAAGTACCATCTATTCCAATCCATTTGTATTATGGTTGAGGAAACAGATTTGTTCCAATGGCTAGAAAGACTAGGAGAGAGAAAGTTTGACTCTTTCCAACCAGAAATTGGCCTAACCAGGTTCTGTTCTAGTAGATAAAAAAGGAGAAAATTTTTAAATTTAATGGAGATTTTTTTTTTTAAACGTGAAATTTTCTTTGGTAGAGTTGATTCACTACTAATATATACTCAAGTACACTATAGAAAGTTATACAGTCACTTATTACACTGATAAAATGGTTATTTATTGGGCTTATATTTATAATTCTAATAGGGCCGATACTAGATGTATATTAGCAGTTGTGTTTACCTTATTGCCACCAGACTATCTAAACTATGTGAACTATATAAAATATAAATCTGGCCTCTTATTTTCCTGATGATGATTCTTCATTGAGCTTCCATTGTCCATACAAGTCAAGGACTAAATGTCTTCACTTAGCCCTGTCCATATCTTCAGTCTCATCATTTGTACTGTCTGTCTTAGTCTTCTTCAGCAGCTCTTAGCTGGTTGTGGTTCCCTCCATAGCATATTATATATCACTTCTGTGCATTTGTTACTGCTCTCCCCTCTGCCTGGAATGTCCTCTCTGTGACCTCAGCCCCAACCTCCTCTACTGGCTCATTCTCCCCCAACCTTCAGTCCTGCTTCACCAATTAACTTGCACTTAAGACTATTTGTTCATGAACTTTTTCTAAAGGAGGTTTTCCCTGACACCTACCCCATTCCCTATTCCTTGACAATTCTGTACTTCTTTCTGCATATTTAATCACTGCTTTTAGATGGATAACTCTAACTCATTTTGTTATATGTCTATTTCATCAAATTTACTATGAGTTCCTTGAGGAAATGACTTTTAAAACAAACACAGAGTTTTGTAATATTATAAGAACAGTATAAACCTTACCAATGTTATTGGAATAATTAAATGATTCATCAGTGAATGATTGATTTAATGATTAAATGAGTTAATACATGAAAGAGTACAGAATAGTGGTTGGCATACAGAACAGGAAGAATGCCAAGAAATTAATAAACTTGAAGATATTTTACATTGGTCTTGCAGAGGATACTAAGAGTAACCCACAGAAAACAACAGACAGTATCACCAAGTAAGTTTATGAAAACTCTTCAGTTGCAAATAAAGTGACGTATACGTTGTCCCAAAGTGGATCTCCTTCCAAACTTCTTGGCATTCATCAAGTCTGCCTTTATTTATAGCTAAAATTTTATGCCTGTATATTCCACTGGGGTCAAACTTTTATATAAACTGTATGTTGTGGCAATGGCATTGCCAACCTAAGGAAACACTTTTATTTCCTTCATGGTTTCCATAAAAATTGCTGCTCTTTGTGTGTGGATTACATAGTCAACCAGTCTCCTTTCATAATTGGTGGAGTAGAAATATGTCAAACTTTTTCAAGAAAGTGGTTTTCCTTCTATGCTATGTTCTGTTTCCACTCTTACCAGAAATGGGTGATGGTATCATTGGCAATTCAGACTATATCCATTTGTGGGATGGTTTAAATAGATTGCCACCTAAAAACTGCAGTTAACTCAATCCTTTCTACTTCTCTTTTAATTCCTTTCTGTTTTATGTGTGCGTGTGTGTGTGTGTGTGTGTATAAATTCAGTGCCTTCATAAGCATTCAGTTCCCCTTCAATCATATGAAATTATTTAAGAAAAATTAAAATTGACAGCTGCACAGTCCTTTATAGTTGACTATGTACTTTTACAGCCATTATGTTATCTGGTACTTGTAATACTTTAATTAGTTGGATAAGGGGCAGTAATTTTATTACATTCATTCTATAGTTGAAGTAAGCCTTCAAAGGTTAATTGACTTTCTCAAGTTCACAAAGATAGACTGTAGTGGAACTGAAATGAAAATCCTTTGTATTTTGATACCTGTGATCTTATTCTCCTGAAACTCACTTTCTATATAAGTTTATATCAACTTTCAAGAGCATCCAAAGTACACTAAGAAATATTTTTTCATATGTATTTGTCTTTCCAAGTTGATAGATTTTCAGAGAGAAAAGTTTAACTTTATATAATCCACATATCCTGGAAAGTGAATATTTGCAAATCCATCAAAGTGACTCATTTCCATGTTGAAAGTTTTAGGTACCAAGAGCTTAGCTAACATTTTATCACACTGATTATTAAGAACTTATTCTCTGTATAAAATGAAAATCCATCTTGATTTTATGCATATTGTTTTCATGTTTGTACTGCTGACATAACAAAGAACTGAAACATCAGTATTTCTATATTTTGGAGAGAAAAAATAATTCTCCATTTCCTTTTTCTGTTTTCATTATCCTTGTCCTTATGACAGATCTTATTCCAAATCTTTGCTGGCAGCATTTGTCATTTTTTCCACATGACCACTGTGACCTTCATTGTGTCACATAGGGACTGCATCATGGACAGCCTCTTATCAAGGCTCCCTGTTCACAGACTTCCTCTCTGCTTGAAGTCCTAACCATCAAATTGCTTCAAACCAGTGATATGCACAGGCAGGGGGTCATATTATGTGTAGAGAAACAAAGATAAGAAGGACAGCAGATTTCTATTTGGAAACAATGTAAGTGAAAAAATAGTAGAGCCAATCTTTATAGTACAAAATAAAACGGAACAAAGATGGGAAAGGGAGAAGTGGAAGTATGGTTTTACTTTAAGACTCCAAATGAAAAGGTATAATATTACTTGAATATATACTTTTATCATTTATTCTATGTACATTGTAAGCCCTAAAGCAACCAATTAAAAAAACAGCAAATAGTTACAGCTAATTAGCAACAAGTTAGATAAAATAGAATCATAAAATATCAATCTAAAGGAAGACAGAAAAAATAGAGAAAGGGGAAAAAAGGCAAATCATACAAAAAGAAATCAAATAGCACTATATTAGAATTAAAACCAACCTTGTCAATAATCACTTTAAATGTAAATGACATCAACACCCTGATTAAGAAACAGAGATTGTCAGTTTGTAATAAAAAGCAAGATTTAGCTTTGTGTTTCCTATATGAAATCCACTTTAAACTTAAGGACTAGAACAAGTTCAAAGTAAAAGACTATATCTTATCTACTGCTCCAAAGAAAACTGGGGTGACTTTACTAGCATAAGACATACTAGAATTCAGAGAAATGAATATTAGTAAGGATGAAAAGTTCCATTTCCAAATAAAGGAGTCCTTTTGTCAAGAGGACATATAATTCTCCAAACTTTTAAAATTTGGACATGATATCGCTGCCACATTATTTATTAAACTAATGAACTGTGATGAAAAATTATATGATGTGTTTACTCTTGTCAATACACAGTTGATGCATTAACTATCAAACAGACTTGATTTGAATTCCAGCTCTCTCTGCACCCCAGATCTTGTCACTTTGAGTAGTTTAATTGTGTTAAGAATGTTTACTCCCTGTAAGATTCATTTGTGATACCTGTTTGACCTATTTCAAAATATGATGTAAGAATTAAGTGAAGTCATGTCTCTTTGTGTGCCAGCACCCTGCCAGGAATGCATTAGACAGTCAATATCCAATGTGCACTTCTGCCTGCTTTGGCTTCTGAGACACAATCTTCCTCCAGTTTCTCTCTTCCTCTTTCCTGCAAGGGGTTCACTTTATTTCAGAGTGGGATGAGTCAGCATAGCTCAGCACCTCACACAAAGAGTTCACCTCATTTCCCTTAAATCCATCAATCCCTTTTCAAGTCCAACAAGCATCACTAGGCAGCAGGATCACCCCCACATCCAGCATGGAACATTCGCAAAGCACCAAGTGTGGCAGCCAACTCTGGCTTACTCAGAACTTTTAAATATTTCTCACTCTCATGGCCCAACTTAATGTCTAATGTCTCCCTAAATCATTGATTTCTTTAAAGCAATTTAATCTCCACATTTTTTTAACTACCTACTTGTGGTCAATGTATCAATAAAATAATATATAAATAAAAATCAAAGCCCTGCTCCTACAGTGCTTATACTGAACCTAACAGCCAGGCTACTATTTAGATATGCTTTTGTATTAATCTCATTTGTTTTGTGTTTATGTTTTCTCCCAACCTGTATCATCCTCATAGCAAGTACAGTTTCCTTTTGAATTATGAAAAGTAATTAATAGAGTACTCAATTTATATTTATTTCATTAAATTTTGTGCTATCAACTGGAGGTTCATAGATACACAGACACATTTTTGTTCTCCCACTTCCTCCGGTTTCTTTACTTGGATATTTCTTCTCTCTCTGGAATTCCTTTCCTATTCCTTCCCCTCTTTTCCAGAAGGTAGAGGTGAAATTCAGATCACCCCACCTCCAAAAGATCTTCCCATATTACTTCAGACTCAATTATTTTGTCCCCGCTTTGCCCTTTCCAGTAAAAGATCTCCAGGTCTGGGAACACGGATAAAACATTTAATCTCTTTGAGCGTTGGTTATCTATAACTCTAAAATGAGGATAATAACACCTATCTCATAGAGGCTGGAATGAGGGAATGTATGTGGAATTTCTCTGTAAACTTTGTAAACAAATGAAGGGGATAATTATCTCTATTATCTCTATTATGGCTCTTATCTTGGTCTGCCTAGCATTGCACTTACTTGCCAGGGGATTTGTCGTCAAATATGGTTTGAGAAAGCCTGGGAGAGTAGACTTTTACTCAAGCACCCACTGTACTTGCACACCTGTATATTAGGATGTGTTGAACTGAATGTGCTGAATGCATTCTGAAGCCTGGAGACCCTTCTTCCTGCAGAGAAGCAATTGTCTATCACAGCATTTGTAATTCTATAGATAGTTCCCTCCCCATTAAAAAAAAAAAAAAAAAAAAAACCTTCCAAAACAAAAACATATTTGCTTTTTTTCCTGCTCCAAAAATGATTTTCAAAGGGGAAAAAGAGATTCATTACCCCTGATAAGTGCCACATGTTCAAAGCCTGCAGAGCAAGAAACGAACACAGTTCATCAAATGAGATTATAGGAATTCAGGAAACAGCAAGTCCTAATTAAACCCAAACAACAATCCACACCAGATGCACACTCTATTTTCAAGCTATGATTTTGTATTTTTATGATTCCACAGGGTTTTGGAGTCAGGACTTGCAGCAGAGGGACTGAGCCAGGACCCAGCAGAGGATGACAGTCCAGCTTTTGTGGAGGAGTCTAAATTGGAATGTCAGATATTTACATTGAAAGTCAGGGGTCTTTTCCAACCAAGGAGGGGATGACACTCTTAATTGACCAACTGACTTTCTAGTTTCAAAGATGGAAGGAAACATTGCCCCTTTGTATAACATATTTAGGAGGTTTTATCTGCCCTTTGTAGCAGAGTTTGGCCCTTTTGCTCATGTTTTCATCATTCTGTACTCACTCTACTTGGCACAGAACATACTTCTGAGCAATAAGAATGGCTACCTGACTCATGTTGAGCCAATGAGATATTATATGAGGTTTTGAACCTACATTCTGAATTAATCAGATGGTTTTAAGCTTCAAATTCCCATTATCCCTTCAAGAAGTGTTGACTAGACTCTAGGATGTGACTCTGGAGCCATTAAAAGAGCTGAGGATTAACTAAACATACATTTGTGACTCGTCATATAGATGGCTGGTCATGTGGATGAAATTTCCCAGGGTAAGAGATTATGGGGAGAAGAAGAAATGAAGGGAGGGAAGGGAACTCAAGACTAAGATTTACCATTTATTTACTTGGTGGGGGACTTCGGACATCAATTTTATCTTCTGCAAAATTTTCATTTATTCATTTAGTTAGCAAACCATTTCCTAAATGCTTGTTATAAGGCAGACAGTGCAAGATGTTGGAAAATACAGTGTTAGACATGATGCAAACTTTGTTTTAAAATATGTTTATTACCTAGGATGACATAGAGATAAATGATTCAATGACAAGATGTGGGCAAGATAGTTGTGTTGCCTTGTGAGGGACAATAAGCCAGTTGTAAGGGGTTAAGACTTCAAAAGAATGTCAGCTAAGAGAAGACCTGAGAAATAAATTAGCAGTTATTGAGGTATAGGTTAGGAAATGGTAAGACATGAATGGGTCAGAGAGAACAAATACAAAAGCCCACAGAGGAGATAGGGACTATTGTATTTAGGAGAAGAGCATGCGATAAGGAGAGAAGTGTCAGGATGGATCCAGAGTATCAGGCCTCTCGTACATTGGTTGTGAGAGGCTGAATTTCACCTCAAAGAGTGAAAAGCTAGGGAGGGATTTAACCGCAGAAATCCTTTTCATAGAATTGTGTTTTAGCAATAGAATTCTGTGTCACTATGAAAACTGGATTGGAAATTGGAAGGTACGTTAGTTAGCACTCTCCTTGCTAGTGTTTTGATAATATATTATATTATACTATATTATACTATATTATAGATACTATATTATATATTATATAATATACTGTATTATATAAAATACTATATTATACTATATACTATACTATATTATATAATACTATAATACCATATTATACTATACTATAATATACTATATTATATAATATAGTATATTATAATTATATAATATTATAATTGTATTATATTTATTTATAATTATATTATTATAAGTATTATATCATATTTTTATAAGTACATTATAATATATAATATAAGTATTATATTATATTACTATAAGTATATTATTATATTATAGTATATTATATAATATATTATATAGTATATTATAATTATATAATATTATAATTATATTATATTTATTTATAAATATATTATTATAAGTATTATATTATATTATAAGTATATTATGATATATAATATAAGTATTATATTATATTATATTATTATAAGTATTATGTTATATAGTATAAGTATATTATTATTATATTATAGTATATTATATAATTATAGTATATATAATATACTATAATATACTATACTGTATTATAGTATTATTGTATAATAGTATTATACTATTATATTATAGTATAATATAGTATTATAACATACTGTATTATACTATATTATTATATTATTATATATTATACTATATTATAGATACTATATTATAGTATCTCCCCCTTCAGGTAGTTCCTGTTTTGCACCTACCACCAAAGCACCCATAGTCCTACACCATAGTCCATGGTGCTCTCTCCCTACCCCATTGTTGCCCCTCTACCTCCCCCTCCAGATGTCAGTGAGATCTATGGTCAGTGTTCAAGTGTTGGCTTAAAAGTAAGTCTTTGGCCTTTTGTTTGGTTTCTCTATATTCCACGCATAAGTAACACAATCTGGTAACATTTCTCCCTCTGGCTTATTTTGCTTAGCATAATCCCTTCCAGCTTCATTTATGTTGCTGAAAATGGTATGAGATTATTGATTTACTTTTTTGATCGCTGAATAAGATTCCATTGTATATACATGTACCACATCTTTTTTACTCATCTGTTTCAGGGCACTTAGGTTGTTTCAATGCCTTGCAAATAGCACTTCAATGAACAAATAGCACAAGATTCCTTTCAAACTAGTGTTTTTGTGTCTTTTGGGTAGATTCCTAGGAGTAGAAAAACTGGGTCATATGGCAGATCCATTTTTAGTCTTTTTTGAGAAACTACCACACAGTTTTCATAGGGGCTGGGCCAGTTTACATTGCTTCCAACTGTGTAAGTGGTTTCTTTTTCTTCACACCATCACTTGATGTTTTTGGTCTTTGATATGAGCCATTCTCATAGGTATAAGGGACAAACTATTTTTTAATTGAAAAATACTAAAGAGAACCAAGAATAATATAAGTACTCATATAATCAACAACTTTTAAATGCTAACGATTTTCACATTTACTTCAGTAGTATTTTTTTTCAAGAAATAAATCTCAATTGTTCTTAGTACCATAAGTCCTATTTATTTCCCTCTCTTTGAACATTGTGAGAAATTTAGTATATAGCGTTGCTGTTCATGTCCTACTCTCCATTGTACATTCAGGGTGTGATCAGGAAGTAGAAATAGGAATTCACAAAGTACAGTTGCCAGTCTGCAGGCATTTTGCTGGAATGGTTAGAAAATCCAATATTTCTGCTATACAGCAGGTCTTCAAATAAGATCATTTCATTTGATGTTGTTTTGTTATAAGTCAATTAGAAAAAAAAAATACAGTCCCAGCAGCAATCCCAGCCTATGGTGGGGCATTATCTGAAATATTATTTGACAATCTGCTTTCATTATGTTGTTTTGCTCAAAGTTGCAGTTTCCAAGAACCCACCTATGACATTAACTGATGACTTACTATACAATTCTAGCACCTTGTAAAGCATTGCTTCATAAATTAACTGATTTCATTCCCATACACTTTGCTTGAACAAAAGATTATTTTTTCACTGTGATATCTCTTTTCAGGTGTTTTCTTTGAGTATTTCCATAGCAACCACTGTGCATGGTACATGGTTAGTGGAAACAGACCAGACATTTTCTCTTTGCAAATAATGGAGACAGGTACTTGAAAGCATCATTTTTATGACAGAGTGGGTGCCGGAGAGGACGGGATAAGAAGGAAGGAGAAAAGAGAGAGAGAGAGATGAGAATGTGAGTGAGAGGCACAAAGAGTCTTCTCAATGAAAACAAAAAAGGGAAAACATAAGTAAAGTTGCATTAGTCACAGAGCTGCCCAAATTATGTTCTTGTATACTTACCATTTACACACATAGCCCCCCGCCCCCCACAGAGAGAGAGAGAGAGAGATAAGTAAGGAAAATGTACAATTGGGAGAAATCAGATTTGCTACTCTATACCTGTTCTTAAACCCTATGCTTCAGTGAAATATTCTATATGCCTGCAGGATACTATGAAAATATGCCAAGGAAATAACCACTTGTGTCTAACCCCAGAAGGGAGACTCTCAGTCATGCAAACAATCCACAGGCTGAAGAAAACATAATGGGTTTGTGTGAGTTCATCCCACAGACCCAAAATGCCTTAATGCTACATATCCAAAGAGTTCCAGTCACAATTGAATTCTTGGGTGAATTCCATCTATGTTTAGTGATTTATCTACATTTCATTTGACAATTTGATCTAGAGAATTCTGTTTATTCCCACTCTTTTTTCTAACTGAGCACCAAACAGTATGTAGATTATATTTTCCCTTCTGCTTAAAATTAACATCATTTTGTGGCTGAGATGCAGCAGCTGGGATCCCATTAAGTTGTGATCCATAGAAAATGGAAACATGAACCTTGACTCTACTGCAATAAGTCCCTGGATTAACTGCTGGCTGGTACACTGCAGAAATAGAAAGAATCATCAAATAGCCATTAGATGAGGTGTCCAAAACAACCAGACTGGAAAATGGATAGTTCATCTTTTTTTGACTATCTAACTGACTAAATTGAATTTAATACTACATAATCAGTTCTTAGTTAAATGATTAAAGGATGCCTGAAGCCTGCTTATGTAAAGACTTTATCATACATGATGTGTAACTAATTTAGTACTTAATTTTAGATTAAGTTTATAAAGGGACATGTGAGGCCATATATGTGTATGTATTTCTTTCATTCATCACTTCATTTATTCAGTCACAATTTTTTTCCTATTATTTGCCACACATCACATTAGGTAAGGAGAATCTACTCAAATATAACCCTATATCTCAAGAAACTAAAATAAGTGGAAGGTCACATACATAGCATTGTGTCATGATAAACTTGAAAATAGCATCAATATGGAAAAGAAATGTCACTGAGGAACAATATCAAAATCATACTGAGGAATTAAGAAATGCTTCCTAGAGAAGTAATGGCTATACTGATTTTTTTTTTTTTTAGATTTATTTATTTATTTATTTATACAAGCACTGGGTACAGTCAGAAGTGGGGAAGGGTGAGAGAATTCACCAGAGCCAGAGCAGGGAGCAGAACAGACTGATGAAATACACTGCTGAGGGGAGCAGCGGGCGGCAGGAAAGGTCTGTCATGCCATGTGGGACCCTCCGGGGATCGAACCTGCGCTGCAGAGGCCGTGCCCAGCGCTCAACCGCTGTGCCACGTGGGAGGCCCTATACTGATTTTTTTTTTAAAGGATGAGTAGGAGATAGCTGGATTTAAGAAGGTGGTAGAAACAAAAAAATAACTCTTGGATTCTGAGAAAATGTGGTACTTACCAGCATGGAATGGAAGAGGGTAGGAGGGATGGGGCAAGGGTCTAATTTAATAGTGAGGATGGCACTATGGTGGTGGATGTGGTAAAGCATATACACATATTGAGGTGTGAAGCTATACTCCCCAAACTTATATATTAATACTCCCCAAAGTTATATATAATTGTGAAACAGTTGTAAATCTATACAAATTTATTTTTAATTTTTTTTAAATGGATTTGGAGCAGAATGAGAAAGAAAATGACAGGGAAGGCAGTATTATAAACAAAGGGACAAGTTCACGAAGAGTTTTTTGTTTCAGTCTAAATCCCTTAAAATTTACCCAAAAAGAATGTTCTTTGGAAAGGTCTCCCTGGCTCCTGTGCTCAGGTAAAACATCTCTTTTAAGTGCCTATAGCACCATGAACCTATTTTCTATGTGTGGAGTGTATTGCAGGTACATTATTTTGGTTTACCTAAATGATCAATTGTTTGATTTGTGTCTTTCCTCTTCTCCCGGTTGCAAGCTCTATGTACCTCTGCTTATCTGTCTCAAATGCCTTTGTTTATGATGTTTCTTTTATTGTAAGCTCTATGAGTGTAGGGACCCTGTTTATTTATTTTTAAAGATCTATCTATCTATCTATCTATCTATCTATCTATCTATCTATCTATCTATTCAAGCACTGGGTACAGTCAGAAGTGCAGGAGGATGAGAGAATTCACCAGAGTCAGAGCAGAGAGCAGAACAGGCAGACGGACAAAGTACACTGCTGAGGGGAGCAGTGGGTGGCAGAAGAGGTCTGCGCGCCATGTGGGACCCTCACCTGGTGGCCGGGGATCGAACCGGTGCTGCAGAGGCTGTGGGCAGCTTCGCAAACCAGCGCTCAACCGTTGGGCCACCAGGGAGGCCCGACTCTGTTTATTTTGTTGGAACTTTTCCCCAGAACTTACTCAGTGCCTGGCACATGGTGGACATTCAACAAATGCTGACTGAATGAATAAATGAATGCCATGGAGAACCATTGAAAGTACTTACAAAGTCAATAATTTGCTAGATTACAGTTATATTCTAAAAGATTCTGCTGGGCGCAGTCTTGGATGATAAATTGCAAGATGGTCACCAGAGGCAAGGAGCCTGAGAGGAGGGATAGAAGGCTATAAGAGTTGTGCCACCGAGAATTACATGAGAGTCTGAAGTAAAGAAATGTCAGAGGGAATGACTGGGAAATAAATTCAAAGCAGAATATAGATTTATTATTGAATAGGCAGATTTATGGATACTATAAGACTTGCTATTCAATTGGATAAGGAAGGACATGAAATTGAGATGTCTATGATGACCATGGGAGGTTGGATTTTCCAGGAACCAGACTCTGGGGCATCGATTAGTGTGCAGGAGGTGTATGAAGGTAAGCTCTAGGCATTAATGCCTAGGGAAGAAGAGGGAGCAGGATTTGACAGAAGGAGATGTGCTCTTGTACAGTCTCAGTGAATCCCTGCTGGTCACTCTGAAGTTGAGGAGGCCTTCAGACTGAGTCCAAGTTTTGGGGAGAATTTTGCACTTCTGTGTCATTCATTTATTGAATGAGGTCTGCCCCAGAAAGCAACATGACCCTTTGCCAACACAGCTCTCCTCATCTCGGGCCATTCTGAAGAGGTTTGATAGCTTGGGACTGTTTGCCAGGAACATTCCAGCCATTGGGGAATGCATGCTTCAGCCTGGGTGCCACAACCACTGCAATGAATTCCCATCTTAAACAACTAAAAGGATATCTGAGGATAAACTCTGGGATTTATTAGAGAGAGGATGTGGTCCCAGGATACTGAAAGGATCCCTGTGCAAAAGAGGCTGACATTAGCATTGGAGCTTGTCAAGAAAGGAGTAGGAAAGGAAGCAGGAATCAGGAATAAATCAGATGCTAAATGCAAGGAAGGAAGATGGAGTGTCCGGGAGGCAGAGACATCAAAGAGAAAAGGAGAGTGTGTCGGAAGTACACTTTGTGCAGGTCAAATGGAAAATTGCTGGTGAATCCTAAACCAGAGACAACAGTGTGGCAAAGTCAATTATTTTTTTCTTTCTGATTTGGGTCACTTTCATTTCTTTATTTTTAATTTTTTTATTTTTTTAACATTTATCAATTTTTTTTTACATTTTTAGACAATGTTTGCTTCCCCCTCCCTCAGATTGAGTCCCCATAGAATTTCCTTCCCCAAGGCACCCGTGCACTATCCGCAGTCTCCTGTGGCAAAGTCAATTTTAACCCCTCCTCCTGGTGCTGGGAGAGGAATGGATGGAGAAAAGGACACACTTTGGGGGGGAGGAAAATTCTTTCATGAAGAGGGAGTCAGATGTGCTTTAAAAGAACAAGGTCGAAGAGAGTATATGAAGGAAATAGTGAAGATTGTCTTCTATTACAGCCCGAGGAAGTAAGCAAATGTGACTCATGACTTAGAGAAACATCAACTAGTAGAGAAATGACAGAGCTGATAAACTTAGAAAATGAGGACATTGGAAGATTTTAATAAATATGCTGAATCTGCTCAAGGATGTAAAGAAAATACAGAGTGAGATTAATAGAACATGTCAAAAAAAAAAAAAAAACCCAAGTGGTACGTCTAAAGATGAAAAATGCAATATTCAAAATGAAACTCTGAGTGAGATTTAGTATGGATTGCACACTTAAGGGAAGCTTGTTGGGTT
Organism: Talpa occidentalis; assembly: GCF_014898055.3. Taxonomy (NCBI): domain Eukaryota; kingdom Metazoa; phylum Chordata; class Mammalia; order Eulipotyphla; family Talpidae; genus Talpa; species Talpa occidentalis. The sequence goes on from NW_023601212.1 coordinate 63,612,022, forward strand.
TGAAGACACAGCAACTGCTCAAAATCAATCACAGGGAAGGAGGAATAAAACTGGGTAAAGGTGAGGGTGAAAGATTCCAGAGTCACTGAGAACTATCAACTGGGATGCTTTCTGGAATCATGAACCTTGAACAAATGCTGGCCACAAGTCAGAAATGGGAACCGAGGAACCGAGAAGACACGGGCTGAAGAGCTTGTCCCCAGGCTATGTGGTATGTTGTGTCCTTTCATTTGTTTATTTTAAAAATGTTTTCCAGGCCTCCACTGGTGGCACAGGCAGTTGAGCACCTCCCTGTGAAGCTGTCCGCAGCCTCCACAGCGTGGGTTCGATCCCGGCTAGCCAGAGAGAATCCCACATGGCAAAGCAGACATCTCCTGTCTTGCCCGCTGCTCCCCTCAGCAGTGTATTTCGTCAGTCTGCCTGTTCTGTCCCTGCTCTGTCTCTGGTGAATCCTCTCACCCTCCCACGCATCTGGTCTGTACTCCAGTTCTTGTATAAATAAATAAATAAATCTCTAAAAAAAATGTTTTCCAGAGCATGCTACATTTAGTTAGTGGTTGCTACATGCCATACTTTTTACAAGCCCTGGGAGTCATGAAGATGTATAGGAGAAGCTTAAAGGCTGTATAGGAAGGCAGGCAAGTAGGCAGGGGACTGTAGCACAGGGTAAGCACTGTGGTGGAGCTGTGGGTGTTTAAGGGCATCCTCCTTCTCAGGGTCATGCAAGCCCAGAGTCAGCACTTGTCTGCTCCTGACAGTGAGTGTCTCCTTAAACTTTGCATCCAAGAACCTCTCTTGTCTCACTCCAATCTAGAGGCTGGCTAAGGTATGTTAATGAAAATAAAAATAAGTACTGAATGTAAGACTAAAGTACCGCAGATTTCTACTATTATTCAAATGTTTCTGCTGCATGTCTGAATTCAGTATTTGACAGAATCCTGAGCTTTTGGCTTTGGGGAAGATTTGCATTTCTCTGAAAGCTCAGCTCTAGAAGCCCCCCATCACCACCACCCGACCAACACGCCACTGAAAACAAAAACAAATAAAAAGTTAAATGTGGATCACAGCTTCCTCCTTCGAATTCACGGAGGCATTTACCTCCTTATCTTCTCACCGATGACATTTTGTTGCAGGTGTCAGTTTTTCCTACTAGATTCTGAGCTACGAGAGAACCAACACTATCTTATTCAATTTTTATAAGACATTTTTACTATCACAATAAAATAGATGTAATGTAAACATTTCCATTTTAACCATTTAAAATATACAATTCAGTGACTTTTGTTACATTCAGTGTTCTGCAGTTGTTACCAGACATATCTTGTTCAATTTTTTGTATTTTTGTCATCATAGCATGTGCCACAAGTGTGGTTTTAATCAATATTTATTGAATGAATTGTTGAAAAGATGCATGAATTAATCCAACAATCTAGAGATTATACATACACAGCCATTAGATTTACTTTGCTGCTATGAAAAAAAAAAAAAACAGCAAATAGAGACTATAAAATTGAAACAAGTTGCAAAGAGAAGTGACTACATCAAAGGAAATATCTTTACAGTCTGTGCTAATGAGAAAAGGCATGCTTTTGATGAAGAAGTTGTATGACAGAACTCAGTGACCTCCACAAGCAGGTGACAAATTCCTTTGTCAAGACACAGCTTTCAAAGAAAGCAGGCCTCTTGTCCTTTTGTAGATGGTTTGACTCCAGAAGGTTTTTAGGAGCAATCAAAAAATGTTTGATGTTTAATAAGGTTAAGGTTTTCTCTACTCTCTAAGTGGAGAACTTGCTGGTCTTATTACTATGTCTGCTCCTGAAAAAAATAGATTGACGGTAATAACTCATCTCTCCACTTTGTCAACGTGTGAGCTTCAGGGCACCAAGCATGGAATGGAGGTAAATATTGACTTGATTTCACAGTGGGACAGTTCTGGAGATTGAAACTGGAAGGAAAGTACAGAGAAATAATCAGAAATCTTAGGTCATGTGGAAAATCAACAAAGGTTTGTTTTATCTTCTAGTGAAAAATGTTCCCAGTATATTAAGCACACTTTCTAATTTGCTAGTGTACCCTGACTTCACACCATACAGTGAGGAACTGGTTATTCAATTGTGTTGTCAACTGGGAGGGCTTCATGTGGCCCAGCTCAGAGGCTGAGGACCACTGATGACCTAATATGAAACAAGGTATTACTGACAAGAGGGCAGAGTGCAAAGGGCCAGAAACACAGATGCAAGCCTCTTCATGTATATTTCTATTACTCTTATAAATATAAAACAAGCTCTACAAATTATTGTCTAACTTTTTTCCCCTCTCAAAATAACTTTAGTTTTCTTCTAAATAAATCTCAACAGTTTATAGTATCTCCCTCCATGGGCATGTGTGTGGAGATTTGGTACAAAATTCTCAGATTTGGTATGAGGAAAAAAGGTTCCAAGCTAACTTTTTCCCATCTGGAAGCTCTTCCAACTGTTATAGAAAAAACAACTTTTTACCCAATGTGTTCGCAATTACTGTGTTCACTTCTTCATGGGAAAAACTCCTGCAATTATAGTGGTTGCCATCAAGAGGATAGTGGTAACTAGGAGAAAAGAAACAGTCTTTATAAGCTTTGTCTAACAAGCCATCTGTATTAAGTAACAGCAAATGACGTAATTTATTCCCTCAAACTCTGGTGCAGGAGACTTGTTAAGTAAACTCAACCATCCTTTATGTATCTCTTTTTTTTTTTTTTTTTTTTTTTTTTTTTTTTTTTTATAGAGGCATGCTTTATTTATTTGTTTTGCTGGTTTGTTTGTTTGTTTTGTTTATACATGCACTGGGTACAGTCAGAAGCGCGGGAGGGTGAGAGAATTCACCAGAGCCAGAGCGGGGAGCAGAGCAGGCAGAAGGACCGAGGTACACTGCTAAGGGGAGCAGCGGGCGGCAGGAGAGGTCTGCGCACCATGTGGGACCCTCGCCGGTGGACGGGGAGCAGCCGGGGATCGAACCGGCGCCGCAGAGGCCGCGGGCAGCTTCGCAACCCAGCGCTCAACCGCTGCGCCACCGGGGAGGCCCCTTTATGTATCTCTTAGTCTTGTTCCCAACCAACTCAGGTAACTGCATATTTAAAGAATTTGAATCAAAGATCCAAAGCAAAAAACAAAGCCAAAACCAAAGTATCACTCATTGTTATTAAAAATATAACTCTAATGTTATTTATAAATTTAAAATTCAACTTCTTCTGGCACAAATGAGTACCACATAAACATACACAAAGACAATTACAAAGACAATTTGTAATTCTATCACCTTAAATCATTGTGGTCCCTAAACAGATTCTTGAAAGGAAGAGCAGGGAATACTTCTAAGCAAGATGGGCTTAGGGTCAGAACTTCCTTTTGGTACACTTTGGGAGCGGGCAGTGATTTTTAGTTTTATCTGAAATTCTACCTTTTCTTTGGTTCCTCTCAAAATGCAAATATTTTATTTAAGAAATTCAACTAATTAATTCATTATTATTTGTTAAAGTCACAAACAGATTATTTTCTTAAAGAAAGAGTTAGGATCTGAGAAAAAGAGAAAGAAAGAAAGGTGAATGGAGAAAGAAAAACAGATGGTGAAGATGATCACAGAACAGCTATCTTCTCTTTAATTGAAGTAATATTGGTTTATAACACTATATTGGCTCAATTGGGCAGGTTTATATATAAAAAATGTCCTTATATACCACATCATACTCATTACCAAAAGACTAGTTTCCATCATCACCATACAATTGACCTCTTTTACCCAACATACCCTGTTCCCCCTTACTTTCCAGTAACCACTATAGCAGAATAGGCATCTTTTTGAAGGCAGCAATGAAGAAAGGTCTGGAACAAGGGGGGCTAAGTCAATGGTAGCACTGGGGAGGAATTCCCTCCCAGCCTAAGGGATCAGTAAAGCTTAAGAATGGCAAGGTCTGCAAACAAATTTCATTTTAGGGTTTGTCTCTGAACCAGTCCCGACTCCCAGAACCTTCTCCCTAGCAGGTTCTTCACTTTCCAGCTCCCTCCTGCTTTCTCTTCACTGGAGTTCCCCTAAGGAGCTTCATCTGCCCAGTGATGGTCCCTCTGGGAACATTTATTCTGTCCAGTCAAAGGACAGTCAAAGAAAGGGAAGAAGAGACATTAAACATCCTCACTACAACCAGTCCACCCCAGTCACTCCTCTCGGATCCCTTTGCTCTTGTCTTCAGTGCCATATTTTCGAGGGACATCATTAACCTTGGGTGTGTGGATGGGGTGGGGAGTGAGAGGGAGAGTGAGAGAGAGAGAATGTGTCTAGTAAGTATCCTGTCTTCTAGTATTCTAGCATATAGTACATAAGAAGCATTCTAGAATTCTGTCTCGTATGAATACAAGTTCACCTGTGAACATTTGGGGGGAACATCTGTAAAAAGGAAGAGCTGAGAAAGTGTCTTTTGTCTCACTGCAGAAACTACTAAAAACTGCTAATTCTCTTCTCAGCTACTAAAGCGATAAACATAATTTCTCTCACAAAAAATTAAAATTGTATTCACAGAGGTGACCTCAAAATAGTTACATGTTGTTCTGGAAGCAGGATGACAGATTCTAAAACAAAGGGACAGTCAGTCAGGTGTGAAGTTTCTGAATGGCCTATTCCAGGGTGTAGACTATAAACCCACTTGGAACAGGCACTTACCCACAGCCCAAGAAAGAAAGACATCTCTCCAGGAATGACGAAGAGGAAGGTGGGGAGGACATGGATGATGTAGCAGAAGCACAACCTGCAAGAGAAAGTAAGAGATTGTCCATGGAAGTGGAATTTGCCATCGCCCTCTTCCTGCTTGTTAGCTTCTCCTGAGACTCGTTCTTGCTCTATACCATCATGAAATTCTTATATCAAATCTTTCTTTTTTAATTTGATGCCATCATAAAAATCCCATATACCTATGTTAGAAATCAAACACCTCCTGCAGTACAGCCTTGCAAAAGGAGCTTCTCAAGGAACCTGCAGGGGCCCAAGTGGCCCTGGTTATCTGCTCCCTTCACTTTCCCCACACTCAGATCTCAAAGCTCTGCTCCCCTTGCCATTGACTGTTGTGTTTAGAATAAAAGCTTATGTTCAAAAGTTTCTCAACCCTGCATATAATGTGGTTGTTTCCCAAGCCCTCTTGGATTCTAATCAATCACTTGCCCTCATATGCACACTTGGACATAAATAATTTGAGGCTATTCAGGGTTTTTGGTGATTCCATATGAATTTCATCAATAATTGTTCTATTTCTTTGAAGAATAACATTGAAATTTTCACTGGAATAGCATTGAATCTGTATATTGCTTTTGGTAGGATGGCCATTTTAATAATGTTTATTCTTCCAATCCATGAGCAGGGGATGTCTTTCCATTTCTTTGTATCTTCTTCTATTTCTTTTAACAGTGTTTTATAGTTTTCTTTGTATAGGTCCTTTACCTCTTTTGTTAGATTTATTCCCAAGTATTTGATTTTTTTTTGTTTCGATAATAAAAGGGATTTTTTTTTCATTTCTTCTTCTTCAGATTTATTGTTTGTGTATAGGAAGGCTCCTTAAAAAAAAGAAGGGAATGGAGGCATCATACTCCCAGATTTCAAACTATACTACAAAACCATAATCATCAAAACTGCATGGTATTGGAACAAGAACAGCCACACAGACCAATGGAATCAAATAGAAAATCCAGAAATAAACCCACAGATTTATGGTCAACTAATCTTTGACAAAGGAGCAAAGAATATGCATTGGAGCAAAGAAAGTTTGTTCAATAAATGGTGCTGGGAAAACTGGGTCGCTACATGCAAAAGAATGAAGCTTGACTACTACCTAACACCATGCACAAAAACCAACTCAAAATGGATTAAAGAACTAGACATAAGACCTGAAACCATAAAATACATAGAAGGAAATATAGGCAAAACACTACATGAAATGCACATCAAAGACATCTTTACAGACACATCACCCAAAGCAGTGATAGTGAAGGCAAAGATGAACAGTTGGGACTACATCAAATTAAAGAGCTTCTGCACAGCAAAAGAGACAATAACAAAAACAAAGAGAAACCCCACCAACGGGGAGAACATTTTTGCACCCAACACTAATGATAAAGGACTGATCACAAAAATCTTCAAAGAGCTGATGAGACTCAACAACAAAGAAAATAATCCTGTCAAAAAATGGGCAGAAGAGCTAAAAAGAAACTTCTCTGAAGAGGAAATGCAAATGGCCAGCAGGCATACGAAAAAATGTTCAACATCACTTGTAATCAGGGAAATGCAAATCAAAACTACCATAAGATACCATCTCACACCAGTGAGAATGGCACATATTAAAAATACTAGCAACAACAAATGTTGGCGAGGGTGTGGAGAAAAAGGAACTCTTCTGCACTGTTGGTGGGAGTGCAAACTGGCCCAACCACTATGGAGAGCTGTGTGGAGATTTCTGGACCTACTAAACATAGAGCTTCCATGTAATCCAGCAATTCCACTCCTAGGTATTTATCCAAAGGACACAGAAACATCAACTCCAAAGAGCACCTGCACCCCTATGTTTATAGCAGCACTGTTTACAATAGCTAAGCTTTGGAAACAACCCAAATGCCCAAAAATAGATGACTGGATCAAGAAGATGTGGTACATATACACCATGGAATATTACTCAGCATTCAAAAAAGATAAACACATGCAGTTTGCAGCAACATGGATGGTGCTGGAAGGGATCATGCTCAGCGAAATAAGCCAGAAAGAAAAGGAAAAATACTGGATGGTCTCACTCATAGCAGGAATCTAGAAAACTTAAATAAGGTACCAGGAAAATGAATAACTGTAAGAAAGTAAAAATCACAATCAACAAACAACTATGAACCAGAGACACTCTATGAGGGGTGGAGGGCGGGGAGGGGAGGGCTTGGGGTCAAAATAAAGGGGTTGCAATTGTATGGGGAATATAAAAATAAAATTAATAAATAAATAAATAATTTGAGGCAGTTTGGGGTTTTTACCCATATCTGTTATTTAAATGGAAATCCCATGAATGAAAATAGATTCATATCTCCTGAAGCAATAATCTAGATTAGGAGTCAAAACCCTTTTTGGTAAAGGTCCACATAGTTAAATATTTAAGTTTTTCCAGCCAAATGGTCTCTGTTAGAAGTACTCAACTTCATCCTTGTAACTGAAAAGCAGATGTAGTCAGGGCTTAAATAAATGGGCATGACTATCTTCTAGTACATCTTCACTTAAAAACATAGGCAGCAGGCTCAATAACTCAGGCTGTGGTTTGCTGACCCCTCATCCAGATGACTCTTCAAGATACTACTTTTCCTTTCATGCTCTCTCTATCCACTCTCTGAGAATGATGAAAGTCCCTGAATTTTCATAAACTCTCTATACATGCATGTGGTTTCTTGAAATTGCAACAGAAAAATTTTTTATTATTAAAAATATTTGTATCATAACCTCACAGATAAAAAACATACAACAAATTCCATTTGGCTAAATTCCAATTCTCTCGCTGAACACAGGAACATATTTTTATGCATTTGTAATTTGTGTATGTATTTCATTTTTCTATTTTGTGATTTATACTCAATACTCTTTTGTAGAGCCATTGTTATATATTGATATATTCTGCTTACTTCTTTTAAAAGATTTTGCAATAAGCATTTCATTATATTTACAAAGTTGCTAAAAATTCTCCCATTGTTTAAGTATTTGGATTTTTTCCCACTTATTTTTCAGGAGCTAAATAGAGCTGTTACAAAAATCTCTGTACAAGTGACAAACAAGTTAAATTCCAAATGTAGAAAACATGGTATTTTTGCTAGTTCTACTGATTATTATGCTTGAAACATGGTAACATTGAATACTCAAAAACAGTCAGATATTTAAAAAAATTAAAACCAACCGGACTGTAATTTCATTGAATCACTTATCATGTTGAATGGTCTGTGAGACTTTCCTCCACAACTTTTTCTAAGAGACTTAATCTTAAAAGTTGTTTTATTCTATAGTTCTCTACAGATATCACATATCTGATGAAGTATCTCAGTATTACTATACATGCTCAGCTATGCCAGCCTTAAATACTTCAATCAATGTTCAAATACTGTGCTTTAGTGTTTTAAATAGGGCAGCTTCATTGACATTTTCAATAACCTCATAATTTAGCTTCAGACACTGTCATAATCAAACCCACTAATTTCTCTTTCCAAATGGGGAAAAGTTTAATGTGAAGGCTGGCAGTTTCCTGTTAGAAGAAAAGACTTCCCCTGATCAGAATTCAGCCATTGCTGTTCTCCAGCCTCCTGAAGCACTTTTCCATTCTGCAGGACTGATAATTATTACTCAAGTTGGGGAGTGGAGGCTATGGCTCTCTAGTCTGCAAAGCTGGTGACTAAGCCCCCTCCAGAGATATTCTAGAAACCTCCCCTGTGTCCTTACCCGAGAAGTGTGTCCCATGTTTCTCCTCTACATGCTGGCCTGGCTAACGTCTTCGGCATGGCTGCTGTCCAGAGAATTCGAAGCCAGAGCCTTGCTCTGGGCGAGCATCCAGACGAGTAATTTGGATTCCACAGCTGAAGAGCCCTAAACTTTAAGGAGGACCCAGAGGCTACACTGACTGTCTCTTCATGCCTCTGTTAGTTCAAGAGGGAAAAAAGCTAGACACTCTCGGTCATTCTCAAGTCTTTGTGCTGGTCTTTGATTTTTGATCTGGCTATAAGATGTCCAGAACTTTAGGAGGATTTCAAGAGCACAAGGTGGAATATTATCTAGGAGGGTCGTATAATGTGTTTTAGATCTTGCCGTACTGCCAAGCTGGATGTGAAGTTTCACTGGACAAAATTTTCCTCATGAGAGCTGTGCTCATGAAAAGACTGAAGTCTGTGCATTTTTTCCAAAGTACTGTTCACTGGCAAAGCAAGAAGATTCCTACATAAGGTTATGAGGCATCTGAAAGTCCTTCCAATCTCAAGGCGTATGTTCTACAACATGCTGAAAGTCTAAATCTTATTAATGACAAAAACTACCCTTAAAAAATATCTAAAGAGTTATAAATTTTTGTAAATAAAATCTCACTTTGTAGTTCTAACAAAACTGTTAGTTACATATGATCATGTAAATTTACAGGAATGGTCTCAAAGAGATTCCCGGCTTGCCCAAGGTGACATGTGACTATATGACAGATGCAGCCCAGGCCCAAATGGGTCCCCCAAGTACAAGCTGACACCATCTCAGTATCGGTATCAAAAGCAGATTAAAAACTAAGTATTATTCATGGGTTCAAACTCAGTATTATTCAGAGAAAATAGATCTCAAATCCTGGGGCTCATCCTAGTTATCTATTTTACTTCTTAAGGATTACAGGATCCATTGTCCAGATAACACATATTAGTCCCACTGCACATGAAACTTTCAAGGTTCCATCACCCCCATTCCATGGTGACTCCCTGGGAGCTGAGTCCACCTTCTTCACCGTCTCACAGGTTGGGGTAATAACGTATGGCAAGGTACTCACCAAATGGCCAAATGGCTCTACCCATGCCATGGCCTGGGATCTGGGCAGAGACATCTGTTATGTCTTTGAATATAGCACCTCTCCTCCTTTCTACATTTTTGAATTCTTTTGGGAAAAGAAGCAGTCCTTGGGTTTAACGTAAATAGAGAGCTAAAACAAGCAAGGAGGATGCTGTAATTTTTTACAGGGGTTAATTATCAGCTGACATATGGAAAAAGAGACGTGTTTACAGACATTTAGTGTTAAATTAATTAAATGCACAGCTGGACACTCCAGTGTCATCCCATCACAGAAGATATAATGACGTTCGTGAGCCAGACACCTTTAACTCATTAATTCTAGAAGCTCATGAAACTTTATATTAAACAATTAAAACTGAAAAGGCCTCTAATATTTCTGGAGAAGGTATTTTACTTTTATGTTCACACTTTATGCAAACAGCTTTTATTTGTATCATATAATTTCAGTCTCATAACAGCCGGGTGGAGTGGGTGGTATTATCCCATTTTTACAATGAAGGAACAACAGTGTGATGAATTAAATCATGGCTTGAGGCTATCCACATGATGTATTTGTTATCTACTGCTGTGTAACAAATGACCCCAAACCTTAACAGTTTAAAAACCACATTTATTACCTCCCCTGTTTCTGTAGGTCAAGAATCAGGATGCTGCTGAGCTGGGTACCTTATGCTCCCAGCCTCTCTAGGGGCTGCAGTTAAGCTGTTGCTAAGGGATCAGCTGGAGGAGGAACTGGCCTCCAATTTCACTGTGGTTATTGGCAGAATTTAGTTATTTGCAGGCTATAGATGAAGGGTCTCTGTTCCTCACTAGGTTTGCCAACTGTGTCTCTCATTCCTTGGCCTATGGATGTCTCCACAGGACAATCCCAACGTGGCAGCTGGCTTCCTTCAGAGTGAACAAGTGAGAAAGTGTATGAATGGAATACCCAGCACAGAGCCAGTCACAAGATTAGCCACAACCTAGTCTTGAAAGTGGCTCCCACCCCTTCTGCAATTCATTAGAGAGGAGTCAGGAAATCTAGCCACCTTTGAGGGGGTAGATGACAGAGGGACAGGGATGCTTGGAGATGGGTCACAGGAAATCATCTTAGAGGTTGCCTGCATGACTAGTTAGTGGTGAAAAAGGGAGAGTAAAATAGATGAGTATTGTGCCTTCTTCAGGCAAGATGTCATTATTTCTTTCAAATATTTATTGCAGGGACTATTCTAGACACAAGAATGAGAAGACTAAGATACATGGCCTCAGCTCATGAGTGGAGATGGATGGGACAATCATATACAACTGAATAAATGATGTGATGGAAGAAAAGAGGCGGCCCATGGGAAACATGGAAAGGCACACAGCCTATCCCTGCGAGAGGGACTGACATCAGAAACAAGAGCTGATGGACTGGCAAGTCTAGTGATGAAGCATGAAGAACGGTCCCTGCAGCAACTATGAAGAGCAAAAATTTGAGAGAATATCACCAACTTGACAATATGCAAATTAATTAATTAATTAGTACAAATGCTAAGAGGTAAGTAGTTCAAGTTGAAACTGGAGAATTAACTGTCTGTAGTAGTTCTTGGCCCTGATTACATAGTCTGTAAATGGGTAAAACAGAATCAATAGAAGGTTAAATATTTAGGGCGTATCTTCTTAACCCTTCCACATTGGTATTTTCTAAATTACTCTGGGTGATTCCAAAATGTCAGGATGAGAACTGCTAGACTCAATCACGAAAGGGCCTTGTTGACTATGTTAAGTACATTTTGTTTTGAAAAGATCAAGGGATATTTAAACACGGCAGTGGCCTGCTGAGCTTTGTGTTTTAGCAATATTATTCTACTGTTACAGCCTAGAAGATGGTGGAGAATAAAAGAAACTGGAAAGCAGGAATCAGGCAAAGAGATCATTATAATAATCCATATTAGAGTTGCTGAATGTTAGAAATACTGAACCAAAACATGAGCAGTGAAAATATGGGGAATAGGACAGATTTGGAGATATCAAAGCAATAGAATAATTGCATGTGAAATACAAAAGAGAGGGAAAAGCTACAGGTGATGACTGAAAGTTTCTAACTTGAAATATTGGGGGCTGGTGGTGTGATTCCTCACAAAAGGAGATGCAGGGGGAGAGGTAGGTAGGGGTGACAGGGGAAATGGTGAATATAGGAGTTCTGGTTGGGAAGAACATCCAAGCAGAGATGTCCAATAATGGACAACGGAATTATATGATCAAGATCTAGAAAGAGAGAGAGCTAGAGATAACTGCTTAAGAATCACAAAGCCAAAGGAGCAGATGAAGTCAACAAAGAAAGTTCAGGATAGAAACCTGAAGAGAATGGTGTTCATGGGTTGGGCAGGCAAAGGGAAGCTGTCCTCTAAGACTAAGAACCAGCAACCAGGGCCTCCCCGGTGGCGCAGCGGTTGAGCGCTGGGTTGTAAAGCTGCCCGCAGCCTCTGTAGTGCTGGTTCGATTCCCAGCTGCTCCCCGGCCACTGGAGGAGGGTCCCACATGGCGCACAGACCTCTCCTGCTGCCCACTGCTCCCCTCAGCAGTGTTCTTTGGTCCTTCTGCCTGCTCTGCTTCCCGCTCTGGCTCTGGTGAATTCTCTCACCCTCCCGCGCTTCTGACTGTACCCAGTGCTTGTATAAATAAATAAATAAATCTTTAAAAAAAAAAAAAAAAAAAAAGGAACCAGCAACCAGAGACTTGAGTAAAAAACTAGAAGAAAGTGGGCCTCCCTGGTGGTGCAAGGGGTGAAGACGCAACATATGAAGCTATCCGCCGCCACTGCAGCACGAGTTCAAGCCCAGGCCAGGGACCTGCCCACAGGGTGCAGCAGACCTCTCCTGACTTGCCCGCTGCTCTGCTCAGCAGTGTATTTCAGTCAGTCTACCTGTTCTTTTCCCCACTCTGTCTCTGGTGAATTCTCTCACCCACCCCCACACACATCTGGCCTGTACCCCAGCTCTTGTATGCATAAATAAGTAAATCTTTGAAAAAATTTTAAAAAAACTAGAAGAAAGTAGTGTCACCTAAGGCAAAAGAGGATAAACTTGCATAAAAAGGCAGAAACAGGGTCAAATGCTATAGAGAAATGAATAATTAAAATGTATGACTAACCTGGCTTTTGAGTAGCAGTCTTATATCAGGCACTTCACATCTCTTTCAATGAGGAATTTTTGGCAATAATACAAGAACAGCCCTGATTTACATAATAAGAACATTTACTATTTCACACACATCAAGATATCTATAGACAGGAGACTCCAGCAATTGTTTGCCAGGGCTCATCAGAATTTACCCCTGTGCTGGGATAGCATTACCATGCCATAGGGCATGCGGTCACCTATGAGCATTTAAAGTTTCTGTTAACACCTAGGAAGGAGGAAATGAGTATTGGGCAGCCAAACAACGGTGTCTACCACTCGGGATTTTCTTTATGTATCTTTAAAAATGGTGTAAAGTAAGGGCCATGATCTCCTTTTTAACTGAAGAGGAAACCATGGGTGGTAGAGGTAAGGACTTTTCTCAGAAAGCACATCTCAAAGTGGAAACTCTTAATTCAGTTCAGGTCTATCTGACTGCCAAGCCTGTAGTCTTTAAACAGCTTCTAAAGAAAGTTCCTTCTATACCTTCCCATAAAAGGTACATAGTCATTGTTAATGTAGTTTTTCCTCAGGCATTCATTTATGAAGGTATTCTCTTACATAAACTATTGTGACCTTACATGTCTGGGGCTTCATCAGTTTATGACTAGTTCTTCAATTTGTCAAGGTTATTCAGAATTCTAATTTTATTCTGCAAGATGTTAGTCATTCCGTATAACTCAAGCTTCACTGGAGGGAGAAGCATGCACTCTTAGCAACGCCTTCAAGCTGTGACCACAGCCATCACACAAGCACACTGCACAACCAGGACTGCTCTGATCGTGATTAGCATCCACATCACAAGAAAATGTTTTTTCCAAACTTGTTAGAAGATTGCTGCTACTCAGAGTCACCTGTCTTATTGATGATAAGATAGGCTATGTTTACTATTTATTTTATCTATAGAGTAGTCCATCAATCCGTCACAGTAGAATATTAAACTGGTTGACATGAAATGATTTGCAAAGCAGGTTTGTTATTAAAAGCAATTGTGATCACACCTATGCTAGCAAATTCATTGTCTGACTTTCTCTGTGGTCTTTCTGGGAGACCAGGTCACAGTGATTGATCAACCGTGGCCATGAAATGTTTTTTACATTCCTTTGTTTCCCTACATCTTTCTCCCTCTGACATGAGCGTCTGAACCTTGTATTAATTCTCCTGAATTTCTCTTCCACAAGAGGTTTAGTTAAGTTAGCCTTGGAGTCATGTTCAGCAATCAAATGAACTCTGACTTAGAGAATATTGGAGATTTGATGGAATATTAACCCCTGACTTCCACAGCCAATGCCATCTATTCCTATATTTGTGCCACATTCTGCCAGGAAAAGAGCAAATTAATTGGGCAGGCACAAAATCTAGTACAGTTTTAAGACAGCATAATTTGCTTTGGGTCCTGGGGCCATCACTGGTCATTGACTCAGTCCTTCCTGCTCACTCTTAGGCCTCCACTCCACGAAGGACAGCTATAGAATCTATGAAGACCAACAAACAGTGAGAAGATGCTGCTGTCAGAAGCGGGAGAGTGAATGACAATAACTCCATTGATTGAGTCCTTGCTGGATGCCCGGCATGGCGCTCAGCACTTCCAGACACCAGGAACTCTTGATCTTCAGAACAACCAGGTGAGATAACTATTGAAAAGAGCCCTAGCACACAGCAGAAAGTGAGGCTTGGAAGGTTAAATAATTTACCCAAGATCACCCAACCAGGATCCTGCAAGCCCCATCCATGCTTTTCTGTCTTCAGAGATAGGAATTCTTAACCATTCTACTACTTTATTTTCCAAGTATTTAAGTCAGCATATTAGGCTCCTCTTGATTCATTCAACATATCTGTTGAAATTCTGCTAAAGAATTGGAAGGAATATGGGGTACTTAGGTTATTTTTCACCTCCCAACACCAGCCTCTACAGCTGCCACCTGTGGGTGGCCTTGCTTTCCTCTCAGGTTGTGTTACCCCCATTTGATATCATGTTAATGCAAAAAGCATGTGGGAGCATGAGCGTGGGGCATGCACACCTATGATTACAGACGCCTGGGCCAAGAAACAAAGAATAAAAGGGAGGTTAGGGAGCTCAGTTGCTGACTCCCTTCCTCCTGGTCTGCCCATGAATCCAGTCCCCTGATTGAGCATTAAAGACATGTTAGAGATCCTGAAGTCTACAAGATTCTTCTCTGTTTGTCTGAATGAACAGTGAACCTATGAGCCTAGTAAGGTTGCACAATATGTATTCTCAGAATTTGAATTTTAAAAAAGAAATGTACCTTATTGGTTCTCTTGGGTGTGCTTTTCCTGAAATTCCCCCAATTTTCCTGCACAGAGGCTAAAATACATCTTGCTTTTTGTAGATTTTTGTGATCAGTCCTTTATCATTAGTGTTGTGTGCAAAAATGTTCTCCCAGTTGGTGGGGTTTCTCTTTGTTTTTGTTATTGTCTCTTTTGCTGTGCAGAAGCTCTTTAATTTGATGTAGTCCCAGCTGTTCATCTTTGCCTTCACTATCACTGCTTTGGGTGATGTGTCTGTAAAGATGTCTTTGTTGTACATATCATGTAGTGTTTTGCCTATATTTCCTTCTACGTATTTTATGGTTTCAGGTCTTATGTCTAGTTCTTTAATCCATTTTGAGTTGGTTTTTGTGCATGGTGTTAGGTAGTAGTCAAGCTTCATTCTTTTGCATGTAGCGACCCAGTTTTCCCAGCACCATTTATTGAACAGACTTTCTTTGCTCCAGTGCATATTCTTTGCTCCTTTGTCAAAGATTAGTTGACCATAAATCTGTGGGTTTATTTCTGGATTTTCTATTTGATTCCATTGGTCTGTGTGGCTGTTCTTGTTCCAATACCATGCAGTTTTATGTTTATAGCAGCACTATTTACAATAGCTAAGCTTTGGAAACAACCCAAATGCCCAAAAATAGATGACTGGATCAAGAAAATGTGGTACATATACACTATAGAATATTACTCAGCGTTCAAAAAGATAAACACATGCAATTTGCAGCAACATGGATGGAGCTGGAAGGGATCATGCTCAGCGAAATAAAGCCAGAAAGAAAAAGAAAAATGCCAGATGGTCTCACTCATAGCAGGAATCTAGAAAACTTAAATAAGGGACCAGGAAAAAGAATAACTATAAGAAAGAAAATATCAAAAACAAGTCTCTAGGGGGCGGAGCAACATGGCGGCGAGGAGACACTGCGAGTAAGATCTCCCATTAAAAAAAGTGAATAGGGAGGAAAAGCGGCAGGTCCCAGTGAGAACTGGGACACGGAAGATAAACGGGTGACGCCAGCGAACTGCCCGAAGAAGAAAGTGGCCATAAAAGAGGACTAGAGGGGAGGGAAGCGCAGAACCCTGCTCCCCTCCCCCGCCCACAGAGGCGGCACTCTCCGACCGGCAGAGAGGAGGAAACAACAAACCAAAACGGCCCACAAGAACAAACGACGCAGCAAGCTGGACTGGGAGTGGAAAGGAACTATTGCAGCCACCACACCCCGTGAACGGGAGCTGAGGCGAACCCTGCAGGATCCGCGCGGCGGTGAGCGAACGGCTCCGGGCGCCATTAGAGAAGAACAAAGACCCCGGGAGACGCGCACACAGCCCGGGCTGCCGGTAAGCGGGCGCGGAAACGCGGCACGCTAGGGGAGCTTGAAAAGCAAGTGCAGACCTGGATCGCTGCTGCCCAGGTCCCCGCGCCTGCGACCTAGGCTTGCGGGGAGACGACTTAGGCTTGCGGGGAGACGCACGGAGGTCCTCACTGAGGTGAAGGTCCCTCCCTGAGTGAGCAGGAACCAGGCGCCCAGGCATGGGAGCTGTGCAAAAGGCGCCATTCCCGCGCCACTGAACTGGGCTACAGCCCACGTCCTGGAACTGAGGGCTTTGAACTGAGACCCGGGGCACGAAAATTCGGGGCGTGGGTTCTCCACGACGGTGGGGCACAAGGCAGACACAGCACCCCAAAGCTGTTGAGGTGTACCCTACCATTCCCGCTCTGTTCTCTGTCCCACGGGGTGGGGGGAGGCGAAAAACAGCCCCCCAAGGACAATAGGAGAGATCTCTGGCGCCACCTAGCGACCAGGAAAAAAAAAAGTCACTAACACCCTATAAAACAGGACATTTCTTAAGACTGCTTGAAAAGGGCAGAAGGTTTCTGGAGGACCCAGTGGCCAGCCGGGAAGTTATTCCACGCCAGGCCCCTTCCGACCAGCAGTCTGAGCCCACAGAGGGAGCAGGCACCCACGTCCGGGGCAGACCGGGTGCGCAGAAGAGTGTGCCTGAAACCGGAGGCGCAGGGACTGCATCCCGCTTCGCCATTTGAGAACAGGGACATTTCTTCAGTAAAAACTGCCTAAAACCAGCAGAAAGCTCCCCCAGAAGACAGAGATGGCTCCTGGAAGAGCCAGAGGGGAGCGGAGAAGTTCACCCAAGATGCCAGTCAGTCCGAGCAACACAGTGTCCCAACGCATACGACAAATTAGAAAACAGACAGTAGGGAGTAGAAGAACCACACGCAACCTAAAAACTCCTCAGGAAAGAAGCACACCACAAAAAGAAAACCACTCCCCAGATTGCAACGACAGCAACTTGGAAGAACTTCGAGCCTTCCAGAAAGAGAATTTAAAATTGCCATGATTAAAAAAGTGATAGATCAGAAGAAGGAAATTGAGTCCCTAAAGAGGGAAGTAAGAGAAATGCAGGAGATCAAAGAATTAATGGAGGAACTAAAGAACTCTGGGAAAAGCAATGAAAGCAGAATAGATGAAATGGAAGAACGAATAAGTAATCTTGAAGACACAGAAATAAAAAGAACCAAAACAGAAAAGGAAAGAGAAGTACGAAGGAAAAGAATGAAGAAAGACTTCGGGAACTATCTGACTCCATGAGGAAAGGAAATATAAGAGTTATAGGAATTCCAGAAGGAGAGGAGAGAGATGTAGGAACAGAGAAAATATTCATGGATATAATTGAAGAGAACTTCCCAAATGAGAAGAAGGAGCTGAAAATTGATATACAAGAAGCAAGAAGAACACCAAACTTCCACGACGAAAGGAAAAACACAGCAAGACACATAATAGTAAAGCTCCCAAGAATCCAGGACAAGGAAAAAATAATGAAGCTGACAAGAGGGAAGAAACAGATAACATTCAAAGGAAAACCAATCAGGCTGACATCAGACTTCTCTGAAGAAACACTATGGGCAAGGAGAGAGTGGAGGGACATAGTCAACAGACTCCAAGAAAACAGATGCCAACCAAGAATACTCTATCCCGCAAAGCTCTCTTTCCTCCATGAAGAAAGAATATGGACCTTCCCAGACAAAGAGAAACTCCGGAATTTCATTGCGACTAAACCCCCACTCCAAAAAATACTACAAGGAATCCTAAAGCCAGAACCTCAAAGGGACGAATAACAACGAAAGAAGAGCAAAAAAAAAAAAAAAAGTTATTAAAAGAATAAATAAATAAAATCAAAGGAAAGACAAACATAATGGCAAATACAGATGCTAACATATCAATATTAACTCTAAATGTAAATGGACTAAACTCTTCAATAAAAAGACACAGAGTTGCAGCCTGGATTAAGAAACAAAACCCAACCTTTTGCTGTCTGCAGGAAACACATTTAGCTACAAAAGATAAAAATAGGCTCAAAGTCAAAGGATGGAAAACAATCCTACAAGCAAATGGGCCAAAAAGAAAGCAGGAACAGCTATACTTATATCAGATAAAACAGACTTCAAACTCAAAAAAATAAAAAGAGACCCCAATGGTCACTACATTATGATTAAGGGGACAATACTTCAAGAAGAAATAACACTCATTAACATATACTCACCAAATGAAAGAGCACCAAAATATATCAGACAACTGTTGTCCTCTCTGAAAACAGACATCAGAGAAAACACATATGTAGTGGGAGACTTCAACACACCACTATCAACAATGGATAGATCAACAAGACAAAAAATAAGTAAAGAAACTAAAGCTCTAAATAAGGACCTAGAGCAATTGGGCTTAACAGACATCTATAGAACACTAAACCCAAAAAAAACGGAGTACACATTTTTCTCAAGCGCACATGGATCATTCTCCAGGATCGATCACATACTGGGGCACAAGACAAACATCAACAGATACACCAAGATTGAAATCATACCAACCATCTTTTCTGACCACGAAGGCATCAACTAGAAATAAATCATAAAAGAAGGCAAGGAACTATCCTACCTCATGGAGATTAAAAGCCACACTACTGGAAGACCACTGGACTAACGAGGAGATCAAAGAAGAAATTAAAAAATTCTTTGAATTGAATGACAAGGAGGACACCAATACCCTAAATGTATGGGATGCAGCAAAAGCAGTAATAAGAGGAAAATATATAGCAATAGAAGCTCACATCAAAAAACAAGAAAGAACTCAAAGAAACAACCTAATCTCGAAGCTCAAAGATCTAGAAAAAGAACAACAAAAAAACCCCAGAACCAGTAGAAGAAAAGAAATAATAAAAACCAAAGCAGAAATAAATGAAATTGAAACTAAAAAAACAATCCAAAAGATCAATGAAACCAAGAGCTGGTTCTTTGAAAAAATAAATAAAATAGACAAACCCCTAGCCAGGCTCACAAAGGAAAAAAGGGAGAAAGCACAAATACACAGAATCATAAATGAAAGAGGAGAAATCACAACGGACACAGCAGAAATCAAAAGAATAATCAGTAACTACTATGAAGAGTTATATGGAAACAAGTTCAACAATCTAGAGGAGATGGACAAATTCCTACAACTCTACAATCACCCAAAGCTAGTTAAAGAAGAAATAGAACACCTAAACAGACCAATTACAAGCAGCGAAATTGAAATGGTAATTAAAAACCTCCCCAAAAACAAAAGCCCAGGACCTGATGGATTTACAAATGAATTCTACCAAACATTCAGAGACGAATTAGTGCCTATCCTTCACAAACTCTTCCAAAAATTGAGAAGGAAGGGACAATACCAAACACGTTCTATGAAGCCAATATTACACTAATACCAAAACCGAATAAGGACAACACAAAAAAGGAAAACTATAGGCCAATCTCCCTAATGAACACTGATGCAAAAATCCTCAATAAAATTTTAGCTATCAGAATCCAACAATGTATCCATAAGATAATTCACCACGACCAAGTTGGATTCATTCCATGGGCACAAGGATGGTTTAACATCCGAAAATCAATCAACGTTATCCAACACATCAACAAAAAGAAATATAAAAAACCATATGATAATATCAATAGATGCTGAGAAAGCTTTCGACAAAGTGCAACACCCATTCATGATAAAAGCCCTTGAAATTCTTGGGATACAAGGAACATACCTCAACATCATAAAGGCCATCTATGACAAGCCAACAGCCAGTATCATTCTCAATGGTGAAAAACTGAAAGCAATTCCATTAAGATCTGGAACAAGACAAGGATGTCCACTCTCACCACTGCTTTTCAATATAATACTGGAAGTCCTAGCCAGAGCAATAAGACAAGAGAAAGACATCCAAGGAATCCAAATAGGAAAAGAAGAAGTCAAACTATCACTATTTGCAGATGATATGATAATATACATAGAGAACCCCAAAATCTCCACAGAAAAACTAATTCAACTCATCAATCAATTCAGTAAAGTGGCAGGATACAAAATCAACACGCAAAAGTCAGTAGCCTTCCTATACACAAACAATAAATCTGAAGAAGAAGAAATCAAAAAAACCACCCCTTTTATTATCGAAACAAAAAAAAATCAAATATTTGGGAATAAATCTAACAAAAGAGGTAAAGGACCTATACAAAGAAAACTATAAAACACTGTTAAAAGAAATAGAAGAAGACACAAAGAAATGGAAAGACATCCCCTGCTCATGGATTGGAAGAATAAACATTATTAAAATGGCCATCCTACCAAAAGCAATATACAGATTCAATGCTATTCCAATCAAAATCTCAATGGCATTCTTCAAAGAAATAGAACAATTATTGATGAAATTCATATGGAATCACCAAAAACCCCGAATAGCCAAAGCTCTACTGAAAAAAAAAGAAGGAAATGGAGGCATCACACTCCCAGACTTCAAACTATACTACAAAGCCATAATCATCAAAACTGCATGGTATTGGAACAAGAACAGACATACAGACCAATGGAATCGAATAGAAAATCCAGAAATAAACCCACAGATTTATGGTCAACTAATCTTTGACAAAGGAGCGAAGACTATGCATTGGAGCAAAGAAAGTTTGTTCAATAGATGGTGCTGGGAAAACTGGGTCGCTACATGCAAAAGAATGAAGCTTGACCACTACCTCACACCATACACAAAAATCAACTCAAAATGGATTAAAGAACTAGACATAAGACCTGAAACCATAAAATACATAGAAGGAAATATAGGCGAAACACTACGTGATTTGCACATCAAAGACATCTTTACAGACACATCACCCAAAGCAGTGATAGTGAAGAGAAAGATAAACAGCTGGGACTACATCAAATTAAAGAGCTTCTGCACAGCAAAAGAGACAATAACAAAAACAAAGAGAAACCCCACCAACTGGGAGAACATTTTTGCACCCAACACTAATGATAAAGGACTGATCACAAAAATCTGCAAAGAGCTGATGAGACTCAGCAACAACAAAGAAAATAATCCAGTCAAAAATGGGCAGAAGAGCTAAAAAGAAACTTCTCTGAAGAGGAAATGCAAATGGCCAACAGACATATGAAAAAATGTTCAACATCACTTGTAATCAGGGAAATGCAAATCAAAACTACCATGAGATACCATCTCACACCAGTGAGAATGGCACATATTAAAAAAACTAGCAACAACAAATGTTGGCGAGGATGTGGAGAAAAAGGAACTCTTGTGCACTGTTGGTGGGAGTGCAAACTGGTCCAACCACTATGGAGAGCTGTGTGGAGATTTCTGGACCTACTAAACATAGAGCTTCCATATGATCCAGCAATTCCACTCCTAGGTATTTACCCAAAGGACACAGAAACATCAATTCCAAAGAGCACCTGCACTCCTATGTTTATAGCAGCACTGTTTACAATAGCTAAGCTTTGGAAACAACCCAAATGCCCAAAAATAGATGACTGGATCAAGAAGATGTGGTACATATATACCATGGAATATTACTCAGCATTCAAAAAAGATAAACACATGCAATTTGCAGCAACATGGATGGCACTGGAAGGGATCATGCTCAGCGAAATAAGCCAAAAAGAAAAAGAAAATACCGGATGGTCTCACTCATAGCAGGAATCTAGAAAACTTAAATAAGGGACCAGGAAAATGAATATAAGAAAGTGAAAATCAAAATCAACAAAAAACTATGAACCAGAGACACTTTTGGGGGGTGGGGGGCGGGAGGGAAGGATTGGGGTCAGAATGGGGTGTTTGCAATTGTATGGGGGAATATAAAAATAAAATTTAATAAAAAAAAAAATAAAAAAAAAAGAAAGAAAATATCAAAATCAACAAACAACTATGAACCAGAGACACTCTATGTGGGTGGAGGGCAGGGAAAGGGGAATTGGGGTCAAAATAAGAGGGTTGTAATTGTATAGGGAATATAAAAATAAAATTTAAATTAAAAAATAAAATAGGGCCTCCCTGGTGGCGCAGCGGTTGAGCGCTGGGTTGCGAAGCTGCCGCAGCCTCTGCAGCGCCAGTTCGATCCCCGGCTGCTCCCTGGCCACCGGAGGAGGGTCCCACATGGCGCACAGACCTCTCCTGCCGCCCGCTGCTCCCCTCAGCAATGTACTTCATCAGTCTACCTGTTCTGTTCTCCGCTCTGGCTCTGGTGAATTTTCTCACCCTCCCGCACTTCTGACTGTACCCAGTGCTTGTATAAATAAATAAATAAATAAATCTTTAAAAAAATAAAATAAAATATATCTTGCTTTATAAGAGAAGTACGAGATCTAGGGTAAGACTGGCTCAGTTCTCACCAATGCTAGTCTGACTTAAACTGGAGAAGGGTCCTCTCAGCAGAGACAGAACATGAACACTGAGTGAGGAGTGTCAGAGTGAGGTGACATTACTAAGTCCCCTGACAAGGCACAGAAGGAAGGTGGGGCTACCCACTTATGTGTAAGAAGGGGGCTAGTATATTTTAACAAATTTTTAGAGGCCAAGTGTAGGCTACAAGGAATGCTAGATCCTCTGGGGGCCACACACTAGAGGATTATCACCCACACAGATATGCTTCACTTGGAACACCTGCTGGATGCTCATGAGAGCTGGGAACCAAGGACAGCATGTCTGGATGGTATAGGCCGATGCCTTATGAAACATCACCCACACCCTCTTCCCTAAGAAGGAAAAGCCTAGGTCCCTAGAGGAAGAACAGCTAACTCTGTCACTCCCAAGCCAAAAGTGAAGACCCACCATGATTGGGAGAGGGTAAAGG